>NC_138772.1:304195732-304795732 GCF_965119305.1 Pelophylax lessonae | reverse complement strand
CATATGTCACCTGAACGTATGCGAGTTCTCATGAATGGCCACACCTGAGCACCGGCAGCCTTCTCTCCTCCTCGCTCCCGCTATCTCCTTTTCCGGCTTAACAATCCCTCTCTTTTACCCTCCTCTCCCTTCTCTACTCTTCCTCTTCCCTCCTCTTCCACCTTCTCCTCCTCCCTGCACCCCCCCTCCTCCTATCCCTACCTATTATATTCTCTCTCCCTACTCCCCTCCTCTTCCCTCCCTCTGTCCTCCACACCTCTCCTCCCCTCCCCCCCCTCTCTCTCTCTCTCCCCCCCAACCCCCTCTCCCCTCCCCTCTTCCCCTCATCCCCCCCTCTTCCCTTCCTCCCCCCCTCTATATCACATCTCTTCCTCCCCCCCCCTCTTCCCTTCCTCCTCCCCCCCTATATACCATATCTCCTCCTCCCCCCCCTTCCCTCCCCCCCCACACTTCTGCCCCATCCCACTCTCCGTCCACCCACTTCTTTCTCCATATCTCCTTCTCTATTCCTACACCCAACACCCCTCCTTCACCTCAGGGGCCCTAGTGACCCTGTCTATAGTATTTACACTCTGGAATAGAGGTACGGTGCTCCCAAGTTTGCTAACGTACAGACTCCATAGTTGACACACCTGTGACTCTAATTGCTGGCATTGTTTCGGCTACAACTGACTTTGCTGTATTCGCTGTATTTGATGTATTGACTTATGTAATGACATATGTTATGTTTGTATTCCTTTAAAATTAATAAAAAATTCTAATGGAAAAAAAAAGAATTGCAGTAGAGCAGGATAGTGGCTTCGCTACTTTCACACCTGGCGGTTTTTGTTGCAGGCGTTTATTGGGCTTTTTTGTGGAGGTCTTTGGAGGCAGGCATGACATCTGAACTTCTGTGTTGGGGTATATATACACACACACATATATGTATATATACACATACACACATATAGGTGCGAAAGTAGCAGAACCCTATGCCTGCACTAATGAAATTATTTGCAGGCATAGGGCTACGCTCCTATCACACCTATATGTGTGTATGTGTATAAATACATATAAGTATGTGTGTATATATACCACTATACAGAAGTTCAGATGTTATGCCTGCCTCCAAAGACGCCCAAAAAAAAACGCCTGCAACAACACACCTGGGGGTTTTTGTTGCAGGCGTTTTTTTGGGCATTTTTTGAGCATCTTTGGAGGCAGGCATGACATCTGAACTTCTGTGTAGGGGTATATATACACACACACATGTATGTATATATACACATACACATATATAGGTGTGAAAGTAGCAGAACCCTATGCCTACGCTAATGAAATCATTTGCAGGCATAGGGCTACACTCCTATCACACCTATATGTGTGTATGTGTATAAATACATATAAGTGTGTGTGTATATATACCCCTCTACAGAAGTTCAGATATTATGCCTGCCTCCAAAGACGCCCCAAAAAAATGGCCAAAAAAACGCCTGCAACAACACACCTGGGCGTTTTTGTTGCAGGCGTTTTTTTGGGCATTTTTTGGGCGTCTTTGGAGGCAGGCATAACATCTGAACTTCTGTGTAGGGGTATATATACACACACACATATATGTATTTATACACATACACATATATAGGTGTGAAAGTAGCAGAACCCTATGCCTGCGCTAATGAAATTATTTGCAGGCATAGGGCTTCGCTCCTATCACACCAATATGTGTGTATGTGTATAAATACATATAAGTGTGTGTGTGTATATATACCACTATACAGAAGTTCAGATGTTATGCCTGCCTCCAAAGACGCCCAAAAAATGCCCCAAAAAAATGGCTGCAACAACACACCTGGGGGTTTTTGTTGCAGGCATTTTTTGAGCATCTTTGGAGGCAGGCATGACATCTGAACTTCTGTGTAGGGGTATATATACACACACACATGTATGTATATATACACATACACATATATAGGTGTGAAAGTAGCAGAACCCTATGCCTACACTAATGAAATCATTTGCAGGCATAGGGCTACGCTCCTATCACACCTATATGTGTGTATGTGTATAAATACATATAAGTGTGTGTGTATATATACCACTATACAGAAGTTAAGATATTATGCCTGCCTCCAAAGACGCCCAAAAAATGGCCAAAAAAAAAACGCCTGCAACAACACACCCGGGCATTTTTGTTGCAGGCTTTTTTTGGGCATTTTTTGGGCGTCTTTGGAGGCAGGCATAACATCTGAACTTCTGTGTAGGGGTATATATACACACACACATATATGTATTTATACACATACACATATATAGGTGTGAAAGTAGCAGAACCCTATGCCTGCGCTAATGAAATTATTTGCAGGCATAGGGCTTCGCTCCTATCACACCAATATGTGTGTATGTGTATAAATACATATAAGTGTGTGTGTATATATACCACTATACAGAAGTTCAGATGTTATGCCTGCCTCCAAAGACGCCCAAAAAATGCCCAAAAAAAATGGCTGCAACAACACACCTGGGGGTTTTTGTTGCAGGCGTTTTTGTGGGCATTTTTTGAGCATCTTTGGAGGCAGGCATGACATCTGAACTTCTGTGTAGGGGTATATATACACACACACATGTATGTATATATACACATACACATATATAGGTGTGAAAGTAGCAGAACCCTATGCCTACGCTAATGAAATCATTTGCAGGCATAAGGCTACGCTCCTATCACACCTATATGTGTGTATGTGTATAAATACATATAAGTGTGTGTGTATATATACCCCTATACAGAAGTTCAGATATTATGCCTGCCTCCAAAGACGCCCAAAAAATGGCCAAAAAAAACGCCTGCAACAACACACCTGGGCGTTTTTGTTGCAGGCGTTTTTTTGGGCATTTTTTGGGCGTCTTTGGAGGCAGGCATAACATCTGAACTTCTGTGTAGGGGTATATATACACACACACATATATGTATTTATACACATACACATATATAGGTGTGAAAGTAGCAGAACCCTATGCCTGCGCTAATGAAATTATTTGCAGGCATTGGGCATTTTTTGGGGGAGGTAGATAGGGGGAGGGTGATTCTGTTTGAAATTCCTCAGCAAAAAAGTACATCCTCACCAAGAATGGCCCTTCAATCCATGCTGGTTTGTATACACATGTACAGTTTGAAGGCATACTTCAAACCTATTTAAAAGGTTTGTGTATTTTTAATGGTGCAGTTGCAGTATTCCCAATGTAGTGATAAGCCGAAAACCCCCCGTTCGCACCACAACACCGCGAACAAGGGAAATATTTGTTTGAACAAACAAACTCCATTGAAGTCTATGGGACTCGAATGTCAAAAATCAAACAGCCTCATTTTGAAGGCTTTAATACAAGTTATTGCCCAAAAAAGTGTATTGGGTCTGGATACTGACCTGGGTAACAGCAATGACATTTTTTTATTTTAAAAACAATAGTTTTTAATGAAGCAGTGATATACTGCTTTTAATGAGGCTTAAAGTGAAACTATAAAAAGGAAAAATTCATTCAAACATCGTGCCTGGGGGTCCCCTTAATGTGCCTGTAAAGTAGCGCATCTGTACGATGTATGTAGCCTGCTGCAGCAATACTGACATTTCTAAAGGAAAACATGTCATATACAAACATACATACAAATTTCAAATCAAATGTACTTGTCATAGAGGTGCAGAAAAATTGGGCCTTGGTTGTTGGCGGTGCCTGAACACCCCAACCCCTCGCAGTTACTCTTGCTGGGCACAGGAACAGGCCCTGTTGGTAAAAATTCCATACCAATTTGGAAATCCCATGTACTTGTCATACAGGTGCAGAAAAATTAGGCCTTGGTTGTTGGTGGTGCCTGAACACCGCAACCCCTTGCAGTTACTCTTGCTGGGCGCAGGAATGGGCCCTGCTGCTAAACATTCCATACCAATTTTGAAATTGCATGTACTTGTCATACAGGTGCAGAAAAATTGGACCTTGGTTGTTGGTGGTGCCTGAACACCCCAACCCCTCACAGCTACTCTTGCTGGGTGCAGGAATGGGCTCTGCTGGTAAAAATTCCATACAAATTTGGAAATCGCATGTACTTGTCATACAGCTGCAGAAAAATTGGGCCTTGGTTGTTGGTAGTGCCTGAACACCCCAACCCCTCGCAGTTACTCTTGCTGGGTGCAGGAACGGGACATGCTGGTAAGAATTCCATGCAAATTTTAAATCGCATGTACTTGTCATACAGGTGCAAAAATTTAGCCTTTGGTGTTGGTGGTGCCTGAACACCAAAACTCCTCACAGTTACTCTTGCTGGGTGCAGGAACTGGCCCTGCTGGTAAAAAAAAATCCATACCAATTGGAAATTAGCAAAGATCAAGTGTTGTAAGTGTTCTTATCAGTGATCTAGTGGGGGCGCTATGCTGTCATCTGACCTGACCAAGGTTGGGTGTCGGCTATGCAAACCTGCTGCAGTGATGGGGATCTGGAAGGTTAGTATTGGCTGGACATTAAACTGAAATTGGGCCTTTGGTGTTGGTGATGCCTAAACACCATAACCCCTCACAGTTACTCTTGCTGGGCGCAGGGCACAGGGACAGGGCCTGCTGTTAAAAATTACATACAACATGTAAATTGTATGCACCTGTCATACAAGGGCAGAAACATTAGGCCTTGGGGGTTGGTGGTGACCTAAACTAAAAACATTGTTGAAAGCTAGCAGAATCAAGATTGAGGAATAGGATAGGCAGCATATGCAGTCTTCAAGGGATGGGAGACCTCTAGCAAATTCACTCAGTTACATCAGCATCAGGGGCTCGATAGTTGCTGTTGATCCAGGACTGATTCATTTTGATAAAAGCACAAATTTCTCTCCCTGCCTAGCTCACTGCTAGCAATGTCTTGAATTAGATTACACTGCATTGTCTGATGAACTGCAAATGACTGTCCTCTCCCTGCCTCAAGCATAATCCTCTCCCTGTTTCAACTACTTGCTTTCTTGCCCGCACAGTCACACTACACGTGGCTGCTGTGCAAGCAGCCTTTATATAGCATGGGCGTGTACTTAGCCCCTGAGCCATGATTGGCTAAAGACAACCTGCCTTTGTCCAATCACGGCAGAAATGATTTGATTGGCCAAATCATGGAGGTTAGGGTGCATTCTTTGGCCATTCACATAATGCACTGCATGCGCAGCGAGCGCGCAGTGCATTATGGATGTGGGCACTCAAAATTCCTGCAAAGAAGCACATTTGTTCGTCATTCGACGAACGAGAGAACAGGCAATGTTCGAGTTGAACTAACGTTTGACTCGAATTCGAAGCTCATCCTTAATTATTATTTACCCTCTTTACAGTCTATGAGTCCATATGTCGAAGCCTCCTTTAAATCTCCAAATTCCTGCTGTGATCAAACGTCCTGTTAAAGGGTGGCTACATTTATTCTCCATGATCCCACTGTAAGTAGGTATGTAGCCACTGTCACTGTGTCTATTTAGGGAACAAAGTGACAGTGTCTGCACAAAGCTGTATCCCCTCAGGCATGTACACTTACCAAGCCATTTTCCATTACTGCCTTCCAATTGTGGTATATCTATCTTTCTGAGTTCAAGTGTCTTCTGGTATAGACTGAGGTATGACTTTCACAGAACCCACATGACATTATTTTATCTTTTTTTATTGGCTTTTCAGGTTCAACCACTGTGATATAGTAGATTTCAAATCTCTACTCCAAACCCAGAAACCCTGCTCAGAGAGTCCTTTGCCAGCATGGGACGTGGTGAGAGTATGGCTGGGTAAGTATATATGTCTATGAGGTGGGCTTTCTGCAGAAGTCATTTTTACCTGAACTAATAAAGTGACAGAGTTTATTTTGGTTTCATAATATGTGCCAAAAAAACATTCCCTACCACCCTTAGCAGCCTTAGTTGTTAAAGCAAGACAGGATGCAAACATCAAAAATATAATATTCTTCTACCATAATGTAAAATATACATTTTGCTTCAATCATTTATCTGAACTTGAAATATGTATGTGGAATACCGTGCCTACCCTTATGATTCGGATAGTACTTTAGGTCATTTCGCCATCAATTTAAGTGTATGCTTAAATTCAATGTTGAGGTATAGTGAGGCGCTATTACCTTATTACACATTATTAATAGGTTTTGAGTTTAAACCATTTACATTAGGAAATAACTTCAATGTATATATGTGCAATCATGCTTTCCCAAGTGCAATCAAGATGTGCAAAATACAATGAATTCCAAGGTGCATATAATGTGCAGAGGATGATATTCAAATATGTTATTCATACAAGAAATGTTTAAAGTGCAAATAATCATGTGCATAAATTCAAAAGTATTATGGCATTGTGCAATTATGAGTGCAACATTTGCAAATAACATTAATTAAAAAGTGCTTAACCGCTTCCATACAGAGCAGTTAGACCCCCTTCCTGCCCAGACCAATTTCAGCTTTCAGCACTCTCACACTTTGAATGACAATTGCTCAGTCATGCTACACTGTAACCAAACAAAATTTTTATCATTTTTTTCACACAAATAGAGCTTTCTGTTGGTGGTATTTGATCACAACTGGGTTTTTTTTTTATGATATAAGCAAAAAAAAAGAGCAAACATTTAAAAAAAAACACTTTTTTTTAGTTTCTATTATAAAATTTTGCAAAAAATTAATTTTTCTTCATACATTTGGGCAAAAATTTATACTGCTACATATCTCTGGTAAAATTAACCCAAATTAGTGTATAATATTTAGTCTGTGTGAAAGTTATTGAGTCTAGAAGCTATGGTACCAATTACTGAAAATTGATCACACCAGATGTACTGACGGCCTATATCCTTTCTTGAGGCCCTGAAATGTCAGGACAGTACAAATACCCCCCGAATGACCCATTTTTGTAAAGTAGACAGTCCAAGGTATTTAGTAAGAGGCATGGTGAGTTTTTTGAAGTTATAATTTTTTCCCAAAATTCTTGGGAAAATGAAGAAAAACATTTTTTTTCCTTTTTTCCCCACAAAATTGTCAATTTATAAGCTATTTCTAACACATAGCATGTACACAGCAAAAATGACACCCCAAAATACATTCTGAAACTCCTTCTGAGTATGGTGATACCACATGTGTGAGACTTTTACACAGCCTGGCCACAAAAAGAGACTCCACATCCAAGTAGCACCTTCAGGCGTTCTAGGAGCATAAATACACATAAAGCTTTCTTACTATCTATCACATTTTAGAAACGCCCTAGAGCACCAATACAATCGAAAAGTCCACAAAATGACCCTATTTTGGAAAGCAAACACTCCAACGTATATTCTATGAGGCATTATGGGTCGTTTGAACATGTCATTTTTTTCCACAAGTTTTTGGAAAATGTGGGAAAAAAATAAAAACTTTTTTTTTTTTTACACAAAGTTATCGATTTATAGGACATTCCTAATACATAGCAATTACACAGCAAAAATGACACCCCAAAATACTTTCTTCCACTACAACTGAGTATGGCAATACCACATGTGTGAGACTTTTTCACAGCCTAGCCATATAGAGGGGCCCAACATCCAAGGAGCACCATCATGCATCCTAGCCACTTGCCTAGGCCTATTTTTGACATTTGGTGTTTACAAGTTAAAATCAGTTGTTTTTGCTAGAAAACTACTTAGAACCCCCAAACATTATATATTGTTTTTTAGCAGAGACCCTAGAGAATAAAATGGAGATTATTGCAATATTTTTTATCACACCGTATTTGCGCAGCGGTCTTCCAAACGCAATTTTTTTGGAAAAAATTAACTTTTTTTAATTAAAAAATAAGAAACCAGTAAAGTTAGCCCCATTTTTTTCCATAATGTGAAAGATAATGTTACACCGAGTAAAAAGATACCCAACATGTCATGCTTCAAAATTGCGCACGCTTACAGAATGGCGACAAACTTTCGTACTTAAAAATCCCCATAGGCAACCTTTTAAACATTTCTACAGGTTGCCATCTTAGAGTTACAGAGGAGGTCTAGGGCTAAAATTATTGCTCTTGCTCTAACGATCGCGGCGATACCTCACATTTGTGGTTTGAACACTGTTTACATATGTGGGCAGGGTTTCTGTACGCATTCGCTTCTGCAAGCTCACTTGGACAGTGCACTTTAATTTTTCTTTTTTTTTTTTTTTTACTATTTATTTTATTTATTATTTTTTATTTTTACACCGTTTAAAAAAAAAAAAAAAAAGATTGATCATTTTTATTTCTATTACATGGAATATAAACCTTCCTTGTAATAGAAAAAGGCACGAAAGGACCTCTTTTTTTGTGAGATCTGGGGTCAAAAAGTCCTCAGATCTCACAAGTACACTAAAAGATAGAAAAAAAAAAAATAAAATAAAATGAAAAAAAAAAGGGACCTTTAAACTGGTCGCTAGGCAACGACGTTTGCCGTAGCTCCGGTCCCCCGAGACCATAGAGTCGAGTGAGGGCAAGCCGTCATCAGAGTACCCGAATACCTGTCACCAGCCCATCAGAGTACCCGAGTACCTGTCACCAGCCCATCAGAGTACCCGAGTACCTGTCATCAGAGTACCTGATGGGCTGGTGACAGGTACTCGGGTACTTAGATGGGCTAGTGACAGGTACTTTGATGGGCTAGAGACAGGTACTCTTTATTGGGGGGGCAATCAGTGTGTTTGGGGTGCACTGTAATTGGTAACTAGCTGTTACCGCAATCTCCTCCTCACACAGGATCAGTGTGTGAGGAGGAGAACACAGTAACAGCTAGTTACTATGTTCTCTGTTGACATTGGTGACCGGCTGTGATTGGACACAGCCGGTCACGTGGTAAAAAGCCAATTTCATTGGCTCTTTACCTAGATCGGGGATGGGCTCTGTCCGAGGGACGAGCCTCACCTCCGATCGCCACGCTGCGCGCCCCCGGGGGCGCGCAATAGCGGCGAGAACGGGCGGACGTCATATGACGGCCGCCCAGATCGAGAAAGACTTCCTGCCGGCGTCAATTGATAATACGCCGGTAGGTAAGTGGTTAAAAAATGCAGAGTGCAATATATTCCAAGGTGCTCAAAAATATGGATTTGTGTGTTTTAAATAAATAATCAAATATATCATAAAGAGAAATAACAATTAAAAAGGTGCAATATATTGTGACTTTTGTAAAATAAAATTAGTCCAGTGTGAAATCTCCTTTTTCCCTCTAAAGTGATCCGTGCTTCAAAAAAATTGGTTGTGCTCTTAGTGGGTAATCCGTGTTCTGCCACCTCAGTATGTACAAGCAACTCACCAGAGCTATTCAGGCCCCCAGGACCTATAGAGCTGAAATATAGCCTGTTTGGATCTGGATCCATTGGTGGGTATATCAGGCCCCTTCAGATTGGTTTCACCCAAATGTACTAGGAACTCGGGATATTAAAGCGGAGTTCCACCCATTTTAATAAGTTGAGATATACGTAATCCCCTTTAAATATGTTTTTACCAATGCAAACAATTTTTTTTCTTTTTTGTAAGGAAATACCGTTTTTCTTCTTTATTCATCCGCACTTCAGGGTCCTGCTGCCTGTAGGCGATTACGTCACTCGGCAATTCGCAGGGGCTCCTTGGGTAGCGGCGTCATGTATCCCAGCAGCCCTTGCGAATCACCTAGTGACGAAATCTCGCGTTATTTCCAGACCGGCACCAGCTATTCTCAGGGATGTATTGCATTCAGTCTGCGTTCCACTCCGGGCGGAATGCGGACTGAATGCATTACATCACTGAGAACAGCTGCTGCCCGTCTGGAAATAACGGGGGATTTTGTCACTAGGCGATTCGCAAGGGCTGCAGGGATACATGAAGCCTCTATCCCAGGAGCCCTTGCGAATCGCCAAGTGACGTAATCTCCTATAGGCAGCAGGACCCAGAAGTGCGGATGAATAATGAAGAAAAACAGTATTTCCTTACAAAAAAAGAAAAAAAAATAGTTTGCATTGGTAAAAGCATATTTAAAGGGAATTACGTACATCTCAACTTAATAAATGGCTGGAACTCCCCTTTAAGCACATAATACCCTCATTGCACAGACATATTTATTAAAAATTAGATACAGAGTACAGATTAAGTGCATTAAACTCACATTAGATGGTGCTTTACAGTAGCACTAACTTCTGTTCATCTGTGTGTAGTAATCAGGAAACGCCACTCGCGTATCGTGCATTTCAACTGTGAACCACTTTGCCCGGAAGTGACGTAATCGGAAGTGAGGCCGCAGGATAAACCTCAATGCATTTCCCAGGATATGGCATCCTCTGAAAATTTCCTAATGACCAGCTTACATTATGCCCTGATTGGGCAAAGCTCAGGCCGAACCATTCGCCCATCCCTAATCACTATTGTCATTTGTCAATTTTAGATCAACAGCTGATATTTTTTGCCTATCCTAGGCTGATCTCTTTTATTAACAATACGTTTTCATCTACAAAACTATCACTAACTGGATTTTGTATTTATTTATTTATTTTCTCATTTACACTGTTTATTTATCTAAAAAGAACATAACATCCTAAAGTAAACACATTAGTATCAGTGGTTAAGATATCATTTTTGTCCCCGTGGTTTCAGTATGTGTTAGGTTTTAGATGTGAAATAAGTATATATATTATCAATTGTGATATTCCTTATCTACATGCTTGTTCTTGATCTGAAAGCTGAATTTTCCTAAGGAGGTCCACATTGGCTATCTTAGTGTTTCTATAAGTACAAAGTCAGCAACACACATTATAACATCACATTATACTGTGGTTGCTGCTTTACCTCCTAATAGTCACATTTCTCTTCTGTCAAATGAACATTAAAAAAGTTAAAACTACAGATTAGGTTATCGTGCTGAGTGGTTGTTTTCTAGCACACTATTCTCTTTAAACAAAAATGTTTTACTTTGTGTTTACCTTGCACTGCTTAGATCCCATATACAACAGTATGTACTCTATATTTGACAGTATTAGGATGTTTCTGTGATTTGCATCAGGAGACCATCAGCATACAGGAGACATGATGCTGCATCAAATTCTATATTCAAAATCTAAACGAATACAGTAGCATAGTTTAGGTACCACGCTGAATCATTAACTGACAATATTATCTAACATTATACATGAACATATTGCAATGCAACTTACTACCTACCACTCTTTGCAACAGCTATTGAGTCCACAATCAACATTGTCAAAATAAAATATCTTCCAGCAATTTAAAGTATTATTGGAGAACCATATTGCTATAACAACAGTGTTTTCGTTAACAAAATGAAAGTCTATCATCGCAATGCTTTAGAATTCTGTTTTTTCACCAAGCTCATGCTTATAAAACAAAGGACATAATTGTTATTTTTTTAGTCTCGTATTTACTCATTTTAATTAACATTTCATAAATATGTATATAAATAGATAAGCGATCATCATTCAAATGAAATACATCTAATGCACATATAATCCCTGCTTATTAGGAATAAAAGGATAGTAGCAGAATAAAAGTCTAAATTTTGTTTGTTTTTCAACAAGGAATAACTACACATCAAATGCCTGTTATCTAGATTTAGATGAAGTGCCTAAAAATATTCAGTGATGGAAAGAAGATGTATCAGTTCATTGAATATAGATAATAAGCGGGCAATCTGTTCAGTTGCAAAGTGTTAGATATCAAAATAAAACATCATTAATTATTTATGTATGAATCTGACTGAAATGTATAAATATCATTTGCTATTTTCATGAAAAACAATATAAAATAATTGCATATCTAAAACTATTCAGAATGAATAATAGATATAAATAGGCCATAGATCTTTTGAATTACTCAAAATATATATTTACTTAACTATTAATATTCAGATATGAATTAGAGAAAAAATGTTTATTTGTTGCAATTTTTTTTTTTTTTAATTATATTCTCACTCATTTTAAAGTCTCCTAAAGTTCATCAATAAAATGTTAATTTAAATGACCATGCATCTTTTAGCATTACTTTAATTTAATTAATATTAACACAGGAGCATAGCACTGTTTTATTTAATACGTTAAGCAGTCAATATAAATTTGCTTAAAATGTTGTGTAAAAGATTTAATCTCTATGTGACCTTTTGTATTTTCTAATAAAAGGAAACTGGATTCCATTGCAGTTATAAATCACATTTTTGACCCAAAAAGAAAATGCAACCTGCAATAGAATTTTTACAAGGGTCAAGCTCTTGTTCCAGCTTCATATAAAAAGGCATCATCATAGTACAAAAACGCATTAAAGTGTTATTGTACCAGGGATAACTTGTGCTTTCCAGAAAAATTGTGGCAGGGTTAAGGTACTATGGAAATGCCTGGCTGTTTCAATAGTCAAACTTAACTTAACAGAATAATATGTTCTTAACTTAAATATTAACCACTTAAGCCCCAGCCCTATTTCGGACACTTTTTGTTTACAAGTTAAAACCAGTTTTTTGGAAAATTTTTGAAAAATCACATTTCACTGCATTTAAAAAATACTAAACAGTAAAGTTAGCCCATTTTTTTTGTATATTGTGAAAGATGATGTCAGGCTGAGTAAATAAATACCCAACATGTTACGGTTTAAAATTGCGCGCACCCGTGGAATGGCGACAAACTACGGTCAATAGAAATCTCAATAGGCAAAGCTTTACATTTTTTAACGATTACCAGTTTAGAGTTAGAGTGTAGCTCTTTTTTTTAAATTATTGCTCAAGCTCTGGCAATCGCGGCAATACCTCACATGTGTGGTTTGAACAGCGATATCATTCGCGCCTCGACTTCCATATACGGTTTTTTTGTGCGCGAGCTAACGGTGACGGCGGCGGCTACATTTTTTTTTCCTATTTAGTTTATTTTTTTTTTAACTTTATTACAGTTTAAAAAAAAAAGAAAAAATAGGATCACTTTTATTGCTGTCACAAGTAATGTAAACATCCCTTGTGACACCAATATGCAGTGACAGGTACTCTTTATGGAGGGATCGAGGGTCTAAAACCCTCGACCCCTCCACTGCACTTCCATGTATGCAAAACGCCAAAAACGGCATTTTTGCATACAGCCGTTTTTTAAATTTGCCGCCTTTTGCAGCACAGTAACCCGGAAGTGACGTCATGGACGCCGCCTCTGGGTTACGTCATCAGAGACCCGATCGAAGCCATTTCCGGCTTTGATCGGGACTCCATCCAGCCGGAGGATGTGCCGGCTGGGTGCTCGGGGCTCCCGGTGGGACGGGAGCCCCGTTAAAAGTCACGGAAGGCAGCTGGAGGGGGGCGTCCCCTCCCGCTCACCCGGGTAACGATCGCGTGGCTCCCGAGCCGCATTAGTCATTACCGACGGAAAGCCAACCGTTGGCACTGATGGCCATAATGTCCTTAGTAATTTATCCATGTATGAACAAGAGGGCTGGAGCTACTATATGCATAAAAAACTCCTAACAGATGGGGCTAAAGACATGTGAGAAGAATGATGTTGCTCCAGTTCCTTAGTCTGTAACTCTGCTGACAGTTGCTGTAGCGGAGATGGTTTGGAGGCTGTTTCTGCCTACCTATTGCCATTGATGTCGGAACTGGTATGGGTTGGATTCGCATGGGTTAGGGGCCCTTTATCAGCTGTGATCAGCTTGTATTGGCCACAGTGGAGATGAACGGTCACGTATCTGCCATGTTCAGCTCACGTGCTCCCTCTGAAGTGAATTACTGTTTTTAGTTGATGAGTCAGTATTTAAAGTGTACTAAAAGTCAAAACTTTATTGTTTTTGACAATTGTCCCTAGAACGTGTGTCCCTGATTAAATATTTTTCCTCTGTTTCTTTTGCAGTAACAAATCAAAGTTTTCAAAGAAGGTGGTTCCTTCTTCTAGAGAAAAAATAATGATGGGGATAGAGTGAAGGATAGAGTGTTATCAACTTACAGTAGTGGACTCCAGTGAGTTATTGTTTGACTTTTTCTTTTTTTTTATAAAATAAAACCCACTTTCTTAAAGACACAGTCATCTTGTTTGACTGCTTCTGTGACTATTACCAGGGGGCAGTGTACACACTGCTAGCATTCACTGCTGTAGCCTGGTGGCTTTCCATCTGCTACCTGCTACACTCTGGCCATAATGTAAGCAATAGTTGCTATGCCTGGCACAATTTTTGGAATGAGTGTTTCACTCAACTTTTACACTCCTGCCTTTCAAACATTGTGTAATATCTTTCAATCCTAAGTACAATTTTTAGAATCAATGGTTTCAGATATTTCTTATGTTTACACTGCTGCTGGGTGAATTATTAGCTTTGTGTCATTGGAGCTGTGTCCCAATGATTCAATTTTCTGGCCCAATCATTTTATTCGACAGGGCTACCAGGAGTATTTTTAGGTATTCAGCACAATTTTGCCCAATTTGTTGATCTGTAATATACACTTTTTGGACTCTGGTTTTTATTACTATTGACTTCAGTGGGACTTCTGGCTTACAAATTGCAAATTGTAGTCAAGTTGTGTTTGTCTGAACCACAACTGACCAAACTTTTCAGAAATGTGCTCATCTCTAGTTGTAATATTTGTCCACTCTACCCAAATATACTGTAAGGGTTACATCATTGTTGCTGTTAATGCTTCTCTTTTTTTTCTTTTCAAGCACACCACCCTATGTATGAAAAATTACTTCAGATTTATCAATATGATTATTATTTTGAACCTACTGCTAGAACGGATGTACATTGTCACTCTATTTATTTAACTTGTATGCAGAGTACATGATGGGAAATGCCAGAATCGATGAATCAGAAGCCGGAATTAAGATTGCAGGGAAAAATATCAACAACTATTGGCAGAAAGTGAAGAACTAAAGAGTCTCTAATAAAGGTGAAAGAGGAAAGTTCAAAAGTTGGCCTGAAATTGAACATTAGGAAAACTAAGATCATGGCAACCGGTTCCCATCACTCCTTGGAAAATGGAAGGAGAAGAAATGGAAACAGTGAAAGATTTTATCTTCTTAGGCTCCAAGATCACAGCAGACGGTGACTGTAGCCATAAAATTAGGAGACACTTGCTTCTTAGAAGGAAAGCAATGGCAAACCTAGACAACATTATAAAAAGCAGAGACATCATCCTACCGACAAAGTGCTGTATAGTCAAAGCTATGGTATTCCCAGTAGTAACCTATGGCTGTGAAAGTTGGACCATAAGGAAGGCTGAACATCAAAGAATTGATGCTTTTTAACTATGGTGTTGGAGAAGACTCTTGAAAGTTCCTTGGATGGCAAGAAGATCAAACCAGTCAATCCTGAAGGAAATCAACCCTGAATATTCACTGGAAGGGCAGATCCTGAAGCTGAAACTCAAATACAATAGCAATCTAATGTGAAGAGAGGACTCATTGGAAAAGACCCTAATGCTGGGAAACATGGAAGTAAAAAGGAGAAGAGGATGACAGACAACAAGATGGAGAGATAGCATCATCTAAACAATGAACATAAAGTTAGGCAAACTCTGGGAGGCAGTGGAGGACAGAAAAGCCTGACGTGCTATGGTCCATAAGGTCACAAAGAGTTGGACATGACTAAACGACTGAACAACAACAACTGCTATAAATACTGTATATATATATATATATATATATTTTTAAGCTTAGTGTATGCATGCAAGTAACATACAAGTGTACCACAGGTATTAAAACCTGTAAGAGAGTTTAGAGCATTATCACAATGCATTCATCGTCTTTTCTTCCCAGGTCCAGTACCAGCTTTATTTAAGCATTGTGCAAGATTATTTAAAAATATAATTATCTACTTCCTGTACCAATTTGCTATTCTAGGGATTGTTGAAATGTATAAATTCTTGTACCTTAACTTTTTTATTCTTGGCTGTGTGTACACAGGTAGGGATGGGGTTATGGTTTGATGTCACCATCCAACATGTTCAGAACTTCTGTCTTGGCAATTTAGTGTGGAAACTCACTAGGCCACATTTTTGTAACCACAATGCACTGCCTGGCCTTTGAACTTAGGTTAGTTGGTTAAGTATTTTTGCATACCTCTAACTTGTTCACAATAACTGATTTTTAGAAATACCTTTTGTGTCAGGAACTACTGTATTTGATATTTAGCTATTTGTGTTGATTTTTTTATTATTATTATTTTATTTCATGTTTATAAATACTTGTTTTCTGATAGGGTAAACAATAGTGAGGTTTGGTATTTCATGGTTTATTTTTTGGAAGAGAAGTGCATTTTATTTTATTTAGCTGGAGCCTTTTTTTATTTTGGGATTTTAAGCATACACTTAGTGCAGACACAGGCAAAGCTGCCATTTGTTTGCAGCAAATGACTGCATACTTTTCAGTAAAGTAGTGTGCATGAAAGCACCACATATTTATTAAATGTAGGCAATCAACATTTAATAATATTATCAGACAGACCTAAATTGAGAGACAAAGGTCCCATACTTGTATTAATAGGGAGCAAGCTGGTTCTGTGGGACAAAGTGGAGGTCAAGCCACACCATCTAGAGGCAGTGCACCTCTGCCTATTATACTGTATCTCAGAGTGGCCATGCTATGAAGCCACAGCATCTACTGGACCTTGCACAGTATGTGCTGGAGCTTCTGGCTTGCCCTGCAGCCAGTGTTTTTGCTGAGAGGGCTTTCACTACAAAAAGAGGTATTTTTACAGAAAGGCAAATCTTTAACAAGTCTGTCAATTGAATTGTTTTAAATTATCAGTTACTACAAACCCCCTGCTGCTAATGCTTGGGACTAAACGTTTAATTGTTCTTGATTTTGCTACCATCACCAACTCTTATCACCTCTCCTGGCCCATTCTTGCGCTTCACCACACAATGTTTTCACAGCTAGACCTCAGCTGCCAAATTCTAATATTTGCTGTAGGGTAAATCCTACATTGTACCTCAAAGTTTGCAGCCTATTTCAATGTTCAAGCAGTGTAAAAGTGCCACACAGGGTATTTGCGGATAGACCTCAGCTGCTAAATGTGTAATGATTGCTGCAGGATAAAACATGTATTACACCTTGATGTTGTTGCTCCAGCTATTGTCTCACAAATAATGCACTTTTATTTTTAAAACCTTTCTGTATTGTGGTATAACCAAACTTTTTACATACTGTCCAGCTACTAAAGGATATTTATCACTCTAATTTTTATTGCAAGATAAAAAAAAAAGAAAAAAGAAAAACTGCCTTGTATTTTTCTTGTTGCTGCTTATTGAAGCACTTGAGTACTACCCTGATGCAAGCCAGTTTCTACCAAACAAATAATGTAACTCTATATTTTTTAAAACTTGCAAATAATTGGAGTACAGGGGGTTCAGGGAAAGGACTTTTGTGGTTTCATGATTAATGGGAATTAGCAGCAGCATTAAGTTTCAAAAACACTTCCATCCTAACACCACCAAGATTCTCAAGATACACAACATTTTTCTCCCTACTGGACATCAGGAGGGGTTTACATCTACTTTACAAGCCCTACACTAATTTGTCTCTATGCACTATCAACAGCCCTTTCTACTATTTTCCTGTTATAGCTAAGCACATTGTCAACATGGCTGCTAGGAGCCCATCCTTTTATAATGGGGGATATCTTATCCAAAGGCCCCTTATTGACCTTTATAAGCCACCTGACCCTGGTTTAAGTGCCAGGAAATGCATTACATTTAGCTGGCAAATTCCTGTATTAGTTTGCTGTATCCACAAACTGTGTTCAATCTTTATAATTGGTACATGACATAAAATTAAATTAACTAATTTAAAAATTAAAAAACTATGGGGGCGCATGCGCGAAGCTCAGCGGGACGGATATGCCTAGCTAGAGCTCCGCACCGCAGGGGGACAAGCCGCCGCTTATTCCGGTGACCAGCCGCTGCACAACTTCGATACCGAGCCTGTTTGCCTGCTGTTAACCCCCGCCACACCGGGATGGTGTCCGGCAGCATCAAATCTCGTGTTAAGAGCCGCAATATCAGGGATGTACTAGCGCGGGCTTCCTCCAAAATGGCACCGCCACTCACCTCATGCTCCGGCTCCTCCACATCCAGGGCCCCCAGGCTCCTAATGCCTCATCCAGACGAAGGTGAGTCGGATGCTGAAGCCCCCACATCACAAGGGTTCCCACTGTTTGACCCCTCACAGGCAGATTTAATCCAGCGTTTTGAGCAAGTTCTCCATAAAGCCCTGCAACAAACCTCAGACCAAATCACAGGCAGGCTCTCTAAGGAAATTAGGGAGCTGGGCCAGCGCACCTCAGACCTTGAAAACAGGGCTGATGAGCTTGAGGTCTGCATCTCAAACCACTCAGGGGAGCTCGAGACCCTCAGGGAGGAAAATCAAGCCCTCCAGGCCCAGCTTGAGGACCAGGAAAACAGAGCCAGACGCTCTAACATTAGAATCAAAGGGATCCCGGAGACTGTTTTGGACTTGCAATCCAGCATGACTGCTCTCTTTCAAGAGCTCTCCCCTTCCATCCCGATTGAGTGCCTTGAAATGGATCGCATCCTTAGAGCCTTAGCCCCCCGCAAATCCGAGGGGCCACCCCGGGACATTATCGCCAAATTTCACTACTACAGAACCAAAGAACAACTGCTGCAAGCAGCCCGCCAGAAGGAAACCTTAATATTACAAGGCTACACCTATCAGCTTTTCACAGACCTCTGCAAGGCCACCATTACCAGGTGGAGGGCGTTCAAACCCATGTTACAGGTTCTCCAGCAACATCAGATAATCTACTCCTGGGGCTTCCCCTTTTCAGTGCGATTCACGTATCAGAGACGCAAATACACCTGTAAATCTACTGAGGATCTCCGACTCCTCCTCTTTGACTTACACCTGTCCTCTCCCTCTGCCACCCCAACCTCTCAACAACAGCGCAGACACTCTGCCATGAGATCTCCCCAGAAGGCCACCACCTCCACATCTGCGACCCCTAAGCGAAGCCGCCTCACTTCACCTCGGCCTGAACTCGCTGACTCCATGGACTGACCGAGCCCTGCTGCCTTAGATCCTCACATCTACTAACCCGGCTGGGTTGAATACATACACCTTACCGCTACTCACAGTCCTTAATTCTCATTTTCTCTTTTTATTTCTTTTGTTCCCCCCCCTTTTTTTTTCCCCCTCTCACTTAACTATAGACTGCTCATCGTGCTGAGCCTTGGACCCTGCAGTGGACTCTGCCGCACGAAACCACTTACGTCATTCTACGGTCTTGTCTGCTACTGACTTTCAAAATTCACCCGTGCTGGTAACTATGCTCTTGTTAAGTGACTTTCTCCCCCCACCCCCCCACCACCCTTTTTTTTTTTTTTTTGTTTTTGTTTTTGTTATGTTTGTTGGGACTGTGCTACGGCTGCCCTTCTCCACGTATGCTAAGGTCTCAGTTTACTAGCCTTACTCTGCTTTTTTTTTAAACAGCCTGTTTACCTAATTGCTGTGATATCCGACACCCTTGTGGACTTGTGCTCCCTGTTCCATTATTCCTGGTCACACTCCTATATACATCAGTTTATCATACCTACCGGTGGCTCTGTCCCCTGCGGGTAGTCACTGCTGCCCCCACTTGGCCCTCGGAACCCTCCACTTGGAGACTTCCTGGGGCAACCCTTGTCCCTCTGTGTGGGTGCCGACCACCCGTGCAGACGGAATGTTTTTTGCTCTCTTGAGTATTATGCTACTTCTTCCTACTTCTGTGTCTCTTCTACTTCTCCTCTCCCTCTTTTACCTGAGTTTCCAGCCCCCCGTTTCCCCCTGTCCCCTTGTCTCACCGGGGGTGGACCTCTGGTACTCCTGCGGTCCTCCCTACCAGCCTCCACTACTCTCTTAAATCATGGCCTCCCTGAACGTGCTTACCCTTAATGTTCAGGGTCTAAATTCTCCACAAAAACGGCGCAAAGCCTTCCGCTCCTTTGCCTCTCTCAATGCTCATGTCACGTGTCTGCAAGAAACTCATTTTACCACCTCCCACACGCCTAAATACCTGACTGCCTCTTATCCACAGTTCTTCACAGCTGCTGCGGATGTCAAGAAGAGAGGGGTCCTGATAGCTTTCCACAGAACGACTCCATTCACACTTCACTCCTCCATCGCTGACCCCGACGGTAGGTACCTGATACTCAACGGTTTGTTTCTAGATACTGAGGTGACCTTAGCCTCCTACTATGCGCCCAATTCCAGGCCGCACTCCTTCCTCTCCCACTTCTTGCAAGTAGTTGCACAACATAGGAGCGGCACGGTTATACTGTGCGGAGACTCCAATCAGGTACTTTACCCTTTTCTGGACAAAACCCCATTCTCATCCTCCTCATCCCCTCACAAGCTTTCATTCCAACAACTACTCCAACACCACTCGCTCGTGGACACTTGGCGTGAACTTAACCCCGTCCGACGACAATACACGTTCTACTCCAATCCCCACAAGACTTTCTCGCGCATAGATCACATCCTCACGTCGGTAGCGACCTCTCCATCACTCCTCCTCTCCTCTATCTTGCCAATTTCGTGGTCCGACCATAATGCAGTCATCACTACCTTTGATTACCTGATCCCCAAACAACATGGCTTCTCCTGGTCCCTGAATAACATACTCCTGACCCATCCCTCCCATAGACTCGAGGTGGCCACTGCAATTAAGACTACATCTCCTACAATGTTACCACAGATGTGACTCCACTTACCATCTGGGAAGCCCACAAATCTGTAATTCGAGGAACCCTCATAAGTCTGGCCTCCCGTCGTAAGAAGGAGCGTAAGCTTCTCTATCAAACCTTGAATTCAAATTTTGCCCAAGCCCATGACCGATTTCAGTCACATCCCAACCCCGAGAATAAAAATTCTCTTTACAAGGCTAGATTGGAACTGGATCTCTTTCTGACTGAGTCAGCTGAAAAAGCTTTGCGACGTTCCCAACATCAGCTTTACACTAAAGCCAATAAACCGGATACCTTCCTGGCCCTTTCACTTCGCAACGCCAATTTAGTTAGGAAACCGATCCGCCTCAAGACCACCATGGGTACGCACACTAGCAACCCCATTAAAATACTCGACACCTTCCGCCTATATCTTTCTAAACTTTACTCCACCACTACACCTTTAGCTGACTCCCAGGTCTCGGAATTCTTCTCGAGTTTCTCCATGCCCTCCTTGTCCTCCTCTCAACGTGAAGACATGGACAAACCTATCTCAGAAACGGAAATCCATGTCGCGATTAAGTCCCTCAAACTTAATAAGAGGCCTGGCCCTGACGGCTTTACGGCCTCATATTATAAGCACTTTTCTGATCTTCTCACCCCTCTGCTTTCCAAAGCTTATAACTCGCTTCTCAAAGGTCACTCCTTTGGGGCTGACTCCCTGCACGCAGCTATCTCTATGATCCCCAAGCCGCAAACTGATGATTCCTCCTGGGCAAACTACCGCCCAATCTCGCTACTCAATATTGATATTAAGATAATGACCAAAATTCTATCTACCCGTCTTAACTCTATCATAGGCTCCCTTATACACAGAGATCAGACAGGCTTCATCCCGTGCCGACAGGCGGGCGATAATATACGCAGAGCTGTCCACCTGGCTCACCATGCGCGCACTCGTTGCATCCCTTCCTGCTTTATCTCTTTGGATATCAAAAAGGCCTTTGATACTTTGTCATGGTCGTATTTGCAATCCGTACTGCGGGCATGGGGTTTTGGCCCTCATTTTCTGTCCTGGATCTCGTCCCTATACTCCACCCCGTCAGCTTACATCCGTTATGCAGGCTTTAAATCCCATGCCTTCCCAGTGCGCTGCGGCACCAGACAGGGATGCCCCCTATCCCCGCTTCTTTTCGCCCTCGCCATCTAACCCCTCGCCCTGAAAATCCGCTCCAACCCTAATGTTAAAGGCATTGAACTTGGGGGTCATCAACATAAACTATGTTTATTTGCGGATGACATCCTCCTGTTCCTCACGTCCCCCCTGACCTCCACTCCTAACCTCCTCGCTATTTTAGACCAATTTGCCAAGATCTCGGGTTTGGTCGTCAACCTCCAAAAATCCAAAGCCCTCAATGTATCCTTGTCCCCTCCACTCCTTTCCCAACTACAGTCGGCTCTCCCCTTCTCCTGGGCTACGCATCATCTCCCCTACTTGGGCATTAAGCTCACCTCCGATCCACTTGCACTCTACTCTGCTAACTACCCTCCTATGCTCCAGCATCTCACCAAACTCATGAACTCCTGGGCCTCCCTACCCCTGTCTTGGCTGGGGCGTATCACGGTCGCCAAAATGGCTATTTTGACGAAGATCTTATACTTATTTTGGGTCCTTCCCATAAGAGTCCCGTCCTATTACTTACGTCAGCTCCAAGGCCGAACCTTTAGCTATGTGTGGGGTACAACTCGCCCTAGGGTGCCTCGTAGGGTTCTGTATCTGCACAAACTCCAGGGCGGATTAGGTCTCCCATGCTACGCTAAATATTACCAAGCCGCACAATTGGCTCAACTTACGAAGTGGCATGCTCCCCGGGAAGTTCCCCTCTGGGTGGCGTTGGAAGCAGTTGACTGCGACCCTCTCTCCATGGCCAACCTTCTGTGGCTAAAGTCAATCGATCGTAAGTCAATTATTAACCCTATAATTCATCACTCTTTACACCTTTGGGATACCCTGAAGTTTAAATACAAGCTCCAATCACCTCATAACCCCCTGCTATCGTACTTACACTATCCGTCTTTCCCCCCTGCATGGGAATCCCCTTCCCTGTTCCGTCGTTGGTCTGCTGCTGGACTTATCCGGGCTCACTCCCTCATTGAATCCAATTCAGTAAAACTGTTCCCTAGCCTCTGCGAAGCCCACAGCTTGCCTAGTTCTGAAATCTTCCGATACCTCCAGATTAAACATTTTCTAACACAATGCATCCACACTGATTCTACCTTACCCAATCTAACATCCTTCGAACATGTCTGCTTACATGACCCGCACGCCCGTGGCCTTATCTCCCTTCTCTATTCCAGGCTCTCTGACTCTCCCAACTGTGTCCTGCCCACCTATGCTAATAAGTGGGAACTAGACTTATCATTGCACCTCGACCCTGCAGACTGGTCTAATATCTGGCAAGCGACAAAGGCAGACTCTCAGAACATAGTGGCTTCTGAAACTAACTATAAGGTCCTCATGCGCTGGTACTTAGTACCCGCACGTATATCAAAGTTTCTAGCATCCTACCCCCCGACTTGTTTTCGTGGCTGCTCAGATGCAGGCACCCACTTGCATATATGGTGGACGTGCCCCAAAGTGCAGGAGTTCTGGGAGGCTGTCTTTCGCATTCTTTCCACTCTGCTGGATATTTCCATCTCCCCGGACCCCTCTCTGGCCCTTCTGAACATGAAACCGGACAACATCTCCAAAGCCCGACATAAATTGTTTTTACAAGTCACCACTGCAGCCAAACAAACTATAGCGAAGGCCTGGAAATCCCCACACTTGCCCATGCCTGAAGTAAAACACAGGGTCACAAAAGCGATGATTCATGCCAAAATTGAAGCGGCACTGTTAGATAAAATAGATAAATATGACAGGCTCTGGCAGCTTTGGGTTGATCATTTCCTCCCATCTGATTTTGACTCCTCGCTCCTAATGCCATGATTTCCCTCCTTAAGCTTTGCTAACGCACTTCTGTGGTGCCAACTGTCCACCCCCCGGCGACACCCCTCTTCCCTCTCCCCTTCTCCCCCCCCACCTTCTCTCTTCCTCCCTCCCTCTTTCTTGGAGATCTCCTCCTCCCACTTTCCTTGCCTCTTCTGTATGTGTTCTCACGTGTTTACTATTACGTCCTGGACGTGAAGCCTCTTGACGGCATGGTTATGCCCTTGTCCTCGCCACGAATGTTATCTCCTCCCTCTTTTTTTTATCTTCATTCTGTATGCGTACACCCTGTTTATGCCCATATGGTTGTTGACTTCACCTTTGTTGCTCTGTTTTTGCAATGTTTTTTTTTTTTTAATTACGCATATCACTCTCCGAGCCACTTTTCTCCATATGATGGTGGATGGGGGGTCGCGCTGCTCCACGCAGGCACAGTGTGTTCCCTTTACGGGGTGTTTGGTTGCTGACAGCGATGACCACTCCTCCTCTCATCCTCATTACTGGTGGCCCACCTCAGTGGCAAATTGCTTGCACTGTTTGGTTTCGCCTCTATGGCATGTTGTAAAACTATGTTATTGTACACCTTGCTGTATCCATTCTTTTGTTTATTGTTCAATGTTCTTTGGACGCTTTATCTCTTCATCTGTAAACCTTAATAAAAATGTTTGAACAAGAAAAATTAAAAAACTATTTAAAAATAATAAATCACATAATGTGCTCACTAAAATTTACTATATAGTATTTTACTTTAACCACTTTACGACCGGCGCACGACGATCTACGTCGGCACTCAGCCCCGGCCAGGCAAACTGACGTAGGCCTACGTCAGCACAATTTGCCGGCCCTGTGCGCGCTCCCGCGCGTCCCCGCCGCCGATGATGACTCGATTGGGTTCAGAACCGATCAGTCATCAGGTCCAGGCCAATCATTTTTGGTCTGGACCTGTTGATCGGTCCTGCCCAATCAGATCATCCTCTAAGCCTGTGAAATGTAAACACAGGCTTAGAGGAGATGTGCCCTCCCCCCACAACGGTCTTTTTGGATCCAGCGTGAGAGGAGAGCACATCTTACTGTGAGTACTGCACCAAGCACACCCACACACAGTTAGATAGGCACATTTCACCCCCGATCGCCCCCCCAATTAACCCCTACAGCACCTGACACAACACACACTATATACAGCATATAGCATATACCTATATACCTGTATAAGTGTGATTTGTGAACAGGTGTAGCCCTTGCGACCCCCCCTTTTCCACTCAAATTACCCCCCACCCCCCCTAATAAAGATTTAACCCACTGATCCCCCCTGAACCCCCCCTGATCACCGCCGTTAACCCCTACACCCTCTGTCACATCAGCACTAATACAAACGCAATATACGGTGTTATTGTATTTTTGTATTAGTGTCATTGTGATCAGAATTAGCGCAGGCGACTAAGTTTCTGTCCCAAGAAGGTTTAGGGTCCCCGCCACCCGCCCAATAAAGATTTAAGCCCCTGACCCCCCCCTGATCACCCCTACACCCCCTGCCATAACACACACCGTATACAGTATATAGCATTTTGCTATATACCCGTATAAGTGTGATTTGTGGTCAGGTCTAGCGCTTGCGACCCCCCTTTTTCCACTTGAATTACCCGCCACCCCCCCCTAATAAAGATTTAAGCCCCTGATCCCACCTGATCCCCCCCTGATCACCGCTAGTTAACCCCTACACCCTCTGTCACATCAGCACTAATACAAACGTAATATACTGTGTTTTTGTATTTTTGTATTAGTGTCATTGTGATCAGAATTATCGCAGGCGACTAAGTTTGTGTCCCAAGCAGGTTTAGGGTCCCCCCCACCCGCCCAATAAAGATTTAATCCCCTGATCCCCTCCTGATCACCCCTACACCCCCTGCCACAACGCACACTGTATACAGTATATAGCATTTTCTATATACCCGTATAAGTGTGACTTGTGACCAGGTTTAGCGCTTGCCACCGTTCCTTTTATCCTTAGGATACCCGCCAGTCCCTTCCAATAAAGATTTAAACCCCTGATCCCCCCCTGATCACATCCCGTTAACCCCTACACCCTCTGTCACATTAGCACTAATACACACATAATATACTGTTTTTACTGTATTTTGTATTGGTGTCATTGTGACTTGAGGTTGCGCTAGCTAGCTAGTTTCTTTCCCAAAGGAGGTTTAGGGTCCCCGCCACCCCCCCCCAGATCCCCAGCGCATAGTTTAGAAGTAACCCCTTGATTGCCACACACGCACGCACGCACGCACGCACGCACCTACACTTCCATTTCTAGTATAGTGTTTGAACAGATCAATATCTGATCTGATCAGAACTATACTAGCGCCCCCATAGTTTAGGGTTCCCAAAACGCGGTGTTTGCACGATCAGTACTGATTCCGGCCAGCACCTGCGTTTAACCCTTTCACCCAGGCAAGTGTAGTAATCAATAGATTACTGTCACTTGCAAAAAAACACAAGACACAAAACCGCTGTGTTAGCAGAGTCAGGCCTGATCCCTGCTAGCATTAGCAGTTTTTTTTGTAGCGCTTGAAATAATCTTCGACAACCAGGTGCTTTTATTACCTGTGAGTCGCATCACTGTACGAGTAAATTTAGTTGCCAAAATGACCAAACGTTCGTACAGGGATGAAGAGCTTCTCAGTTATATGCTGACCGAGTCATCTGATAGCGAAGGGGAAGCTACAATGACCGAATTAGTGTCAGTATATGAACCTGATGACGGCAGCGGCTCCCTGACAGATAGCTCCGACGACAGATGGGTCCCTGTTAGACCCAGGCGTACCCGACCCCATTCTGAAGTTGTTGTGATGCAGGAATCGCAGGGTGCTCGTATGGAGCAGAGTGTGGGTACTAGTGCCGCTCATCCTTCTGGCGACCTGGCAAGCGCCAGCGGCCTAGTACAACCTGGACCTAGTACAACCAGCACTGCAGTAAGACCTGGTGACGTGGCGAGTCCCCTAAGTGCAGTTGAAGCTGGTGCGGTGGCTTGCACAAGTAGTGGCCCGCAGCCACCGCGTATTCGAAGACAGGCCCGTAGAGCCCATAGTGCCCTCCCTGATGCGCTGGCATTTCCTAATTGGCAACCCACTGATACTACAGCGCCAGTACTTCCCCCATTCACCGCCCAACCTGGAATCCACGTGGAGACAGCTGGTTTTACGCCCCTGAACTTTTTTGAGCTGTTCTTCACGGAAGATCTTTACAGATCTATTGTGGATCAATCAAATTTGTATGCACAACAGTTCATCGCCGCCAACCCAAATTCACACCTTGCCAGACAATTCGGCTGGAAACCTATAACGGTTTCCGAATTTAAGATCTTTCTGGGCCTTTCCCTCCACATGGGCATAACTAAACAGAGTGAATTGCGGCTATATTGGTCCACTAGCCCACTTCACCATATGCGCATGTACTCTGCCTCTATGTCCAGGACGAGATACGAGCAAATTCTGCGATTTATGCATTTCAGCGACAATGAACTCTGTCGTCCTCGGGGAGACCCTGCATACGATCGGCTCCACAAAATTCGGCCCCTCATAGACCACTTCAATCAGCGGTTTGCAGCCTTGTTTACCCCCGAACAAGTTGTCTGCGTTGACGAGTCCCTGATTAAATTTACTGGCCGCCTTGCTATGAAACAGTACCTCCCCAGCAAGCGTGCCAAGTACGGGGTCAAACTGTATAAATTGTGTGACAGGGCCACAGGCTATACAGTTAGTTTCCGGGTCTATGAGGGAAAAGATAGCTGTGTGGAGCCCCCCAACTGCCCAGACTACATAGGGAGCAGCGGTAAGATCGTTTGGGACTTGGTGTCACCCTTATCCGGAAAGGGGTACCATTTGTACGTGGACAACTTTTATACAAGCGTGCCACTATTTAGTCACCTTCTTGATTTACAAATTGGCGCATGTGGCACCGTGCGACCTAATCGCCGGGGCTTCCCCCAACGGCTTGTAGATTCCCGTCTTAGTCGGGGGGCGAGAGCCTGCTTGAAAACGGACAAATTACTTGCGGTGAAGTGGAAGGATACACGGGATGTTTATGTTCTGTCCTCCCTTCACCCAGACACGACGATCCAAATTCCTACGGCAACTGGCGTTGTGGAGAAACCCCTCTGTGTCCACGAATATAACCTTAACATGGGAGGGGTGGACCTTAACGACCAGCTTTTGGCGCCGTATTTAGTTGCCCGTAAAGCCAGACGCTGGTACAAAAAAGTGTCTGTTTACCTATACCAATTGGCTATGCTGAACGCCTTTGTCCTATACAGGGCATCAGGACGAACTGGATCTTTCCGGGAATTCCAGGAAGAGATCATCCTTGCCTACCTGTACCCAGGAGGCATGCCTGCCCAACTTCCCCTTCCAGATGCAGTGAGCCGGCTGCATGAGAGGCATTTTTCACATGTCCTCCCGAGTACCCCTACCCAAAGATGGCCCCAAAGAAGATGTCGTGTCTGTAGCAAGCGCGGATTTAGGCGTGACACCCGTTATTATTGTCCCAAATGTCCTGACCAACCTGGTCTCTGCATCGGGGAATGTTTCGAGCGCTACCATACACTAGTGGATTATTAGCGTAGGGTACAGCACGACACAGTGTAGGGCACATAAACACAGGGTCTCGAAGGATGTTGGATGTCCATCGACATTTTGAGAGACCCAAGCTGGAAGAGAAGATCGCAGATGATCGCAGTCCCTCCCAAATCAAGAAGTAAAGGAACAGTTAGAAAGAAAAATAAAAGGATCCAAAAACTGTTGTGGTGTCAGTAATTTTATATGTCCTTCTACTCCTTCCTACTATACTTTTTTTCAATGTCCTTTGTTTGTTTTTTCATTCTTTTGTGACCTGTTTCTCTTGCAGGTCCCTCGTCGGCTACCACGCATTGATTTTATATATTCTGACACAAACAGCGTTTGCGCTCAGCATATATGGATACCTTTGCTGATAGCAGCTGTGGTGATTTTCTGATTTCAGCACTGCAGTTAAAATCCTATTTTGGTATACGTGGATAGCGCCGTGTATACCCATCATTAAATTCAGTGGGTGGTTGTTTGGGCGGTTAATGATGAAAATCCAAAAACTGTTGTTGTCAGTCATTTTATATGTCCTTCTACTCCTTCCTACTATACTTTTTTTCAATGTCCTTTGTTTGTTTTTTCATTCTTTTGTGACCTGTTTCTCTTGCAGGTCCCTCGTCGGCTACCACGCATTGATTTTATATATTCTGACACAAACAGCGTTTGCGCTCAGCATATATGGATACCTTTGCTGATAGCAGCTGTGGTGATTTTCTGATTTCAGCACTGCAGTTAAAATCCTATTTTGGTATACGTGGATAGTGTCGTGTATACCCATCATTAAATTCAGTTGGTGGTTGTTTGGGCGGTTAATGATGAGTAATACTACGCATTATTCCTGTGCTGATTTCTGATAGGTTCTCTTTTTTTCCGTTCAGCCCACAGGCTGCATGAAAAAAAAAAAAACCTATATGCCAAACAAGGACCAGCAATGTACTGGTACGTTGCTGGACTTTGAGTGGTTATACCAGGATGATGCCTGCAGATTTAGGCATCATCTTGGTATCGTTTTTTACAGCCAGCGGTCGGCTTACATGTAAAAGCAATTCTAGCAGGTAATTGGCCGCTAGACTGCTTTTACATGCAGTGGGAGGGGCCTCCCCCCCCCCACCGCCGCCTTCCGCAGCCTTCCATGGTTTTTCTCTGGCTCTCCTGTCCCACCGGTTAACCCGAGAGTGCAGCCGGTGGTTCAATTATCTAACCATAGAGCTAATTGGAGATGAGAATGGCTCCAATCATCTCTATGGCCTAAGATGCCGGAGGCTACGAGCATTTTATGACTTCTGTTTCGCCAGAAATAAACAGGGCCATTGGGAAATTGGGAAAGTATTTTATCACACCAATTTTGGTGTGGTCAGATGCGTTAAGGTCAGAGGAGAGATCTAGAGTCTAAAAGACCCCAATTTTTTTTAAAAAGAGTACCTGTCACCACAGATTGCTATCATAGGGGATATTTAAATTCACTATGATAACAATAAAAATGATTTTAAAAAAAAAAAAATTAAAGAAAGGTGTCAAAATAACATAAAAAAGCAAAAGAAAAAAAAAAAAAAAAAAAAAATTGAGCCCCCCCCCTTACCCCCGGTGCTTGCGCGCAATGGCGCACGCAAGCGGTGGTCTAGTGTCATATGTAAACCACAATTGCAGCATGCATGTGAGGTATCGCCGCGATCGCCAGATCGAGTGCAGTAATTCTTGCAGTAGACCTCCTCTGTAAGTCTAAAGTGGTAACCTGTAGAGACTTTTAAAGGTTTTCAAAAATGTACATACGTTTTTGTCGCTGCGCAGGCATGCGCAATTTTTAAAGCATGTCATGTTAGGTGTCTATGAACTCGGCATAAGATCATCTTTTAAATTTTACCAAAAAAATTGGAATTATATAGTGTATTTGTGCAATAAATTAAAAAAATGTATTTTTTTCGCAAAAATTGCGTTTGGAAAATCTGTGCGCAAATACCGTGTGACAAAAAAATTTGCAACATCCACCATTTTATTCTATAGGGCCTCTGCTTTAAAAAAATATATAATGTTTGGGGGTTCAAAGTAATTTTCTAGTAAAAAAAAAATATTTTTTCATGTAAACAAAAAGGCACAGAAAAGGCTTGGTTTTCAAGTGGTTAGAAGAGTGGGTGATGTGTGGATAAGATTGAGTATAAAATGCCGGAACTGTTCAAACACCCCCCTAATGACCCCTTTTTGAAAAGTAGACACCCAAAGCTTTTTTCTGAGAGGCATGGTGAGTCCATGGAGTATTTTATATTTTGCCACAAGTTTCGGGAAAATTATTATTTTTTTTTTTTTTGTTGTTTTTTTACAGAAAGTTGTCACTAAATGATATATTGCTCATGCATGCCATGGGAATATGTGAAATGACACCCCAAAATACATTCTTTTGCTTCTCCTGAGTACAGGGATACCACATGTGTGAGACTTTTTGGGAGCCTAGCTGTGTACGCGCCCCCGAAAACCAATCCACATCTTCAGGTTTTCTAATGGCGTAAATTGCTGATTTTACCCCTGACTACCTGTCACAGTTTCAGAGGCCCTGAAATTTCAAGATGGCACAAAACCCCCCCAAATGACCCCATTTTGCAAAGTAGACACTCCAAGCTACTGGCTGAGAAGTATGGTGAGTCCATGGAATAGTTTATATTTTGCCACAAGTTTCGAGGAAAAAAATTTTTTTTATTTTTTTTTATTTTTTTACACAAAGTTGTCAGTAAATGATATATTGCTCACACAGGCCATGGGTATATGTGAAATGACACCCCAAAATACATTCTGCTGCTTCTCCTGAGTACAATGATACCCCATGTGTGAGACTTTTTGCCAGTCTAGCCGCGTACAGGACCCGGAAAACCAATGCGCACCTTTAGGCTTTCTAAGGGCGTAAATTGTTGATCTCACTCCTTACTACCTATCACAGTTTTGAAGTCCATAAAAAGCCAAGATTGCACAAACCCCCCCCAAATGACCCCATTTTGCAAAGTAGACACTCCAATCTATTTGCTGAGAGGCATGGTGAGTATTTTGCAGCTCTAATTTTTTTTGGAAAATGAAGAAAAAACAGGAAAATGCATTTTTTTTCCTCTTTTTTCAATTTCCAAAACTTTGTGACAAAAAGTGAGATCTGCAAAACACTCAACATGCCTCTCTGCAAATAGCTCAGGGTGTCTACTTTCCGAAAAGGGGTCATTTGGGGGGGGGGTTGTGCTGTCTTGGCATTTCATGGCCTCCAAAACTGTGATAGGTAGTCAGGAGTGAAATCAACAATTTACGCCCTTGGAAAGCCTGAAGGCGATGATTGGTTTTCGGGGTCCTGTACTCGGCTAGACTGCAAAAAAGTCTCACACATGGGGTATCCCTATACTCAGGAGAAGCAGCAGAATGTATTTTGGGGTGTCAGTTCACATATACCCATGGCATGTGTGAGCAATATATCATTTACTGACAACTTTGTGTAAAAAAAAAAAAATATATATATATATATATATATTTCCCGGAACTTGTGGCAAAATATAAAATATTCCATGGACTCACCATGCCTCTCAGCAAATAGCTTGGGGTGTCTACTTTCCAAAATGGGGTCATTTGGGGGGGTTTTGTGCTATCTTGGAATTTTAGGGCCTCCGAAACTGTGATAGGTAGTCAGGAGTGAAATCAACAATTTACGCCCTTGGAAAGCCTGAAAGCGGGGACTGGTTTTCGGGGACCTGTACTCGGCTAGACTGCAAAAAAGTCTCACACATGGGGTATCCCTGTACTCAGGAGAAGCAGCAGAATGTATTTTGGGGTGTCATTTCACATATACCCATGGCATGTGTGAGCAATATTTCATTTACTGACAACTTTGTGAAAAAAAAAAAATATATATATATATATATATATTTCCCGGAACTTGTGGCAAAATATAAAATATTCCATGGACTCACCATGCCTCTCAGCAAATAGCTTGGGGTGTCTACTTTCCAAAATGGGGTCATTTGGGGGGGTTTTGTGCTATCTTGGAATTTTAGGGCCTCCAAAACTGTGATAGGTAGTCAGGAGTGAAATCAACAATTTACGCCCTTGGAAAGCCTGAAAGCGGGGACTGGTTTTCGGGGACCTGTACTCGGCTAGACTGCAAAAAAGTCTCACACATGGGGTTTCCCTGTACTCAGGAGAAGCAGCAGAATGTATTTTGGGGTGTCATTTTACATATACCCATGGCATGTGTGAGCAATATTTCATTTACTGACAACTTTGTGAAAAAAAAAAAAAAAAAAATATATATATATGTATTTCCCGGAACTTGTGGCAGAATATAAAATATTCCATGGACTCACCATGCCTCTCAGCAAATAGATTGGGGTGTCTACTTTCCAAAATGGGGTCATTTGGGGGGGGTTTGTGCTATCTTGGAATTTTAGGGCCTCCGAAACTGTGACAGGTAGTGCAGAGGTGACATGCACAATTTACGCCATTAGAAAACCTGGGAGTGTTGATTGGTTTTCGCGGTCCTGTACACAGCTAGGCTCCCAAAAAGTCTCACACATGGGGCATCCCCATACTCAGGAGAAGTGGCAGAATGTATTTTGGGGTGTAATTCCACATATACCCATGTCATGTGTGAGAATTTTATCTTTTAGTGACAACGTTGTGTAAAAAAAATAAATAAAAAAAAAAAATAGTAATATTCCCAAAACTTGTGGTAAAATATAAAATATTCCATGGACTCACCATGCCTCTTAGCAAACAGCTTGGGGTGTCTACTTTCCAAAATGGGGTCATTTGGGGGGGTTTTGTGGTATCTTGACATTTCAGGGCCTCCTAAACCGTTAGAGGTAGTGAGAAAATGCAATGAAAAATGTACGCCCTTTGAAATTCTGATGGTGGGGATTTGTTTTTGTGGTCCCGTACACAGTTAGGCTCCCAAAAAGTCCCACATATGTGGTATCCCTGTACTCAGGAGAAGCAGCAGAATATATTTTGGGGTGTAATTACACATATACCCATGGCATGTGTGAGCAATATATCATTTCAATGACAACTTTGTGTAAAAAAAAAAAAAAAAAAAATTTTTAGTCATTTTTCAAACACCTGTGACAAAAAAATGAAATATTCAATGAGCTCAACATGCCTCTCAGAACATTCCTTAGGATGTCTACTTTCCAAAAAGTGGTAGTTTGGGGGGGTTTTGTACTGCCCTGCCATTTTAGCACTTCATGAAATGAGATAGGCAGTCAAAAATTAAAGCTGCGTAAATTTCTGTATTTACACCATAGTTTGTAGACGCTATAACTTTTGCGCAAACCAATAAAAATACGCTCATTGAATTTTTTTTTGTCAAAGACATGTAGCTAAATATATTTTGGCCAAAAAAAAATACATAAATTGAGTATATTGGATATTTTTTAAAAGACAAAGTTGAAAATGTCATTTTTTTGCAAAATTTTCGCTCTTTTTTTATTAATATCGCAAAAAATAAAAAGCGCAGAGGTGATCAAATACCACCAAAAGAAAGCTCTGTTTGTGGGAAAAAAAGGACGTAAATTTCGTTTGGGTACCACATTGCATGACCGCACAATTGTCAGTTAAAGTCACGCAGTGCCGAGTCGTAAAATACCCCCTGGTCGGAATGGGGGTAAAATCTTCCGGGGCTTAAGTGGTTAAGAGATTTCTAGAACCAATACATTTCCAGCCTTGAATATTCTTCCTAACCAAGCCTAGGAAATCTGTTTTAAAAGCTGTGACGTATCAAAAGAGTATCTGTTTCAATAGCTTTTACAATTTGCATTGTAAATGTATTTTTCTTTTTTTAATAAAATTAATTCCACTAATACTACCGTAAACAGATGTTCTTTATATGGATAAATACGAAAAAAAAAACATGTGGGAATGTCACTTCTCTGTATTATATAGCCAAAGTAGAATATAAACATACAATATAGAAACATGCATGTATAGACAGAATACTAGGCAATTTTACATTTCTTAAGAACTGTCTATATGTGTTTTTCCTTTCTCAAGGCAATAAAAAAAAAAAAAAAAAAGTAAAATGTTGAAATAGGAGACAAATCAAATGATACCTCCTGGAGATGTACTGATTTTTAATATCCAAGAGTTTTTGTGGCTTTACTGATAATTTGGTTCTCATTATGAAGTTGTAAATAAAATATGATTGCTATGCCACACATGATTTATGAACACCATTCTCAAGTCTAGCATCCAAAGATGAAAGTGAGCAATTCCATCTTTTGCAAATGTCTCCAGGGCTGTGAGAAGTTGGCTGTAAATGCTCAAGGGAAACCTGACCTTTTTTACAAACATCATTTGTATGCATGTTCATCTTTGTTTAGTGCCGCTAACGGCAAAACATATATTAAAAAAGACACAGCACATGATAGTGTAAATTTGCCTATTTTCTATATCTGGAGAGGATGTTAATTGTTTTTATGCTCTCTGTCAGATGGTTCACAAAATTTTAATGAACTCTTTCTAAATATGTAGCATTGTGCTGTAAAACAAAATCTACTAAATATTGCTAATCAAATTAATGATATGCTAGATAATGTAGACAATGCGTGCTATTTAGAAAATATATTTCATATATAAATCCCCCATTATAATTTTAGACAGTAAATTAATAAATGAATGAAAGCAGGCAAACTTATGCCACACACAAGATTTAATACTAGTAAACTTAATTTTTCCAAGCTACAGATAAGCAGATTTTTTTTTAAATGTAACCTCTTTTATGACCTGTGAGTAAGAAGCATTGATTTAATCAGTTAAATACATTCCCCCTAAATTTACCTTTTCAATCCCACTTGCTGATAAAATCAAGTACCATGCACTATGATTAAACACAATCTTATGAAGGTCTAGTCGTCCTGTCCCTGCAGGAAGGTTTACCTTCCAACAAGACAATGACACTAAGCACACAGCTAAAATAACGAAGGAGTGGCTTCACAACAACTCCGTGACTGTTCTTGAATGGCCCAGCCAGAGCCCTGACTTAAACCCAATTGAGCATCTCTGGAGAGACCTAAAAATGGCTGTCCACCAACGTTTACCATCCAACCTGACAGAACTGGAGAGGATCTGCAAGGAGGAATGGCAGAGGATCCCCAAATCCAGGTGTGAAAGACTTGTTGCATCTTTCCCAAAAAGACTCCTGGCTGTATTAGATCAAAAGGGGGCTTCTACTAAATACTGAGCAAAGGGTCTGAATACTTAGGACCATGTGATATTTCCGTTTTTCTTTTTTAATAAATCTGCAACAATGTCAACAATGCTGTGTTTTTCTGTCAGTATGGGGTGCTATGTGTACATTCATGAGGAAGAAGAATGAACTTAAATGATTTTAGCAAATGGCTGCAATATAACAAAGAGTGAAAAATTTAAGGGGGTCTGAATACTTTCCGTACCCACTGTATATACATACACAGGTGCATCTTATAAAAATAGAATATCATCGAAAAGTTATTTTGTTTCAGTCATTCCATTCAATAAGTGAAACTCATATATTTTATATAGATGCGTTACACACAGAGTGATATTTTTCCAGCATTTCTTTCTGTTATTTTTGATGATTAGAGCTTACAGCTAGTGAAAACCCAAAATTTAGTATCTCAGAAAATTAGAATATTACTTAAGACCAATAAAAAGGATTTTTAATACAGAAATATTGGCTTACTGAAAAGTATGTCCATGTACAGTATAGTATAGTATACACTGAATAGGTGGTCAGGGCTCCTTTTGCATGGTTTACTGCATCAATGCATCAATGCAACAGGCGATTAGCCTGTGGCACTGCTAGGGTGTTATGAAAGCCCAGGATTCTTTGACAGTGGCTTTCAGCTCATCTGCATTGTTGGGTCTGGTGCCTCTCATCTTCCTTTTGAAAATACCCCACAGATTCTATATGGGATTTAGGTCAGGCAAGTGTGAGCAGGTGCCAAGTCCTTCTGGAAAATGAAATCAGCAGCTCTATAAAGCTGGTAAGCAGAGGGAAATATGAAGTGCTTTAGAATTTCCTGGTAAAAGGCTGCGCTGACTTTGGACCTGATAAAACACAGTGGACCAACACCAGCAGAAGACATAGCTCCCCAAATCATCACTGACTGTGGAAACTTCACATTGGACCTCATGCAACTTGGATTCTGTGCCTCTCCACTCTTCCTCCAGACTCCAGTTAAATTCCAATGAAATGCAATATTTGTCATAGTCCGTTTTTTGTTTTTTTTTGTTATTGAGAATTTATCGGGTTTTACAAAACTCTTAGCACATAGTGTATATGGCTTCCTAAATATCCAACAGTTATGTGGGAAGAAAGATATCCCATTAGCAAGAAGATGACAGAAGATGGCATTGATGGAGCTGCATTTAAGGGGAGGGAATACATGGAAATCAAGAAGATTTTAGAGAAGGGAAACACCTCGTAAAGAGGGCAAACTAGGGTGAAGAAAGTAAACCCTCTCTGAGGCATTCCTAACAGCTAAAAACAATATTAATAACAACATGAAATTAAAATAAAGGTATATTTTGAACCAGTCCATTGTATCTTGGGGAAGAAGGTGCCAGAAGAGATGTAGACATAGGTAATTACATTTTGAATTGGTGAAGTCTGTGAACAGACCCCTTCAGTTGTTGTCATAGTGGTCATGAAGTTGTTACAGGCCTTGAAAATAATAGAAAGAGTTGGCCAGGGAGGAGGTTTTCTCCGAAGAAAGTGTCTTTGTCATGTAAGCTTGCCATCTCCTTTAAAAACAGTTGGAGGAGGAGGGAGAGAAAGGATCAGCGTCTAACTTTTCATGATACAGTAAAAGTTTAAGTTTTCCTCTTTACGCCTGTGAGCCACTAGCAGGCAGATGAGGATCCAAGGTTGGTGATGTTATCTTTTTGGAACAGATGTTGAAGATCGAAGGAGTGGGGAGTCATAATTGAAAAGCATCAGCAGGGGATCTTTGGGGAGGCATTGCGATGTGACTTCAAACACGAAGGCGATCACCTGGTCCCAAAATGTTGACACAGCTGAGCATAACCATAGATGGTGCATAAGAGTGGATCACAAAAGACCACAGTGTGGAAATCGATCTGAATGAGGGATGTATGTTTAAGAGAGGAATAAGTAAGTAAGACGTATAAATTTGAGTTGAGTCTCTCTCCATGTTTCATCAAAGACTAGATGAGATATTATTAAAACAGCACAGAATTTTTTCTGTGAGAAAATCGATAGGGAAGTCTTTGCTCCAGTCTATAGCTGTAGAGGAGTGGAAGGATTTAGTAAACTTATTGTTGAGAGATTTGTAAATGTCCGAGATGAAATATGAATGATTGTTCAAGAAACACTCTATCAGGGATAACTGAAATCTTTGATCTGAAATCTGTGATAGACCTTTGTGTTTCCACAGCATAAATGCCTCATGTTGTATTCTGGGGGGGAAAGAGTGGGGGACGCCTAGATATAAAGGAGAAGTGGCCCAGCTTTTTCAGGATCACTCTCCATGATATCATGGTGTCTCCTATGAGAATATTATGTTATAGCAGCGAAGGTAGCTAGTTCCACTGGCTATGAATGAAGGCCACCAATAAGTAAGGGTGCGTCAGACTCTGGAGCCCGTCATGAGGAAGCCGCGACCCAGTTTAAACCTATGCAAAGCAAACGGCTAGATTATAAACTCTACGGTTTGGAAGATTAGCACCCCCTTCGCGAGAATTCGTTTTGACAATTCCATTTTCTTGTTACGTCAAAGAAAACTTCAAGAGCTTTATTCAAAATTTTATGTCATTATGTTTTAACAAAATGGTGAGAGTTTTTGAAGAGAATACAAAAGGCAGATGAAGCTAAACATTTTGAAAAGATGACATCTCCCCAAAAGTGTTAAAGGCAGGTCCATCCATGTCCCCAATTCGTGAACAACTTTTTGAATTAAAGGAGGATAGTTGAAGGTGTAAAGAATGGAGGGAAGTTTTCCGATCTTGATACCTAGATAGGTCATGTAGGAAATGGCTATAGGAAAGAGGAGGAAGATGGGAAGATGAACACTAGTGATGGACGAACATCGGCCGGGGCGGTTCGCGAATGTCAGCAGCAAATTTTCTCAAAAGTCCGTGAACCGCGAGTTCGCGGCGGGCCCCATTGACTTTAATGGGAGGCGAACTTTAAAAACCTTTAGTTAATATTTGCAGCAACAAAAGACGTACTAGCTGTGCACATGGACAATGTAATAACAGAAGTATTGCAATTGAAAAAGTTGCCCTAAATTTTTTTTATTTTTTAACAGCAAAAAATATTTAGCATTTGATGGCTAGAGGTACATTAGGCATTCACACAGTATACAGAAGTAAGTGTCGGCCTGTATAGGCTCCAAAAATTAGCTCATATGGTTTGAACTGACAGCAAAGAACTTCATTTTTGATGGCTAGAGGTACAGTAGGCTTTCACAGGATACAGAAGTGTCGGCCTGTATAGGCCCCAAAAATTAGCTCACATTGTTTGAACTGACAGCAAAGAACTTAGTATTTCATGGCTAGAGGTACAGTAGGTGTTCACAGGATACAGAAGTAAGTTTCGGCCTGTATAGGCAGCAAAAATTAGCTCACATGGGTTGAACTTACAGCAAAGAAGGTAGTATATGATGGCTAGAGGTACATTGGGCATTCACAGTATACAGAAGTAAGTGTCGGCCTGTATAGGCTCCAAAAATTAGCTCACATGGGTTTAACTGACAGCAAAGAACTTAGTTTTTGATAGCTAGAGGTACAGTAGGCGTTAACAGTATAGAGAAGTAAGTGTCGGGCTGTATAGGCTCCAAAAATTAGCTCATATGGTTTGAACTGACAGCAAAGAACTTCATTTTTGATGGCTAGAGGTACAGTAGGCTTTCACAGGATACAGAAGTGTCGGCCTGTATAGGCCCCAAAAATTAGCTCACATTGTTTGAACTGACAGCAAAGAACTTAGTATTTCATGGCTAGAGGTACAGTAGGTGTTCACAGGATACAGAAGTAAGTTTCGGCCTGTATAGGCAGCAAAAATTAGCTCACATGGGTTGAACTTACAGCAAAGAAGGTAGTATATGATGGCTAGAGGTACATTGGGCATTCACAGTATACAGAAGTAAGTGTCGGTGTCATGGGTCTGCCTCCTAAGGGTTAACTTAGTGCAGACTAATTGCAATGATTGGCAACAGGCTGCCCTATTTAAACACCTCAGAAGCACTGTGTCATTGCTGTCTGATCTGCAGCTTTACTTTGAGTCTGTTCCTGTGCTTGTATTGATTCCTGTATTGACCTGGCTTGTCTGACTTCGTTGCTATCTCCAGTCCTGACCCCGGCTTGCTTTGACTCTGCTATACCTGCTTCCTGCCTGATATCCTGCTGCCAAACCCTGCCTGTACACCGACTACTCTCTGCTTGCTGCTTGAACTGTATCTGATTACCTGTGTCTGAAACCGGCTTGTCTGACCCTGCTCCAGTCTTTGCCCATCCAGCTCCTTCCAGTGCCTGGAGACGCTGTCCTGCATCCGCTGTGCATCCGCTGTGCATCCGCACCTCTTTACCTGCTTCTTCCTGCTGCTCAGCAATCCAGCCGTGTTCAGTGACTTATCAGCTACTCTTCTCAACTGCCAACAGAAGACCAGCGCAGGCACTCTTACCTCACTGCGCTCTTGCATCCACTGTTGCAACTCCAGTGGTGCTTGAGCCAGGGCTGTACGAGAGGTCTCCCTCTGCACGTCAGGCTCTGCTACAAGGTACGTGACAGTATCAGACAGCCATGTCTGAGCCTGCAAGAGGGACCTCTGCAATGGATGAGATCTGTCAACATCTCACAGCCCTCAACCAAGCCATCAAGTCCCTGCAGGAAGGCTACGTCCAGCTGGATGAACGTGTGCAGTCTTTAGCCACCTCTGCAGGACCTATCACAGCTCCCTCTCCTGCTGCTGCACCAACGCTGACTACTACAGCACCCACCGTGATGATGCTACCACCTGAACCCAGGGTTCCTACACCTGAAAGGTTCTCGGGGGATCGAAGCAAATTCAGGGCATTTCGCAATGCATGCCAGTTATACTTTGCCCTGCAACCCCGGACTTTCTCTCTGGAATCTACTAAAGTAGGATTCATTATCTCCTTACTTCAAGGGGAACCCCAAACCTGGGCCCACCGTCTGCTCGAGGAAAATAGTGCTCAGATTCATGCTATGTCCTCTTTCTTTGACGCAATGGCCCAGCTGTACGATGACCCCCAACGAACTGTCACGGCGGAGGCTGCTCTCCATGCACTCCAGCAAGGCCGCAGAGCGGCTGAGGACTATGTCACGGACTTCAGACGCTGGAGCGCAGATACACAATGGAATGACGCAGCTCTGCGACACCAGTTCCGCCTTGGATTGTCGGATGGTCTTAAAGACGAGTTAGCCCGGGTTGGAGTACCTAATACCTTGGAGGGCCTTATCACCCTGGCTATCCAGATTGACCGTCGGCTCCGTGAGCGTCGGTCAGAAAGATCTTCCCCGCAGTTTCGTCCTACATGGATGATGCCTAGAGCTCCAGTTCCTGCTCATCCTATGTTTACAACTTCAGCTCCAGCCAGTTCAAGTTCTATTAACCCTGCATCAGATGTCCCTGAACCCATGCAACTCGGGTTAATGCGTCCTGCATTGTCTCCTGAAGAGCGACAACGCCGCCGACTAGGCAACCTATGTCTTTACTGCGGAGAAGCCGGCCACTATGTGCGGACCTGTCCTATTAAGATGCGTAAGTGTCCATCTGTCTTCCCTGCTAACCTGTCAACTTTATCTGCTAATGCAACCCACCTAGCTCTCCCACTCTCGTTCCAGCTTCCAAAAGGAACTATCTCAGTTAATGCCATTATTGACTCTGGAGCATGCAGTTGTTTCATTGACTTAAGTTTTGCCACTCAGCAGCAAATTCCTCTGCGACCCAAGACTCAAGGACTTTCTGTCTACCTGGCAGATGGCTCATGTATTAGATCAGGACAAGTTACTCAGGAAACACCTCCATTACCCGTGATTACTCCTACTAAACATAAGGAGTTATTGAGCCTGGATGCCATCTCTTCTCCATTATTTCCCATCATCTTGGGCCTACCTTGGCTTCAAGCCCATAACCCTCAGATTGATTGGAGTTCCGGAGAGGTCAGTTTCCAATCACGCTACTGTCAAAAACACTGCTTTTCTGAATTCCCTGACACCTCATTGACTCTGTTATGCATGGACCCTGATTCCGAAATACACCAGTTGGTGCCTGAGGCCTATCATGGGTTTGTTGATGTTTTCAGCAAAAAGGGGGCTGACACTCTCCCTCCACGTCGACCATATGACTGCCCGATTGAACTATTTCCTGGGGCCGAGATCCCCTTTGGGCGAATATTTCCACTTTCTGAACGTGAGCAAGAGGCCTTAAAGGAATATGTTGATGAAAATCTAAAGAAGGGATTCATCCGCCCATCTACTTCTCCTGCAGGGGCGGGAATTTTCTTTGTTACTAAGAAAGATCAGTCTCTGCGACCATGTGTGGATTACCGGGAATTAAATAAAATCACGGTTAAAAACCGCTATCCCCTTCCCCTCATGCCTGAATTATTCCAGAGATTAAGGTCCGCGACCATTTTTACCAAGTTGGACTTGCGAGGGGCCTATAACTTGGTCCGTATCCGTGAAGGAGATGAGTGGAAGACAGCCTTTCGTACCAGATTCGGCCACTTTGAATATCTGGTCATGCCCTTCGGCTTGTGCAATGCCCCTGCCACCTTCCAGCATCTTATAAATGATGTGTTCAGAGACTTTCTGGATATCTTTGTAGTCGTGTACTTAGATGACATCTTGATTTTTTCTACGTCCCTTGACCTGCACCGAAGACATGTCAACCACGTTTTGGGCCGGCTCCGCCAACATGGACTGTATGCTAAACCCGAGAAATGTGAATTTGAGCAGCAGAGCATCCAGTTCTTGGGGTTGGTGATATCCGCAGCAGGAATTAAGATGGACCCCCAAAAGGTTTCTGCTATATTAGACTGGCCTGCACCTACAGATAAGAAGGGGATACAACGTTTTGTGGGGTTTGCAAACTTTTACCGGAGATTCATTAAAGGCTTCTCTGCTATCATTACCCCAATCACGCAACTGACCAAACAGAACCTGCGGTTCTGCTGGAGCCCAGAGGCTCAAGACGCCTTTGAAACTTTAAAGAAATTATTCACTTCAGCCCCTATTCTCAGCCACCCTGATCCATTGCTTCCCTACATACTTGAAGTGGATGCCTCTGAAACAGCAGTAGGGGCAGTTGTTTCACAACGTCAGGGTCTTAAAGATTTAATGCATCCCGTAGCCTTCTTTTCACGCAAACTCTCCCCAGCAGAAAAGAACTATGATGTAGGGGATCGAGAACTACTAGCCATTAAGACAGCTTTGGAGGAATGGAGGTACCTGTTGGAAGGCGCAGCACATCCCATATTAATATACACGGATCACAAAAATTTGGAGTACTTGAGGTCTGCCAAGCGTCTAAAGCCTCGTCAAGCTCGATGGGCATTGTTCTTTTCTAGGTTTTCTTTCCATATAACCTACCGACCAGGATCAAAAAATATTAAGCCAGATGCTTTATCCCGCATGTATGATGACCCCAAGGAATCAGTAACCCCAGATACCATCTTACCCGAAGGTAACTTCCTGATGATACAGTCTGACCTACTCTCACAGATAAAACTAGCCTCCGTGGGCATCTCTGGCCCTGCCGGAATCACTTTGTCGTCTAAGGAAGGGTTGTTGTGGCAGGAAGACCGGATTTTTGTGCCAGAAAATTTACGGGTGAATGTTTTAAAGCTACTTCACGATCACCCATTGGCAGGCCATTTCGGCATCCATAAGACTCTCGATTTGGTACGACGTACCTTCTGGTGGCCAGATCTGGAAGGGTTCTGCAAGAGATACGTGAGCTCATGTGCTGTCTGTATCCGAAGCAAGACTGCAAGAAGCAGGGCTTGGGGTTTACTCAAGCCTTTGCCTGTCCCTGACAGGCCTTGGAAAATGATCTCTATGGATTTTGTAGTAGAACTTCCACCTTCTGAAGGTTGCACAGCAATCTTTGTAGTTGTAGATCGGTTATCTAAGATGGCCCATTTTCTGCCCTTAAAAAATACACCATCTGCCTTGGAAACAGCCCAAGTATTTATTAAAGAGATTGTTAGGTTGCACGGAATCCCTGCAAACATCGTGTCTGATCGAGGTGTGCAGTTCACATCACGTTTCTGGAGGGCCTTATGTGGGGTCCTGAAGATTGAATTATCCCTTTCCTCAGCTTATCACCCTCAAACTAATGGGCAAACAGAAAGGACTAACCAGACACTCGAACAGTACATTCGATGTTTCACTTCCTTCGTTCAAGACGACTGGGTGTCTTTATTACCATTAGCAGAATTTGCTTATAATAATGCCAGTCACTCAGCTACAGGACAATCACCATTCTATGCCAATTATGGTTTTCACTTGTCTTTTTTGCCCGATTTTATTCCAGAATCTACAGTTCCAGCTGTCCAGAGCACAGTGGACTTCCTCAAACGCAATAACGAAGTACTATAAGAAGCAGTAAGAAAAGCACAGGCAGACAACAAGAGAGCATTTGACAAGAAAAGAAGAGGGGAACTAAGTCTTCAATTGGGCGATCAAGCATGGCTATCTACAGCAAACCTCAGATTGGCGTGTCCTTCGAAGAAACTTGCACCCAAGTTTATAGGTCCGTTCCCGGTGAAGAGGAAATTGAACGAGGTATCGTATGAACTATCCTTACCTGACTCGTTTAAAATTCATCCTGTATTTCATGTGTCACTTCTGAAACCTGCAACACCAGATCCTTTTCCTAATAGGGGGGCGGGCCCACCTGAACCAGTGTTGGTTGATGGAGAAGAGGAATATGAGGTGGAAGCAGTGTTAGACTGCAGAAAGAGGAGGAACCAATTGCAGTATCTAATTAAATGGAGAGGTTATGGTCCTGAGGAGAACTCTTGGGAACCAGAATGTAATGTCCATGCCAGAGAGCTAGTTCGTGCCTTTTTCCGGGCCCATCCAGAAAAAGAAAACCAGCTAGGCATCCGGAGGCTGCCCGTCGGGAGGGGGCAATGTCATGGGTCTGCCTCCTAAGGGTTAACTTAGTGCAGACTAATTGCAATGATTGGCAACAGGCTGCCCTATTTAAACACCTCAGAAGCACTGTGTCATTGCTGTCTGATCTGCAGCTTTACTTTGAGTCTGTTCCTGTGCTTGTATTGATTCCTGTATTGACCTGGCTTGTCTGACTTCGTTGCTATCTCCAGTCCTGACCCCGGCTTGCTTTGACTCTGCTATACCTGCTTCCTGCCTGATATCCTGCTGCCAAACCCTGCCTGTACACCGACTACTCTCTGCTTGCTGCTTGAACTGTATCTGATTACCTGTGTCTGAAACCGGCTTGTCTGACCCTGCTCCAGTCTTTGCCCATCCAGCTCCTTCCAGTGCCTGGAGACGCTGTCCTGCATCCGCTGTGCATCCGCTGTGCATCCGCACCTCTTTACCTGCTTCTTCCTGCTGCTCAGCAATCCAGCCGTGTTCAGTGACTTATCAGCTACTCTTCTCAACTGCCAACAGAAGACCAGCGCAGGCACTCTTACCTCACTGCGCTCTTGCATCCACTGTTGCAACTCCAGTGGTGCTTGAGCCAGGGCTGTACGAGAGGTCTCCCTCTGCACGTCAGGCTCTGCTACAAGGTACGTGACAGTCGGCCTGTATAGGCTCCAAAAATTAGCTCACATGGGTTTAACTGACAGCAAAGAACTTTAGTTTTTGATAGCTAGAGGTACAGTAGGCGTTAACAGTATAGAGAAGTAAGTGTCGGGCTGTATAGGCTCCAAAAATTAGCTCACGTGGTTTGAACTCACAGCAAAGAACTTATTTTTTTATGGCTAGAGGTAAAGTAGGCTTTCATAGGATACAGAAGTGTCGGCCTGTATAGGCCCCAAATATTTAGCTCACATTGGTTGAACTGACAGCAATGAACTTAGTATTTCATGGCTAGAGGTACAGTAGGCGTTCACAGGATACAGAAGTAAGTGTCGGCCTGTATAGGCCCCAAAAATTAGCTCACATAGGTTGAACTTACAGCAAAGAACTTAGTTTTTGATGGCTAGAGGTAAAGTAGGCATTCACAGTATACAGAAGTAAGTGTCGGCCTGTATAGGCTCCAAAAATTAGCTCCCATGGTTTGAACTGACAGCAAAGAACTTAGTTTTTGATGGCTAGAGGTACAGTAGGCATTCACAGTATACAGAAGTAAGTGACGGCCTGTATAGGCTCCAAAAATTAGCTCACATGGGTTTAACTGACAGCAAAGAACGTAGTATATGATGGCTAGAGGTACATTAGGCATTCACACAGTATACAGAAGTAAGTGTCGGCCTGTATAGGCCCCAAAAATGAGCTCACATGGGTTGAACTGACAGCAAAGAACGTAGTATATGATGGCTAGAGGTACAGTAGGCATTCACAGTATACAGAAGTAAGTGTCGGCCTGTATAGGCTCCAAAAATTAGCTCACATGGTTTGAACTGACAGCAAAGAACTTTGTTTTTGATGGCTAGGGGTACAGTAGGCGTTCACAGTATACAGAAGTAAGTGTCGGCCTGTATAGGCTCCAAAAATTAGCTCACATGGGTTTAACTGACAGCAAAGAACGTAGTATATGATGGCTAGAGGTACATTAGGCATTCACACAGTATACAGAAGTAAGTGTCGGCCTGTATAGGCCCCAAAAATGAGCTTGCATGGATTGAACTGACAGCAAAGAACGTAGTATATGATGGCTAGAGGTACAGTAGGCATTCACAGTATACAGAAGTAAGTGTCGGCCTGTATAGGCTCCAAAAATTAGCTCACATGGTTTGAACTGACAGCAAAGAACTTAGTATTTGGTGGCTAGAAGTACAGTAGGCATTCACAGCATACAGAAGTAAGTGTCAGCCTGTATAGGCTCCAAAAATTAGCTCACCTGGTTTGAACTGACAGCAAAGAACTTCGTTTTTGATGGCTAGAGGTATAGTAGGCATTCACAGTATACAGAAGTAAGTGTCGGCCTGCATAGGCTCCAAAAATTAGCTCACATGGGTTTAACTGACAGCAAAGAACGTAGTATATGATGGCTAGAGGTACATTAGGCATTCACACAGTATACAGAAGTAAGTGTCAGCCTGTATAGGCCTCAAAAATTAGCTCACATGGGTTGAACTGACAGCAAAGAACGTAGTAATTGATGGCTAGAGGTACAGTAGGCATTCGCAGTACACTGAACAGTAAGTGTCGGCCTGTATAGGCCCCAAAAATTAGCCATTAAATGGACATGAAATGCCTTTTATGCCGCTGTATTTAGCGAAGACAAGGACCAGGAATTGTTGTAGGGGGGATGGCGGTCTGGCAGATATTTTTGGCCTGTGATGAGGAATTTCAATGAAACATGGTCTACTGGTGGTCACATGCGTTGAATTTCTCAGAGATCCATGCCTCATTCATTTTTATAAATGTGAGGTAGTCTACACTGTCATGAGATAGGCGAGTGCGCTTATTGGTCACGATCCCCCCTGCTGCGCTGAATGTCCTTTCGGACAGGACACGGGACGGGGGCAAGCCAACAGTTCCATTGCAAATTGTGCAAGCTCTGGCCAGAGGTCAAGCCTGCCCACCCAGTAGTCCATGGGTTCATCACTCCTCAGAGCGTCCACATCGGCCGCTAACCCAATGTAGTCGCACACCTTTTTTTATGCACCAACATTTGAGCCACAGAAGCCTGCCTTTTTCGAGAACAACGTGACAATGGCATCATGGAAGGTGGAGTGTTGGACAACTGTGAGGAGACAGGAGAAGGAGAAGAGGCTGGACGGTGAGAGTGTGGCTTTGTGGGTTTTGACGGTGTTGCTCCTACTGGGCTTGGGGATGGGATTTCAGGTGCCTTCTTAAGGCGGTTGTCCCTTGGTGAGTGTTGGGCTTACCGCGACTTATGCGTTGACTGCAAAGGCTGCAGATGGCAACACTGGTGTCAGCAACGGACACATTAAAAAAAGTCCACACTGCGTAGCCATGTGACGGCGTCCTGGGAGCGCCAGATGTGACTGTACATGGTTAATGGCTCGCTCCTGATACATTTGCAGTCTGCTTTCTACGTCTTGTGCAATGCAAGTTCTGCCTGCCTCTCCTCCCTATCTGCCGGTCCGTCAATATGTGGTATTGGGGGGCCACAGGTTTATTACACAAGTTATACAAATAATTGGCCAGTAACTGTTGTCACTGTGTGTAGCACTGTTTACACAGCAAGAGGCCACATTTTTGCAGGACTAAAATACACTCTTAGAAAAATATGCTGTTAAATAACACCTTACTTCAATATGTGGTATTGGGGGGGCATTGGTGTATCACACCAGTTCAAAAAATTGGCCAGTGGGTTTGGCACTGTGTGTAGCAGACTTCACTCAGCAAACGAGGCAATTTTGTTGCATGACACAAATACACTTGAAAACGTTTACTCAGATAACACCCCACTTCAATATGTGGTATTGGGAGGGCATTGGTGTATCACACCAGTTCAAAAAATTGGCCAGTGAGTTTGGCACTGTGTGTAGCAGACTTCACTCAGCAAATGAGGCAATATTATTGCATGACACAAATACACTTGTAAAAGTTTACTCAGATAACACCCCACTTCAATATGTGGTATTGGGGGGCCACAGGTTTATTACACCAGTTCTACAAAATAATTGGTCAGTAACTGTTGTCACTGTGTGTAGCACTGTTTACAAAGCAAGAGGCCACATTTTTGCAGGGCTAAAATACACTCTTAGAAAGTTATCCTGTTAAATAACACCCCACTTCAATCTGTGGTATTGGGGGGCCACAGGTTTATTACACCAGTTCTACAAATAATTGGCCAGTAACTATTGTCACTGTGTGTAGCACTGTTTACACAGCAAGAGGCCAAATTTTTGCAGGACTAAAATACACTCTTAAAAAAATATACTGTTAAATAACACCCCATTTCAATATGTGGTATTGGGGGGGCATTGGTGTATATCACACCAGTTCAAAAAATTGGCCAGTGAGTTTGGCGCTGTGTGCACCAGACTTCACTCAGCAAATAAGGCAATATTGTTGCATTACACAAATACACTTGAAAAGTTTACTCAGATAACACCCCACTTCAATATGTGGTATTGGGGGGGCATTGGTGTATCGCACCAGTTCAAAAAATTGGCCAGTGAGTTTGGCGCTGTGTGCACCAGACTTCACTCAGCAAATGAGGCAATATTGTTGCATGACACAAATACACTTGAAAACGTTTACTCAGATAACACCCCACTTCGATATGTGGTATTGGGGGGCAATTGGTCTATCACACTAGTTATAATACATTATAAGTGTTTTTGTCACTTGTCACTTTGTCACTTTTGTGTGTAGTGTTGCTTCAGAAACGCTCACCACCACACCTGTCACAATGCTGCACAGTGCACAATACTACAACTAATCTGCTATAATATGCTTTCTACCAAGTATATTATACTGTGGATTACCCCCCTCCCCCAACCCCTTTTTAGTGCACTGCACAGCAATACCAAAAAATTTGCAGCCCTTTAAATGACTTTTGTGGACATTAACAGAGCAATTTGTGTCACTGCTGACGATCTCTAACTGCCCCTACAGCAACGACTGGATACCTGCCCCTATGCCCCTATACTAAAGAGAGTGTAATAGACCCTATACCGACATTGCAGCACTTTAAATTACTTTTGTGGAAATTTAAAGAGCGATTTGTGTCACTGCAGATGACGATCTCTAACTGCCGCTACAGCACAGACTGGATACCTGCCCCTATACTAAAGAGACAGTAATAGACCTATACCGACATTGCAGCACTTAAAATTACTTTTGTGGACATTAACAGAGCGATTTGTGTCACTGCAGATGACGATCTCTAACTGCCCCTACAGCACAGACTGGATAACCTGTCCCTATACTGAAGAGAGACTGGACCTATACCGACATACCAGCCCTGAAAAGGACTTTTGTGGACATTAACAGAGCGATTTGTGTCACTGCGGCCGATCTCTAACTGCCCCTAAAGCAACCACTGGATACCTCTCCCTAAACTCAAAAGATACTGGTAGACCTATACCAAAATACCAGCCCTGAAAAGGACTTTTGTGGATCTTCACAGCGCTATATGTGTCTAGCAAACTCTCCCTCATGAGCAAAGCAGACCTCTCCCTACACTGGCAGAAAGCGGAGTGCCGTGAACGACGCCCTGTGTTCACAAATTTGGCGGGTAGCGAACAAGCAAAATTTGCCGCGAACCGCAAGGCCATCTCTAATGAACACCAAGCTGGAGTTACAGCAGCCCCTAGTGGTAGTACCTCGCTCTTAAAGTAGTTTATATGAAGGCGAAATTCATCTAATAGTGTTCATGTCCGAGAAGGGGTCAGAGGTGAAAATTGGAACATCGTCTACAAAAAGAACAGTACGTAGCTCTGAATGTGAATGCCATGGAGGGGAGCTTCCTCAGTCAGGAATATGGTGAGAGGTTCAAGAGTCAGATTTTAAAAAAAAAGAGGGGACAGTGGGCAGCCTTGTCTAGTGCCCTTAAATAGTTTGATGCTGTCTGACAGGAAGCCCATGACCACCAGTCTGGCCATCAGAGATGCATACATAATACTAATGAGGTGTAAAAAGGGGCTTGAGAAACCCATTTTAGGGAGCACTAAAGAAATCCATTGGGAACGTACATTATCGAAAGCTTTATCCACGTCCAGGGTGGTGATCGCAGTATCTCCGGTCAGATTTAATTTGACATGTTCCAGAACCATCACAATTTTATGGATACTTGCTGTGGCAGTTCTGTCTTTAAAAAAACCCGATTGGACAGGATGGATCAAAGAGGGTATGATGTTCTCAAGTTGCTTGACCATGAACTTAGAGACGATTTTGATATCCAGGTTGAACAATGATATAGGGTGGTAAGAACCAGTCCATGGGACTGCCTTGGATGACAGGAGGAGGAAGAGCGGGCAATGTGGCCACTGTCAGCAGTTTTGTATGCAGATAAGCAGAAGGCTCAGCGGGAGCTATACAAGGAGACACCTAATACATGCGACGCCGAAACTGTAAGCGTAGCTTAGTTTTGATGTATTAAGTCAGCCCCACTGCTATGTCAGAACTGGAAGTGGTTGAACAGAAGCCCACATTTATTGGAATAAAAGACAAACATGCTTTAAGAAAGAAAGCATACACATTTAACATACATTCATGCAAACACATTTTATTTATTTTTTTGTTTGCAAACTGTTTATTGAGAAAAATAACAAATACAAAGCTATCAATATACTCACAAGTATCTGTAACAAGGTGACCAAGCAAACAGCTCAAAGTGGTCAGAAAAGGAATACAACAAACAGAAAACAAAAAAAGAAAAGCCATCATCAGACAAAATAAACCTCCTTCATAAGATAGCTAACAGACATAACGAAAAAAAAATTGTCGGGTAGTTAAAACAATTGGTTACGTTTGGATGTTCAATCACCCTACTTTACATTAAATTGTCACATAGAATCATGCAAGGTGTAAAATATACGCTCCATTGTCACGATAAAGCCAATCGTGGAGAAAATTTGAGAGAAAGGAACATTGGGCGAGCTCCAGTTTAGGGCTATTGACCATAAACCAGCAACACAAAAGATATGTATATATATATATATATATATATACATATATATATATATATATATATATATATATATATATATATATATATATATATATATATATATATATATATATATATACTGTATATATAAGTCTCTGAGTAAGAGACTCTTGAGATAGGGGCAAATAGAAGATAATTAGGCAAATGCAACTGTATAGCCTGACACAACAATAGATAGAATGTTGATAATTCTCTGCCAGATGGGGGTTATCTTTTCTCATTCCCCAAAAATATGGATAAGTGAACCAGAAGCTGGGCAGCCTCTAGAGGAGCATAGTACCAGCGACAAGCTTAAGGGCTGTTTCTCTGACAGAGATAGATCCAATGCATTTACACAAATTCTTTAATATAGTGTCCTAATTTTGTGCTGAAAATTTCTGGTTATATTCATCTTCCCATTTCAAAACTTGGGAGGGAGGAGTTAAACCTAGGTACTGTATAGGAGGATAACCGATATTTGTATAATTGGGAGATTAGGTCCTTACAGCTAGAGGTGTTTTTACAAATGCATCCATATTCTGTGGGGGGAACAATGGGAATTAATGGGGGAACAGGAATTGGGGAAGATAGTGGTGAACAAATAGGTTATCTTCAAGTAATGAAAATGTTTTTGCATAAGGGCTTGTTTAACTTGTGAAAAGGAAGTAAAACCTGACTCTCTCTCTGAAGGGCTTTAAGAGTTGTTACAGAGTTGGATACCCACCATTTAAATTGATCGGAGTTAGCATAAGTAGCTATAAAGATAGGTTCACCTGAGGAAAGTTGCTCCAGAGCTTCTAAGATATAATTTTTTGCTTTTGCATAATAACCATAACTCAAAATATTTTGCCACCAGAGGGTGCTAGATCCTTGTAAGAGATTGATCTGAAGCATAGGAAGCCAGGAGGAAGATGATGGCGTGATATACCGTAGATGTCGCAATAAATTTTATCCAAGGCACTTTAGAATGTGGTATACTCCACTGAGCTATTTGTGCCAGCCTAGATGATAAGTCGAAAAACTAAAAGTGCAGTAGGCCAAGTCCACCAGCTTTGTGGGCTCAGTATAATATTCATGCAGAAAATTTGGCTCTTCGATTGGCCTAGATGAATCTAATAATTTTCGGCTGGAAATTGTCCATAAATGTCTTAGGGACTGTAATGGGAAGTGAACAGACAGAGGATTTGGGGAAGTACATTCATTTTGATCATCACCAATCTGCCCAAAAACAAGATTTTATAGGATGACCATAGCTTTAGAATGGTTCGAAGTTCGAAAAAATATTGAATGTTTTGGATTTTTTTTCCTTCACCTTAACAAGAAGGAAGATGGTTGCAATTTCAGCAGACTATGAAGTCAAGCTTTCAGGAAAAATAAAATCCTTCAATCAGCATCTTTAAAAAAGCCTAGAGTCAGGATTGGTGAGAACTTCACACAAGTACAAGAAAACGCAACGATCTGTGATTTTTAGCAGGACATTGCAACAGACAGATCGGACCCCTAATTTACATTTTTGACACTTTTGAGGGGACCAGTGACTTAACTACAATATTCAGTGCTAAAAATATTCACTGTTACTTTAATAATCACATTGGCAGGAAAGGGGTTAACACAGTGGTGATCAAAGGGTTAAGTGTGAGCCTAGGGGAGTGTTTTCTAACTGTGTGGGGGATGGGCTTGTGAAATGACCACAGAGACCTGTGATCCTATATAGAAGGATCACTGGCGTTCTGTGATCATTTTAGAGAGAAGAACGGTCAGCTGTGTTTACAACATCTGAACCTCCTTCCCTCTCAGTGGGGAGCGATTGCGGGTGCCCGGTGGCAATCGTGGCTGCCAGTCCCATGGATCAGCATCCCCACTGCCTAGTGGGGGCAGGAGCGTGCCGCCACTGGCACATGCTCGCCACCCAGCACCACACGCATGACTGACGTAGGGCCATGTTGTTTCGCGCAGCCAAGCCAGCCTGCCGCAGTAAATCTGCGGCAGGCGGTCGGCAAGGGGTTAACTATGCTTGATTATAAATGTTTAATGAATGCTTACAGGCTAATAATAAGATAGAAAAATATAGAAATTGCTGAAACTGCAGAAACTGAACAAAAAAAATAAACATGTAATGAAGTTAGTTAACGTTTTGCATTCTATGATTTTAGTGGTTCTTACTAGGAATGCTGCTTGTATAGAATAGAAGATAGAGTTGCAGTAGGATACTAGTGAATGTTATAAATATCAGATTTTGACTGAGCAAATAGGTGACCTGAAAATGGAGATTCAAGTTAAAAATATTGAGTTGTCTGAATTACAAAATTATGTAAAGAGAATGTATGTAAATTCCAAAGCAGAGACTAGCCTGGGACAAGAAGCTAAACATGAGTCTTTTGTACCAGCCATTCTGTCTAAAGAAGAGGATATGTAAATGAGAAAATTAATAGATAGATCTGCAGAACTTATTGTTATATGTTTTAATCAGCAGACCAACAGTGTAGCTTTTCAAAATAGTGAACAAAGAGATGCCACATGTATAGCTACACTCAAATATACACATCAGAGGCAGAAACATGGGACAGGAGGATCCATGTGTATCATAAATACATGAAAAAGAAACACACACACAAACAAACATTTTTTGGCATAGAAATGGCCATGGCACTTTATTGGTTTAATAATAAATCAAATCTTTATTAAACCAAAATCCATATTGAAAATCTATCAAACCAAAATATATACAGTAAATATATCTATCTTGCTTAGTCACAGAACTCAAGCAAAACTTAATCCAGATTTATACAACAACCGAAGTCCCCCCTTAAATCAAGGGTGACAATACCACACAAAGTGCCTGTGACAGGGTGGGAGGGAGGGAGGGGAGCTCGGCAGGCAGCTACCAGTCAACAGTGAAGCCCCCTGAATGGACTCCCCTTTATATAGGGGTACAGAAAGTTCCAGAGAAGCACTTGTAACTCAACCTTCCCGCCACTAATACATGTGAGGGGAAGGCTGAGCTCTTAAAGGGCCCATAAACCCGTAATTTACACAACATTTTTTTTTAATTTTATAAAATTTTCTTTTCAAAAACTATGTTTGTAGCATCCCCAGTCCCTTTTTTGAGGGCCCCAATCCTTGTGCTATCTTTCCATGGGACAGGAGGATTCATGTGTATCATAAATATATGAAAAATTAATTAAAGAAAGAAACACACACAGACATTTTTTGGCATAGAAATGGCCGTGGCACTTTATTGGTTTAATATTAAATGAAATCTTTATTCAACCAAAATCCATATTGAAAATCTAGCATCAGATCTCAATGGGAAAAATATGCTGGAAATCTATATTGATATGGACTGGGTAATGTGTTAGGAACGAAAGGATGCAACATCGTTTGATGGAAATGAAAATTATCAACCTACAGAGGGCTGAATTCAAAGACACCCCGAAAATCAAAGTGAAAAAATGATGCATCAGGCTAGTCCATTTTGCTGAAATTTAATTGCAGCAACCCAAAATGGTACTCAGTAGTTTGTATGACTCCCACGTGCTTGTATGCATGCCTGACAACATTGGGGCATGCTCCTAATGAGATGACGGATAGTGTCCTGGGGTATTTTCTCCCAGATCTGGACCAGGGCATCACTGAGCTCCTGAACAGACTGAGGTCCAACCTAGTGGCATTGGATTGACCGAAACATAATGTCCCAGAGGTGTTCTATTGGATTTAGGACAGGTGAGTGTGGGGGCCATTCAGAGGTATTAATTTCTTCATCCTCCAGTAACTGGCTGCATACTCGTGCCACATGAAGCTGGGCATTGTCGTGTACCAGCAGGAACCCAGGACCCACTGCACCAGCATTGAGTCTGACAATGGGTCCAAAGATTTCATCCCGATATCTAATGGCCGTCAGGGTGCCATTGTTTAGCCTGTAGAGGTCTGTGTGTCTCTCCATGGATATGCCTCCCCAGACCATCACTGATCCACCACTAAACTGGTTGTGCTGAATGATGTTACAGGCAGCATAACATTATCCATGCCTTCTCCTTCACGGCTGTTACATGCGCTCAGAGTGAACCTGCTTTCATCTGTGAAACACACAGGGCCCCAGTGGTGGACCTGCCGATACTGGTGTTCAATTGCAAATGTTAATCAAGCTCCACGGTTCTGGGCAGTGAGCACAGGGCCCCTAGAAGATTTTGGGACCTTAGGCCATCCTCACGAAGTCTGTTTCTGTTTGTTTGGTCAGAGACATTCACACCAGTGGCCTACTGGAGGTCATTTTGTAGGGCTATGGCAGTGTTCATCTTGTTCCTCCTTGAACAAAGGAGCAGATACCGGTCCTGCTGATGGATTAAGGACCTTCTACGGCCCTGTCCAACTCTCCTAGAGTAACTGCCTGTCTCCTGGAATCTCCTTCATGCTCTTGAGACTGTGGTGGGACACCCAGGAAACCTTCTGGCAGTGGCACATATTGATATTCCATCCTGGAGGAGTTGGACTGCCTGTGCAACCTCTATAGAGTCCTGGTATTGCCTTATGCTATCAGTAGTGACACTGATCCTAGCCAAATGCAAAACTAGTGAAAAACAGTGGTCTTCACCTGTAAAACCATTCCTGTTTTGGAGGCCGTCTCATTGTTGCCCATCTAGTGCACCTGTTGATAATTTCATTAACACCAAACCAGCTGAAACTGATTAACAACCCCCTCTGCTGGTTAACTGACCAATTAACTTGATGCTATACTCTGATTAAGACATGTTCCTTGAATTATTTAGAGCTGTGTAGTTGGCTTACAGCAATGTAATTCACTGCACTTATATACATGCTATATACATGCTATTACATTGATTATTTGATACAATATCTTTTGTATACTGCATATCAGTTTTTGCTTCACATCTTATTCCTCATATTTTATCATACTATCATCATATATAGTATATACCATTTTTCCTTTATTTGTGTCATTGCCACTATGCATTGCCAAATCCCCCATTTTTTCTTCTATCTTTATATAGTCTTTGATTATATTTTAGGGAGGCAGCAGCCTACAAATTATTATTTATTATCATCTTTTATTCAAGTATATTACCATAAGCGTGGAGTCTACTATTTTCACATTTTGGCCTAAACTTATGAAGAAGACTTATTTATTAGCAATGAAAGAAAGCTCTGGTTGTGTGAACAAAATGATAAAAATTTAGTTTGGTTACAGTGATGCATGACTGCGCAATTGTCATTGTAAAAGTGTGACAGAGCTGAAAGATGAAAATTGGCCTGGGCATGGGTAAGGGGTAAAAGTGCCTGGTATTGAAGTGGTTAAAGAAAGCACAATCAATAATAAATATCCGTACTTGGCATATAAAAAAATCGGATAATTCATATTCTCTATCAGTTGATTTCAGGACACTGAATAAATACATTACAAATAATTGTACAGCTGTTCCTGATTGTACTAACATTATGTGACATGTGGATGCCAAGGTGAAAGTGTTCTCTGTACTGGAGGTAGCTAACGGTCATTTCTCAGTACCGTTAGCTAAAAGTTGTCAGTCCAAGCTTGCTTTAACACTCTAAAAAGAAACCTATGTGTTCACTAGATATGTGTTTTAGATATTGGGGATGGTATAGTTTATGAGTCTATAATAAAAATATTAACCAAATAGTGTACATATTAATCAAATTACTACACCAAGCTGTGCATAAAATAATTCAATAAACGTGCATGTGAATAACCAAATGAATGTCTTGAAATTATCCAAACAATTAATAAGATATAAGAAGTGAAAGTTCATAAAGTCCTATAATGTGTTCAAAGTTAATTTTGTGACAACATGTGTTCCTGGATGGGATCCTCTCAGTGTTCAAGGTCCCGTGAGATCAGCAATAAACTTGTGACTCCCATGAATTACACAGATCACCTTAAAATCCACCACTCCCATCAGTTGGTCACTTACCAGAAATTGTTGCCCCCTATTCTCCTGGTGTGGGCAAATGGGTTTTATGGTTTCAATAACACCAGTCCCTTCTGGGTTAATGAGCAATCTTTGAGTATCCTCCTCCATACGACTCCTTCTGCTCTCCTAGACAAACGTTGTCTGATTTCCCAGGGTGAAAGCATTGATTTTTGAATCAAGTAAATCACTGCAGAGATTAAGTGCAAAAATTTGAAGATAAATGTATTTGATTTTTTTTTAGGACAAAAAGATGGTGTATTTGATCAAATTGTATTTAATAATACAAAGGATAAAATGACAGTTAGGCCCCTTTCACACAATTCGATCCTTTAGGCGGACTCCGTTTATGAGCAGGAGGATGGCAGCTGTGTCTCCGCGCTGTGTGCGGAGACACAGCTGTCAGGTCCCGCTGTTCTCTATGGGGGAATCGGATGGGAATGGACCGTCTGTCGGTTCTCATCCGATCCAATCCGATCCACTGGATGGATGACGGATCAGATTGGATGTCAGCGGACATGTCACTGCTGACATCCTATGCCCCATAGAGATGCATGGGGTGTCCGTTCAGATCCGCCAAAAAAACTGACAGGTTTGTGTGAAAGGGGCCTAAAGAATAACATGTCCGAATCATTATACATTGAGCATCTCATCATATGGCAGGTGGATCACACCTTCCACTTCCCTCTCAGCCAGACCTGGATATAATTACATACTTTTCTACTCTTAGGGGATAGTGCCAGAATTTTGTAGACAGAGACCCACTCCCCACCCAATATTAACTAACTATATATATATATATATATATACAGTATATATATATATATATATATATATATATATATATATATATATATATATATATATATATATATATATATATACATAGTGGGAGATTAGCTCGGTGGCGGGCGTGGATGACCCCTTTGGGGGGGTTCGTTACACAGGGAGATAGCCGAGAAGTGGTTGCAAACAACAGTTTGGTTTATTCTTGCAATTTACTTCACACAAGTGCAAGCCTCAAAAACAGCAAAATAAAAATAAAACACAAAATAAATCCTTGCCACTGTGGGCGGCTACCTTCTCACATACAGGAACCTACCTACGGAGTCTGTCTCCAACCTACTGTTGGGCAAACTTTGCTGATCCTACAGCAGACACTCAATAGTCCATTTATTTTCTCTTCTCACAGCACATGTTCATTGGACTTTCCTTTCACATAGAAAACATCCCTTTGTTTGTCTCTTCACACTCTTCACATAGCAACCATTCCTTTGCTTGTCTCTTCACATAGCAAACAGTGCATTTATTTCTTTCCACATAGAAATAGTCCAAGACCTCACCTTGAGCAGTCTTCAGTCTTGATTAATTTCCCCTTCACACCGGAAATGTCCATTGGTTTCTTTTTCACATAGAAACGATCCAAGACCTCACCTCGAGTAGTCTTCACACTTGTTACCCTCCTCAGCGCACATCGCTTCAGGAGGTCTTCCCCATGCTCACACAACTTTCAGGGGGCACACATCTGACTGTCCTCCTCTCCCCATGCCCACACAGCTTCAGGAGGCAGCAATCAATCGACTTCCTTTGGACAAATTATAGAGGCCTTAACTTCCTCATTCCGAACAGCTGAATGCCTTTCAACTTCCTTAAGCCTGTTCTGGCTACCTTTGCAGCCAACACCCTATAGTAATTGGTGAATTTTCTAAACCAGGTGGAAATGTATCTCCTGTCTGTGACTACATCCACAGATTTACCTGACTTCCTGTCACAATATATATACAGAATATATATATATATATATATATATATATATATATATATATATATATATATACAGTATATTTAGTATAAAAATAAATCTATTCCGTGCCAAAAATAGTGTAAAAAGTTGCTCATATGGTGATACACCCAACTGATACGTGCTTATATCAACCACCTTCCAAACTTCACCAGATGGCAGTTTAATATGGGCCTGATCAATATAAATGTCTCCCAGGTATATAATGCAACGGCATTCCAATGACACAGTTACGGGTATATGTCACGATCCTAGGCCTATGTAATGGATTTCCACTGATTCCTTATTCCTTGGTCCAATTGGCTCCCCTCTCATGCACTAATGTAATTAAATAATAGCCATCATTGCGCAATATCCCATCCAATTTAAAAAAAAAATATTTTACATTTTTTACACTCACGTGCAGAAGTGCCCTCAGACCGGTGCTAAGTCTTTCCAGTCATCTACAAAGCCTGCGTGACTGCCGCTTCGTGCAATGGAGCTGGTGTGCATGTCAAGCCTTGTTTTCGATGCAGGTTGGGAACTGGAAATAAAAAAACACAAACTACTGGACCTAGGGGGAGCATGGCTAGTGTACACGGCAGATGGCAGCCTGAGAGCAGAGCTATGGAACCCTGAGAGAACACCCAGCGACTCCCCAGCATACGAGGCACCGCTCAACCCCCTCCAACACCTGTACTCCAGCCTGGGAACCCGCTACACTGCCCAACCATGTCCAGAAAGCAGCAGGGCAAAGTGAAACCTAAAAAGCTCACAGCTTACTTCCATAGGCCTAGCAGTGAAGGAGGCCAAGATGGCACCGGACACCCGGTCCCCTCCTCCACTACACGCGGCAACCACTACTCGGATCTCCCTGACGAACCGACTTGGGCAAATGGAAGTACTGGGAGATCCATTTACAGGGGCTCTTCTCCTCTCCACAGCCCTCCCTGCTCCAGTCCAGCTAAAGCCAGGATGAGACTGGACACTGCAGACACAGACACTGGGGCAAGTGCTAATCTGGCGACTGGCCCAAACACTGCAGAACTACAGTCTCCCATAGCAAACTACCCCACTTCCAATCAGCTCGTCCTTGATACCTAGCTTAAAGAGATGTTTCTCTCCCTTCACCGCTCTTTGCATTCATACTTCACCAATATCACATATAAATTCACCAAATAATTATCTATCATAGGAGAAAGGGTGCACCAGGTGGAGAATGTTGTATATGACATCACCACCACAGTGAATGATCTCTAATTGATGCAAATGAAGATAATGCAGAGGAGAGTCACGCTATACGTGCCAAAATCGCAGACCTCAAGGATCGCTCGAGGAAAAATAATTTGAAATTCGGTGGGTACCCAAAACTGTAACCTCTCCAGACCTTATGCAATTTACCAAAGAGCTCTTCCACTCACTTTTACCTGAACTGACCCCTTGGAACTTACTATAGATCCTATTCACCGATTCCCTAAACCCTCCTTTCTGCCTAATGAAATCCCCAGAGATGTGCTCATGAAAATAAATTTCTTCATGACTAAAGAACAAATACTGAAAACCTCTCGCTCTTTGGGGAAATTACCAGACCCATACACCAATATCCAAATATACTCGAACCTCTCCAAGTTCACCCTTGACCTCCGCAGACAGCTTAATATGATAACCAAAACTCTCCGCAATATCAATATCCAATACAAATGGAAACACCCCACTAAATTGATAGTAAACGACAATGGAGTATCATTCCAAATCACAACACTCTAGAAAGGCCTTTCTATCCAAGGACAATGGGGCATCATACCTGCCCAAACCCCCCAAATGGGAGCCCACAACTTACCTGACAAAATCCCTCCCCCCTGGCTTAAAACGCAACCAGGTTGGCACTCTAACAACCGCTGAAGCTGGAAGGTAAACAGTGCCTAACCCTGAATTATCAACAGTCTCTCTCTGGGGACTCTTATACCATGGCTAGCCCATTTGAACTGTTTCCCCTACCTGGGATCATGCAACCACTGAATTTGAGAATCAGCTGCAATATTTTTTCTGTTATGTTTTTCTGTTTTGTTCTTACTCTTTTTCTTTCACTTCTCATGCATGCTATACCAGGACCTTCACAACCTGACAGCTCCACAGAGTCTTCGTCCAGTGAACCTATCAAGCAAGAAACATCTCTACTCCGACTGCACATATGGACACCCTACCTCAACTCAACTGTGAGTACTTTCCTCATCATAGTACACTACACCCTCAATGGCAATTAAACCACTCTCATTGAATGCAAAAGGGCTAAACCACCCTACTAAGAGAGCATCAATGTGGAAACGGCTGGACAATTGCAATGTGACTTACTTTTTATTTAAGAAACGCATTTTTTGGAATCGGCTACCCCTAAATGTAGCCATGCTGCATTCCCTCATGTCTTTCTAGCATCTAACCACAGCAACAGGGGGGTGTTAGTGGCCGTTAACAAAAAAGACAGACTTCTCTTTCATAACACAGTCTCTGACCCCAATGGGAGGTATCTGATCCTGACATGCTCCATTGCTACAGCCAAATACACCCTGGTGTGTGTTTACGCCCCAAACTCAAGACAAATCTCTTTCCTGAACAAATTGATGAAAATAATCTGCAAACAACAATAGGGCTCCCTGATTATAGGTGGAGACTTTAACATAGCACCCAACCATGAATTGGACACCACCAACTCAGCCCTTAGGCATCCTTCCCCCATACCAACTTTTCTTAGCCTACAAGACCTCTATGACGTCCCAAGATGTCACCATACGACAGAGAAAGATTTCACCTTCTTCTCAGCCCCTCACAATTCTCACTCTCGAATAGACTACTTCTTAATCGACAAATGGGTGCTTCAAAACAATGTCCGTTCAACCATAGAACCTATTACCTGGTCGGACCATGCCCCTGTCACCGTAACCATCTCCTCCACCAAAAATTCTATTCTGAATAGACTTTGGAAAGCCAACACCTATGTTATGCAGCAATCCCCATACGCCGAACAACTGCAACAACATCTGGCCGACTTTTTCCACAATAATGCAGGATCAGACCCTCAAGCTTCTACTGTATGGTTAGCGCATAAAGCCTTCATAAGAGGGCTATTGATACAATTATGTTCCATTGCAAAAAAGACACAGCGTCTAGATAAGATTAGTAAGGAAATTACAAAAATTGACGCCCAAAACTACTGGACCTAGGAGTATAACGATCCTCCTCGATGAAAAAGGTTCCCTCAGATGTGGGAAATGTAAGCCTCCTCCTTGCTCTGTTGCTATCGCTAAGTTTCTGTGTGCTCTGAGATTCTCTCTGGCTGTCATGAGCAACTTTAAACACTATTATTGGCACGGAATGGATTAATGGACTTTAGCCATGACAGACCACATATTGGCTACCAGTTTAGGATTTTGTTTGCGCTGGTGACACAGACACACAATTAAAAGCATATGTAACAAATAATGCATAGTAAATACAAAGAAAACCAAGGAACAAAATCAAAATTGTGTAACACAGCCTTTTCAAACTACCGCTCATGACACAGACCAAATTAACTGTAAGACAAAAATGCCCTGACTCAAGTAGCACTTTTCTGTACAGAACTCCATCTATTCAGGGTTGCCAAACATTCACGAATGTTGATAATTTGTGCAGGCTCATGACAAGGGCTTTTTCATAAGACAAGTTGGTTCTTACCAAGGATAGGACTCCCAAAGGGTTAGATGCTGAGAGGAAATCCAAAGCCTGACTAGTATAGTTCTGGCCACCAAAAAAATATGGGTAATAATTGTATAATATTCTTTTGGATATAGATCTATAGCTAGATTTATTATTAACGCTAGGGCAAGGGTAATGCGCCACAATATGCTGGGAATTTTGTAAATAATATTTGATATTTTACGCCAGAAGGTGGTTAAGCACTTGCAGGCCCACAGTATGTGATATAGAGAGCCTACCTGCTCTCAATCCGCCAGCACTTGGATGAGCCAGTGGAGGAAAATGTAGATATGTGTAGAGGTGTGTGGTACCATCTAGATACAATTTTTGGAAGCAACTCTCAGTGATTGGCATTATGTGATATAGCCATAAAATGTCAGAAGTGGGCTGAAACCAATGTTTAAATTGGTTTAATTGGGCTGCTAGGTAACAGTCATGTACTGTAAATACCCCAACCCCATCCTACTGACATTCCTATGTTTAAGGAGCCAAGTATTTGGGCATCTGAGGCGTTTCCCTTGCCATATATAGCATTTAAGCATTAAAGTTAGGGAATGTATATACTTCTTGGGGATCGGGATGGGGAGTGATCAGAATAGATATATTATTTGTGGTAACACCATCATTTTATAGGAAGCTATTCGGCCAGACCAAGAAAGGGTTACCTCAGAGAATTTATGACAATCTTTAGACAATTTGTCTAAAGGGGTTTATAATTGGCATGGGCTAAGAATGACAACTTTTGGGTTAGGGTAATACCTAAATAAGGAATGCTGCCAGTGGAGCAAGAATAGGGAAATTTATTCTGCAATTTTAGTGGTTTTTAGTGGTCAGAGGTACCCCTAGGTCGAATATCAAGGATTTAGAAAAATGTACCTTATAGTATGAGACAACATTAAATCGAGTGAGGACTTCATAAATGTAGGTTAGGGATATGTGCGGGTTAGTAAGAGTCAAGATCACAACATCCACAAATAGGTTAATCTTGGGTGGCCCAGTATGGAATTGGAAACCGTAAATAGATGGATGTGCCCTGATTGTTTCAGCCAATGGCTCAATCATAAGATTGAAGATCATGGGTAAAGGTGGGCACCCCTAACACGTGCCATTAGATATCCGGAAGGGTTTGGACAGTCTGCTCGATGTATACACCTGAGCAGAGGGATATGAAAATAGTGCTAGGATAGCAGAGAGAATGTTGCCATGGGAACCAAACTGCAAAAGTACCTGATTCATATAACGCCAGTGTATTCTATCGAACTCCTTCTCTGCATCAATAGAGAGGAGTAGAGAAGGCGTGCAAGGTAATTCAGCATAGTGAATACAATTAATGATTCGCCTAATCACGTCTGAGGATTGCCTGCCTGACGTGAAGCCCATTTGATCAGGTAGAACCGATACTGCATTTCCGCTACAGAAAATGACTTAAAAAATTACTGCTAGAAGAAAAATCTATTATTTCTAGACCATCCTGATGAAAAGCAATTTTTGAAGCCTAAACAAAAGAAAATATACTCTGGAAGAAGATTTGGCACAATAGTTTCACTCGTCATAGTTATAGTTGTCTTTTCATGTTCAATAAGTTGTTCTAACTTTAAAGAATTCAGGAAGACAGAAGAAGAAGAAGACCAGAAATCTCAATACATCTCATAAAGGAAGAACTTATTTTCATCAGATATATTGTAGTTTTTATGTGTACATTTTATTTTACATTATATATTTATCATATTAAGATGGAATTGTTTCAGTCACTCCAGTTAGCAGGAACATCTGTTGTAAATTAAGCTTGGGATACATTTTTTCTTAAATAAATATAGAAAAGTTAGGACATGCATTGTAATATGTATTTCCAAAAATCATTTGACATACATGAATGAATTTAAGTTAGGAAACATATTTTATGTTTAGATTTTGACTGGGCAATTTTAAAGGATGTATGGGTTATAGAACTTTATGCAAAACATATTTTGGAGGGAAAGTATGAAACATCTATTTCTGAAGTAACATTCAAATTCTTGCACTACATTATTACATTTATTTATTCATTTATTAAGAGGATTACATATTTAGTAAAATGAGAAAAGAACAACGGTACAAATATTTTTAAAGTACGCAAAACAAAAGATTTGACAAGACTGGAGTTTAAATGGTTGAAGATAAGAAAACGATTAAGATCAGTTTAGTCAATCAAATGGGAAATATTGGATCCACTTGCTGCCAAATCACAAACAAGCCTGTGATAGACTTCAAGTGGTTATTTTGGGGTTTTAGCTGCAGCTGTAAACCCTTGTATTTTAGAGTCAGGGAAGTGCTATAAAGTAAAAGCAATCCTAGTTGCTTATTAGCCACTGGAGTGTTTTTACTGGCGAAGGAAGTCCCCCCCCCCCCCCACCCACTGCCCTCCTGTGCCTTTCTGGGCTTTCCAGTCCCAGCAGGGAGCCCAGCATTGGATCCGTTGGTTGCAGTGGCTTACAATAGAGTTGACCGGCGACTAGATCATCTCTGATCACCTCTATGGTCTAGAAGAACAGAAGCAATGAGCATTTTCATCACTTCCAGTTTCCTTAGATGTACACAGCGCCATTTTAAATAATGAAATAATAATGATAATAATAACTTAATAATAGTTAAAGCATCTGATCACACCTATTTTGGTGTGATCAGATGCTTTTAAGGGCAGAGGAGTAGAGTTGAGCGAACACCTGGATGTCCAGGTTCGGCGGGTCCAGCCGAACTTGAAAAAAAAGTCTGAGTTCGTGACCCGGACTTAACCCGAACTTTACCCTGATCCCGAACCCCATTGAAGTCAATGGAGAGCTGAACTTTTGAGCGCTAAAATGGCTCTAAAACAAACATGGAAAGGGCTAGAGGGCTGCAAATGGCAGCAAAATCATCTTAAGAGCATGGCAAGTGCAAACAAATGTGGATAGGGAAATAACTTAAAATAACATAAAAAACATAAAAAAAATAGTCATCTTGATCTAGGAGGGCAAGGCACCTATTGGAATAGGAGGTTGAGGTGGCGGTGGATGTGGCCGTGTAGGTGGAAGCGGCGGTGGAGGAGGACGAGGTAGCCAGCACTGGTTTTTGTTTTTAATTTTAAATTTCTTTTTAAATTAGGGTACACCCCAAAAGAGTGAGAAAGATCAAAAATACAACAATGGCTGGGTAAGGCCGGTAAACGTCTATTCTGCACAAGGTACTGACAAGTCCTGTGGGATCCATGCCTGGTTAATTTAATGAACGTGAGCTTGTCCACATTGGCTTTGGTCAGGCGGCTGCGCTTGTCTGTGATAATGCCCCCCAGCCGTGCTAAATACACGTTCAGGTAATACACTGGCTGCAGGGCAGGCCAACACCTCCAAGGCATAAAGGGCAAGCTCAGGCCATGTGCCCAATTTGGAGACCCAGAAGTTGAAGAGGGCAGACCCGTCATTCAGTACATGTATAGTACGTAAGGAACGGTAAGGAACTGTATATGGTATATGGTAAGGAACTGGGTTGAGTCTGGCCTTGGAAATTGTATGTGTCCCTGGTTGTGGGCCGGCTCTCCCAAAGCTGTCTAAGTTCTGAGGCCTTCTGGTTGGGACGGGGCTGCACTGGTCTTCCCAGGGATCCCATTGATGCATCATGGATCATGCATCATGATCCCAAGATCCCATCTTCCTGTGCAGATCATATGTCACCTGGGTCTCTGGTGGATGCACATACATTAACATTGGCTAGATAACCTAGCAAGATGGTCAGAAAAGATAAGGAGTTGTAATATGAAGTACATGGAAAAAGCGGGGAGAATTGGTTTATTTATGCCCCGTATTGGTACAATAGAATAGAAAAAAAAAGCTACTTAGAGCTATTAAAAGTGAAAGGTTTTTTGACCACCCTCCACACTTTGTTTCGAGGAACCTCCTTCTACTCATTTGAAGGCCTTAAGACTCGCTATCGCATCCCTGACTCTGAATTTTACAAATACCTTCAGATCAGACATTTTTACGGCTCCCTGGGTCCTCTGACAGGCCATCTGGAAACCTCCCTTTTTGAGTCTATTTGCCGTAACTCTTCCAGGGACAGGGGGGTGATTTTGAGACTCTATAGCTACCTCAATGGCTTACACTTGCCAGACAAGTCTCGAGCCATGCTCGCATGGGAGGCTGATCTCGGGGTGGAGCTGTCAGTTGAGACGTGGTCGTCTATGCTTCAGAATATGCACAAATGTTCTAAATCTATGTCAGTGAAGGATACAGTGGTGAAGCTCCACACCAGGTGGTACTTTACCCCGGACAGGGTCCATAGATTTTATCCGAGTGTCTCCAACCGCTGCTTTCGTGGCTTTGATGCGTCAGGTACTATACTTCATATCTTTTGGGAGTGTGGCCGTTTGACTGCAGTATGGGACAGAGTTTCGGATCTGATTTCTCAAATGCTAGACTCGAGCGTCTCTGTTTCCCCTCAAATGTGCTTATTATTTGCTAAAATCCCAGGTGCTCCTGCACCCATGCAGAGATTGGCGCACACGCTCTGTTGCTCGGTGCTATGGACTATAGCCCTTAACTGGCGTTCTGAGAGGGTCCCTTGGACCCAGGTACTGTCAAGGATGGAGGCGATCAGGAGTATGGAAAGGGTTTATCATACTTTATACAATACTATGCCTGTGTTTCATAAAAAATGGGAGAATTGGTCTATGGGCTGATTGGCTCTTTGGTTGTCTTGTCCTCTCTCAGCACTCGGTGGTTTATCTGGTTGTTTTAACCTTCTGGGTATACCTCATTTCTCAGGATTGTGTAGATTTTGCTGTTATTGTTGGTCTATCGCAGTATGCCTTTATCCAATGTAGTCGTAATCTGCGCTGGATTCTTCTATACCATGACATAGTAGAAGCACTGCCACTTTACATGCCTTTTCCTACTTTTGCAGATAAGATTTTGCCCTGATTTACCTATGTTCTCTGTGATCCCTTGGCTGCATCTGTGATACTATGTAACTGTACTTTTCTAATTTTTCATGTCTTGGTTTTGTTCTTGGTTTTACTTGTTCTTAAAACCTAATAAAAAAAGTGAAAGGTTTTTACCCACAGCAATTGTCTGTAGACAGAAGACACGTGAAACTGTATTAGAGTTTTGGACTCTGATACATTAGGCTGAGGTTAAATGTCACTGCTGAGTAGCACAGTCTTATGATTCAAACATTTGTCGGTAATTTAAAGTCACAGTACATGTTAATTGTAAAACAGCAAGTTTCTGATTGGGCTACTAAAACACTAAAACCATGGAAATTTTTCAAAAAGCCATAACAGAGAGAGATGCAGCTGGCTGTTTTGGTCTGCCTAAAGAAAAACAGCCTGTCAGCGCGCTTTTTCCAAGGGCATTATCAGAAGAGGCAGAGCAAAGGGTAGGACATTTTCAACCTAGGCCCCCCCTACAATAATAATAAACCACAATTGAACAGCCTCAGAACAGCCTGAAATAAAGTTACCTGCCAACTGGCAACCACAACAACTGCCACATCAGAGGGTGGATTCACAGTGACATTGGAAAAAATGCCCATTTTTGTCCCGAGTCCAGAGAATAATTATTTACTTTTAGATTTTATGCCCCCCCCTTAAGAGGAGGATGGAGTCAGGCCTATGTTAAGCACACATTTTTGTGTGTGCTTCTCTAAAGACCTTATCATATATGCTTTAAGCTAGTAAATTTCCTTCCGTGAGAGGAAAAAAGGGGGGGTCACTTCTGAAATTGCAGCTAGCAGAAGTTTATAATTCAAAAGTTAGTCCCACACATATACAATTATTTTTATAGAATTTTCTTGAAGTTTTGCCATTTATACATTTGTGCCCATCTTGTATGAGCGTCGTAATAATGAATTTTATTAGGCAAAACATAAATTGCCGTAGTGGGCAGGATATTTTGAGGTTATTTTTTATAGAATAGATAATAGATAATGAAAAATTATATTTTGCAAATGGTTCCCTATCTGAAGGGAAGCCTTGCTGCAAAATTTTGAAAATTGGCTACGTGCCAAGAAAGGGTTCAAATGTCATATATTTGTTCCTGTTATAGTTATGGAATTTATTTTTGGATAGAAAGAGTTACCGCAATTAGTGTGACCATTGGACCATGTTGGCACCGAGCCAAAAGTTTCAAATCAGATTAACTTTTTGAGTGATATTTTAGGGGTATCCTCTATTGAAAGAGGGGACCCTCTGGCCAGATTTTGGTTAGCTTGGCACGAGGCCAATCGTTTTTGTAAGATTGACACTGAGCCAAAAAGTTTTTCGTTTTTTATCTGATCATAGCATGCAAGTGTTATCTGATGTCCTATCTCTACTGACAGCCATACCATCCAATGCTACCCACTTTTTAGTGATTGGTTTAAGTAATGTGGTTTTTTTTAAGTGTCCTAGTGGACGAGGAGACACAGCCATCTTTACTTTCTTGTTTTTCAGTCCGGGTAACTGACCTGGTGTAGAAATGCCTCAGGGCTATGTGGACAGTTCAGTTGTCTGCTGTAATGTTCCGGTACCTTTTGGTACCCTAAATTACACTTTCCACAAGTGTATGCGCCTTACCATTTACTTTTGGAAAGGTGCGCATACACCTTTAAGACTGGAGCTGTCATCACTCAGCGCCGGACTAGATGGCTATTTAAGGCGTCGGTTCTCACTCACATGTGTTCGTTCAAACACCCTTATCTGGATGCTAACCTTGCTTGAAGCTTCCATGCTTGCAAGCTTACTTCGCTAACGGAACCTCGCTGCGCTGATCCCTGTATCCCGCTACTGGATCATCCGCCTCTCCTGAACCACCCTTCGGCTGTATCGCTAATAGTGCTAAGTACCCCGCAGGGGAATTCTCTATAAACTTATACTAAGCTTACACTATCTAGCTCTGCATAGTAGAGACTGTTTATCACATCTGCATAAACTAGATTGCTAGCTCTTGAGACTACTGCTACTTTTCTGCACTGGGTTGATCTCTTTTGTATGTCCACCTGCTGTTCTATCATCTGCTATCATACTACATTGCTAAACCTTCCTGCATCCATCTGCTACTGTCTCACCTTCAAGTGTCTATCACCTACCACCTCCACTCAACCTATCCCTCAACCTTCATCATTGTGTTACCACATGCATAAAGTCACTCTAAGAACCAGCTTGCTAATTGTGTGTATTTACTGGCTGAAATAAGACCTTCCACACATGATGAGTCATTGAGGTTGGGAATGGTATCTCAGCATATCTCTTACATGGCTACTGACGTGGAACTATTTCTGCAGCTGAAAATCCACACCATATAAAAACGCAGGAGCGTTACAGATTGAACGAACCTAAAAAATGGATTCAGCAGAAATTGTTCCAGAAATAACCACTCAGGTGACACAATTAAAACAGCAAGTATCTGCGTTAATACACGCACTTGCTGAATTAAAAGAAGACAATCAGGCTCTGTCGCAGCAGGTAATTAGACTGACACAACTTACCTCTGCTCAGTCCCCTGAACCCAAGATAAATCCCCCTTTGGTATTTACAGGCGATCGCAAAAAATTTCGCGAATTTAAAAACGCATGTGAGTTACTTTTTTTGCTAAAACCTCGTACCTACCTTACTGATCACATTAAGGTTTGTACTATTATTTCTTACCTATCAAGCGATCCTCGAGCCTGGGCAGATTCTCTTTTTGAGAAAAACGACCAGCTTCTCAACTCCTATGCCTTGTTCCTGGCAGAGCTCACTAGCCTATATGATGACCCCAATAGGCAGAGTACTGCTGATCTTCAGTTAAGATCCTTGAAACAAGGAAGGAGGCCTGTGGAAGACTTTGTCGCAGAGTTCAAGAGATGGACCCTTGATTCAGAATGGAATGATGCATCTCTGAAAACCCAATTTAGGCTTGGCCTATCAGAAGCCGTTAAGGACGAGCTCGCCCGAGCGGATCTGCCAAAAACCCTGGATGCATTAATACAACTCAGTATTACCATAGATAGAAGACTACGAGAAAGAAAGGCTGAAAAGATGGGAATGCCATTTTCTGTTTCCTCTCGGAGTCTGGCCGTTCCTATGGAGGTAGGAACCATACGCCCACCGCTATCAACTATGGAAAAAGCCAAAAGACGAAATGAAAATCTCTGCTTGTACTGTGCATCCCCGGATCACAAGATAAACGTCTGTCCCCTAGTCAACAAAAAGAAGGGTGAGTGTTCACATGTCTCCCTAGGAGGATTGACAACTTCATTCACTAACCCCTACATTTCTGTTTTTCTGACATTACAGTGGGACCAGAACAGGATTACTACTAAGGCCATGATTGACACAGGATCTTGTGGAAATTATATGGATATATGTTTTGCTGCTTTAAATAAAATTCCTATTATTTCTAAACTCAAACCTGTCTCAGTAAGTCTTATTACCGGTGTTCCGTTATCCTCTGGTCCGATCACCGATCAGACACAAGCACGTCTAGTCACTATTAACGAGTCTCATAGGGAGACTTCTACCTTCGATTTAATACCATCACCCCACTTTCCCATTGTGTTGGGACTTTCCTGGTTGCACACACACCAACCAACCATAGATTGGAAGAAACGGTCCTTGACCTTCCCTTCTTGATATTGCGAGGAAACGTGTAACCTCCCGTTTTCCGGGAAGATTCTGTCTGTGGTGACAGATGAGATTGCACCACTATGTTATCAGGATCTTTCTGAGGTTTTTCTTGAGAAAAATGCTCAAGCATTACCTCCTCATCGAGACTATGATTGTAGCATTGATCTACTCCCAAATAGCAAATTGCCGTTCAGTCATGTTTATCCTCTTTCACAGGATGAACTTGCCCAACTCAAAACCTATTTGGATGAGAACTTGGAAAAAGGTTTTATTAGACCTTCCACTTCTTCCACAGCAGCAGGACTCTTTTTTGTTCGCAATAAAGATTCAAGTCTCAGACCTATCATCGACTACAGGAAATTGAATGCTATCACAATAAAAGATCGCTATCCTCTACCGCTTATCCCTGAGCTCATTGAGCAGGTGCGTGGAGCTACCTATTTTTCAAAATTAGACCTGAAAGGAGCATACAATCTCATTCGAATCCGTGATGGACACGAGTGGAAGACTGCGTTCAGAACTAGATACGGATTGTTCGAATATCTTGTGATGCCATTCGGCCTATGCAATGCCCCTGCAGTTTTCCAACGATTTACAGTGGGTACGGAAAGTATTCAGACCCCCTTAAATTTTTCACTCTTTGTTATATTGCAGCCATTTGCTAAAATCATTTAAGTTCATTCTTCTTCCTCATGAATGTACACATAGCACCCCATACTGACAGAAAAACACAGCATTGTTGACATTGTTGCAGATTTATTAAAAAAGAAAAACTGAAATATCAAATGGTCCTAAGTATTCAGACCCTTTGCTGTGACACTCATATATTTAACTCAGGTGCTTTCCATTTCTTCTGATCATCCTTGAGATGGTTCTACACCTTCATTTGAGTCCAGCTGTGTTTGATTATACTGATTGGACTTGATTAGGAAAGCCACACACCTGTCTATAATAAGACCTTCCAGATCACAATGCATGTCAGAGCAAATGAGAATCATGAGGTCAAAGGAACTGCCTGAAGAGCTCAGAGACAGAATTGTGGCAAGGCACAGATCTGGCCAAGGTTACAAAAAGATTTCTGCTGCACTTAAGGTTCCTAAGAGCACAGTGGCCTCCATAATCCTCAAATGGAAGACGTTTGGGATGACCAGAACCCTTCCTAGAGCTGGCCGTCCGGCCAAACTGAGCTATCGGGGGAGAAGAGCCTTGGTGAGAGAGGTAAAGGAGAACCCAAAGATCACTGTGGCTGAGCTCCAGAGATGCAGTCAGGAGATGGGAGAAAGTTGTAGAAAGTCAACCATCACTGCAGCCCTCCACCAGTCGGGGCTTTATGGCAGAGTGGCCCGACGGAAGCCTCTCCTCAGTGTAAGACACATTAAAGCCCGCATGGAGTTTGCTAAAAAACACCTGAAGGACTCCAAGATGGTGAGAAATAAGATTCTCTGGTCTGATGAGACCAAAATAGAACTTTTTGGCCTTAATTCTAAGTGGTATGTGTGGAGAAAACCAGGCACTGCTCATCACCTGTCCAATACAGTCCCAACAGTGAAGCATGGTGGTGGCAGCATCATGCTGTGGGGGTGTTTTTCAGCTGCAGGGACAGGACGACTGGTTGCAATCGAGGGAAAGATGAATGCGGCCAAGTACAGGGATATCCTGGACAAAAACCTTCTTCAGAGTGCTCTGGACCTCAGACTGGGCCGAAGGTTTACCTTCCAACAAGACAATGACCCTAAGCACACAGCTAAAATAACGAAGGAGTGGCTTCACAACAACTCCGTGACTGTTCTTAAATGGCCCAGCCAGAGCCCTGACTTAAACCCAATTGAGCATCTCTGGAGAGACCTAAAAATGGCTGTCCACCAATGTTTACCATCCAACCTGACAGAACTGGAGAGGATCTGCAAGGAGGAATGGCAGAGGATCCCCAAATCCAGGTGTGAAAGACTTGTTGCATCTTTCCCAAAAAGACTCCTGGCTGTATTAGATCAAAAGGGGGCTTCTACTAAATACTGAGCAAAGGGTCTGAATACTTAGGACCATGTAATATTTCAGTTTTTCTTTTTTAATAAATCTGCAACAATGTCAACAATTCTGTGTTTTTCTGTCAGTATGGGGGGCTATGTGTACATTCATGAGGAAGAATGAACTTAAATGATTTTAGCAAATGGCTGCAATATAACAAAGAGTGAAAAATTTAAGGGGGTCTGAATACTTTCCGTACCCACTGTATAAACGATATTTTTAAAGACTTACTAGATGTCTGTGTTGTGGTATATCTGGACGATATACTTATATATTCACGGACCCTGTCTGAACACATAAGACATGTAAGACTTGTATTATCGAGATTGCTTGCACATAATCTTTATGTGAAGCTGAAGAAATGCTTGTTCCATAAAGATGAGGTACTCTTTCTAGGCTACATCATATCCAAAACAGGAATCGAGATGGACATGAGTAAAATATCCTGCATTCAGGATTGGCCTACACCAACTACACGCAAGGCGCTACAGCGATTCCTGGGATTTTCAAATTTCTACAGGAAGTTCATAAAAAACTTTTCTGCTATTGTGAGACCCCTCACACAGCTCACTAGCATAAAAATACCATTTAAATGGTCAGAAGAAGCAAATAAGGCTTTCCACTTTTTAAAGACAAGGTTTACTTCCGCTCCCATATTACGCCATCCAGACCCATCCCTCCAATACATTCTGGAGGTAGATGCGTCAAACCTGGCAGTAGGAGCAATACTCTCCCAACGACCTACCCCCACTTCACCACTTCATCCAGTCGCCTTTTTTTCTAAATCCCTGAGCAGTCCCGAGATAAATTACCCCGTGGGTGAGAAGGAACTGCTTGCTATAAAATTGGCTCTGGAGAATTGGCGACATTTACTCGAAGGCACCCAATTACCAATAATTATATACACGGACCATAAAAACCTCCAATATCTTCAGACTAGCAAAACTCTCTCGCATCGACAGGTACGATGGTCACTATTCTTTCTAAGGTTTAACTTCCTAGTGACCTACACACCTGCAGATAAGAACAAAAAGGCGGATGCACTATCACGACTAACTGAAGAAAACTACTTTGAAATTCCTTCCGTTCCTATAATACCTCACAAACGCATTATTGGAGTTGTCCGTTCCTTGAAGGAAGAGGTTCTGCATGGTATAAGGTTGGATTCACCCCCACCACAACTAACTACCGATGCAGAAGGCTTCCTCTACTACAACGACAAACTTTACATACCACCTACCCTACGCACCAAGATCTTGGAATTATCGCATGATGTGCCTATGGCAGGACATATGGGTATGACAAAGACTTTCAATTTGATTTCTCTGCAATTCTGGTGGCCTGACATGAAAACATCTATACAAAAATTCGTCTCTTCATGCAATGTCTGTGCCAGGTCCAAAATTGACACTACGAGACCATCCGGTCTACTATGCAGTCTACCAATACCCCAAACTCCATGGGAGGTTCTGTCATTGGACTTCATCGTAGAATTGCCTCCTTCCAAAGGATTTAATACCATCTTGGTGTCAGTGGACCATCTGACAAAGATGGCACATTTCATTGCTATTCGCAGACTACCTTCGTCCAAACAAACGGCAGAACTCCTGATGAAACATGTCTTCAGATTACATGGTATCCCAAAAACTCTTTTGTCTGACCGTGGATCCCAATTTATTTCTAAATTCTGGCAAGAACTATGTCACATACTACGGATTGAGCGGAAGCTCACTTCTCCTTACCATCCGCAGACCAACGGACAGACTGAAAGAGTCAACCAATGCATCGAGCAGTATTTACGTTGTTACACTTCTTACCAACAGGATGATTGGTTGGATCTTCTCCCCCTGGCAGAATTTGCCTACAACAACGCAACTCACAGTACAACCAAGCAGAGTCCGTTCTACTTGAACTATGGGTTCCATCCCTCTATTCTCCCTCCACGCATCCTTCCTTCAAATAACCCAGTAGCCTCAGACTATCTTTCCCAAATAAAGGATTCTCTGGGTTTACTAAATACTACCATTGCACACGCTCACAGTCAACAAAAGAAGTACTATGATCTTCGTAGAAGACCTTCTCCACAGTATACTATCGGGGACCTCGTTTGGCTCTCAACAAAAAACTTGAGACTGAAGATCCCTAGCAAAAAGCTTGGACCTCTGTTCTTGGGACCTTTCCCAATCAAGAAACTTATTGGAAAAGCTGCAGTGCAGCTTACATTGCCAATGGACCTAAAAATCCATCCCATTTTCCATGTGTCGCTACTAAAACCCCATGTTCCGGACCAAGGAATAAGGCCTGATATTCCACCTCCCCCTCCTGTACAAGTTGAAGGTGGAGAAGAATACGAGATAAAAGAGATTCTGGATTCTCGTATCTACAGAAGAAGACTTCAGTACTTGGTTAGATGGAAGAACTATGGGCCCCAAGACGACACCTGGCAAAACACCTCTGACATACATGCCCCTAGATTAATCCGCAATTTTCATGCGAGATACCCAGACAAACCAGCTCCAGAGGCCTTCAGGAGCAGGCCTTAAGGGGGGGGTATTGTAATGTTCCGGTACCTTTTGGTACCCTAAATTACACTTTCCACAAGTGTATGCGCCTTACCATTTACTTTTGGAAAGGTGCGCATACACCTTTAAGACTGGAGCTGTCATCACTCAGCGCCGGACTAGATGGCTATTTAAGGCGTCGGTTCTCACTCACATGTGTTCGTTCAAACACCCTTATCAGGATGCTAACCTTGCTTGAAGCTTCCATGCTTGCAAGCTTACTTCGCTAACGGAACCTCGCTGCGCTGATCCCTGTATCCCGCTACTGGATCATCCGCCTCTCCTGAACCACCCTTCGGCTGTATCGCTAATAGTGCTAAGTACCCCGCAGGGGAATTCTCTATAAACTTATACTAAGCTTACACTATCTAGCTCTGCATAGTAGAGACTGTTTATCACATCTGCATAAACTAGATTGCTAGCTCTTGAGACTACTGCTACTTTTCTGCACTGGGTTGATCTCTTTTGTATGTCCACCTGCTGTTCTATCATCTGCTATCATACAACATTGCTAAACCTTCCTGCATCCATCTGCTACTGTCTCACCTTCAAGTGTCTATCACCTACCACCTCCACTCAACCTATCCCTCAACCTTCATCATTGTGTTACCACATGCATAAAGTCACTCTAAGAACCAGCTTGCTAATTGTGTGTATTTACTGGCTGAAATAAGACCTTCCACACATGATGAGTCATTGAGGTTGGGAATGGTATCTCAGCATATCTCTTACATGGCTACTGACGTGGAACTATTTCTGCAGCTGAAAATCCACACCATATAAAAACGCAGGAGCGTTACATCTGCTCTATAGTTCTCCAGACCACGCAAGAGGGGATGGACACCTGCTCATGGGTCAGTTCCGCTACAATATGTGGATGACATATGTAGTCACTCTGTGGAGGCCAGTCAGAGCAAGTGAGTTTATTGAGGAATGTACATGTATATGGTCACAAAGTGTCACAGGAACATTGACAATGGTGTTAGGACAGTGTTGTTTACCTTGGTTTTGTTCTCACAGAGGGAGAAAGGAGAGTCAGTCACAAAAGAGCTGCGGCTCTGTTGGTTCTTGCCAGCCCACAGTGGGTCTTGCCCGCCCACAAACCAGGATCATTGATTGTTATGGAGCCGGACTGCTCCTATCTATAATAACATTTTGAGACAAACCACAGGTCCAGAAATGTCACAATAAATGTTAAATGCGTTTATGTATCTGAAAACTGCTATGGTTGTAGCGCCTGCACTGGGCCTTCCATATTATGGAAAAATGTTTTGTGTTTATGCAAGGGACAATTGTAAGACCATGACAGGTGTACTTGCCCAGGAGTACGGTGGTAAACTTTTCCCTATAGGTTTTTTTTCCAAAGATAGTCGCAGTCCAGGCCTAAGGCATGCCTGAAGTGACTCCAAACATAGCATCTTGTGTGATGGTACTGGGTATGGCCACATCATTTACTAGTTAGATCCCAGTTCTATATGGGTTACTGGGCGTAAAGGGTATGTTACACCACAATATGATTGTATAGACATAATATATCAGGACACGTCTCCAGCGGATGTGTCCTCCACAGCCATAGAGGGAGCAGAGGATGTTTTTGTAGATGATTCCTGCTCCAGGCTAAAAGATCACACATTATTAGAGCTATAAACGCATGCTACAGAACAGGTTTTAAGGACTTGGTTGATGTTTTAGAAAAAGTTGAGAATGGCCTTTTTCTAAAAGAGGGGAGCTCTTGTGTGTATCCCCGCAGCTAGCGCCCCACTGCTTATTGCCTAGTATTATGGAATAGGACACGGGATGGGAAAGAACATATGAAGTATTACTAACAGTTTTTTTATATTTGCAGGCCCATCTAAATTAGTGCAAACATATGTTGCTAGATGCATCACCTGTATTAGGAACAAACAATCCAAACATATAAGGCCAAACATGAGCATCTCCAATACCCATCAAACCCATTCACACATCTACAAATAGATTTCACATATAGGCCCAAAGCAGGGAAGAAATTTAAGTTCTTTTTAGTCAGTAGTGGACGTTTTCAGCAGATAAATGAAAGCTTTTAGGACCACAAAAGGGAAATGCCCACATGGTGGCACGCATTCTCAATCAGGAGATTATTCCTGGATGGGGGTGCCTGCTTTGAATTAGTTCTAATAATGGTCCAGATTTCATATAAAAAATATGCCAGGAACTAGTTAAAATCCTGAAAATAGATTATTATCCACAGAGTTCAGGTATAATGGAAAGGATGAATAGCACAAGTAAAGACAAATTGAGAAAAGAGTAATTGAAACTTTGAATCAAGTGGAACGGAACGAAAAAGCTGCTCTTACCTTTCTATTCTCTTTACAGGTACCAACCCATCCCTTGAAGGAAGAAGATGAAGTAGTGATCCAGCGTCGCCATATCACAAGGTCAAGGCTGGATTTCGTTTTGGACCAAAAGACAAAGGAAAATACCCCTCCCTTCAGAGAAGGAGACATAGTGGTGGTGAAGCTGCTGCCCAACGGAAAGAAACAACAGGATTTCGCCTATGGCCCTGAGACCATCGTGGTAGCCATTACCAGGACCGCCGTCTTGACTGAGCACAGCCCTACTTGGATCCATGCCACGAGAGTGAAGCCGGTACGGAAAGGACCTAAGCCGGAGGATCCAGTGTCAAGAAAAGGAAGTACTAACGGGGGCAGATAGCCCTGACCTTGAACAGGACAGTCAAGAAAAGGGGGTAGTAACAGGGGCAGATAGCCCTGACCCTGTAGAAAATGACTTTTCTAATTTCACCGGATTCAGGCAAATTATGGCTGCTGATCCTACTGACTTCATTTTCAGTATTTTACCTTGTATGGACTGTGACTAACAGTATATATCACCCAGCGGATCTGGGGCCCATTGGAGGAATTTGTAGGACCCCTAACGCCACCAGCCCAGACATAGTATCAGAGACACCTCAGAAAAGGAATAAAAGAGCCCTGTCCCATATGTTCATCCTCCCAGATAGCCTTCACACAAACAAATAGCATGACACAATTTTAGTAGAATTCCTCTAACACACAAGTAGCTAATTTTATAGTGCCATATGAAGCGATACTCCCTGGTAGTGATGATACCATACGGTATAATGATAGGAGATTAGGCCCAGGAACTGTATTTATATGTGTCACGGACAAATATTGGGGAGACAATTGTCACTATTGGGGATCAGTGGGTTGGAACACGGGAGACGATTGGGAGTGCAAATCTACTTAAGGGGAACACTGGAACTACAGGGAAACAAAAGAGAGAGGCTCCCATAGGAAGTTTTGACCCACATATATATATATACAGTATAGTTGCCATCGGGATCCCAAGAGGGGTCCCTAATGAGTTCAAGGAAAGAGATCAGGTTAAAGCCAGTTTTGAGTCCTTTATCTCTCCCCTTGTCACCATAAATAAAAATGTAGATTGGATAAATGATATCTATTACAATCAGCGGAGATTTGTTAACTATACAAGGAATGCCCTAAAGGGCATAGCAGAACAACTAGAAGCCACTTCCCAGATGGCATTCCAGAATAGAATGGCTCTGGATATGATCCTCGCAGGAAAAGGTGGTACCTGTGTATATATTGATAAAGTAGATGGATGCTGTACTTACATTCCTGATAATACTGGCCCCAAGGGAAAGGTCACTCTGTGGAACTAAAGAAGAATTCTGGCATTGACAACCCTTGGGAATTAGTATTTTGGATTGTTTAATAGTTGGAAACAAGCCCTAGTGCAGCTAGGAATTATCATTGTTATTATATTTGTTATAATAGGTGTCGTAATACTTTGTGTAGTCCCCTGCTTTAAGAAAATGCTTAGCAAAAGTATTGATAATCTATCAATGTATTATAATAATGTTGCAAAACCTGAACAGATCACCCCCTTGAAACAAACCCAACTTCCCTCCCCAGATTATAGGGATTACAATATAAAAAGAGAAGAAAGAACCTCATCTTTTAGGTGGGCAGGTTGGGTCCTTATTATACCAAGGAATCCAAGGACAATTGTCACCCAACCTGCTGTCCCCATTCCAGGGACACTGTGTGTCCCCCGATGACACCATAAAAATGACAGGAAAAATCATGCAGATAAGATTATGATTTTTTAGAGGGGATTGTAGGAGCGTGGGACATGCTCCTCCATCTTTTTATACATTTTGTATATCTATATTTTGCTATGTGTTTAAACTCCATCTAAGACAAAGATTGTTGCACGTATCTTGCAATTAACACATTATAGCATTGTCTAATTATACTATCTGTTTCCTGTAGATGCTGCTGCTTCTAGTTCCTCTTTCTCCATCTGAGATCAGAAATGTCTAAGCTTTCTTGTTTAACCAATAGAATCTACTGAATAATTTAATCTCCATAAATGGAGCGTTTCCTATAGCTTGGAATTGATCAGTTTATACCCCCTTATAAGGAATGTACCCTAGGCCACTCCTTTTTGATGATGCATGTATATATAGTTTTGAAACGTAATAAACCTTGGAGTAATTTTTTGAACCACACGCAGACTAGTTGATTTATTTCAGTGGCAAAGGTTTCTCCAGGAGACTCCACCTTTGCACAGAACCGACTTGACTGAGTTATAGGAAGTCAGGGATCACCTTAGGAGGGGTTGAGCCAATCACTTTCACAGGCCAACCAATAAATACACCCCCTCTTTATGTACATATAGAGTCCAGATTATGTTTTATAGAAATTAATAAAAGTTCTATTTTAATACCTATGGCATAAGATGCGTAAGGGAACGCACCCTTCGTCCAGTGTAGTCTGATGCTCTTTAAGGGGCCAGAGTCAACCTGCACATGCTTTTATCTCTGTGGACCATTTGTGCACACTTGAGCATGAGTGTATTTTAAGAAGCTTTTAATAAATATTTTGCATGTTTTTATGGTTGTGTTGCGCGATGATGAGCACAAGTACATAACCTTTAAGGTGTGGATTTATATACACCAGCTGACCAGTGAAGGAATATGAGTTGGTCCCAACTCAAAAGGGATGATGCGCATTCAATTATTAGGCCCAATCTTTGAGGTGAGCTGCCATCTTTACTGGTGAAGGATTTACGTGGTGTTATACACAGCATACAGTCACTGCATGTGTATTAAAGGAGAAGTGCACTCTATCAAGCACACACCTAATATATATGAACTGTTGCACAGATTTACAGGATATACAGCATATATTGACATTTATTATATTTATGTTGAGTTTCGCTAACCACCAGAAGGGTGTCACTTATATTGTCATACAACGTTTGCAATACCAACATATGCGTATGTATGTATGTAGTTAGGAGGTTTTCCTTCATAATACTGTAATAATTGTATGCATTTTGGTTTGCATTTTTTTATTACGTTTTATGCTTGACTTAAACATTTTGCAGAGGGTGACACCATTATTGTTATATGTTTTGCATTTGTTGTGCACACTGTTGTGTTTTAGGGTTTTTGCTACACATTTAGGCTGTATATCTCTATAGTATCCATAGAGAATGGCAACATTATTGCAAATATCACATACAATGGTATGCAGCGTATTTAATCCCTAGAGGGGTATTAATAATAATAATATTTTTTTTAAGTTCTTGTTTGATCTCACCGGGCAGTTTTTGTGTTGTGTGTTTTATTTTATACACATTGTATTCAAACATATACTATATTGAGGGTTTTTTTTTTTGCTCACCTTATGTAATAAGTTGGTTTAGGGTATTTTACACTAATACTTTATGGTCACTTTATTGGAGTAGCGCCACATTGCCTTTATTTTTGTTTATACAGTATATACTGTGAGATTGGGGTGATTAAACTCAATCAGTAGGTGCTCTCTTGTGGTAGCTTTACTGCTCCGAGTACCTCTGCAGGGTCTTCAAGTCCATCAAACACCTTTTGGTTTTCCTGACCATCAAACACAGGTTATGCACAGATGCAGTACTTTAGCTCTTCCATCTTTTCTTGCAGTTCCCTAGCTGTGCTTGTCCCTCATGGACTCTCTCTACAGCTTCTTGGCTGCTCCTGTCCCACATGGACTTGGGCTTGCTCTGCCCGAACCACAAAACCTTGATGCATGGCAGCATCTCACATGGCTCCCCTCCCTCAGGAGGGTGGGGCCCTGAGCTCTAACTTTAGCTCTATTATGAATCCAGCACACACCTAAGCCATCAGTGTGCATGCTTCTCTCAAAATCTGGTGTAAACCACCATTTTACCAAGTAGCATGGAGGTACCCTGCTACATCACCCCCCCCCCCCCCCCCTGTTTTCGAACCGGAAGGAGGAACACGTAAACCCGTCACTTTGGATAGGACATCTCTATGACAGCCATTAGCTGTGTAGTCCCAACTCTTTTTCCGAGTATGTTTCACCAAGCACTTTACCTTTGCACCTCTGTGCTGAGTATAAGCAACAGGAGTCTTGACCTGTCCAACCTGCTTCCACAAGCAGTTCTTTCTAAACCATGACCTCCCCCTAATCTCTATAGTATCCCTTCTACCTTATGGCCTCAGAATTCTACCTTTCTTTTTACCTATCCCAGACTTACTCTTCCAGGACTGTAGGGGCCTACCTCTATGGCACCTATCAGGGACTGACCTCTCTCACTATCTAACTCAACCTTAACCAACCCCATCTGTTTTCCAGGTTCACTAACCCTGTATGGTTACTCTTGGCAACCAAACCATCTAGGATTGACACTCTATTGTACCGGTTATCATCAGTAGCAATATTCCCGCATGAATTATACACATCATCATCATCGTCAGCATCCCCTGGAAATCTCTTGTCCCATTGTTTGCTAGGACAGTATATGTGACGGGAAAATTTACAGGCCAGAAGCCCTTTGGGACCTTCCCAAAGCTTTACATCACCCCCTATTGTCCAACACTCCATAAGCGACTGTTCTACCAACTAACCTTTTCCAACACATTTTTGTACACAAGTTTCTTTACCATTTCTGTGTCCTCTGGTACTTTAACTAATACCTCTGACTTGCCCAACAGTGCTCTAGAGTTCCTCTCATACACAACCTATAATACCTACAATCAATAGGAAGCAACGCAACACACAGTGAGGCAACATTCAACATGGGTTTACACACTTTCATGTTACAGTTACCAACACTGGTATTTCCTGTCAGAGTGTCTCAGGGTACCTTAATATGCACCTCGTTATGGGTACTGGACTGAATTCCCACTATTGTCATGTATGTTCTATGCCCTTCTATCACATGAGGTCTAGCGGGTGAGACAGTATACGTGATATGTACCAACCACTGCTCAGACGCACCTTGGGTCACACCAGCAGGAATGCATCCCATCACACCATTAATTGGAGAGATTTCTAACATGTCTGTAATTTCTGATTGCTCTAGGAGTTCTCCTGAGCATCTTCAGGAGAACTACAGCTTGTATAACAGTGTAAATTTGCTGTCCCCTCAAAATAACTCAACACAAAGTCATTAATGTCTAAACCGCTGGGAACAAAAGTGAGTACATCCCTAAGTGAAAATGTCCAAATTGGGCCCAATTAGCAATTTTCCCTCTCCAGTGTCATGTGACTCATTAATGTTACAAGGTCTCAGGTGTAAATGAGGAGCAGGTGTGTTAAATTTGGCGTTATTGCTCTCACTCTCTCATACTGCTCGTTGGAAGTTCAACATGGCACCGCATGGAAAAGAACTGTCTGGGGATCTGAAAAAAAGAATTGTTGCTCTACATAAAGATGGCCTATAAGAATATTGCCAAGACCCTGAAACTGAGCTGCAGAACGGTGGCCAAGACCATACAGTGGTTTACCAGGACAGGTTCCACTCAGAACAGGCCTCGCCATGGTCGACCAAAGAAATTGAGTGTGCGTGCTCAGCATCATATACAGAGGTTGCCTTTTGGAAATAGATGTATGAGTGCTGCCAACATTGCTGCAGAGGTTGAAGGGGTGGGTGGGTCAGCCTGTCAGTGCTCTGACCATACGCCGCACACTGCATCAAATTGGTCTGCATGTCTGTCGTCCTAGAAGGAAGCCTCTTCTACAGATGATGCACAAGAAAGCCCGCAAACAGTTTGCTGAAGACAAATAGACTAAGGACATGGATTACTGGAACCATGTCCTGTGGTCTGATGAGACTGAGATAAACGTATTTGGTTCAGATGGTGTCAAGCATGTGTGGCAGCAACCAGGTGAGGAGTACAAAGAGAAGTTTGTCTTGCCTACAGTCAAGCATGGTGGTGGGAGTGTCACAATATATTGTGTAATATACTTTGGTACCAAAAGCCAGCATTACAGGCTCCCAATTGTAGGCATGTGTACAGGGCAATGAGTAGGGACAAAGTTCAGGTTCGCTGCTATCACAGGTTTCAAATTTGTGATCCCAGTGAATTTATTTTTTCAATTGTTTGAAGAGGAAGTGCAATTTCTGCAACAGCCAGCACATGCTGAAGCACAGGTGCCAGGACCCACTGGGAAGTAGAGAAGCCCAGCACTAATAGTAAGTTAAAATTTCACTTGTTCTCCACTATGTGTGGGACTCCACTAATTGTGTGGGTTTCGGTAAGTGTTTACTGCAGGCCAAATACTTGTAAAACCATAAAACAGTTATTTGGTTTCTGTTATTTCTCTCTCTTTATATTTTAGGCGATGCTGCATAGTAACTGACCTTTCAGCACCTCCTCCTGAGGAAGCAGGTTACATGCCCTGCGAAACATGTAGAGGCACATTTTTATTGTGATAGAGGTCAACATATGCCAAGTGGAATTTATTTGATCTATGTTGGATAATGTTTGTCAATATCAGACTAGATTATTACATGAGTGTCAAATAGGAAAGGTCTATGCAGTAAAACACCCTTTAGTTCAACCAATAAACAAGGCCAGCTGTCATATGTGTCATACGTGGGAGCCTAACAAATTCTTTAAGATGTAATTATTAGTGTTGAGCGAACACGGACTGTATTATTCGTGTTCGTACCGAATAATTGGATTTTTTGTACCCGAACACGGACACGGACACTTTACTGTATGTTCGGGTAAAAATCCGTGTTCGGTCGTTTTATTTCCGGGTTTTGCATGCTTTGGCGCTCTTTTCATGGCGGGCTTTCAACAGCCAATCAACAATCGTTTAACTGGTGTGCCTTAAGCCATCCCAGCCATGCCTGCAAATGTCTCAGTAGCTGTGATTGGCCGTCTGAAGCATGTGACCAAGTCTTTATAAGTTCGAGGCAGCCGCAGCGGCGTCATTATGCTGCTTAGATTCAGGGACAGAGCACACATCAACGTGCTGGCTGCTGATTAGGGAAAGATAGGCAGGAAAAAACCATTTGTGTCCGGATAGAATTGAGGGACAGGTCGGAGTGTTTAGGCAGGGCGAGTTGTAGGCATTTTAGGGATAGAGTCTGCTGAATTATATAGGGTCAGTGTCTTCTACAAACTACAATCGATATTGCTGTGTGGGGGGTGGGGTCTGCACTCAATCCTGATCTACGATCTCTTCTCAATCCTGTTAGGGACAGAGTCTGCTGAATTTTAGGGAAACTGTGTTCTACAAACTACAATCGATATTGCTGTGTGGTGTGGGATTGGAGATAGGCAGGTGTCAGTGATCCACATCCATTTTTCTGTGTGTGAGCTGCAGTGAACACAATCTTTTTGGGCTGCAGTGAACACAATCTTTTTGGGCTGCAGTGAACACAATCTTTTTGGGCTGCAGTGAACACAATCTTTTTGGGCTGCAGTGAACACAATCTTTTTGGGGTGCAGTGAACAAAATCTTTTTGGGGTGCAGTGAACACAATCCTTTTTGGTGTGCAGTGAACACAATCTTTGTGGGGTGCAGTGAACAAAATCCTTTGTGGGGTGCAGTGAACACAATCTTTTTGGGGTGCAGTGAACAAAATCCTTTTTGGGGTGCAGTGAACAACATCCTTTTTGGGGTGCAGTGAACACAATCTTTTTGGGGTGCAGTGAACAAAATCCTTTGTGGGGTGCAGTGAACACAATCTTTTTGGGGTGCAGTGAACACAATCTTTTTGGGGTGGAGTGAACAACATCCTTTTTGGGGTGCAGTGAACAAAATCCTTTTTGGGGTGCAGTGAACAAAATCATTTTTGGGGTGCAGTGAACACAATCTTTTTGGGGTGCAGTGAACACAATCTTTGTGGGGTGCAGTGAACACAATCTTTTTGGGGTGGAGTGAACAACATCCTTTTTGGGGTGCAGTGAACAACATCCTTTTTGGGGTGCAGTGAACACAATCTTTTTGGGGTGCAGTGAACACAATCTTTGTGGGGTACAGTGAACAGAATCTTTGTGGGGTGCAGTGAACACAATCTTTGGGGGGTACAGTGAACACAATCTTTGTGAGGTGCAGTGAACACAATCTTTGTGGGGTGCAGTGAACACAATCATTGTGGGGTGCAGTGAACTCAATCTTTGTGGGGTACAGTGAACACAATCTCATACTGAAGGTTTGAGGGTGCTGCCTGTTCCATACTCCCCCTACTCCTCATCTAGCCTTTTAGGGGTACAAACAATAGTAATTGGGGCCTAGTGTGGTTGTGTACGTGTGATATACATACACTTTTTTGGGATCATATTTTCTATTCCGCTATTTAATCAAAAACCTTTGGGGATCAGTTAAATTGGGGGATAGTCTGTGTTGGTACGTGTGAGAGAGATCCACCTTTCCAAGTTGTTGGGGTTCATCTCATACTTCTGAAGGTTTGAGGGTGCTGCCTGTTCCATACTCCCCCTACTCCTAGCCTTTTAGGGGTACAAACAATAGTAATTGGGGCCTAGTGTGGTTGTGTACGTGTGATATACATACACTTTTTTGGGATCATATTTTCTATTCCGCTATTTAATCAAAAACCTTTGGGGATCAGTTAAATTGGGGGATAGTCTGTGTTGGTACGTGTGAGAGAGATCCACCTTTCCAAGTTGTTGGGGTTCATCTCATACTTCTGAAGGTTTGAGGGTGCTGCCTGTTCCATACTCCCCCTACTCCTAGCCTTTTAGGGGTACAAACAATAGTAATTGGGGCCTAGTGTGGTTGTGTACGTGTGATATACATACACTTTTTTGGGATCATATTTTCTATTCCGCTATTTAATCAAAAACCTTTGGGGATCAGTTAAATTGGGGGATAGTCTGTGTTGGTACGTGTGAGAGAGATCCACCTTTCCAAGTTGTTGAGGTTCATCTCATACTTCTGAAGGTTTGAGGGTGCTGCCTGTTCCATACTCCCCCTACTCCTAGCCTTTTAGGGGTACAAACAATAGTAATTGGGGCCTAGTGTGGTTGTGTACGTGTGATATACATACACTTTTTTGGGATCATATTTTCTATTCCGCTATTTAATCAAAAACCTTTGGGGATCAGTTAAATTGGGGGATAGTCTGTGTTGGTACGTGTGAGAGAGATCCACCTTTCCAAGTTGTTGGGGTTCATCTCATACTTCTGAAGGTTTGAGGGTGCTGCCTGTTCCATACCCCCCCTACTCCTCATCTAGCCTTTTAGGGGTACAAACAATAGTAATTGGGGCCTAGTGTGGTTGTGTACGTGCGAGATACATACACTTTTTTTGATCATATTTCCTATTCCGCTATTCAATAAAAACCTTTGAGGATCAATTGAATTGCGGGATAGTCTGTGTCGGTACGTGTGAGAGAGATCCACCTTTCCAAGTTGTTGGGGTTCATCTCATACTTCTGAAGGTTTGAGGGTGCTGCCTGTTCCATACCCCCCCTACTCCTCATCTAGCCTTTTAGGGGTACAAACAATAGTAATTGGGGCCTAGTGTGGTTGTGTACGTGCGAGATACATACACTTTTTTTGATCATATTTCCTATTCCGCTATTCAATAAAAACCTTTGAGGATCAATTGAATTGCGGGATAGTCTGTGTCGGTACGTGTGAGAGAGATCCACCTTTCCAAGTTGTTGGGGTTCATCTCATACTTCTGAAGGTTTGAGGGTGCTGCCTGTTCCATACCCCCCCTACTCCTCATCTAGCCTTTTAGGGGTACAAACAATAGTAATTGGGGCCTAGTGTGGTTGTGTACGTGCGAGATACATACACTTTTTTTGATCATATTTCCTATTCCGCTATTCAATAAAAACCTTTGAGGATCAATTGAATTGCGGGATAGTCTGTGTCGGTACGTGTGAGAGAGATCCACCTTTCCAAGTTGTTGGGGTTCATCTCATACTTCTGAAGGTTTGAGGGTGCTGCCTGTTCCATACTCCCCCTACTCCTCATCTAGCCTTTTAGGGGTACAAACAATAGTAATTGGGGCCTAGTGTGGTTGTGTACGTGTGATATACATACACTTTTTTTGGATCATATTTTCTATTCCGCTATTCAATAAAAACCTTTCTAGGGCAAGATCTTAAATTACAGAAATATGAGGAGACCGTCAAATAAGGGCCGTGGCCTGGGTCGTGGTGCTGCTGGTAGAGCTCCTGTTGCAAGGAGAGGACATGGTCGATCTGTGCCAGCTACACGCACAAGTGAAACACCTTCCTCAAGTGTGAGTAGGCGACAGAACCTGCATCAGTATTTGGTAGGGCATCAAACGCCCCTAGAAGTGATGAGGCCAGAACAAGTTGAGGCGATAGTAGATTGGTTTGCTGCTGACAGTGCCTCCAGTTCCTTCACATTGTCTCCCACCCAGTCTACTGCAGAAAGGTCAGAGTTGGCACCTGCAGCCAATGTCCAACCGTCTTTCACCTCACCCCCTTGCAAATCAGGCCAGCAGTCTGAGCCCCAAGCCATACAGCAGTCTCTTATTCTTTTTGAGGACTCTGTCAGCAGGGTTTCCCAGGGCCATCCACCTAGCCCTGCCCCAGAAGTGGAAGAGATTGAGTGCAGCGATGCCCAACCACTTATTTCTCAAGATGAGTACATGCAAGGATCATCGCAGCACGTCTCCGATGATGACGAAACGCAGGTGCCAACTGCTGCGGCGTTCAGCATTGTGGAGACCGACAAGGAGGGCAGGGGTGAAGACTGGGTGGAAGATGATGTGGAGGACGATGAGGTCCTCGACCCCACATGGAATGAACGTCATGCAGGTGAACTGAGTAGTTTGGAGGAAGAGGCGGTGGTCGCACAGAGCCACCAGCACAGCAGAAGAGGGAGCAGGGTGCAGAAGCGGAGCGGCCGTGCCCTAGACACTACGCCCGCTACTGCCCAACGCAGCAAGGGAACGAGCGCACCAAAGTCAGCTCAAAGGAGTTCTCTAGCGTGGAAGTTCTTTAGAAAATGTGCTGATGACAGGACACGAGTGGTTTGCACCCTGTGCAATCAGAGCTTGAAGCGAGGCATGAACCTTCTCAACCTGAGCACAACCTGCATGATCAGGCATCTAAGTGCAAAGCACGAGCTGCAGTGGAGTACACACCTTCAAAACCAAGAAACGTCTCTGGCTCATCCTGCTTCCTCTTCTGCTGCAGTCTCGGCCGCTCCAGCCACATCTGTAGTGATACCGGCACCTGCCACCCCGCAAACAGACGATCTGTCAGCAACACCACCACCTGGGTCACCAACAACCATCTCCACAATGTCCCGTGGAAGCGTTCAGCTTTCCATCTCCCAAACACTTGAGAGGAAGAGGAAGTACCCCCCTACCCACCCGCGATCCCTGGCCCTGAATGCCAGCATTTCAAAATTATTGGCCTTTGAAATGCTGTCATTCCGTCTGGTGGAGACGCACAGTTTTAAAAACCTTATGTCGGTGGCTGTCCCACAGTACGTCGTGCCCAGCCGCCACTACTTTTCCAGGCAAGCCATCCCTTCCCTGCACAACCAAGTGGGGGAAAAAATCAGGTGTGCACTGCGCAACGCCATCTGTGCCAAGGTCCACCTAACTACGGATACGTGGACCAGTAAGCACGGTCAGGGGCGTTATATCTCCCTAACGGCACACTGGGTAAATGCAGTGGCGGATGGGCCTGAGGCGGATAGCAATTTGGCGCATGTCCTTCCACCACCGAGGATTGCAGGGCGCTTCAGTTTGCCTCCTGTTCCTAACTCCTCCTACTCCGCTTCCTCATCCTCTACCGCCTCCTCATCCGGACAGCGTAACACCTTCACCACCAACTTCAGCACGGCCAGGGGTAAACGACAGCAGGCAGTTTTACAACTTGCCTGTTTGGGGGACAAACCACACACCGCGCAGGAGTTGTGGAGGAGCATGGAACAGCAGACAAATGAGTGGTTGCTGCCAGCGAGCCTCAAGCCCGGCCTGGTGGTGTGCGATAACGGGCGAAATCTCATAGCAGCTCTGGGCCTAGCCGGTTTGACGCACATCCCTTGCCTGGCGCATGTGCTGAATTTGGTGGTGCAGAGGTTCCTTAAAAACTACCCCGATATGTCAGAGCTGCTGCAGAAAGTGCGGGCCGTTTGTGCGCACTTTCGGCGTTCTCACCCTGCTGCTGCTCGCCTGGCAGCGCTGCAGCGTAACTTCGGCCTTCCCGCTCACCGCCTCATATGTGACGTGCCCACAAGGTGGAACTCCACCTTGCACATGCTGGAAAGACTGTGCGAGCAGCAGCAGGCCATAGTGGAGTTTCAGCTGCAGCACGCACGCGTGAGTCGCTCTGCGGAACAGCACCACTTCACCACCAATAACTGGGCCTCCATGCGAGACCTGTGTGCCTTGTTGCGCTGTTTTGAGTACTCCACCAACATGGCCAGTGGCAATGACGCCGTTCTCAGCTTAACTATCCCACTTCTATGCCTCCTTGAAAAAACAATTCGGGCGATGATGGAAGAGGATGTGGCACAGGATGAGGAGGAGGAGGAGGATGAAGAGGTAACATTTCCAAGGCTTTCAGGGCAGTCATTCGCAAGGGGCTCCGAGGGTGGGTTCCTGCACACGCAAACGCCAGGGACGCAATTGTCCAGCAGGGGCACAGTTCTGGAGGATGAGGAGGATGAGGAGGAGGAGGAGCTGGAGGAGGAGATGGAACCATGTTCACAGCAGGGTGGCACCCAGGCCAGCTCATGGCCATCACTGGTGCGTGGCTGGGGGGATACAGAGGACACGGACCATACACCTCCCACAGAGGACAGCCTTTCGTTGCCTCTGGGCAGCCTGGCACACATGAGCGATTACATGCTGCAGTGTCTCCACAACGACCGCCGAGTTGCCCACATTCTAACTTGTGCTGATTACTGGGTGGCCACGCTGCTGGATCCCCGTTACAAGGACAACGTACCGTCCTTAATTCACTCACTGGAGCGCGATCGCAAGATGCGCGAGTACAAGCGCACGCTGGTAGACGCCATGCTGCTGGCATTCCCATCTGACAGCGGGGCCACAGTGGAAGCACAAGGCAGAGGAGGAGGAGGAGGAGGTCGCCAACGCAACCAGGGCACCGCCAGCACCTCAGAAGGCAGGGTTAGCATGGCCGAAATGTGGAAAAGCTTTGTCAGCACGCCACAACAAACAGCAGCACCAGCAGCTCAGATGGAACGTCTTAGCAGGAGGCAGCATTTTACCAACATGGTGGAGCAGTATGTGTGCACACGCCTACATGTAGTGAATGACGGGTCTGCCCCCTTCAACTTCTGGGTCTCCAAATTGGGCACATGGCCTGAGCTTGCCCTTTACGCCTTGGAGGTGCTGGCGTGCCCTGCAGCCAGTGTATTATCTGAACGGGTATTTAGCACGGCTGGGGGCGTTATAACAGACAAGCGCAGCCGCCTGTCCAGAGACAATGTGGACAAGCTCACGTTCATTAAAATGAACCAGGCATGGATCCCACGGGACTTTTCCGTACCTTATGCAGAATAGCAATGGATACCGACCTTACCCACCCATTGTTCCATTTTTGCTCTTTCTCACTCTTTTGGGGTGTACCCTCATTTAAAATTTGTGAAAAGAAGCAGTGTTGGCTACCTCGTCCTCCTCCTCAGGGCCAGATTAATGTAGGGGCTATTGGAGCTGCAGCTCCAGGCCCCTACCTTTTATATAGGCCCCGGGTTGGCCATATTCACTGTTACCGCTCTTCTGTCACTTGTAAACACAGAAGTCTGGCTTCTATGCTCGCTTCCCCAGGCAGCACCCTCAGAACCTCCCCACACAGCGTGAAGGCCGGACAAGGAGGGACAGTTGGCGATGCATGGATGTGTTTATGGGCTTCAGAGACAGCATCCCATGTTGAATTAGGCATGCATGGCTGCACCCTTCCTCCTCTGGGTGCATGGCAAGGCACGGCCCTAAGGCCCTTCAAAATCCTCAGCACCAAGCCCATGATGCTGTTAATCCGGCCCTGGTCCTCCTCCACCGCCGCTTCCACCTACACCGCCCATAGGTGTGCGCAGCCTATTGCATTAAGGTGTGCACCCCAAAGTTGAAATACACATGCATGTGTTTGCCAGCAGGGAGAGTAATGTATCGGGGCCATGTACCTGTAGGCAAGGAGAAATAGAGCAGAGCAGGTCCCAGGGAGATCTTTCCCATCTCCTCACTGGCAATGCTATGTGCCCTAGGTGATTAGGGTGTGCCCAGGCACACCCAGCACACCCTGTGCGCACGCCTATGTCACCGCCACATCCACCACCACCTCAACCTCCCTCCTACTCCATATGGGCCTCGTCCTTCAGAGATGAAGAAGAACATTGTTTTATTTTTCTGTTTTTTTTTGTTGTTTTAAGTTATTTCCCTATCCACATTTGTTTGCAGAGCACTTGCCATGCTCTTAATTACGTTTTGCTGCCATTTGCAGCACTCTAGCCCTTTCCTTTGGTGTTTTAGAGCCATTTTAGTGCCTTAAAGTTCGGGTCCCCATTGACTTCAATGGGGTTCGGTGTCCGGGAAAAGTTCGGTAAAAGTCCGGGACACGGACCCGGACTTTTTTTTAAAGTTCGGCCGAACCCGTCGAACACGGACATCTAGGTGTCCGCTCAACCCTAGTAATTATTATTATTATTATCATCAGCTTCATCATCATCAACAATATAATCATCATTTTTAAATTATTATAAGAATCATTTCTGTGAAGAGCTGAAAATAGTTTTTCTTTTTGTACATGATTTGCAAAGGTTAATAGTCATTCCAAGAGATTAAAAATGAGGAGGTATAAAGAAATAGGTCATAGACTGTCAAAATAGGCAGTGTGAGAAGCTTCTATGTCTTTAAAATGTGATTGGTTAAAACAGGTTTTCAGTAAAGAACTGAAAGTGCCACTGGAAAAATAAATTAAATTGAAGCATACATGTTTTCAATAATGATGTGGATGTGGAGAAAAAAGTTGTGAGAGAGCAGGGTCAAGTGAACAAGTCTTCAGCTAGAGCTAGACTGTAATTTAGCAACTTCCTTGGCTATAATTAGGTCAAAAGAGAAATGTCAGAAAAAGAGGCAGAGTGATTATCTTGAATTGGTGCTGGTCCATGGAAATCTTAGCTGCTACTTCATCAGTTTTTTGCTTCTAAGTGGATGTCTGTCTTCATCTGTAATTTGATTGCTTAATAATAGTGGAATATACTGTACACTGTTAGGGCTAGGAATTCAGCTTGAAATGTACATCGGTTTACTCTTACGATAAACTGTTATCTTAAAACTATATGTGTGTGTGTGTGTGTTGAATTTATTTTGAGAGGACAGCAAATTTACACTGTTATACAAGTTGTACACTCACTACTTTACATTGTAGCAAACAGTAATTTCTTCAGTGTTGTCACATGAAAAGGAATATAAAATATTTACAAAAATGTAAGGGGTGTTCTCACGTTTTTGAGATACTGTGTGTGTGTGTGTGTGTGTGTGTGTGTGTGTATATATATATATATATATATATATATATATATATATATATATATATATATATACATATATATATCCACTTACCGCCCGCCCACCGTCATCCCGCTCTCGTTCTGGGATGACAATATATGACATCGACCCAGAACGGCCTCTCTCGAGCGCCGATCATGGCCACGCCGTGTTGCTAGGACACGGTGTGACCCCGATCTTGGTAAAGAGCCAATGATGTGACTCTTTACCCATGTGATCGGCTGTGTCCAATCACAGTCGGTCACATGTAAATGAGGAAGTGCCGTTTATTGGCTCTCCTCGTCTCACACTGTCAGAGTGTGAGGCGGGAAGAGCCGATCAGCGGCTACTCCTCAAAGGAGGGCCCAGGACAGGTAATCAGGGCACTGATCATCAGTGCCCTGATTACAGAAAAGTAAAAAAAAACAGTGCTCATTAGTGCCCATAGTGCTGCCAGTCAGTGCCTATCAGTGCCTGCTCATCTGTGCTGCTCATCAGTGTCCATCAGTGTTGCCCACCAGTGCCCAATCAGTGTGGCCCACCAGTGCCCATCAGTGCCGACTGTCAGTGCTCATCAGTGCTGCCTGTCAGTGCCCATCAGTGCTGTCCATCAGTGCCTATAAGTGCCGCCTGTCAGTGCCATCTATCAGTGCCCCGCAGTGTCCATCAGTGCCACCTATCAGTGCTCATCAGTGCCGCCTATCAGTGCCCACCAGTGTGGCATATTAGTACCTCCTCATCAGTGCCCATAAGTGCCACCTAATCAGTGCCCATCAGTGCAGCCTATTAGTGCCCATCAGTGCCGTCTCATCAGCGCACTTAAGTGAAGGAGAAAAATTACTTATTTACAACCAATCATACTCCAACAATATTCTCTGCTATATTCTATCCTTTGGGTAATCGGCACTTCTGTAACACCCTTTCACCTTTCTGAGGCTTTATTTCGTTTTTTTCCCACATCACCCACTTATTATTTGAATTCACCTGGTTCCTTTTTCTCTATATATTTTTCTACACATAATTTTCTTATATACATATAATATACAAATTATCCCTATTTTGGCATGACCACTCTCTTATTCAATTAAAATTATATCCTTTTTACTTAATAACAAATTATATAATATTTATACCCATATAATTTTAATAACAACACCCCTTCCCTTTTTAGATCATTTGATCACAATGTGCTTAGTTTTTTGGATACTGATGGTGTACCTATATGTCCCCTCCTCTGTGGGATGATTCTGCCAACTCCCCCCATCTCCTCCCCCTCTGTATGCCGTTTGGGTCAATACCCGCCTCAGCCCTGGGTGAGACAGCTTCTGCTTGGGGGGGCCTTCCAGAATTATTGGGTCAGCACAGTAAGTAGCTGAATTCTACACTTAAAATTAGGAGCGACTTGTTATATTCCTTATTTTTGAGATTAGTATTCTAATATCAGTTTACTTTTACAGATCTATATATATACTTTTAATTAGCTCCTGATGAGTGGACGTAGAACCACGAAACGCGTAGAGCCTACAAGAAATGATGACATACCTCTTTGGAGATCAGTTATATGTTGGTTATGCTATATAATATATTTATTACTATTGGAATTATTTATATGAATTATATGTTGGTTATGTCATATAATGCAATTATTACTACTGGAATTAATTATCTATATGAACTATACAATCTATGTTAGGTCTCTGAATTGTGTATGTCTATCTATATTTTTTATATTGTCTTAATTATGAATTTTTAATAAACAATCACCTTTTGGTGATCTTTATAGTAATCTGATAGCCAGCAATTGACACCTCATTCAAAGTCCCACGTTTTTTGAACAAATTGTTCTTCCTTTTGCATACTTATTTACAACATTTTCTGACAAAATTTACTGACAGAAAATAAGAAACCTTTTTTTTTCAAAACCTTTAGACTTTTTTCTTTTTTTAACCTCTTGCCGACCGCTGCACGACTATATACAGCGGCGGTCAGCCCCTCCTGGGCAAAGTGACGTATATATATGTCACTCGCCCGTGAGCCAATAGGGGGCGAGCGTGCGCCGCCGGAGCCGCGCTCCCGTCCCCGCTCGTTCTCAGGCACACGTGTGCGAGTGACCGGTGGCTCGGATGTCCGCCGGTCACTCGCGATCGTACGCTGCAGAGGGAGAAAGGCAGGCGGCTGATGTAAACAAAGCCGCCTGTCATTCTCCCCTGTGTAACTGCAGAGATCATACGATCCTGCTATTTAGGATCGTATGTCTCTGTGGTTCTTCCACCTCCACTATGTGTAGAACTCCACTAATCGTGTGGGTTTCAGTAAGGGTTTACTGCAAGTCACCCTTTTAACCCATTTTAACCCATTTAATGCCCTACTTTAAACCAGATGAAGCAGGATCCCAGTAAATCTAAATGCAGAATCGCCCCTAGATGTTTTATTTCCAATAGTTTTTATTGAACTTTAAGTGTACATACAAAATGTTGACACAGTATCACAATAAAAAGGATGCATACAAATGGATGCATGCAAAATGTTGACAAAGCATCACAATAAAAATGATGCACAATACATTTTTGTATAGCATAGTATTCTGATATACAATAGAAAAAGCTAGTCAGCAGTCACAAAATCAAAAAAGGAAAATCTACACAAATGAAAAGTAAACAGCTGCCAGATCCAAGTGTCTTTAACATCATTGCAAAAATAAAAATAAAAGTAAAAAAAGAAACAACACAAAGCTATGTATGCCAGAAAAGACTATTTGCTGTAAAATACAGTCACAAGTAAATAAAGTTTTCAAATGTACATTCTCAAGTGGAAATAACTAGTGATGGGCTCAAAGTTCGAGTCAAATGTAAGTTCGACTCGAACACAGGCGGTTCTTGTGTTCGCCGAACACACAAACAAATGGGGCGCAATTGCAGTGCATTAAGTGCTTGTGATTAGCCAAAGCATGCACCTGACCTGTATGCTTCGGCCAATCACAGTACCATGTCCTGTCAGAGCCATGATTGGCCAAAGGCAGGGTGCCTTTGGCCAATCATGGCTCAGGGGCTAAGTCCACGCCCCACACTATATAAGGCTGCTTACACAGCAGCCGTGTGTAGTGTGTTAGGAGTGGAGATTAGGCAGGGATGTTAGTGGATTGTGCTTTGAAGTTTAATGCAGTCAGTGCAGTGTAGTGTAGGACTGATTCATCTTGTGTAATACAGTGTACTGCAGTCAGTGCAGTGTAGTGCTGTGCTGATTCATCTTGTGTAACACAGTGTACTGCAGTTAGTTTAGTGTAGTGCTGTGCTGAATCATCTTGTGTAGCACAGTATACTGCAATTAGTTTAGTGTAGTACTATGCTGATTCATCTTATGTAAGGGTCCTTTCACACGGGTGTTCCGTATGTCCGTTTTTCCTCACATCCGTTTGCGGATGAAAAAAGGTCATAATGTATGTCTATGGCAGGCATGTCCAACCTGCGGCCCGGAACTGCAGGCAATGCGGCCCACTGCCCCCTGACAATTTTTATTTTTTTTTTTGGGGAGGAAGGAAGTCGAGTTGAGGGCACGGCCACAGCGGCTTCCAACTAACTGTAGGCAGAGGCTGCCTCGGAGGGGAGGGGGAGCGCTGCTGGATTAAAAGCAGATCGGGGATCTCCTGCTTACCCATCGGCCGCTGTCATACGAAGCCCCGCTTCCTGGACTGGCTCCTATAATAGACAACACATTGGTGACTACTATCATAGGAGCCAGTCCAGGAGGCAGGACTTCGTATGACAGCGGTCAACGGGTAAGTGGGATATACCCGCTCTGTGTAATGCAACGGCTCTCCTCTCTCTTCATTGCAGACTGTATTGGATTGGCACACACTGGTGAGGCTACATTGGATGGACACTGGTCAGGCTGCATTGGATGGGCATGCACTTGTGAGGCTGCATTGGATGGGCACTGATCAGGCTGCATTGGATGGGCATGCACTTGTGAGGCTGCATTGGATGGGCACTGATCAGGCTGCATTGGATGGGAATGCACTTGTGAGGCTGCATTGGATGGGCACTGATCAGGCTGCATTGGATGGACACTGATCAGACTGCATTGGATAGGCATGCACTTATGAGGCTGCATTGGATGGGCACTGATCAGGCTGCATTGGATGGGCACTGATCAGGCTGCATTGGATGGGCATGCACTGGTGAAGCTGCATTGGATGGCACTGTTTAGGCTGCATTGGATGGGCACGCACTAGGCTGCAAGTGCCGTGCGATCCCCTGGCTGCCGCGGGAGACTTAGGATGTCTGCAGTCAGTGACAGAGCCACTGCTTCCTGTATAGTTCTGGCTCTGTCAGAGGCGGAGTGATATGAAATACACTCTGCCTGTGACAGGAGCCATACAGGAAGCGCGGCTCTGCTGTCTATTGCAGCTGCTGCTTCCTCCAGCAGTACCTGACGTCATGACCAGCAGTACCTGCATGACCAGCATTACCCACCAGCAGTAACCGCCAGCAGTAACCGCACCAGAAGTACCCGCCAGCAGTAACCGGCAGCAGTCTGCAAAATAAGTAGAAAAGGTTTGTGCATTAGCTATTGAGGAATATATTTACATGAACATGTTTGTCCCTGGAGTTCAGCTTTACATAAAGAGGATCTTTAATTATCAGACTATGACCCAAAATTCTAACTACACTCATAAGTGCAATTTCAGGTTTATAAAACTCCACAGATATGTGCATAAGTATAAATATTAACTATGTCAAAGATGGAAGGAGAATGTCATGTTTAGTCTCCAATTATTTTATCTGTTTCCATCTGTACAAAATTATTTTTCCCAAGACGCCCTTAGATATTATTTATGGCCCTATTGCGTATTATTGTAGGTATGTCTGATGTACTGTATGTCTTCTAAAACATGCAATGGTATATAATTGTGCTTTACAAATAAAAGATGGTATAATGACATAGAAACTTGAATGCCAAATGATATAAAAGAAGAAAAAAGTAAAAGCATTTTCCCAAATAAAAACCTGCTTCGAATGTTGGCTCTATGATCTGATAAATAAAGCGCTGTGTTTGATTTCATTTTGCTCATTTAATCACAATACAGAAATAGTCCACATTCTTAAAGCAAATAGCTTACAGGAAATAGCTTAAAGGGAAAATGAATGAATATAAAATTCTATCCTATCAAGCATATATTTAGCAAAATGCCTCAAATGTGTATATTTCTATAGCATCTTTTACATGATCAACCTTCTTTAGTATTTTTTCCATTTACCAGTTCATTGTTTCTAAATGGGATTTATTAGCCACCTAACGAAATATATAACATATAAATCCACTGAGGGAGCATAGATACATTGTGATGACTATGATCCTTATGAATTTCCATCAGCTTTTCATATTGACTTCCTAAAGAGCAAAGTATATTCTTTCCAGGGCTCATTGCATCTCCATTGATTTGGAGTGGCAGATAAAATAGATTGCTTTGACAATTTCAAAAAGGTCATAAGAAGAATATTCATGAATTCGGGAAAATGGTTTATGCCCTCCTTTAAAAAGAATGGATTTTAACTAATGTATGTATGGTATTTATGTTTGGTTTTAATACATTTTCACAGATATTTCTGTTTAAAAAAAGATTTAGCATGCAAAAAAAAACTAACTAATGGTATATAAACATGTATTATTTCCGAATACCAAGGATACACATGAGTGCTTTACATATTTAAGGACCCAGTAAGAAAAAAGATCATTGACTTTGTTTATAAAATCGCATCATCATCATGTCAACACATAAAGTGTAGTTGCTTTTAGTAAATTTGCAAAATGATAGGCATTCCATAGAAGAAGTATCTAACAACCACTGAGCTTCCCACTTTACTCCATATAGTGGAGTAATAATGATCATGAAACATTCCACAACATCCAGTAAAAGGTTTGCTTTTCTTTTTTTTTTGAAAATATTTATAATTTGAATTTTGAGATGGACACTGATATGGACTTTCATTGTATTGTTTATTTAACCTCTTCAATTCAGGGTACTTTTTCCCCACTTCCTGCCCAGGCCAATTTCAGCTTTCAGCGCTGTCACACTTTGAATGACAATTGCGTGATCATGAAACACTGTACCCAAATTACATTTTTAGCATTTTTTTTTTCACACAAGTAGAGCTTCCTTTTGGTGGTATTTAATCACCGCTGGGTTTTATACTTTTTGCTAAAAGACAAAAAAAGTCCAAAAAAACATGAGAAGAAACATTTATTTTTAGTTTTTGTCAGAAAATGTTGTAAATAAGTATTTTATCTCCCTCGCTGATGTGCACTGATGAGGCTGCACTGATGGGCACTGAAAGGCTGCGATGATGGGCGCTGATGAGGCAAGACTGATGGGTACTGATGAGATGGCACTGATGAGGAGGCAGTAATATGTAGCACTGATGGACACTGATAGGTGGCATTGATAGGTGGCACTGATAGGTGGCACTGATGGGAACTGATAGACTGCACATTGATAGACTGGCACTGCTTGGCACTAATGGGCGACACTGATAGGCACAGAAAGGCAGCACTGACTGGCATTACTGATGAGCACATATTGACATCATTGATGGGCACAAATTGTAATCACTGATGGGCACAAATTGACATTACCAATGGTCACCGACTGCCATCACTGCTGGGCACTGTTGGGGCTGCAATGATAATTAGGGCACAGATGATCAGTGCCCTTATTATCTGCAATATATTCCCTGTGTGGAGATGCTGCTGATTGGCTCTACTCTCCTCACAATCTGTCAGTGTGAGGCAAGGAGAGCCGATAAACGGCATTTCCATGTTTACCTGTGATCAGCTGTGATTGAATGCAGCTGATCACATGGGCATCATCGTTGTCATCTGCTCTTTACTGAGATCGGGGTTGCACCATTTCCCAGGGACACGACAAGCCACAATCGTGGCGCGGCATTTCCCCATGGGCATACAAGCGCGGCGAGACTGGGGCAACATCATATGACATCATCCTAGAATGAGAGAGGATGAAAGAGGATTAGAGGATGTTTAACTACCTCCCGCCCCCCATATAGAGACATGGCGGTGGGCGTGAGATAGTTAAACACAAGAGACTCCATCTTCTTTTGCAATGTTGAAATGTGCTCTGTAACCATTACTTAACACACAGATACAACTTCTGCTAGAGGCTCTCTTTATCTCTCTTTCCTTTCCCCTCTCAAGGTTTGAATTTTGCAACTGCTATGACATTATTTATATTTGCTAGTTTTTAATAACATATTTCTATTTGTTAGTTTTTAATACCATCTCACACCAGTCCTTTCTTATCTCCTGTGTAAAAAAAATTTAATAATGAATTTTGTCAGAAAATATATTTTAAACACAGTGATTGCATCCTGTAAATCTGTTCCTGCACTTGTAGAGTTAACTTTTATTTTCAGTGCCAGAAATTTTCTATAACAATGTGGCTAGTCAGATATCAGGAGGGGCAGAGTGTCCAGAAGGAACTGTGTTCCAATAGGGATCATGGGGAACGCAGACCTCTAAATACCAGCTAGGTGGGGGGGGCGTGGCGACTACGGAACCTGATGGTCGCCTAGTTGCTGAGCTCCAGAGCATGTCTGGACATTTACACATCCACGCTGCCTCACAGGCACTACATCGCCACTTGCCGCACATCCCCTGATCGCTGTGACTCTCCTCCACACAGCGAAGATGTGGAGACCCCGCCAGAACCCCGGACCAGTGCATAAACTCACCGACTTTTTCCCGTCCACGGGGGCTGATCTCCGCCAAAGTGGCGGCAGAAACACCTCCCAGCAACACAGCGCCGGCCCTCTAGTGGCAGATTCACAATAGAGGAATGCAGCTGAAAACGGAGCGCTGCATTTAGAAAACCCATCAGACTCTCCTCGCACTGGGCAATGCACTCCGTCCACACTAAGCCCTGCTAAGTCCAGACTCAGAATGGACACTTCAACAGACCATGATGGAGACCCACTCATGAAGGTTAGTGCCAATCCACCCTCTGCTCCTCCCACCAAGACTGATTCCATTGCCTCCTTCCCTACTACAGGTCAGCCTGTGTCTGACACAACACTAAAATACATGCTGCTCTCATTACGTGCATCCATTCAATCTGATATTATGTCCTCCCTCAATCAATGGCAACTTGAAATCCATGAATTGGAAGACAGAGTAGACAGAGTGGAAAAAAAAATGTGTGAAGTTACCACATCATTTAACTCTTTGGTCTACGCGCATTCTTCCCATCAAGATGAGATAGCATACCTGAAAAACACAATGGCCGACCTGGAGGACAGATTGAGGCGGAACAACCTAAAAATCAGGGGCATACCCGAATCTGTCCAAAGCAACCAACTCCCCAATTTGCGAAGGATCTGTTCTTAGCAGTGGCACCTAACCTTACTGCAAACGACCTTACCATTGACAGGATCCACCGGGTCCCTAAACTCTCTTTTCTCCCACAAGAGGTTCCCAGAGACGTCCTCCTCCGGATACATTTTTTCCAGGTTAAGGAAAAAATCCTTGAGGCATTCTGCCACAAAGACCACCTCCCACCGCAGGCATCCAACATAAAAGTCATGCCCGACTTCTCACAACATACCCTGCAATTCTGCCGCAACTTGAATACCTTCACTAAAGCACTGAGGAACTCAGTATTGTTTATAAGTGGAAATACCCAGCCAACCTGTCAATCACATACCAAGGGAAGGCTTTCCTAATTTCCTCCCTCGACAAGGGCATGAGACTCTTAAATCAATGGGGCATCATTCCAGAAGTGCCGTCCATGTCCCTGAACCCTCACTGCCCTTCTTCCTCTCATATACCATCTGACTGGCAAGTGGTCACTAGGAGAAACCAACCATCTCCTCGCTAAGCTTTGGTCTCTTGACTGATAATCCGTGTCCGGCCCGCTCCGGAGATCAAGCAGCGCCATGGTGTACTCCCCATCGTACACATCCCCCCGCTCTATGTTGCAGTGGATATTCTCATTGGGTCCTATTTGGACCTTGTTTTTTTTTACATATCCATGTTTTGTCTTCCTTCCCTTCCCTGGGATTATCCCTGATTATGTTCAACTACATCCTCGCTCTGCATCTTTTAGACTTAACAGGGGGTCCAGGGTTTCCGGTAAGCTGACACCTAATCTGTTGCACGGGGTGATGATGTTTTCCTTGTACTGACTCCATCTTTGTTGGCTGGACTCTCATATCTGTTTTATTGAGGATTATCATCCATTTAATATTTGGACTCTTACCTTTCAGTGATTTGTCCTATATTAATGATTGGCGCTGTACTTTTATTTATCTTTTAGACTTAGCGTTCTTTTTTCACTGACTGTGCATTCTGAGATCTGTCCCTTATTATGAATTTGTTTTGCTCCATACACACTCTCCTGGTTCTGACTCCCCTCCTTCAGACCACCTGCCACATCCCACCGCCATTGAAAATAAACTTCTATTTCTGCCCGGCTGTCTCGACGATACTCTGGTCCAACCCCTCACTTTCACTCTCCACCGCCAAGTGAAACTCATTCCGCTATCCTGACTCCAACATCTAGATCGACACATCCATTACTATATCATTTCTGTAAACCAGAATGGGTCTTAAACTCCTATCAATCAATGCCAGAGGCCTGAACCACCAGCAAAGAGACAATCCTTATGGAAAGAAGCCCTCAACAGTCAAGCAGACATGGTTGCAGCCAAGAAGAGAGGAGTCCTATTAGTGGTGAGAGACCCTGTTTCTTTCTTCTTATCCAAAGAATTCACAGACCCTGAGGGTAGATATGTTATTCTCATATGCTCTATCGATAATGTTATGTACACCTTGGTCAATGTATATTTCCCGAATTCCTGCCAACTGAAATTCATGCATAAATTGGTAAATAAGGTCATTAAGGTGTGCCAGGGAAACCTGATCATATGTGGGGATTTCAATTTGGTGGCGGACCACATCATGAACACGTCATCCTCACATAGACCAAATTCACCTTCCCTGAATAATCTTCTCCACTCAGAGGATCTCCATGATGTGTGGCGCTACCAACATGCCAACGAGCGGGATAACACATATTTTTTCCCACTGCCACAATTCGTATTCCCAAATCGACATGTTCCTAGTGGACAAATTTACCTTACAACGAGTGTCAGCCTCCAGTATAGCAGACATAACTTGGTCCAATCATGCTGTCATCTCTATTACACTATTAGACTCCCACTCCAACCCACAAATTAAAATATGGAGATGCAACAATGCCATTCTCCAAAAACCTGAATTTCAAAAACACATTAAGTATAGACTCACTGAATATTTCCTCCACAATGATATTTCAGAAACTGACCCATTTGTTGTGTGGAACGCTCACAAGGCTTATATTAGAGGCGTTATGATGGAATTGGGATCCAGAGCCAAGAAACTTTATACCTCCACACTAGATAGTCTCCTACATGACATACATGCTATGGAATCTCTGAATAAGCAGTCCCCATCCGAGGTCCTAGCCCACAAACTCTCCCTGCTCCGTACCAGTCTTCGCAGACTGTTATGCGACCAACACGACAAATTCTTAACACGATTGAGACTAAAATACTATTCCATGAACAATAAAGCAGGCAAGTTCCTAGCTAATAGGTTGAGAGCACAAAGGTCCAAGAATAAAATCCCACACATTCGACATCCCCATTCCAATGAAAAACAAATGAACCCGCAAGATATCGCAGACACCTTTGCAGACTACTACCACACATTGTACAATTTAAAGGAAGACTCACACCCCCCCAATCGTCTCTATTGAACATCCAACATTTCCTCCGAGATCTCAAGCTCCCAGTTCTCAGTGATTCCAAACTAGACACCCTGAATGCTCCGATATCTGTCCCTGAAATCCAAAAAATCATTGACACCCTCCCGTTAGGTAAATCACCAGGTCCAGACGGCCTCACTAATGAATACTATAAGATCTTTCACCATTCTCTTATCCTGACTTTGACTACTGTCTTCACCAAAGCTGTTGATACCACCTCATTCCCTCCTGAAATGCTACAGGCCCATGTAGTCACCCTTCCCAAACCGGGGAAAAGCCCTGATTCCCCAGCCAATTTCCACCCTATTTCCTTATTAAACACAGATGTGAAATGTATGCTAAACATTTGGCCACCAGACTGCTACATATATTGCCCACTCTTCTCAAATCAGATCAATCAGGCTTCACCAAGGGTAGACAGGCATCAGATGCCACCAGATGTCTAATAAACCTCCTCCATCACTCCGAGAGGAACAGGATTCCAACCTTGCTTCTCTCCATAGACGCCGAAAAGGCGTTTGATGGGGGATATATGTCAGCAGTACTGGATAAATTTGGCTTCAGAGGTCAGATTCTATCTGCAATAACAGCCCTTTATTCTAAACCATCAGCTAAAGTTTTTTCCTCTGGATTCTTATGAAAAGCCTTCCCAATCTTTAGTGGCAATCGCCAGGGTTACCCTCTTTCCCCTGCCATCTTTAATTTGATGATAGAACCCCTAGCAGAATCAATAAGAGTTCACCCTCTCATCTCTGGCATCAAATTAAACCATACCCATCATAAAATCAACCTCTTTGCAAATGATGTGGTCCTATGCATCTCAAATCCCCTGGTCTCTTTACCCTTCATCCACCCAGATCCTCCAATCATTTAGCGAGACATCCTACTATAAAGGAAACTTTTCCAAATCTTTAATACTTGACTTGGGTATACACCCTGACACCTTATATTGCAGCTTCCCTACACCTGGACATCCAATAGCATCCCATACTTAGGTATCACATTAACGACCTTTACATCTACACTAGTGGAAACAAACCTCACGGCTCTTCTTAAAGCAGTTAAGGATGACACTCAAACACTTTCAAAAACAGAACTCTCATGGGCCAGGAGGATTGCAGCATTTAAAATGAAAACCCTGCCAAAAATTCTATACATCTTCCTTACCCTTCCAATCCCTATTCCTACTAAAGACCTTGTCACCCTGAAATCTATTCTAAAATCATATGTATGGAAAAGAGCACGATGCTCCTATGCTCATCTCATTAAACACAAATGATTTGGTGGATTAAGCCTCCCAGACTTACATGACTATTATATGGTGACCATATTATCCTTCCTACGCTACTGGTTTCAAACAACGCACTCCCTTGTACATGCACAGACCCTCTCACACCTCCTGTATGCAGACATGTGGAAACCCCTTCCGATACAGTCCCTCCCGATCACCATCCGTGCCTCGTTGATGACATGGAGACACTTGCTCTCCACCTCCCAAACCGAACCCAGTATGTACCACCCCCGACTCCCACTCTTAACCCTGGACCACCTGATCCTCTGTCTGTCCCTACAATGATGGATGGAGGCAGGCATCCAATTTGTTGACCTTCTCTACCAACACGACCAATTAAAACCATTTCCCTAGCTACAATCAGAGTTCGAACTCCCCAAAAATGCTATCTACACTTACATGAGCTTAAGAAGTTTCTTGACTAAATCCCATCCTCCACGGATTGCCACCCTGACTCCCTTGTGGACATATTTTCACACACCAAACATCAAACAGAAAACAGGCTTATCTCCACTTTATAATTATCTCCAACTCAATATTCTCCAAATAACCTCCCATTCTCAAATGGAAATCCAACCTGCAATCACGATTCTCAGACACCCAATGGCTGACAGCTATCCGAGCTACATACCAGGCCTCCCAATGTGTAGCACACTGGGAACAAATGCAAAAATGACTGACTCGCTGGTACTGTATCTCACCCCATACCGCTTATCAAAATTCTCAAAGTCTCACTCCCCCCTATATTGGAGGGAGTGCAGACAAATAAGTAACCTACTACATGTCTTTTGGACATGTAAAAATCTCACCAGCTACTGGAGACAGATATTCACAATTTAGTGACAATCAAATAGGAAGTACTAAAACACACTAGCAGCGCTAAAATTCATAAATGATAAATGAAGTGCAGTCCACTGGGATAATGTCCATATGCTCATATAATCATGCAATGTGCCCAGAGACCGTGAATGGATATATTGCACTGGACCCTCCACCGCACCAACGTGCTCCCCCTAATGAGAGACACTCACCAGAAATCTGGTCATACAAGGACTTGTAATGCCAGCCTATCTCAGGCTCAGAAAACGATATCCACAGGAATTTCCCAGGACAAACGGCCCTCGATCAGTCTCAATCGGATCAATTCATTTTGACGGCCAAGTGACTGTCTGCAACTCCAATCGTCCTCCACTACACTGTATTACACACGTGCAGTTCACTGAGTGAACTGTGGACTGCACTTCATTTATCATTTATGAATTTCACTGAAGTTCACTGAGTGAACTGCACGTGTGTAATACAGTGTAGTGGAGGACGATTGGAGTTGCAGACAGTCACTTGGCCGTCAAAATGAATTGATCCGATTGAGACTGATCGAGGGCCGTTTGTCCTGGGAAATTCCTGTGGATATCGTTTTCTGAGCCTGAGATAGGCTGGCATTACAAGTCCTTGTATGACCAGATTTCTGGTGAGTGTCTCTCATTAGGGGGAGCACGTTGGTGCGGTGGAGGGTCCAGTGCAATATATCCATTCACGGTCTCTGGGCACATTGCATGATTATATGAGCATATGGACATTATCCCAGTGGACTGCACTTCATTTATCATTTATGAATTTTAGCGCTGCTAGTGTGTTTTAGTACTTCCTATTTGATTGTCACTATCATGCACCTTCATTTTATGTGGTTAGATTTATAGCAGCAGCTTTTAGATATATTATTTGTTTTAGCATTTTATATATCACTCTATATACATATAGGTACTTGGTAATAGCGCCGGTTGAGTAAGTAATTTTAGTCCCCACTTGTGTCCGTTTCACTTGCTCCTTTTGGAGATATTCACAATTGTTTCAGACACTACAGGAATTATAACCAAACCCACTCCAGCCCTGGCTATACTTTACCTAGGCATTGACACTTTCCCTCACAACCCTTGGACTCTTGTACTACATATTTTAATAGTGGCTAAAACCATGATAGCCTGACATTGGACTCAAAACCAAGATCCTAATCCTTCTGAGACCCTAAATCTCATAAACACTCATTTATCCTATGAAAGAATGTATGCTTCTACGATTAATTGCAGAGATAAATTTTCTCAATGTTGGACAAGATGGGTAGAAAGTAAATATTTTGTTGCGGTCTTCTGACACTCTTTTTCTTTTTCTAAACTGACTATGTAAACCTACTGTATGTATTGATATTTTGCCTCCCATTTTGTAAGGCATACCCTTTTGACTTTTGTACACGCTCCACTGTTTGAATGTTCTTTGCATTATTGTCTATAATGTTATCGGTGACCTGTATCCCTTCCTTGTTATACTTAATTAAAATATTAAAGTTTAAATGCCGGCTAGGTTAGCTGTCTTTAAGTTTGTTTATATTTTCTGCCTTTCCTTTGTACTCTTTCTGTCCGTTCTCAAGGAAACCAGACCCACTCTCTGACCTTTCTGGTTGGGTAACGTGTGTGTGAATGTGTTTGTATCCTCCTTCAAGGGTTAAACTGTGTGTGGATAGGGAGAATCCTCTGCATCTATCTGTGTTGACTCCTTGTGGGTGACCTGGATAGGAGGCAAATGGTAGGGTCAGATAAATCCACGGAGAAGAGACAAGGAGGGTCTCTTAGTGAGTAATTTGTCTATTGTTGTAAACCCTTCTATTAACTGCTTGCTGACCGCCCACCACAGGTGTACATGTGCGGCTCTAGCCTGGAAGAAGCTAGGGGGCGATCGTGCACCGCCGGAGGTGCGCTCCCACCTCCGCTCATCGGCTGGGGAGTCAGCGCATGTGACCGGTGACTCTGATGGCTGTCGGCCACTCGAGATCTCCAGCTGAAGTGAGAGAAGGACAGACGGCTGATGTAAACACAGCCATCTGTCATTCTCACTAAAGTAATCACAGAGGCTATGTGATCCTGCTATGTAGGGTCACATGTCTCTGTGATTACATCACAAGCCACGCCCCCTGACAGTTAGAATCATGCCCCTAGGGACACATTTAACCCCTTGATAACCAGTAAAAGTAAACCCCTTCCCTGCCAGTGTCATTTTTACAGTAACAGTGCATATTTATAGCACTGATTATTGTAGTAATGTCACTGGTACTCCCAAAAGTTTCAAAAATGTCAGTCAGGGGTCTGTTCTGTCTGCCTCAATGTCGCAGTCCCGCAAAAAAAATCGCAGATCGCCGCCATTACTAGTTAATAAAAAAAAAAAATGACATAAATCTTTCCCGTAGATAGTAAACGCAATAACTTTTGGGCAAACCAATCAAAATATGCTTATTGCGATTTTGTTTTGCCAAAAATATGTAGCAGAAAACAAATTGCCCTAAAATCTTAAAAATTTTGATTTTTTAATTTTTTTTGAGAATTTCATATAAAAAAATGTGGAAAATATTGTTATTTTTTCAAAATTGTCGCCCTTTTTTTGTTTATAGCGCAAAAATAAAAATCGCACAGGTGATCAAATACCACCAAAAGAAAGCTCTGTTTGTGGGGAAAAAATGTCAATTTCGTTTGGGCACATCGTTGCAAGCCTGCCCAATTGTCAGTTAAATTCACGCAGTGCTGAATCGCAAAATAGGGCCTGGTCTTTGAGCAGACAAATCTTCTCTAAAGTGGTTAAAATAGATAAGTGGAGGCTACTCTTGTAAATCTTTAGATTTGCTGTACTATTTGTTTTAGAGGCAAGAGGGTATAGGCACAAGTACAGAAGAGAAAAGATTGACCAGTCATTATGGGCAATAAATTAAGTAAGGGAATGAAGGGTGAGAGACCCTTTAGAAAATGCCAGCGCCAGCTAAAGAATATATGAGCTGAAGATACGGTTTTGGTTATACTGAGCCCTAGATAAATGGGTAGAATGGATAGAAAGAACAGCTAAACCTTTCAAAACTGAAGGAACTTTCTATTTATAGGCATGACAAACATTTCTGCACGATTATGGTCCCCTAATGTGCAGTGAAGGAACATGGAGAATACAGTAGCTTACACATGGGAGACAGAAGTTAAATTAGCAAATGAAACTGGATTAAAGGAGATGTTTAATAAAAATACTGCACAAATGCATTATGTCTGGCCAGAAGACTCTGTAGAGGAGGGCCCCCACCTTATGTGGCTGCCAGTTTGTCTTTAAGAGATCCATCCACAAAAGCACAAGAACCAGATTACAAAAAATACATAAAAGATCAGCTGTGCAATAAAGTAGACAGCAGTTTAACAGCCCTATATCAACCTTCTAAAAGAGATTTGGCTTGTATCTTAGAAACAGATAATTGGCATTATTGCACATATGCAAAACTAGATCCCTTTAAACTTAAAGCTTTGGCCAAAGAAAGAGATATAGAGGCTGAACTTCTGGAGCAAATGATAATTTTCAAATTGTGGCTGGAAGATGAAGTGAGAAGGTAGTCAGAAGCCATCCCTTCTGTCTCGTCACAGAGCAACCTGTCGCAGTTTATCCTGTCAGAACCCAATTTGTTTTTGAAGAAAATTATGTTGAAAGAAAGTCTCAATGGCATGTACCTTTTAGTTCCCAAGAAATGAGAGCCAAATTAGAGGGACTTTGGATCCTAGAAATCAATCCTAGAAATCCTAGAATCAAATCAGGTTTGCAACAAAACTTAGTGCTGTACAGGACTCATATGAGGCCTCTTCTACTGACATTTATCAGCTTATTTTTAAAGCAGTGGGAAGCAACATGTCAGGGTATATACTTTAAGAATGTGATGTAGACATCACAAAGCAAGAAAAAGATAGGGAGTGGACAGGAGGTTTGAGAAAAATTGGAAAGAAAATTGCCCCAAATACATCGACAACCAGACATGGTGAATTCATGAATGCTAAGCAAGGGAAAGATGAAGCAGCAGGGGAATACTGAAGGAGGATAAGCGATATGGCTGAGGAAGAAGGTCTAACAGAGGAAGAAAAAAATAGAGAAACTGCAAGTTCATATACACAACTGGTGAAACAAAGTTTTCTTTATAGTTTAATACTCAAGTTGAAATAAAAGTTGTTCATTGCAAGACCTTAGGCAGGCAAAATGTACATTCAAGAGCTCCTGCCTATATTGTTATCCATAGAAAACAGGGTTAACCAGAATAAGAGCAAACCAGCAATTTTGTACATGGGGAAGCAGAGAGGAAGAGGAAGAGGCAGAGGTCATTTAAAAAAGCATGGCAATAGGGGACCAATCATATGCTACAATTCTATTGGAGAAAGACACATAGCCAAACTCTGTCATATTCCTGACCGTAGACTGGAAATGAGCTCAGAGGAACAGAGTAAAAGAGTAAAAGTATTTTTACAAGTACTATACAGGTTTACAATAACCTGTTTAATTGACACAGATCTATGTGTGTTCATGCTGAAAACCTCAAAAAGGTGTGCCACATCCCAGAAATTGTAGTACAACAATCTGGATTCCCCTAGGGGTGGGACTTTTTAGGCACAATGAAAATTTTCAAAAAATGATTTTTTAAAATGTTTATTTTATTATACACTCATAAAGACACCAATAAATATACAAAAAAATATATTTCATAAAACCAGTTTGAGCAAGCAAATGATGTATACAAGATGATATAACTCAACCATCCAGACCAGATTAGATATCCAACGCGTTTCGAGGTTATTTTACCTCTTCATCAGGGATAATGCTGGAGATTTTTCTGTAAGTGTCAAAAAAGGATATATGTGACACATCATTTCTTAATTGATAACATTTACATGAAAAAGACATTCTAACCTGTATCACAAATCATCAACAAAGTCTATAAAACATAATAATTTGCACTTACTTGGTTGGTTTTCATATTGACAAACAAATAGCTTGCTGTATTTCTGTTCTTATGCTATCTATTCTAATAATTACAGATGCACTTCAGGTATTACGTATACATTGACCTTTTATAGGTTACAATAACAATTGATATTGCAGGATAATCTTGATATATGGATCCCCTTTTGAGTATTTTATGTTTGTTATTGATTTTCATTCATCCTTATAAGATTAGGACTTTATGCTCTCTTTCACTCAGCCAACCCGGCACGGTTGGAGGGGTTCGCTTTTAGTTGAGCCCCTCAGGTGATGCGATTGTTTTCTACTGCTGACACCTACTGGTGTCCATCGCACTTCTGCCCGACGTCAGCTTCTGTGCACTGGCGCATCGCTGACGTCACTTCCGTGCTGGTGGGATGCGCACTGCCGGGCACGCCTACATCCTACGCTATGACGCACATCCATGTGCGCCTGGCGGTTGTGGGCTGGACCGGCAGGCACCGCCCAGGGAGCCCTAAGCTGGCGGTGGGCTGGCCGTAATCATGCTATCACCATCGCCTGTGCAGGCACTATTTATCCTGGCTCCCAGCGGCGATCATTTGTGTGATCCACCGCTGTGAGAGGGAATTCATGTAGCGTCTGGCTTTCCTTTATGGTCTAACAACAAGGTAAGAGAATGTTTGTTTTGGGAGCTATGTTTTAGCTTTAGCCTCAAACCACATCCATTCCTTTGATTTAATTTTTTATATGATTGATTCAAGTCTTTGATTGTAGACCATATTGGATTACATTTTTTACATCATGCAATTATCGAGTTGAGCCTTAATTACTGCTATTCAGTTTGGCTCTCTAAGATGGACCATATCCTATAGCATCTGATTTGTGATAGACCCCATTTCATGATGTGTTCTGTATTAACATATTCTTTCAAGCTATCTCTTATTTATTGAATTAAACATATAGATGCAATATTATTCAATCTCTGACTTGATCCTTGCAACTAGTCAGTCCCAACTACGCTCATATTTGTGGCATTTAGCATTTCATGACAAAATGGCCATTATATATACTTTTTACATTGCAGCCTGGCATGTTTTCCATCCCGCCCACTTTGCTAAGCAATATGGGACTCCAGCTGTCCTGAGTGTTTCCTGAGAGCTTGTCCTCATCAACCCTCCTTTCTTTTGTACCTGAAACACGTGCATCTCTAGAATTCCCTTCCGTGAATATACAGCAGCAATTGGGGTCATAACGTATTCCTTGTTTTTAAAAGCAGCAAGCTATTTGTTTGTCAATATGAAAACCAACCATGTAAGTGCAAATTATTATGTTATATAGACTTTGTTGATGATTTGTGATACACATTAGAATGTCTTTTTCATGTAAATGTTATCAATTAAGAGATTATGTGTCACATATATCCTTTTTTGACACTTACAGAAAAATCTCCAGCATTATCCCTGATGAAGAGGTAAAATAACCTCGAAACGCGTCGGTTATCTAGTCTGATCTAGATGGTTGAGTTATATCATCTTGTATACATCATTTGCTTGCTCAAACTGGTTTTATGAAATATTTTTTTGTATATTTATTGGTGTCTTTATGAGTGTATAATAAAATAAACATTTTAAAAAATCATTTTTTGAAATTTTTCATTGTGCCTAAAAAGTCCCACCCCTAGGGGAATCCACATTGTTGTACTTTAATTGACACAGGTTCAAGCTAATTTGTTTTCAATATAGAGGACTTACCTCCAGGATTATTATCTGAAAATGTTATCTCTGCTGTTGGCCTAATTGTGACCTCTACTGATTTGGTTGAGTCCAAGCCACTTAAACTCGAGCTAGGACAGCAAACAGAAAAAGTCACTAAAGTATTAGTTTTAGACGCAGTTCCTATGAATATTTTAGGAGCTGAGATTCTGAACCAAGTTTTAGCAGACATAGAATACACTCCTACAGGAGTCTAAGTGGCCAGTAGTCTGTCAGGAGAAGTTTTTAATTCTTCCTGTGCAGTATTTTTAATTCAAGACTCAACTCCACTCCACTTTTTCCACCAGAATTGGAATTGCAAATATGATGTAGGCCTGCTGGACTGCACCCCAGTTATGATAAAAATGAAACCAGGAGCCCAAATCCCACGGATTAAACAGTGCCCACTGAGCATTGCCCAGACTGGGGGAAAAAAGAATCAGATTACTGAACTGAAAGCAGCAGGGGTTCTTGTACCTATTAAATCCCAAACCAATACACTCCTGTTCCCAATTGCAAAGAAGCTAGATAAGAAGGTTGGACAAGTGACATACCACATGGTGGATGATTTGAGAGCCATTAACAATATAATTTAAGTGCTAGTATACTCCGCTTTTTAACTTTTACCTACAGGTAAGCCTATGATAAGGCTTACCTGTAGGTAAAATTAATATCTCCTAAACCTGCCCGGTTTAGGAGATATTCACCCTGCGTGCAGCTGCTGACACCAGACCGCCAGACCTTCAGAGCTCCTTGCCGGAAAGTGAACTCCTGCACGCATCCAAAGATGTCGGCTGCCTCAGCGGTGTCCGGGCGACCGTGTCAGGGCTTTGTTCTAAGGAAAATATTTCATAATGAGCTAGTATGCGATGCATACTAGCTCATTATGCCTTTGTCCTGCAGGGTTTGTTTGTTTGTTTGTTTTTTTTGAGGATACAATTGCTTTAAGGCAGATACCCTTATTGTGCTCAACCCCCGCACTAAGTGGAATATCTTCCTACAGCACTTGCTTTACAGCAATTGATCTTGCAAATGCTTTTTTCTCTGTGCCCGTTCAACCAGATTTCTGGCACCTTTTTTCATGCATCAATGATGGGCAAAAGTTAGCATGAACCAGATTGCCCCAAGGTTGTGTGAGCAACCCCTCTGAATATAATACAATGTTAAAGCAAATATTTGACTGCTGGTCCCCCTCACACCCAGGAGTGTTGCTTCACTACATAGACAATTTGCTTGTTTGTTCTGATACAAAGGACATATGAAAAAAAAACAGTGTAGGGTCCCCCCCAGTCCATGACCCCCCCAGTCCATCCCAGGCCCTGTGCCTAGCTTGTTGCACAAGCTCATGTTTCTGTCAGGGCTGGCACTAGTAATACCTATAGGTAAAAAAAAAATGAGATCTAAAATCAAATCAACCTTTACTAGGACTCATTCTTTATCTCTAGTTTTAAAGTGAATGTAAACCCCATTCATGAAATCTGACCTGGGCACATATATCTGTAGTGTTTACCTATCTCTCTCCAAAGCCCTAAGTCCTGTGTCATTTCTGCTCCTCCATTCCTCTGTTTTCAGCATAATAACTTCTGACAAGCTCTCAGACACAGGTGATAAAAGCACCTGAAAATTTGCGTCCGGGAAAGGACTTAGAGATAGAATAGCAGAGAGCTGGTCTATTCACAACACAGCTCTGCACGTTTCGTCATTCCTCTGCCTATGTGGGTGTGGGGGGGGGGGGGCGCTTTGTAACATGATGTGCACTTTCTTTCTTTTTTTTAACCATAGTTTTTTATTGAGGTTAAAAATGCACAAATGCAATAGACATAGTGATGTATACATACATGTGAGGAACAGGATAAACAAAATAAACAAGATAGACAAAACTGTTGCTGTTCACAACGGGGAATCCTAGAGACATATTTTAGAATGTCCTCTCTACGAAGTAAAGCCTGTCACTCCTATTGGAAACATACTGTGAGCAAGCTTTTAAGAAGTATGGTTGGGAAACCAAGTATTGACCCCTCTGAGGGTCCTAAGGGGTTAGTAGTGTAATATCTCAAATAGTAATAATACTGAATAATAATTAAAACCAAATAGTAACTGACATGAATAAATAGAAATACACAAAAGTGTCAGTTTTTCTTTGTTATATCAAAATATGAAGTGAAATGATCTTGTGATGTGCACTTTTTAAAGAATATAGAAAGTCGAAGACAGCAGATTTACTGTAAATGCAAAACTTATGTAGGGAGATTTGTCTCATCTCTGTGTATCATCTGAGGCTGTTCACTTTACTGGGTATATGAGAGGTTTTACATCCACTTTAAGTAAAACAACTGCACTGACTACCAAAAACATGTCAATATAGACTGTTCATTCATATTTGTGGAACACACATATCTTTTTTTAGATGTTTTCCCACTTAGAAGTCAATTTCTTTATTAGTTTAATTCATTGTGAAGAAAGGTTGAAATAAATTACATTATATAATATTTGTTGATAATGCTTCCAGGCAGTGTAACTATAACTGAAGGAATTCCAGTAAGTTATTGGACTTATGTATATAGATTAGTACCCACTAGTTGGTCTAATTATATTATCTCAACATTTATAAGACACATATTTAAACATGACATATCACTGAGAGGCAAATTATCACTAAAATGATCAATGCATCATTCCAGTTCAAAAGCAAATATTGGTCTTCTCAAAATCATTTTACCTTGATGTCATGTTACCAATTCAGAAAATGAGAGCATATTGATTTTTTAATAATTATTATAGATACATTTTAATATATCAATATAGAAAGGTAATTTAAAATGTACATTTAAAACAACATCACGACAGCTGAACTACATTATTCCTACATAACTACATTCAGAGTTATATGCTTTCTATTTTGCATAGTCAACTGTTTTGCAATAATGCTGGTATATTTATTTTTAGGTTTTATATGTACAAAAAAAGATACTACTCTCTCAAAAGAACTTTGTTCCTTACTTCATCAGATAATACCCAAAAATATATTTATTTTTTTAGAATCTTAATAGTACACCGAACTGTGTTGGTCATTTTAAAATCTATTATATTTAATCTTCAAAATTGAAAGAGATTAAAACTGACGATTTTGCAGTAAAAATATTATTATTTTTTTTTGTAACACATTGAAATGTATAGATTGATGAAAAAGCCTATGCATCATATATTTTTAAGACTCGCCCCCTTAATTCCTTTGGTCTACTACGATTAATTGACCAGGTCTTTATAACTATGAATTCTAAGGCATATTTCTTTAATGTTATGAATCAATTCTTTATATATAATTAAATTGTATTCCAAAATTCATAAAGCCTTTAGTGATCATAATGAACATAAGTAAATTTAATGCATGATAAATACATGGTAAACGTTTAGAAAATGCAATGTAAAACAAATGCATCAGAACCAAGCCCTTAATACCTTTGGTCTACTACTATTAATTGACCAGGTCTTTATAACTATGAATTCTAAGGCATATTTTTTTAATGTTATGAATCAATTCTTTATATATAATTAAATTGTATTCCAAAATTCATAAAGCCTTTAGTGATCATAATGAACATAAGTAAATTTAATGCATGATAAATACATGGTAAAAGTTTGGAAAATGCAATGTAACACAAAAGCACCAGAACCAATTTATTAGGCATCAGTGAAGCTCCCATTTTGTGTCATTAAAAATTTGGTGCATTTCCTTTTTTGTCATTTTGGCTAAATGCAGTGGGGTCAAGGTAATAAAGAGGGTGGAGAAGTTGAGAGGGTCAATCCAAATCTTTTTTTTTTACGTAGTTTTAGCAACAATGTGTGCACTTTTTATAAAGGTATACTAGGCCTGCTTTGATCAGGAGAAGTTGTAGCCACAAATTACTTCCATCTTTTATGTCAGAAATGTTTTCCTTTTTTGCAATGATCATACACAAGCATGTTTGTAAGAAAGGGAAAACTGGACTACATACAGAGTAGAAAGGCATCGGGAGGTTTCTTTCTGAAAAAAATTGCAGTCTTTAGCTACATCAGTGTCTGCATTGTCAGGCACTATGAAGGCACACCTGTAGGCAGTGGCAGCCGGTCCGTTGGGGGGGGCGCAGGGGCGCCGCCCCCCTATCCATGCATCCGGCCCCTTAATCTACATGCGGGCCGCCGGACTAATGGAGTTCAATGGGGCTTTTTTTTTTTTAGTCACCTGATTAGAGCCAGACGCTGTAATAGGCTTCAGCAAAGGGTGGACCTGGGGCGCAGAGCAGTGCGCCCCGAGCCCACCCATTGTGTGACAATAGCGAATGAAAATTTCAATGTATTAAATTAAACAGTAATGATGCCCAATCGTGAAATAGTAAAAATTGTGAAAGTTGCCCATCATCTGGCTCTTGAATCCAGAAAGGTGTAGAATCTAAAACTTTCAGACTTATAAGGCTAACGCGTGTTTCAGAGGCGGGCGAGGGTATTGATACACAAGAATGGGCAAAGTGGTCATGTGGATATGTATATACAGTATATTATGTCTAAGTGATCATGTCTACTATTCAGAATTGAGGAACAAGGGCAGGTATGTAATGATGTGCATTATGTATCCGTGTAAATGTGTGAGATAGAGAGGGAATCATATTATTATTTCTTTATTTGCTATTTTTTTCCTCACAAAAGGAGAGTTACCCTTTAATCATTACAATTGATCTTAACTGCTTTATTAGCAACTATTGATTTGGATGTGTGTTTGTATAAAAATTAATTAGTGAGTTGGAGTTAGTTTGAGATAAAAATATGAGTGAATATTACCTCTAGGGATTTAAAATGGTGAATTTTGGCTTGATAATTTTGCCTATTTGTATACATTTAACGTTTAAGAGTTAAACATGAATTAATATCTTATTTATGATATTTTATTTATGTTTTTTTTATATATCATGTGTTTTAACCTTATATAGCTAATTTATTATATATTATGGACAAATTTTGGATATAGGCATTGCTGTAATTTTTACAGTATCTCACAAAAGTAAGTACACCCCTCACATTTTTGTAAACATTTTATTATATCTTTTCATGTGATAACACTGAAGAAGCTTGTATAACAGTGTAAATTTGATGTCCCCTCAAAATAACTCAACACACTTGATGTCTAAACCACTGGCAACAAAAGTGAGTACCCCCTTAAGTGAAAATGTCTAAATTGGGCCAAAAGTATCAATATTTTGTGTGGCCACTATTATTTTCCAGCACTGCCTTAACCCTCCTGGGCATGGAGTTCACCAGAGCTTCACAGGTTGCCACTCGAGTCCTCTTCCACTCCTCTATGATGACATCACAGAGCTGGTGGATGAAGAGACCTTGCGCTCCTCCACTTTCCGTTTGAAGATGCCCCACATATGCTGAATAGGGTTTAGCTCTGGAGACATGTTTGGGCAGTCCATCACCTTTACCTTTCAGTTTCAGCTTCTTTAGCAAGGCAGTGGTCATCTTGGAGGTATGTTTGGGGTCGTTATAATGTTGAAATACTGCCCTGCGGCCCAGTTTCTGAAGGGAAGGGATCATGCTCTGCTTCAGTATGTCCCAGCGCATGTTGGCATTCATGGTTCCCTCCATGAACTGTAGCTCCCCAGAGCCGGAAGCACTCATGCAACCCCAGACAATGACACTTACACCACCATGCTTGACTGTAGGCAAGACACACTTGTCTTTGTACTCCTCACCTGGTTGCCGCCACACACACATGACACCATCTTATCTAAAACAAAATATAGCATCCCTGATCATGGTTGCTGGACCACGTGTCAGCAATAATGTGGACTTTGCGGCTGACTGCAAAGGATGCCACAACATTGCCTTCCATGTGATGGTACAGAGCTGGAATGGCCTTACCTGGAAAGAAATACAGACTGGAAACCTACCATTGTGGTATAGCACATTCTGCACATTCATGGAAAATGGCAGAATCCACCATACGGAAATGCAGAAGTTGTAAAGCCAGCAGCTTTGACAAGCTTACATTTAGACGCTGGGCATGTGGGTGGTAGTGGCTGTTTTTTTTTTTTGCTGCAGCAGATGGGGCAGAGAAATCTGCCGGCTATAGTCTACAGCTGGTGGTGTGCTCATTGGCAGGCAAAATTCAGAGAATACATGAACAGCTGATGTTTGAGTCAAACTTATGGACCTGTCATTTTGATTTTATTATGAGAACTGATCAGGGTTAAAATGCATAAAAGTTGTGTACATCTTTTACCCCCATTTGAAACCTTTTCTCTAGATGATGATAATATCATTAATATATCAGCCGAAGAAGACCAGGTGTGCCGCAAAGGGATTGTGTTCCCAGACACACAAGCCCCATAAACATAACTAGGGGGAAAAATGAGCCCCCATGGCTGTGCCTTGTTTCTGAAGATAGTCATCTTCCTCAAATAGAAAATAATTATGTTCCAGCAAAACTTGGATATTCCCTCTGCCTATGGAATAGGAGGGCAAGGAGGACCTGTGATAACATCAAGCTGGACAAATGATCACTGGAAAAAAAGATATGTATACAGTTTTTTAAAAGGGGAAAAGTGCAAAGGAGAAGGAGTGGGTCCCAATCCTGAAGCTGTGCTTTAAAGGTAAGCAGCATTGAGAGATAATCTACATAACTGCTACTGTATGTGAACTTTAGGGATGAGCTTTGAGTTTGAGTCAAACGTAATGTGGCTGTACGCTCGTTCGTCGAATGATGAACCAATGGGCTTCTTCGATGGAACTTTGAGTTTCTGCATTATCATGGACTCTGACCTTTGAATTACAATAAATCACAAGCCCTCACATTGGAAGCCTGGTATTCTACCACCTACGCCACCCTTAAGCCTGCTTAAGCTGAACACACTCTCCCTAACTTTTATCTCATCCACTGTGTGTAGGGTGAGATAAGAGTTAGTTAGTTAGGCAGGGAAAGTGTGTTCAACCTAAGTGTGCTTGACGGTGGCATTGCTGGTAGCATACCAGGCCTGCAATTGTGAGTTTTTGGGTTCATATCCCCTGGCCAGTGGATGATTTATAAGTGGAATTCTATAGTTAATAATACATTGCCGGCAGGGAGAGAGATTTTTGCTTTTTACAGTTTGTTGAGATCAGATGCAGTGTACACCACAAAGTTATATACATATATATATATATATATATATATATATATATACATATATATATATATATATATATATATATATATATATATACACTTCAGTTTATATCAGTTTATGTCAGTATTGCTGAAAAAATGGTGTGGGGTCTCCCCCCAGTCCATACCAGGCCCCAGGCCCTGCGCCAAAATTTTAAAAAAATTACTGACGTCATGTAATTTATTCACTGCACCTGAGCAGTGCATTGTGGGGCGGCTCGTGATGTCAGGTCCCTATAAAAGAGCTGTCAAAATCAAAACAGCTTAGAGCACCGGAAGCATCCGTAGAAGCAGGAGCTTCTTTTTTTTTTCTATTTTTCGGGGCGGACGGTCGGCTAAACATCGGGGGTAACAATTTTTTTATTTTTTAATAAAATACTTTTCCAAAACTGGCTTTTGTCTTTATTTTTATTTTTTTGAATATGCCTAAAAACAGCGCTCGCAATGATTAAAGTACAAATAATATGATATAAATAAATAACATTAATTCATATACAATGTGAATCATAAAGTGCAATGGTGCTAAATGCAACCTAAATCATAAATATGTGCATAAAGTGCTATTGTGCTAAATGCAAATATATTTAAATGCAATAATTTCAAAAAGGTACTAAAAAATGCAATGATTTCAAAAGGTGCTCAAAAAAAGTGCAAAGGTGCAAATGGTACTCAATGTCTACAATAATATGACCCAAATGATTTGTCTCTTTTCCAAGTGCAATCATGCTTGTGAATCAAACAGAGGGGTGTTCAGCTCATCACTAGTGAACTTTTTAAATAATTTATGAGCAGTTTACTGTATTATTTTGCAGGACAGAAGCAACTAAAAACATAATGGTGACTTTGCTATCTTTACCAAAACTAAGGTGAAATGTGTCTTTGGTTAATTTACCTTTTACATTATAAGTAATTATTAGCTCTTAAATCTTCATTTTTCATGCATAAAAAGATCAGTCTTGACAGTAGCTTGTGGATTTCATGAAGAAACATTCATCCATAGTTTCAGGTTTCTGCTGCCTCAGGGAACTACCTACAGTGCAATTTGTTTAAAGTGTTTGTTACCCCAACATTTTGCATTCCTAATGTGTGCCTGCTGTACCATGTACTTGAATAAAAAAGCATCTTGTTCTATTTGTATCACTTCCTTTGTGTGAAATCCCTAGTACTCCTGTCAGTCCCTCTGCTTTCCTTTTAGAAATTGACCATACTAAGCATTAGAACAGACGGTGGTCAGTTCTCTAGCTGTGCTGGGAACTCAGCCTACTCTCCTCCAATAATCAGACTTATCCTAAAACCCCTCTCCCTTGCACAGCTTTTCACTGGAAAGCTCAGTGTGCTGTTGCTTCTCCTCTCACCAGCTCTTACGAAGCTGAGAGCAGAGGGAATGTGATCACTTATAAAGAGGGAAAAAAAGGTATTTTTTATATCTATAAATGTTTTGCCTTTCATTTCTATTTTAAGCTGAATGGATTGTTTTACAGGGTGAGGGTTTACAATCACGTTAAGGCTTCTAAGTTTATTAAAAGTAGAACTGAAGTTTACAAATAAAGAAATGCAAGGTGGTTGATATTTTTGGCAAAAAAAAGCATAGCCCCTTTTGCCAAATAGCATCTTTTCCTGGCTCCTATTGATTTATTTATTTATTTATTTTTATTGTGTGCATTGCCTGCGGTACATGCACATGGAGTTAACACAATATGAAACTGAGTGCCAGGAACAATATTACTCCTGTGTCTCCTGTGACTTAACTCCCATGGCTGAAGAGGAGCTATGTGGGACCCAGAAAAAGCAGTGAGAAGATGGTGGAAACAGTGGAGAATGTGACTACAATAAAACTGAACCTGCCAGCAGAGATGTATAGTAACTAAGTAGAACTACTTTTTTTTTTTGTGCTGCATAGTTACTCGTTATGATTATAAAAATGACCACTGCCAGAACAGTAGATGGCAGGTTTCGTGAAGTTCAAAAAATTGTGTATAATGTCATGTGTAAATCAGCGCATACAAAAATAAATGCTACTGTATGTATAAATAAAATTGTCTACTGCTGTGAAAGAGGTTGTAAACTCCGTTAAATTTTTTTTTTACAAGCTGGAAGATAAACACATAATGAGCTAGTATGCATCGCATACTAGCTCATTATGAAATACTTACCTTAGAACGAGCCCCCGTCGTGCCGTCCGCTCACCTCTATGACGGGCGACATGTCCAGTCGCCCGTTTTTCGGGATCGCGGCATCCGGCCATCTGATTGGCCGGAGCCGCGGTGACGTCACTCCCGCGAATGCGCGCGGGAGCCGACAGTCACGGCATGGGTCTGTGAAGAAACGGCACCAGCGGCCGTTCCTTCAGAGCGCATGCGCCAGTGACGTCACTGGCTGCATGTAAGGTAAATATATTTACAGTACCTATAGGTAAGCCTTATCATAGGCTTACCTATAGGTAAAAGTGTCAGAGGAGGGTTTACTTCCTCTTTAAGGGGAAAGAGAACCTCCCCAACCAAGGAGAGTCACAAGCATACATAGACCTTTTTTCTGGTAAGAGGCTGATTTTGCTTTTTTCACTGGAAGTTGAGAGCACAGGTTTTGCAATTTTGTTTCACTGGAAGAGTCGATTTGGATATTATTTTGCACTTACCTTCATCCGCCGGGTAAGGGGGAAATCCACAAGGTGGTGGGAGTCTGCACCTATTATTTGGAATAGCACCTGTTTGATTCCTGCACCTTTGAAAATATATTCATCTTGTTTTGTCACATATATATGGTATTATGGCATTATGACATTATATATATGGACTTTTTATTGACTTTGATTTCATACACTCTTCCTTTATTTCATTATTGGAATATATTGTTGTATATCACATTGGTTTATATATGATTTTGCGCACCAATAAGCTGTGGAGAAAAAAAAACATGCAGGGAAGAGAAGGAGGGATGCTTTAAAGGGAGAAGGTAGGGACATACTTTATCTGTTTTTGTTTACAAAAAGTTACAGCCAAAGGAATTGTGATTGTCCTTTAGGTTAATCATTTGAAATAATAAAAAACAATATGATGTTCAAACTTTTGACTTCTTTCTTTAATAACTACATAACACAGTACTTGTACTTTTACTTTCAGTACTTGAGTAGCAAAATTAAAAAAAAAAAACACTTGCAATACTTAAGTACAAAAAATGTTGAATACTTTAGTACTTCTACTCAAGTCACTTTTTGATCGAGCACTTCCACTTCTACTCAAGTCACTTTTTGATCGAGCACTTGTACTTTTACTCAAGTATGGGTTTTGAGTACTTTATACAAGTGTGCCTGCCAGTGCTGGAGGAGAGAACCCCAGTATGCAAGTATGCTGTTAAGTCTTGCACATTATAGGCAGAGTTTACAATCACTCATTAATTCTGCTTTACCAATATATAATAGTGTGCTGTCATTGTCACTCTAGGCCTAGGGGCCTATTTACAGGGGATTCCTGTGTAATTCACACAGCAAATTTTACCTTGATATTTGTCCATCTGTATTTTTTTTTTTTTTTTTAAATCAGAAACAAATTTTATTGAACAAAACAAGAGTTCATAGGCTTCACAAAATACACTCTCTTGCAAAGAGAGAATAAACAATCAAGTAGAATATGCACAGCATTCCCAGATGAGCACATCTCCAGCAGAATACATCCAGTTACCCGGCCATGGCTCCATGGCACAACATACATTCCCCTCAACACCCCCACATCAAAAACATAGGGCACTATTGCAACAAGCGGTCCATGATGAGATCTGCAGGGGCCAGTCCCGGCTGTGCCAACCACCCACCCCATATTTTGTCATATCTTAGCGGTACACCTCTATGTTGGCGTGCACCCACATCTCCAATGTGGGAGGGGACGGGGAAGTCCAGTGCTGCAATATGAGCTTCCGGGCCAGAAACAAAGCCCTAGATATTGCCAACCGTACATTGGCATCAGGCGAGTAATCCTCCACCATGCCAAGAAGGCACGGCTTCGGGTCCACCGGTACAGATAGTAAAAATTCAGCATTAACAGTCCTGACCACCCCGTCCAATACCTGTGAAGCTTGGGGCAACGCCACAGGAGGTGAATGAGGTCCCCACAATCCCTACTACACAAGGAGTCCATTCTGAGACCCATCCTATGAAGAAGGAGGGGGGTGCAGTGAACCCTAAGTATGTATAGTTGGGAGAGCCATTGCACAACGTTAAGAGAGCATGTGCGCACCGACTCCAGTGCCTCATCCCACTGATCATCCCTGATTTCCCCAACATCTGTCTCCCAGTGAGTTTTAGCGGGGCTAGGAAATTTCTCCAAATAGTCAGTCAGTAGCATGGAATAACATTCTGAGATAAACCCTTTAGTCGTGTCACAGTGCCTCATCATAGCAAAGACCGGAGTCGGGGACAGTTCGGGGCACAGCAAGGAGGGCTGAGCCCATACTGCATGCCTCAACTGTATAAATGAAAACAGCATGCCCGAAGGCAAGTTGCAGCTGGCACTGAGCTAGGCAAAGTCCAGCAAGCGTCCATGGCGAAACACCTTTTTAAGGTGAGTAACTCCCCGCAACTTCCCTCGAGCAGCACATTGTAATTTAGCCAACTCCGGATATGTTAAATTATCCCATATTAAGCTGTAATCAGTAAAGCCAGTAACCCCTTGCAGTTTAATCATTTGAAATAATAAAAAACAATATGATGTTCAAAATTTTGACTTCTTTCTTTAATAACTACATAACACAGTACTTGTACTTTTACTTTCAGTACTTGAGTAGCAAAATTTAAAAAAAAACCACTTGCAATACTTAAGTACAAAAAATGTTGAATACTTTAGTACTTCTACTCAAGTCACTTTTTGATCGAGCACTTCCACTTCTACTCAAGTCACTTTTTGATCGAGCACTTGTACTTTTACTCAAGTATGGGTTTTGAGTACTTTATACAAGTGTGCCTGCCAGTGCTGGAGGAGAGAACCCCAGTATGCAAGTATGCTGTTAAGTCTTGCACATTATAGGCAGAGTTTACAATCACTCATTAATTCTGCTTTACCAATATATAATAGTGTGCTGTCATTGTCACTCTAGGCCTAGGGGCCTATTTACAGGGGATTCCTGTGTAATTCACACAGCAAATTTTACCTTGATATTTGTCCATCTGTATTTTTTTTTTTAAATCAGAAACAAATTTTATTGAACAAAACAAGAGTTCATAGGCTTCACAAAATACACTCTCTTGCAAAGAGAGAATAAACAATCAAGTAGAATATGCACAGCATTCCCAGATGAGCACATCTCCAGCAGAATACATCCAGTTACCCGGCCATGGCTCCATGGCACAACATACATTCCCCTCACCACCCCCACATCAAAAACATAGGGCACTATTGCAACAAGCGGTCCATGATGAGATCTGCAGGGGCCAGTCCCGGCTGTGCCAACCACCCACCCCATATTTTGTCATATCTTAGCGGTACACCTCTATGTTGGCGTGCACCCACATCTCCAATGTGGGAGGGGACGGGGAAGTCCAGTGCTGCAATATGAGCTTCCGGGCCAGAAACAAAGCCCTAGATATTGCCAACCGTACATTGGCATCAGGCGAGTAATCCTCCACCATGCCAAGAAGGCACGGCTTCGGGTCCACCGGTACAGATAGTAAAAATTCAGCATTAACAGTCCTGACCACCCCGTCCAATACCTGTGAAGCTTGGGGCAACGCCACAGGAGGTGAATGAGGTCCCCACAATCCCTACTACACAAGGAGTCCATTCTGAGACCCATCCTATGAAGACGGAGGGGGGTGCAGTGAACCCTAAGTATGTATAGTTGGGAGAGCCATTGCACAATGTTAAGAGAGCACGTGCGCACCGACTCCAGTGCCTCATCCCACTGATCATCCCTGATTTCCCCAACATCTGTCTCCCAGTGAGTTTTAGCGGGGCTAGGAAATTTCTCCAAATAGTCAGTCAGTAGCATGGAATAACATTCTGAGATAAACCCTTTAGTCGTGTCACAGTGCCTCATCATAGCAAAGACCGGAGTCGGGGACAGTTCGGGGCACAGCAAGGAGGGCTGAGCCCATACTGCATGCCTCAACTGTATAAATGAAAACAGCATGCCCGAAGGCAAGTTGCAGCTGGCACTGAGCTAGGCAAAGTCCAGCAAGCGTCCATGGCGAAACACCTTTTTAAGGTGAGTAACTCCCCGCAACTTCCCTCGAGCAGCACATTGTAATTTAGCCAACTCCGGATATGTTAAATTATCCCATATTAAGCTGTAATCAGTAAAGCCAGTAACCCCTTGCAGTTGCTTCACCTTAGCCCAGATTTTGTGCATTAATCTATAGGTGGGAAATAACCTGTTAGACTTCAAGAAGAGCTGCGACTCCAAGGCCTCAGGAACACTGTGCGCAGCAACCTCATGAAGTTCAACCCTAAGCGTAGAGTCCCCAGTGTCCCGGTCCCCCACCCGGAGGGCCTTCACTAAGTGCTGCAGCTGCGCCGCCAAATAGTAGATCCAAGGATTGGAAAAGGCCAGTCCTCCCCTGTCCTTGGGCCTATACAGTTGTTCCAGTCTAATTCTGGGGACACCCGACCTCAACAGCAAGGAGCGGAAGATGGAGTACACCAAGCAGAATAGTTTCAAAGGGATAACTACGGGGGTATTATGGAGAAAATACAAAAGTTGGGGCATTAAAATCATTTTCACCAAGTTAGCTCGGCCAGCTACCGAAAGCCATAACTTGGACCAGATGGCCACCTTGTCCCTGAATCTCGTCAAAAGAGGGAAGAGATTCAGGTGACAATAGTCTGTAATGTTAGCCGAGATCACCACACCAAGGTATTTGAACTGCTGCACCACCTGCACCGGACAGAAAAAGGAAAACTGGGGATCCAACCCCTGGTCCAGCGGCAACAAAGCCGACTTGGACCAGTTGATGGTAAGCCCCGAGAAGCCACCAAAATGAGTAATGATGCGTATCACCGCCCAAAGAGATGGTCCGTGTCTCCCAGGAGCAGCAACATGTCATCAGCATACAATAGTATCTTTTCATACAAGGTCCCGTACTGAAAGCCCACCACCGAGGTACTGGCCCGGATCCGTGCTGCCAAGGGCTCTATGGCCAGAGCAAACAGTAAGGGGGATAGGGGGCAACCCTGCCTAGTCCCTCTCTCCAGGAGAAAAGGTGCCGATTGTCTGCCCCCCTCTCTTATCACCGCCCGTGGCGCCCGGTAAAGGAGACGGACCCACGCTATAAATGTGGGACCGAAACCAAATTTCTCAAACACCGCCCAAAGGTACCCACACTCAACACTGTCAAAGGCTTTATTAGCATCAAGGGACAAGAGGGCCCTAGAGCCCACATTGTCCACCCTAGTCTGCATATTAACACATAGTCTACGGAGATTGACAGCTGTGGACTTGTTAGGCATAAACCCTGCTTGGTCGTCATGAACAATGGTGGCTACCACCAGGTTCAGACGACGAGCGAGGACCTTGGCCAGAATTTTAACATCAGATTGTAATAAAGAAATCGGTCTATAAGAGTTTGGGTCCAACGGGGGCTTGTCTGGCTTCAGAAGCAAAATGATACTGGCTCCAGACATAGACAGAGGCAGGCGACTGCTGCGAAGAGCTTCATTGAAGACCCGCAACAGTCGCGGCAGTAAAGTGTCGGGGAAGGTCTGATATACCTCCATGGGCAGCCTTTCATCCCCTGTTGCCTTAAAGGTGGGAAAAGAGCTAGCTGCCTCCTGTAACTCCTCCAAGGTAATGGGAGCATCTAATTTGGCCCTATGCACTGCTGACAGAGCAGGGAGATCAACCCCCTGCAGGTACTCAGTCAGCTCCAAATTGCCATATGTCACTCTGGAGTAGGGATGATCGAACGGTTCGGGTTGACCATCGGTTCGGCCCGAACATTGGGTGTTCGAGGTTCGGCCGAATTTAGAACTTTTTGCCCAAAAAGTTTGGAATTCGGCAACCAGAACCGCCCAAAATGCAATGCTTCAGGAAATGGGCTTTAAAAGCCCGTGATTGGACCGGAACCATTAGTAAAAGCCAATTGAGGGGGCAGGAGAATGCTAGGAATGTGATTGGAGTGACTAGGGGGTCCCTAGACCAATCATTAGTGAATACGCCCCCCAGTATATAAGATCGCCCCCGCCATATTCCTAGCATTGTTATACTGGACATGGAAGAGAGTGGAAGCAGTTCTGTTAATTTTACTTTAAAAGTGTCATTTAGCTATTTTTAGTGTGAGGAAAGGGATATCTAGTGTAGTTAGAGTGCTCCTTTACACTTAAGTTAGCTTCAAAAATGTAGTTTCTGTAGGGAAAGTGTTAAGTGTAAGGGGACCGTAGTGTAGTGTAGGGTTAACTGGCAGTGACTGCTATGGCAGGGTGACAAAACCCTTCCATAGCAGGGTGACCACTATAGAGAAATGATCATTTCTCTGAATTGCTTCGGCACACCCATATGGCTTCTCACCAGCCAAGCATTTTTTATGCTGCAGGGGCTGCCACTGCCAGTGCTTTTTTGAGGACATGTTTGATGTCAGACATGAAATCTGAACATGTGTATAGGGGGTATATATACACATATATGTCTGAATATATATCCCTAGACATATATAGGTGTGATAGTAGCAGAAATAAATGCTTGCGCTAATGAAATCATTTACAGTAATATATTTCTGCTACTATCACACCTATATATGTCTAGGGGTATATATTCAGACATATATGTGTATACACGCATCCATATATTTATATACACACCTAGCCATATATAGGTGTGATAGCAGCAGAAATATATGCTTGCGCTAATGAAATAATTTACAGTAATATATTTCTGCTACTATCACACCTATATACAGTGGGTACGGAAAGTATTCAGACCCCCTTAAATTTTTCACTCTTTGTTATATTGCAGCCATTTGCTAAAATCATTTAAGTTCATTCTTCTTCCTCATGAATGTACACATAGCACCCAATACTGACAGAAAAACACAGAATTGTTGACATTGTTGCAGATTTATTAAAAAAGAAAAACTGAAATATCACATGGTCCTAAGTATTCAGACCCTCTGCTCAGTATTTAGTAGAAGCCCCCTTTTGATCTAATACAGCCAGGAGTCTTTTTGGGAAAGATGCAACAAGTCTTTCACACCTGGATTTGGGGATCCTCTGCCATTCCTCCTTGCAGATCCTCTCCAGTTCTGTCAGGTTGGATGGTAAACGTTGGTGGACAGCCATTTTTAGGTCTCTCCAGAGATGCTCAATTGGGTTTAAGTCAGGGCTCTGGCTGGGCTATTTAAGAACAGTCACGGAGTTGTTGTGAAGCCACTCCTTCGTTATTTTAGCTGTGTGCTTAGGGTCTTTGTCTTGTTGGAAGGTAAACCTTCGGCCCAGTCTGAGGTCCAGAGCACTCTGGAGAAGGTTTTTGTCCAGGATATCCCTGTACTTGGCCGCATTCATCTTTCCCTCGATTGCAACCAGTCGTCCTGTCCTGTCTAAAAGGTGTACCTGTGAAGTTTCAGCTCTGTAGCATGTCCAGAACCAGAAAAAAAAGGATTGTATGTATTAGAAAACTTTCAGCTCAGGGGGTTAGCTTCTCTCCACACCTTGCCGGTTTCAAAGCAGGCATTTTTTTGGGTTCTTTGCAGTCAGGAAAAACATCTGAACTTGTGTATAGTGGTACTGTGCACAAGTTCAGATGTTTTGCCTGCCTCCAAAACCCCCCAAAAAATGCCAGCAAAAACACACCTGGGCATTTTTTTTTTGACGCTAGCGTTTTTTTTGCCATTTTTTTGGGTTCTTTTGAGGCAGGCAAAACATCTGAACTTGTGTATAGTGGTATATATACACACATACATATATTTATATACACACCTAGACATATCTAGGTGTGATAGTAGCAGAAATATATTACTGTAAATGATTTCATTAGCGCAAGCATATATTTCTGCTACTATCACACCTATATATGTCTAGGTGTGTATATAAATATATGTATGTGTGTATATATATATGTGTGTATATACACCACTATACACAAGTTCAGATGTTTTGCCTGCCTCAAAAGAACCCCAAAAAATGCCAAAAAAAAACACTAGCGTCAAAAAAAAAATGCCCAGGTGTGTTTTTGCTGGCATTTTTTGGGGTTTTTTGGAGGCAGGCAAAACATCAGAACTTGTGCACAGTACCACTATACACAAGTTCAGATGATTTTCCTGACTGCAAAGAACCCAAAAAAATGCCTTCTATTAAACCGGCAAGGTGTTACAGCAGCGAAGCCAACCCCCTGAGCTGAAAGTTTTCTAATACAAACAATATTTATTTTATGGTTCTGGACATGCTACAGAGCTGAAACTTCACATGTACACTTTTTAGACCCCCCCAGATACTAAATCCAAAGTAAAAATCAAAAAATCTCTCTTTTTTTTTTTTCAATAATTGGCTTTTTTTATCAAAAATGACAATTTTTAAGAACTTTTTTTGTGTGATTTTGTGTCTGGGGGGTCTAAAAGGTGTACCTGTGAAGTTTCAGCTCTGTAGCATGTCCAGAACCAAAAAAAAAAGATCATATAGGTGTTAAAGGAGGGTCCCACATGCCTGTTCTACTGAAAAATTATATATTTTTTTCATGGTTCTGGACATGCTACAGAGCTGAAACTTCACATGTACACTTTTTAGACCCCCCAGATACTAAATCCAACGTCAAAATCAAAAAATCTCTCTCTTTTTTTTTTTTTTTTCAATAATTGGCTTTTTTATCAAAAATGACAATTTTGAAGAACTTTTTTTGTGTGATTAATAGTTAATGGGGCATGACCCAGAACCCTAGGCACTTTTTAGGGGCATTTATTGGGTTTTAGGGCTTAAAAATGGTGTTTTTTGATTACCGAACTTCGGGTCCCATTGATTTCAATGGGGTTCTGAAATCCGAACCGAACTTTTGGAAAATTCGGGTGTTCTGGTCGAACCGAACTTTTCAAAAGTTCGATCATCCCTACTCTGGAGGAGTATAGCTCGGTATAAAAGCGAACCAACTCCACCATAATATGTTCTGGGGAGTTAACTATGCTGCCCGAGGGCAGTCAAAGGGCCCCCATAGCAGGAGTCACGGGGCGCACATTAAAAAGTTTCGCCAGGAGACGGCCAGTCTGCTCCCCCTCTTCATAAAAGGTAACGTTGGAAAATAACCTCTTGCGCTCCGCCCTGGACGAGACAAAGCTAGTCAGCGCATCCTGAGCTGACAGCCATGCTGCCCTGGACGCCTCAGTGGGCTGGCCAACATACTCCTCCTCCCGGTCCCTCACATGTGCAGTCAGGTGAGCCTCCCAGTCTCTAGTGGAAGATTTAACCTTGTTAATGGTATCAATAAACACCCCCCGCAGTTAGCACTTAAACACATCCCATTGAAGCAGAACTTCAGGGTACAGCTCATTATCCAGAAAGAAGTGGGACATGGCCCTAGGTAAATTGCTATCAGGGGGAAAAAAGCTTCAACCAGTATGCATTGAGACGCCAAGGTGCCTTGGGTAAAGATGATTGGGGTCTCAACTCAAGCCAACATATCAGAGGGGAGTGGTCAGAGACACCCCGAGGGGCATACTGAATTTTAGATACTGTTGCCAGGGACAAGGAAGTACCTACACACATCTATGCGGGACAAAGACCCATGTTTCTTAGAGTAACAGGAAAACTGGGTTGCAACAGGATGCCGAGTCCGCCACATGTCCACCCAAGACATCTCTCCCAGAAAACAGGCCAACGGGGTACCTTGGGCACCCGGACCTACACTAGGAGGTGGGTGTCTATCCTTGGAGGGATCCAGCACCCCATTAAAGTCCCCCATAACTTACAGCAGAGCATAAGGCTTGTCCAGCATGAATCTCACCAGCTCCCTCAGCACATGAAGTGAAAAGGGAGGTGGGACATGCACCACAGCAATAATACAAACACTTGTATTGGTGAGAGATTTCCGCGCTTATGGGTAAAAATATACAGGACAACTGGCTGCAGCCTACCTCAAAATATAGCAAAGCTATATCTGATATGTCTGAGTGGGTGTGGAGGTGATTGGCGCTGCCAAAAAATATTATTGATACAAGTGGGTAAGGGATATAAATATCTGTATGAATCTGTTAGTAGGTCAGTATATATCCAATATAAAAATGGAGTGTGGTATAAAGTGCCAGAGGTATATCAAGTGCAATGTGTATAAATTAAATAAAAATGAATAAAAAATTCAGGTGTTCTTGGTAATCACTATGTAAGGGTGATCCAAATTAAGTAAATAGTGGGTTAATTAGTAAGTAATTTGTGTGACCAAGTGATCTTAAAAGTGATAATTCTGTGTAGGTGATCACTGAAAATAGTAATAAGTGCTGATAAATTTATAATAGCATGTAACACTCCAAATTAGCAATAAATAATCTAAAACCAAATATTAAATTAAACAGTGATGTACGTGATCACTAAATTAAATACTAAACCAATTGCAATAATACTAAAATTGGTAGTGATCAAATAAAATACATATATTAGAGATAGTGCTCACATAAAGTGCATACAGATATTTATATCCCTTACCCACTTGTATCAATACAGCGCCAATTACCTCCACACTCCACACCTCACTCAATTAAACAAACACGTGAATATAGGGTGCAGTGCAGTGCAAGAATATGAATTTACCCTCCGGATCACACAGTTTAGATAATTCCTGGTAATCCACTGATCTATGGATTAAAATACACACCCCCCTAGAAAAGGAGGTATGCGTAGAATGGTAGATCTGTAGGGCCCAAGCATACCGTACACAGCCGATCGTGTCCACAGTGAGATGAGTCTCCTGAAGGCCGATAACTGCCGGGTGATACTTGCGCAGGACAGAGTTCACCATAGCCCTTTTTAAAGGGTCACCTAAGCCCCGGACATTCCAGGAGACTAAAGGTACACTAGACATATCCCATAGTGTGCATAATCGCAGACAGTGTAAAGAAAATAATAAAAAAGGCGACCAACAGGAGTGCAGCAGGACCCAGCACCCTGGAGTACTTGCTCAGCAGGAATCAGTCCTTCTGCAGGAGATGCGATCGGTAAAACTTGTAGCAAAGCCTGTGCAGAAAAAAAGGGTAAAACAACTAGTCCCAGAGTACAGACATCCAGAGCCAAAGAAAAACAAAGGAGAAGATAAACAAAACAGTGCCAACGTGGTACAAGAGTCATCCACGGAGTAGACAACTTGTGGATACACTCTGTCAAGCCGCACGCTAGGTGCTGCAAAGCACATGTAGACATCCCTATCGCAGTTGAAATAGAGCTATCCAGCCTAAACAGGCCGACGGTAAGAGGCCTCCGGTAAGGCAAATTAAGTCACCCCCCAACAGCGGGAACACAGGAAAACAACCAAAAGCCACAGGAATATTCAAGGATCTGCCACCTCCCGCTGTCTCGCCCTCAGGGATGGTTTGTTGACATCCAGTCAGTCCGCAGACTCACCAGCAGTTTGGAAGAAGCGGGCAGGGTAAAGCATGGCATAAGGCAATTGCACCTTCTGCAGGTGTTGTTTGACCTCCTGGAACTTAGCACGTTTATTTTGTACCTCTTCTGAGAAGTCCGGATAAATAGACACCCGAACCCCATTATACTTGAGTACGGCCTTCTCCCTGGCCAGTCTGAGGGCCTTCTTACGGTCACGATAATGCAGTAAGCGTGCCAGCATGGGACAGGGCGCATTGCCCGGGACAGCCCTTGATAGAGTGCGATGGGCCCGTTCCACAGCAAATAAGGGGGAAAAGGCATCTGGGCCAAAAGTCTCCAAGAGCCAATGCTCTACAAACTCCGTGGGGTCCCTGCCCTCCACCTTCTCAGGAAGCCCCACAATTCTGATGTTATTGCGCCTGAGACGGTTTTCAATGTCATCTGTTTTGTCTTGAATGGCCCTAGCAAGGGACGTGGTCGCCCGGGCCTCTGTAATAATGGAAGGCAACCTGTCTTCCACCTCGCTGATGCACCCCTCCACTGCAGTAGTGTGTTCTCTCATCTTTTGAAGATCATGGCATAACAGGGAAACCTCCTCTGTGAGCCCCCCTCGCCGCCTCTCCTTAACACTTCTGCACCACCACCAATATCTGGCCTAGGGTGGGTTGGGGATCCCCATCCAGCAAGTCCCCCTGAGCCCCCAAGCCCATGTCAGCAGTGTTTGAAAGTGGAGCAGAGTCAGCAGCTATGCCTGCCTCCAGTGGCGGCTCAGTAGGGCCCCCCTCCTCTCCTCCAGCATGGGTACCTGTCTCCTGGGCATAGGTAAGCTTCTGAGTGTAATAGAGCATATCTTTGGTACTCTGTTTGCGTGGCTTGCCCTGCTTGCCGCCCTGCTCCTTGCCTTTATCAGTAGCGCACGGCATCCCCTTCAGCGTGGAGGCCGCAGCGCCATGTTGGGCCTCCAGGCCGGCACTGTCTTCCCGGTTTTTGCGAGTCATCATGCTGCGGATCGAGTCGTGGGTGACACTGAAAGAATCCCCAGGGGAAGAGAAGAAAGTCAGTGGCGGTGAGTCAGTTACCGGAGGAAGGATCGGTGAGAAGGTAAGTAGCGAGAGCTCCGTGATGCGTGTCCGCACACATACCCTGCTTGGCCACCCCCCCCCCCCCCTGTCCATCTGTATTTTTACAGCGCTCGGTTATCATTTTCACAAGATTTGCAATTAGTATGTGTAATTCACTCACTGATGAGTGAATCTTGTTTGTTTTTTAAATGTTAGGGGCACATCATATTTGCAGTTATATTCCCTTTATTGTGTTGTATTCTAAAACTCATGGGCTAACCATATTTGAATTGAAATATGAAGGTCAAATTCTGTTTGCAAATGGAATTGATATGGTGCATGCAAAAGGGCGAATCTTCTTTGAAAATAATAGGAAAATAGAACAATTCCCCTTGAAAATGATTGCTGAAAGCTGTGAAATACAAACAGACCAGCACACATTCACTGTGCAAATCCATTTTAAACAGAGCCCTGTATTTTTGTAAAATAAATTCTGATTACAATTCTTCTGCTGCTACTGCTGCTACTCTAGGAAATTTGATTATAGATTAGAATAGATTATATTTTAGGTGTGTGTGTGTTTTTTATATATACCTATATACACATAACCTTTAATGGCATCCTAGTCTTAGTCCGTAGGGTTTAATATTTAGTTGGCCCACCCTTTGCAGCTATAACAGCTTCAACTCTTCTGGGAAGGCTGTCCACAAGGTTTAGAAGTGTGTCTGTGGGAATGTTTGACCATTCATCAAGAAGCACATTTGTGAGATCAGGCACTGATGTTGGACAAGAAGGCCTGGGTTGCAGTCTCCGCTTTAATTTATCCCAAAGGTGTTAAATCGGGTTGAGGTCAGGAGTCTGTGTAGCCCAGTCAATTTCTTTCACCCAAAACTCTCTCATATTTATGGACCTTGCTTTTTGCACTGGTGCACAGTCATGTTGGAACAGGAAGGGCCCATTCCCAAACTGTTTCCACAAAGTTGGGAGCATGGAATTGTCCAAAATGTCTTGGAATGCTGACACCTTAAGAGTGGTTGAGCTTGGAACTAAGGGGTCAAGCTCAACCCCTGAAAAACAACCCCACACCATAATCCCCCCTCTACCAAATGATTTGGACTAGTGCACAAAGCAAAGTCCATAAAGACTTGGATGAGCGAGTTTGGGGTGGAGCAACTTGACTGACCTGCACAGAGTTCTGACCTCAATCCGATAGATATTAATACAATGTGCTGCAGCCTTCAATATACCCAAAATATGTAAGACAATATAACAATAAGAAAGGTGCTGCAAACATAAAATGTGTGTTATATGAAATAAGCACCACTGTAAAAATCCGAAGTGGCCAGGTGTATGACAGATAAAGATTAGTCCATCCTGCCACAATGCTCAAACACCTGACTCACTTTTTACATACAGTGGAGAGACTGACCTATTTTAAGTCTATAAAAAGATGGATGAGTGAGTTTGGGGTGGAGGAACTTGACTGGCCTGTACAGAGTCCTGACCTCAACCCGATAGAATACCTTTGTGATGAATTAGGGGTGAGACTGCAAGCCTGGCCTTTTTTTTTTTAACTTGAGATTTATTAAAATTTCAAGAAAAAATGCAGAATAGAGATATTAATGCACTTCATAGGTAAAGCACAAAGATACAGATGGTGAATATTTTGAATCGGTACAGTATACAAGGGATAGATTTGAATTGTATGATAAAGAGGTTAACAGGTAATAAACTGCAGCGTTAATATGGGGGGGGGACAGGTTTGAGGTTAGTTTAATAGTAGGGTAGAGTAGTATGCCAAATGGGGGTGTTCAGATTGGGTGTGGATAAGACATCAAGGCTATAAAACAGGGGTAGGTCACATAAGATTTAGGCTCTTAGGGTGTTTAAGACAACGTTTCCATTGTTTATGAAATTTTGGGAGTTGTAAATGAGCTTTGGCATACCTACAGTATACTCCATTATGCAGTTGTTGTTAAGGATCATTTCCACTTCCAAAATGGATGGGGGGTGTAAGTATTTCCAATATCAAGTAATAGCTAGGAGAGTTGCTATGAATACACGGGACATGATTGTGTGGGATCTCTGGGGCCAAGTATCAATATCTAGATCCAAAAGAACCATTTGCGACAATAGGGAGAAAGAGGTTGATGTAAAAGAAAGGAGAAGTTAATTAGAGTAGACCAATATAGGGTGAGTGTGGGGCAGCTTTACCATATGTGCAGGGGAGATCCATAGCTTCCACAGTTTCTTCAGTATGTTTTGGTTGTAGAAGGGTAGATGTGTGATAGTTTAGAAGGTGTGAGGTACCAGTTATGGAATATTTTCTGGACGGATTCCCAATTAGGTAGGCATCGGGAAATCTTAATGCTGTTTGGTGGGTGGATCTAGGCCTATGCCTAGCATACTAGATTTAGCATAGTTGATCTTATATAGGAAGACTTTACTGAATAAATCCAGGGTTTAGGCAGGATTTTACAGGGTCCATGAGGGATATGATTATATTACCCGTGTAGAGGCCAATTTTATGCGTGCGGTTATCAATTTCAATACCAGAGATAAGGGGGTTGGTGCGGAAGGATTGGGCTAGTTAGGGCAAATATTAGGGGGGAGAGTGGGCATCCCTGGCATGTCCCATTAGTGATGTGGAAGGGGTCAGAAAATATGACCTTATTACTGGGGGAAGAGTAGAGAGATAAGACTGCTCTTAAGATTGTTCTAAAGAAGCCATTTTTTTCTAACACAGCCTTAAGGAAATTCCAATTGACTCTATTAAATTCCTTCTCTGTGACAATGGAGATGAGCAGAGAAGGCATTTGATGGTGCTTAGCTCATTTTAATAGGTCAATAAATCTCATAGCTCCATCTAATGCCTTTCTGCCAGCCACAAAGCCAACTTGATCAGAATGTACCAAAAAGGGGATAATATTGGAAAGCAGTGTAGCAAGAAGTTTAGCAAACAATTTGATATCAGTGTTCAGTAAAGAGATGGGTCTGTAGCTGGCTGGGTTGTCATGTGGCTTGCCTGGTTTTGGAATGGTGGATTCTGCAGGTATGGAGCCTGTAGAGGCTATATGATTTAAAGAATCACTTAAGAATAAGAGAATAGCTTGTAATACTTGTTGCTAAAGCCATCAGGTCCAGTGGCCTTGTGTAGTGGTAATTAGGCAATAGCTTTATCGATTTCTGTTGGAGAGAAGGGGGATGAGAGAGCTTTTATCTGCTCATGCAAGAGTGAGGGTGAGAGAATGAGGGTAGCTATAACTGATTAAAAAACATTTTCAATGTCAGCCTATAAAGGAGATGGTGTGGTAGCAGAGGAGGTTGTATAATTTAGCATATTGGTTAGCAATATCTTTGGGATTGGTATGTCGGGTACCAGATTGATCAGTGAGGTAGGGTAGGGTATTTTGACCTCAGCCAATTTATGTTTGAGTTGCTTGGCCAAATAAGTGCCAGGTTTATTGTTTTGCGAGTAGAATTGTAAACAAAGTTGTTTGAGGTGGAGATCAAAATTGTTATGGAAATGGTCACAAAGGGCTTGTCTAACAGTGTGTAGTTCACAGATAAGGAAAGATGTGGGCTGACACTTGTTGGCCTTTTCAAGAGTACGTATTTGATCTAGTAGGCGATCAATCATAGCATTGTGGTGTTTTTTTCTCGTGGGCCCCTATTTTGATGAGAATCCCTCTGATGCTGGCTTTGTTGGCATTCCAGAGTACAGTAGGATTACTCACAAATAGAGTTGAGCGGACACCTGGATGTCCGTGTTCGGCGGGTTCGGCCGAACTTGAAAAAAAAGTCCGGGTCCGTGTCCCGGACTTTTTCCGAACTTTACCCGGACACCGAACCAGGTCAATGGTGACCCAAACTTTCAGGCCCTAAAATGGCTCTAAAACACCAATGCAAATGGCAGCAAAACGTAGTTAAGAGTATGGCAAGTGCCCTGCAAACAAATGTGGATAGGGAAATAACTTAAAACAACAAAAAAAAACTGAAAAATAAAACAATTTTCTTCATCTGTGAAGGACGAGGCCCATATGGAGTAGGAGGGAGGTTGAGGTGGTGGTGGATGTGGCGGTGTCATAGGCATGTTCACAGGGTGTGCCGGGTGTGCCTGGGCACACCCTAATCACCTAGGGCACATTAGCATTATCGCTCTGTTTGCCAGTGAGGAGATGGGAAAGATCTCCCTCGGACCTGCTCTGCCATAAGAGAAGTGCCACACACTTCTATTTCACTTTGCCAGCAGGGAGAGTAATGTATTGGGGCCATGTACGTGTAGGCAAACACATGCATGTGTATTTAAACTTTGGGGTGCACACCCTAATGCAATAGGCTGTGCACACCTATGAGCGGTGTAGGTGGAAACGGCAGTGGAGGAGGACGAGGTAGCCAACACTGCTTTTTTTCAGAAATTTTAAATGAGGGTACACCTCAAAAGAGTGAGAAAGAGCAAAAATAGAACAATGGCTGGGTAAGGTCGGTATCCATCGCTAGTCAGCACAAGGTACGGAAAAGTCCAGTGGGATCCATGCCTGGTTCATTTTAATGAACGTGAGCTTGTCCACATTGTCTCTGGACAGGCGGCTGCGCTTGTCTGTGATAACGCCCCCAGCCGTGCTAAATACCCGTTCAGATAATACACTGGCTGCAGGGCACGCCAGCACCTCCAAGGCGTAAAGGGCAAGCTCAGGCCATGTGCCCAATTTGGAGACCCAGAAGTTGAAGGGGGCAGACCCGTCATTCACTACATGTAGGCGTGTGCACACATACTGCTCCACTATGTTGGTGAAATGCTGCCTCCTGCTAAGACGTTCAATATGAGCTGCTGGTGCTGCTGTTTGTTGTGGCGTGCTGACAAAGCTTTTCCACATTTCGGCCATGCTAACCCTGCCTTCTGAGGTGCTGGCAGTGCCCTGGTTGCGTTGGCGACCTCTTCCTCCTCCTCCTCCTCTGCCTTGGCCTTGTGCTTCCACTGGGGCCCCGCTGTCAGGTGGGAATGCGACCAGCATTGCGTCTACCAGCGTGCACTTGTACTCGCGCATCTTGCGATCGCGCTCCAGTGAGTGAATTAAGGACGGTACGTTGTCCTTGTAACGGGGATCCAGCAGCGTGGCCACCCAGTAATCAGCACAAGTTAGAATGTGGGCAACTCGGCGGTCGTTGTGGAGACACTGCAGCATGTAATCGCTCATGTGTGCCAGGCTGCCCAGAGGCAACGAAAGGCTGTCCTCTGTGGGAGGTGTATCGTCTGTGTCCTCTGTATCCCCCCAGCCACGCACCAGTGATGGCCATGAGCTGGCCTGGGTGCCACCCTGCTGTGAACATGGTTCCATCTCCTCCTCCATCTCCTCCTCCTCATCCTCCTCATCCTCCAGAACTGTGCCCCTGCTGGACAATTGTGTCCCTGGCGTTTGTGTGTGCAGGAACCCACCCTCGGAGCCCCTTGTAAATGACTGCCCTGAAAGCCTTGGAAATGTTACCTCTTCATCCTCCTCCTCCTCCTCCTCATCCTGTGCCAAATCCTCTTCCATCATCGCCCGAATTGTTTTTTGAAGGAGGCATAGAAGTGGGATAGTTAAGCTGACAACGGCATCATCGGCACTGGCCATGTTGGTGGAGTACTCAAAACAGCGCAACAAGGCACACAGGTCTTGCATGGAGGCCCAGTTATTGGTGGTGAAGTGGTGCTTTTCCGCAGAGCAATTCACGCGTGCGTGCTGCAGCTGAAACTCCACTATGGCCTGCTGCTGCTCGCACAGTCTTTCCAGCATGTGCAAGGTGGAGTTCCACCTTGTGGGCACGTCACATATGAGGCGGTAAGCGGGAAGGCCGAAGTTACGCTGCAGCGCTGACAGGCGAGCAGCAGCAGGGTGAGAACGCCAAAAGTGCGCACAAACGGCCCGCACTTTCTGCAGCAGCTCTGACATATCGGGATAATTTTTAAGGAACCTCTGCACCACCAAATTCAGCACATGCGCCAGGCAAGGGATGTACGGCAAACTGGCTAGGCCCAGAGCTGCTATGAGATTTCGCCCGTTATCGCACACCACCAGGCCGGGCTTGAGGCTCGCTGGCAGCAACCACTCATTTGTCTGCTGTTCCATGCTCCTCCACAACTCCTGCGTGGTGTGTGGTTTTTCCCCCAAACAGGCAAGTTTTAAAACTGCCTGCTGTCGTTTACCCCTGGCCGGGCTGAAGTTGGTGGTGAAGGTGTTGACCAGATGAGGAGGCGGTAGAGGATGAGGAAGCGGAGTAGGAGGAGTTAGGAACAGGAGGCAAACTGAAGCGCCCTGCAATCCTCGGTGGTGGAAGGACGTGCGCCAAATTGCTATCCGCCTCAGGCCAATCCGCCACTGCATTTACCCAGTGTGCCGTTAGGGAGATATAACGCCCCTGACCGTGCTTACTGGTCCACGTATCGGTAGTTAGGTGGACCTTGCCACAGATGGCGTTGCGCAGTGCACACCTGATTTTTTCCCCCACTTGGTTATGCAGGGAAGGGATGGCTTGCCTGGAAAAGTAGTGGCGGCTGGGCACGACGTACTGTGGGACAGCCACCGACATAAGGTTTTTAAAACTGTGCGTCTCCACCAGACGGAATGACAGCATTTCAAAGGCCAAGAATTTTGAAATGCTGGCATTCAGGGCCAGGGATCGCGGGTGGGTAGGGGGGTACTTCCTCTTCCTCTCAAGTGTTTGGGAGATGGAAAGCTGAACGCTTCCACGGGACATTGTGGAGATGGTTGGTGACCCAGGTGGTGGTGTTGCTGACAGATCCTCTGTTTGCGGGGTGGCAGGTGCCGGTGGATGGAGAGGCCGAGACTGCAGCAGAAGAGGAAGCAGGATGAGCCAGAGACGTTTCTTGGTTTTGAAGGTGTCTACTCCACTGCAGCTCGTGCATTGCACTTAGATGCCTGATCATGCAGGTTGTGCTCAGGTTGAGAAGGTTTATGCCTCGCTTCAGGCTCTGATTGCACAGGGTGCAAACCACTCGTGTCCTGTCATCAGCACATTTTCTGAAGAACTTCCACGCTAGAGAACTCCTTTGAGCTGGCTTTGCTGCGATCGTTCCCTTGCTGCGTTGGGCAGTAGCAGGCGTAGTGTCTAGGGCACGGCCGCTCCGCTTCTGCACCCTGCTCCCTCTTCTGCTGTGCTGGTGGCTCTGTGCGACCACCGCCTCTTCCTCCAAACTACTCAGGTCACCTGCATGACCTTCATTCCATGTGGGGTCGAGGACCTCATCGTCCTCCACATCATCTTCCACCCAGTCTTCACCCCTATCCTCCTTGTCGGTCTCCACAATTCTGAATTCCGCAGCAGGTGGCACCTGCGTTTCGTCATCATCGGAGACGTGCTGCGATGGTCCTTGCATGTACTCATCTTGAGAAATAAGTGGTTGGGCATCGCTGCACTCAATCTCTTCCACTTCTGGGGCAGGGCTAGGTGGATAGCCCTGGGAAATCCTGCTGACAGAGTCCTCAAAAAGAAGAAGAGACTGCTGTATGACTTGGGGCTCAGACTGCTTGCCTGATTTGCAAGGGGGTAAGGTGAAAGACGGTTGGACATTGGCTGCAGGTGCCAACTCTGACCTTTCTGCAGTAGACTGGGTGGGAGAAAATGTGAAGGAACTGGAGGCACTGTCAGCAGCAAACCAATCTACTATTGCCTCTACTTGTTCTGGCCTCATCACTTCTAGAGGCGTATGATGCCCTACCAAATACTGATGCAGGTTCTGTCGCCTACTCACACTTGAGGAAGGTGTTTCACTTGTGCGTGTAGCTGGCACAGATCGACCATGTCCTCTCCTTGCAACAGGAGCTCTACCAGCAGCACCACGACCCAGGCCATGGCCCCTATATGACGGTCTCCTCATATTTCTGTAATTTATGATCTTGCCCTAGAAAGGTGTTTATTGAATAGCGGAACAAAACAACAACAGTATCGCACGGGTGTATCTCACAGTCAAATATGCAAACTATGCCGCAATTTAATTTTTTTTACCCCAAAAGGGTGTATATTGAATAGCAGAATAGGAAAAAGGATAAAAAACGGTGTATCTCACACGTACAAACACAGACTAGGCCCCGATTAAAATTTTTTGTACCCTAAAGGGAGGATGAGGAAGAGGAGTAGGAGGAGTTCGGAACAGGAGGCAAACTGAAGTGCCCTGCAATCCTTGGCGGTGGAAGGAGATGCGCCAAACAAATTTAAAAGGTGTATCTCACACGTACCGATACAGACTATGCCGTAATTTAATTTTTTACACTCCAAAAGGGTGTATATTGAATAGCGGAATAGGAAAAATTTTATAATACGGTGTATCTCACACGTACAAACACAGACTAGGCCCCGATTACATTTTTTTGTACCCTAAAGGCAGGATGAGGAAGAGGAGTAGGAGGAGTTGGGAACAGGAGGCAAACTGAAGCGCCCTGCAATCCTCGGCGGTGGAAGGAGATGCGCCAAACAAATTTAAAAAGGTGTATCACACATGTACCGATACAGACTATGCCGTAATTTTATTTTTTACACTCAAACAGGGTGTATATTGAATAGCGGAATAGGAAACATTTTACAAAACAGTGTATCTCACACGTACAAACACAAACTAGGCCCCGATTACTATTTTTTGTACCCTAAAGGCAGGATGAGGAAGAGGAGTAGGAGGAGTTTATGAACAGGAGGCAAACTAAAGTGCCCTGCAATCCTCGGCGGTGGAAGGAGACGCGCCAAACAAATTTAAAAAGGTGTATCTCACATGTACCGATACAGACTATGCTGTAATTTAATTTTTTACACTCAAACAGGGTGTATATTGAATAGCGGAATAGGAAAAATTTTACAAAATGGTGGTGTATCTCACACTTACAAACCCAGACTAGGCCCCGATTACTATTACCCCCAAAGGCAGGATGAGGAGTAGGAGGAGTTCGGAACAGGCAGGAGGCAGACTGAAGCACCCTCAAATCCTCGGCAGTATGAGATGCGCCCCAAAAATTGGAAAGGTGTATCTCACACGTACCGACACAGACTATCCCGCAATTTAATTGTTTTTACCCAAAGGTGTAGATAAAATAGCGGAATAGAAAATATTATCAAAAAAAAGGTGTATGTATCTCACACGTACAGAACCAGACTAGGCCCCGATTACTATTTTTTGTACCCCCAAAGGCAGGATGAGGAGTAGGAGGAGTTCGGAAAAGGCAGGAGGCAGACTGAAGCACCCTCAAATCCTCGGCAGTATGAGATGCGCCCCAAAAATTGGAAAGGTGTATCTCACACGTACTGACATAGACTATCCCGCAATTTAATTGTTTTTACCCAAAGGTGTAGATTAAATAGCGGAATAGAAAATATTATCAAAAAAAGGTGTATGTATCTCACACGTACAGAACCAGACTAGGCCTCGATTACTATTTTTTGTACCCCCAAAGGCAGGATGAGGAGTAGGAGGAGTTCGGAACAGGCAGGAGGCACACTGAAGCACCCTCAAATCCTCGGCAGTATGAGATGCGCCCCAAAAATTGGAAAGGTGTATCTCACACGTACCAACACAGACTATCCCGCAATTTAATTGTTTTTACCCAAAGGTGTAGATTGAATAGCGGAATAGAAAATATGATATCAAAAGGTGTATGTATCTCACACGTACCGACACAGACTATCCCGCAATTTAATTGTTTTTACTCCAAAGGTGTAGATTAAATAGCGGAATAGAAAATATTATCAAAAAAAAGGTGTATGTATCTCACACGTACAGAACCAGACTAGGCCGCGATTACTATTTTTTGTAACCCCAAAGGCAGGATGAGGAGTAGGAGGAGTTCGGAACAGGCAGGAGGCACACTGAAGCACCCTCAAATCCTCGGCAGTATGAGATTGGAAAGGTGTATCTCACACGTTCCGACACAGACTATACGGCAATTTAATTGTTTTTACCCATAGGTGTAGATTGAATAGCGGAATAGAAAATATGATATCAAAAGGTGTATGTATCTCACACGTACCGACACAGACTATCCAGCATTTTAATTGTTTTTACTCCAAAGGTGTAGATTAAATAGCGGAATAGAAAATATTATCAAAAGGTGTATGTATCTCACACGTACCGACACAGACTATCCCGCAATTTAATTGTTTTTACTCCAAAGGTGTAGATTGAATAGCGGAATAGAAAATATGATATCAAAAGGTGTATGCATCTCACACGTACCGACACAGACTATCCCGCAATTTAATTGTTTTTACTCCAAAGGTATAGATTAAATAGCGGAATAGAAAATATTATCAAAAGGTGTATGTATCTCACACGTACCGACACAGACTATCCCGCAATTTAATTGTTTTTACTCCAAAGGTGTAGATTAAATAGCGGAATAGAAAATATTATCAAAAGGTGTATGTATCTCACACGTACAGACCCAGACTAGGCCCCGATTACTATTTTTTGTACCCCCAAAGGCAGGATGAGGAGTAGGAGGAGTTCGGAACAGGCAGGAGGCACACTGAAGCACCCTCAAATCCTCGGCAGTATGAGATGCGCCCCAAAAATTGGAAAGGTGTATCTCACACGTACCAACACAGACTATCCCGCAATTTAATTGTTTTTACCCAAAGGTGTAGATTGAATAGTGGAATAGAAAATATGATATCAAAAGGTGTATGTATCTCACACGTACCGACACAGACTATCCCGCAATTTAATTGTTTTTACTCCAAAGGTGTAGATTAAATAGCGGAATAGAAAATATTATCAAAAAAAAGGTGTATGTATCTCACACGTACAGAACCAGACTAGGCCGCGATTACTATTTTTTGTAACCCCAAAGGCAGGATGAGGAGTAGGAGGAGTTCGGAACAGGCAGGAGGCACACTGAAGCACCCTCAAATCCTCGGCAGTATGAGATTGGAAAGGTGTATCTCACACGTTCCGACACAGACTATACGGCAATTTAATTGTTTTTACCCATAGGTGTAGATTGAATAGCGGAATAGAAAATATGATATCAAAAGGTGTATGTATCTCACACGTACCGACACAGACTATCCAGCATTTTAATTGTTTTTACTCCAAAGGTGTAGATTAAATAGCGGAATAGAAAATATTATCAAAAGGTGTATGTATCTCACACGTACCGACACAGACTATCCCGCAATTTAATTGTTTTTACTCCAAAGGTGTAGATTGAATAGCGGAATAGAAAATATGATATCAAAAGGTGTATGCATCTCACACGTACCGACACAGACTATCCCGCAATTTAATTGTTTTTACTCCAAAGGTATAGATTAAATAGCGGAATAGAAAATATTATCAAAAGGTGTATGTATCTCACACGTACCGACACAGACTATCCCGCAATTTAATTGTTTTTACTCCAAAGGTGTAGATTAAATAGCGGAATAGAAAATATTATCAAAAGGTGTATGTATCTCACACGTACAGACCCAGACTAGGCCCCGATTACTATTTTTTGTACCCCCAAAGGCAGGATGAGGAGTAGGAGGAGTTCGGAACAGGCAGGAGGCACACTGAAGCACCCTCAAATCCTCGGCAGTATGAGATGCGCCCCAAAAATTGGAAAGGTGTATCTCACACGTACCAACACAGACTATCCCGCAATTTAATTGTTTTTACTCCAAAGGTGTAGATTGAATAGTGGAATAGAAAATATGATATCAAAAGGTGTATGTATCTCACACGTACCGACACAGACTATCCCGCAATTTAATTGTTTTTACTCCAAAGGTGTAGATTGAATAGCGGAATAGAAAATATGATATCAAAAGGTGTATTTATCTCACACGTACCGACACAGACTATCCCGCAATTCAATTGTTTTTACTCCAAAGGTATAGATTAAGTAGCGGAATAGAAAATATTATCAAAAGGTGTATGTATCTCACACGTAGAGACCCAGACTAGGCCCAAATTACTATTTTTTGTACCCCCAAAGGCAGGATGAGGAGTAGGAGGAGTTCGGAACAGGCAGCACCCTCAAATCCTCGGCAGTATGAGATGCGCCCCAAAAATTGGAAAGGTGTATCTCACACGTACCGATACAGACTATCCCGCAATTTAATTGTTTTTACCCAAAGGTGTAGATTGAATAGCGGAATAGAAAATATGATATCAAAAGGTGTATGTATCTCACACGTACCGACACAGACTATCCCGCAATTTAATTGTTTTTACTCCAAAGGTGTAGATTGAATAGCGGAATAGAAAATATGATATCAAAAGGTGTATGTATCTCACACGTACCGACACAGACTATCCCGCAATTCAATTGTTTTTACTTCAAAGGTGTAGATTAAATAGCGGAATAGAAAATATTATCAAAAGGTGTATGTATCTCACACGTAGAGACCCAGACTAGGCCCAAATTACTATTTTTTGTACCCCCAAAGGCAGGATGAGGAGTAGGAGGAGTTCGGAACAGGCAGCACCCTCAAATCCTCGGCAGTATGAGATGCGCCCCAAAAATTGGAAAGGTGTATCTCACACGTACCGATACAGACTATCCCGCAATTTAATTGTTTTTACCCAAAGGTGTAGATTGAATAGCGGAATAGAAAATATGATATCAAAAGGTGTATATATCTCACACGTAGAGACCCAGACTAGGCCCAAATTACTATTTTTTGTACCCCCAAAGGCAGGATGAGGAGTAGGAGGAGTTCGGAAAAGGCAGCACCCTCAAATCCTCGGCAGTATGAGATGCGCCCCAAAAATTGGAAAGGTGTATCTCACACGTACCGATACAGACTATCCCGCAATTTAATTGTTTTTACCCAAAGGTGTAGATTGAATAGCGGAATAGAAAATATGATATCAAAAGGTGTATGTATCTTACACGTAGAGACCCAGACTAGGCCCAAATTACTATTTTTTGTACCCCCAAAGGCAGGATGAGGAGTAGGAGGAGTTCGGAACAGGCAGCACCCTCAAATCCTCGGCAGTATGAGATGCGCCACAAAAATTGGAAAGGTGTATCTCGCACATACCGACACAGACTATCCCGCAATTTAATTGTTTTTACTCCAAAGGTGTAGATTGAATAGCGGAATAGAAAATATGATATCAAAAGGTGTATGTATCTCCCACGTACCGACACAGACTATCCCGCAATTCAATTGTTTTTACTTCAAAGGTGTAGATTAAATAGCGGAATAGAAAATATTATCAAAAGGTGTATGTATCTCACACGTAGAGACCCAGACTAGGCCCAAATTACTATTTTTTGTACCCCCAAAGGCAGGATGAGGAGTAGGAGGAGTTCGGAACAGGCAGCACCCTCAAATCCTCGGCAGTATGAGATGCGCCCCAAAAATTGGAAAGGTGTATCTCACACGTACCGATACAGACTATCCCGCAATTTAATTGTTTTTACCCAAAGGTGTAGATTGAATAGCGGAATAGAAAATATGATATCAAAAGGTGTATGTATCTCACACGTACCGACACAGACTATCCCGCAATTCAATTGTTTTTACTTCAAAGGTGTAGATTAAATAGCGGAATAGAAAATATTATCAAAAGGTGTATGTATCTCACACGTAGAGACCCAGACTAGGCCCAAATTACTATTTTTTGTACCCCCAAAGGCAGGATGAGGAGTAGGAGGAGTTCGGAACAGGCAGCACCCTCAAATCCTCGGCAGTATGAGATGCGCCCCAAAAATTGGAAAGGTGTATCTCACACGTACCGATACAGACTATCCCGCAATTTAATTGTTTTTACCCAAAGGTGTAGATTGAATAGCGGAATAGAAAATATGATATCAAAAGGTGTATATATCTCACACGTAGAGACCCAGACTAGGCCCAAATTACTATTTTTTGTACCCCCAAAGGCAGGATGAGGAGTAGGAGGAGTTCGGAAAAGGCAGCACCCTCAAATCCTCGGCAGTATGAGATGCGCCCCAAAAATTGGAAAGGTGTATCTCACACGTACCGATACAGACTATCCCGCAATTTAATTGTTTTTACCCAAAGGTGTAGATTGAATAGCGGAATAGAAAATATGATATCAAAAGGTGTATGTATCTTACACGTAGAGACCCAGACTAGGCCCAAATTACTATTTTTTGTACCCCCAAAGGCAGGATGAGGAGTAGGAGGAGTTCGGAACAGGCAGCACCCTCAAATCCTCGGCAGTATGAGATGCGCCACAAAAATTGGAAAGGTGTATCTCGCACATACCGACACAGACTATCCCGCAATTTAATTGTTTTTACTCCAAAGGTGTAGATTGAATAGCGGAATAGAAAATATGATATCAAAAGGTGTATGTATCTCCCACGTACCGACACAGACTATCCCGCAATTCAATTGTTTTTACTTCAAAGGTGTAGATTAAATAGCGGAATAGAAAATATTATCAAAAGGTGTATGTATCTCACACGTAGAGACCCAGACTAGGCCCAAATTACTATTTTTTGTACCCCCAAAGGCAGGATGAGGAGTAGGAGGAGTTCGGAACAGGCAGCACCCTCAAATCCTCGGCAGTATGAGATGCGCCCCAAAAATTGGAAAGGTGTATCTCACACGTACCGATACAGACTATCCCGCAATTTAATTGTTTTTACCCAAAGGTGTAGATTGAATAGCGGAATAGAAAATATGATATCAAAAGGTGTATGTATCTCACACGTACCGACACAGACTATCCCGCAATTCAATTGTTTTTACTTCAAAGGTGTAGATTAAATAGCGGAATAGAAAATATTATCAAAAGGTGTATGTATCTCACACGTAGAGACCCAGACTAGGCCCAAATTACTATTTTTTGTACCCCCAAAGGCAGGATGAGGAGTAGGAGGAGTTCGGAACAGGCAGCACCCTCAAATCCTCGGCAGTATGAGATGCGCCCCAAAAATTGGAAAGGTGTATCTCACACGTACCGATACAGACTATCCCGCAATTTTATTGTTTTTACCCAAAGGTGTAGATTGAATAGCGGAATAGAAAATATGATATCAAAAGGTGTATGTATCTCACACGTAGAGACCCAGACTAGGCCCAAATTACAATTTTTTGTACCCCCAAAGGCAGGATGAGGAGTAGGAGGAGTTTGGAACAGGCAGCATCCTCAAATCCTCGGCAGTATGAGATGCGCCCCAAAAATTGGAAAGGTGTATCTCACACGTACCGATACAGACTATCCCGCAATTTTATTGTTTTTACCCAAAGGTGTAGATTGAATAGCCGAATAGAAAATATGATATCAAAAGGTGTATGTATCTCACACGTAGAGACCCAGACTAGGCCCAAATTACAATTTTTTGTACCCCCAAAGGCAGGATGAGGAGTAGGAGGAGTTTGGAACAGGCAGCATCCTCAAATCCTCGGCAGTATGAGATGCGCCCCAAAAATTGGAAAGGTGTATCTCACACGTACCGATACAGACTATCCCGCAATTTTATTGTTTTTACCCAAAGGTGTAGATTGAATAGCCGAATAGAAAATATGATATAAAATTGGTGATTTATCAATAGCACATGTGAACAGCAGTGTCTTATATCAGTCAGCTCTGCTGCAGGCTATGGAGGGAAAAAAAAATTCCCCTTTTAAGTTTGTAATTTTTAACTAGATTAGTACAGACTATGCCACAATTTAATTTTTTTTAACCCAAGGGTGTATATTGAATAGTGGAATAGAAAAAAGTGTATAACTTTTGAAATCACTCAATAATAGCACACAGCAGTGTATTATCACAGTCAGCACAGCAGCACTGAAGGAAAAATGCTGCACACAACTGACTGATAAGAAATACTTTTTTCTCCCTCCTCCTCAGTGGGCAAAAAGATTGTGTTCACACCACCCCACACACAGCAAAGTCGATGTGGACCACTGACACCTGCCTATCTCCAGACTCTCCCTAAAAGGATCGATAAGATCGGTCACTGCCGGCACTGCAAACCCCCCCCCACAGTGCAAAATCGATTGTAGAACACTGACCCTAAATATCTCCAGCCTCTCCCTAAAAGGATTGATAAGATCGGTCACTGCCGGCACTGCAAACCCCCCCCACACAGCAAAATCGATTGTAGAACACTGACCCTAAATATCTCCAGCCTCGCCCTTAAATGCCTATATCTCGCCCTGCCTGCAGCACTCCGACCTGTCCCTCAATTCTTTTCGGACACAATATCATTTTTTGCCTGTCTGTCCCTAATCAGCAGCCAGCACTTATGATGTGTGCTCTGTCCCTGTACTACAGCATAATGACGCAGCGGCGCTCGGTTTCGAACTTATAAAGACTTGGTAACATGCTTCAGATGGCCAATCACAGCTACTAATACATTTGTAGGCATGGCTGGGATGGTTTAAGGCACACCAGTTAAACGCTTGTTGATTGGTTGTTGAAAGCCCGCCATTAAAAGCGCGCCAATACATACAAACCCAGAAATAAAATGACCGAACACGGATTTTTACCCGAACATACAGTAAAGTTTTCGGGTCCGTGTTCGGGTAACAAAAATCCAATTATTCGGTACGAATAATACGGTCCGTGTTCGCTCAACACTACTCACAAATCCAGCAATAATGTTAAAGTAATTTTCAATTCCGCATGCAATCTGTTTTTGATAATGAGAGCGGGAGATAAGAGAGGTGTTAAGTCTCCAGTTCATCCTTTTTTTAACATGATGGGTTGATGGGTTGGATACAGTTTCATTGAGATAGGGGCATGGTCAGACTGCATTATATGGCTAATTTTAGTTTCTTGAACTGTTTGGAGGGTATGTTTATCAGTCAAAAACAGATCTATCTGAGAGTATGTTATTTGTGTGTGTGAATAGAAGGTGTAATCCCTTTCTGCGTCATGGAGGAATCTCCAAGGATCGTATAGGTCCTCTGATTGCATGAGGGAGGAGAGAGCAGTAGAGCATTTGTGGATGGGGTTTGAGGAATCCAGTGTAGGGTCAATTATCTAATTGAAATCACCACATGTGATTAAGACACCTTATTTGAAAGGTTCCAGTTTCTCCATAACAGCCTTATAAAAATGTTTTTGATTAGTATTTGAGTCATAAATATTGGCAATGGTCATATTGTGGTTATTGATGGAAGCATTTAGGATTACATATCTGCCATCAGGGTCAAGCTCTGAATGAAAGAGTTGGAAAAAGACCAAGGAGCGCACAACTATTATGATTCCTGTTTTCTTTTTGGTGGAGTTAGCAAAAAATCAGTGCAGAAACTTTTTTTAGGAGCAGGCAGGGGGTTTGCGAGAGGAGAAATGTGTCTCCTGCATGCATAATATATTGTGGTTTAGGGCCTCTTTCCAAAGTAAATTCCACTTAAATTGAGATTTTAGGCTTTTAATGCTGATGGATGTGATGGTTACAGACATTTTGTACAGTTACCACTAGTGGAAGCTGAGAGCTAAAGAATTACACCTTCTAGGTTTACACACTGAGATGAAAACAAAAAAAAGAAAAGGAACAGGATAATATCAATCTATAGTTAACTTTGCGTAAACTTGTGATGACTCCTGGTGAATGACAAGAGGATGTTCAGCACCTTTAACTTTTTAGGGGGAGAAAAGTATAAGGCACAATTTGTGTCACACTCACCTAGGACACTCGTTGAGTCAAGAAAAATGAGAAAATAATAGTGCAATTGCACTATGTTGGAAGTAAAAAGAATCATTCTTCAACTGGAAGGTATGTGAAGTAGCAAAAGTTACCGACGGGTTAGTGCAGGTGTAGTGCGTCGTGGATCCAGAGAGTGTGCAGGTGGCCATTGTGCCTGAGAATCAGGTGGGGAAGAGTTGAGCAGGCCCCAATTTACCAACCGTTTATTGCCTTCCTTAGGTGTGAAGAAAATGGTAGCTTGGTATGGGAAGGTCACTATCAGCTTAGCAGGAAAGCCCCATTTGTATTGGACATTGTGGTTTCAAAGGACTGTGGTGACTTAAGAGAATTCTCTATGTTTTTGAGCTGTGGCTGCGGAGATATCAGTTTACAGGAAGACTGAGGAGTATGAATCCGGCAGTGGGGAAATGGACCGAGCTGTCACCATTATATGTTCCTTAATTTGAAAGAAGCAAAAGACAAGCGGAGCGCCTGTAAGTGCAATACGTTTATTAGGTTTAGAGCATACAATAAATGGTAACTCACTAGAGGTAAGATGAGTGAAAGCTCAAATGCGGAGTCATGGGGTCAGACTGTCTGTGATGCTGCTGCCGAGAGCTGATGGTGATCCTTTCCGGTAGGTGGATGGCGGGGAGATGCCGGCTCTCTCTTCCGGGACCGGGCTCTCGAGGCAAGCTGGGACTCGGGGTCAACCACGTGACGTAGGCAAGGTCAAAGTGCACACGACGCGTTTCAGAGCGTGCGCCAAGCTCATGGGGAACTTGCGCGCTCTTTTCTCAAGTGTAAAATCACGTCACGTGGTTGACCCCGAGTCCCAGCTTGCCTTGAGAGCCCAGGCCCGGAAGAGAGAGCCGGCATCTCCCCGCCATCCACCTACCGGAAAGGATCACCATCAGCTCTCGGCAGCAGCATCACGGACAGTCTGACCCCATGACTCCGCATTTGAGCTTTCACTCATCTTACCTCTAGTGAGTTACCATTTATTGTATGCTCTAAACCTAATAAACGTATTGCACTTAGAGGCGCTCCGCTTGTCTTTTGCTTCACTCCGTCCACAGATTGACTTCCTGTGCAGCAGAGCTGGCCCTTCGTGCAGACCCCCACTCCATTGTTCACCTTCTTCCAGTTCATCCACCGTACGGACTTCACTCCTGCCTATTGTTATATAGGTAATCCATTTGGTTACTCAGTTATGTTTCGATCCATGATCTTGCCATTTCACTAAACCGTATCTCAGTGCACTAGAGCGCCAGCCTATCTTTTATTTTTGTTAATTTGAAAGAAGTAAATGTGAGCCAATACATCTCGTGGGACAGACGCAGGTAAGTGATTAGATTTGGCATTTCTATGTGCACAGTCAATGGTTATGTCAGCTTGACTCAGTTTAGGAAGGAGTAGAAGGAATAACTGTTGTAGGTAGGAAATTAGATCTGGAGGTTTAATGATTTCTATTATGCCCCTGAATTTGGGAGCAATCTTCTGGATCAGCCACTTTGGCTTGGAGGAAACTGATTTCTTCAGTGTGGTAATCATAGGTGTCCGCCATTTCGTTATAAACCATTGTATGCTTTGTCACAACTTTTTTTTAGGTCAGCCGTGCATTCCTCTACTTGGTAAACTCTATTTTTTACTGTGGAGATGGAGGAACGCAGTTCATTGCAAAAGTCCCTTTGGAGAGACAGCAACGTGAGCTTTAGAGTCTTCTCAGATGCTGACTGTTCACTGGCAGGGAGAGCTGCTAGGGAATCTGAGTGATTTTCTTCAGAACTTGTGTATGCCTGTGTGTCCCAGTTTTTTGAGAAGAGGCTCCTTAGCAAGGGAAAGTGCTGGGGACAGTGCTACCCACGTACAGTACCTCTGTCTGGGGGTGATTGCTGGGGAGAGCCAGGTTCTGGTGCCGAACTATCCATGGGTTTCGAGTTGTCAGAAGATCCCTGTGAGCCACTGGTATCCTGTGAGGAGGTATGAGGCACCGCTTCGGTGCCATCTTTGGATCCCAAATTGGTTAGCTTCGTGTAGTAATCTATTAGACGGCGCGGCTTGTGGAGATTGCAATTTTTCTTTTTGGACATACCACCCTGTTACAGAGGATGAGGGCTCCCTTCCAGTCCATCAGAGAGGGGAGAGGCGCTGCTTAAAAATGCTGAGAGCTGCTTTGTGTCCCGAGGCTGAGGGGAGCTGTGAGGTTAAGCAGCCATCTTGCTCTGTGGTCCACCACGCCCCCGAGCCAGGCCTTTTTGTCCACATCAGTGCCTAAACTCACAAATGCACTTCTAGAAGAATGGTCAAACACTCCCATAGACACGCTCCTAAACCTTGTGGACAGCCTTCCCAGAAGAGTTTAAACTGTTATAGCTGCAAAGAATGGGCCAACTCAATATTGAACTCTATGGACAAAGAAGGAGATGTCATTAAAGTTGATGTGCGTGTAAAGGCAGGTGTCCCAATATTTTTGACAATATAGTGTGTGTGTGTGTGTGTGTGTGTGTGTGTGTGTATATATATATATATATATATATATATATATATATATATACAAAGTAGAAATGAAGAAGAAGTTTCTGATGTTAAAGCAGACTGTTACCTATTTTCTTTTACTAGGATGAGATACAAATTCATGCTGACTATTTTACAAAGCTTATTTTAACGAGGAATGTTTTAGTCTTTGCTGCCTTAAAGAATTATATGTTTTAATCCTCCAGAGTATATTTTCCTTTAATAACTTGTCAAAGATTTTTGGAGCCTCTTTTGGATTTTGACATTTAAAAATCCTACTTCAAAGTGAAATGCTTGCAAAAAAGGATATTTAATTCCAATTAATTAAATTGAAGAAGACACAAATCCCTCAGAGAAGATGCAAAGCAAGCTGTGGCATGGGAACCTTTTAATGCATGGTATTTTTTATTTACTTTTTTTTTGCCTTTAACTAAGCTACAGCAAACACCTGTAAACATTTACATTTAATTAATGTTTTTTTTTTTAAACTTATTTAATACTTAGTTAGTTCACAGGTACTATATGCCTAAAAACAAAGGCTAAGAGTTAAATTTATCAGAACATTCAGTTGCTGTGATTATCTTGAGTTTGTATTTACCCTAGGTAAATTTTAGCTGAATTTATGGTTGTCAAACTGTGGTTTGACGACCATCAAGACAAGACAATGACAAGACAATGTCTTGTGTAGCTTTTGGACCCTGTCAGCAGCAACCCAGTAGTCAATAATGGAAGGGAAATTTGATAAAATAGCCCCTCACTATGAAACAGCGGACTGATCACTAAAAGACTAGTGAAAGAATACCAAGTAGAAAAAAAAAAATGCCATTACAGTAATACCTACCACAGGCATATATCTAAAGCTTAGAATCAGTACCGGAAAAGTTTCTGTTCACAGCATATCCAACCTTCCACATAGAGGGGAATGTTGGATATGCTGTGAACAGAAACTTTTCCAGTACTCATTCTAAGCTCATATATGAACTACCCTATGTGTTACTGGGCTTACCTACCCCTATGTCCCTATATCTAACATATATATTGTCAGGTGGTCTAATTATACTAATAGGACCTACGCTTCTTAAACATCTATTACCATCCATATGACGTTTCTGGCACCATATTCCACCTTCCTCGTTACTTACCTCGGATTTGTTTTTTATCGTGGAGTTATAATTTGGATATACTCAGAGTAAATGTACCAGTAGCTCAGGAGGAAGTTATTTTTCAAGCGAAACATGTAGAGCATTCTGGCTGTATGAATTATCTGCACATCAGATGTCACACCAATCTACCTCATGGACGACAACACATGTCTTTGTCATCGTCTGTGAGACCTCTATGATGTGACGTATATCTAGATTATTTTTGCATTTAAGTACTTTGTATATCCATATACCAACATTGTATTTGGTGGGCTAATGTATTAGCGCCTCTTTTGAGGTAAATTATCTATGTTGTTATGTCTTTTTTAATTGTCAACCAATAAAAAATTGTATTTTTACTTACTCTTAGCACTTAGTGCCTTTAACCTCCCTGGCGGTATGATTCTTTCGGATTTTAGGTGCTGAAAGCGGTACCATTATTTTGCATGTAATTCTTAAGAATGAGCAGCCCAAACCAACTATTTACATATGATTATTTTTTTTACTGTGCGTTCTTCTTTATCACATCTCGGGTATGATAAAGTTTGAAACACAAAATCATAAATTATAATATAATAAATAACTATAAATAAGTTAAAGTATGTATGTATGTATGTGTATATGTATATATATATATATATATATATATATATATATATATATATATATATACACATAAAAAGTACAGTAAAACTGCACGAAAGGGCACTGGGGGGCAAACTAATGTGAATTTATTTTATTTTGCAATGTATCAGTGTGTTTGGTGTGTTTTACTTTTTGAATTTGCCGCTGATTCCACCCCCCCCCCCCGCGAGCGTCACGTCGCAGGAGACAGAAGCCGGGGCACACAGAGCATCGGGAGGAAGATCCGCCGCCGCACACTGCCGGGATACATCACTGGATCCCGGGGACAAGGTGAGAACCCTCTCTTACGGAATCCAGCGATCTTCCTAGCGGTACCCTGAGTGTGGCTTGGGGTTACCGCTTTTGGCACTGAAATTTAACCCCGAGCCACACTCGGGAATATCGCCAGGAAGATTAAAGTCCATGCTCTTTCTAACAAACACTATCTCTTTTTTTGGAAATGTGTCACAATATTAAATACCAAGTGTTATCAGGGCCGGCGCTACCGCTAGGCGGACTAGGCAGCCGCCTAGGGCGCCCTGCTGCCTAGGGCGCTGCCACGGGCATTGCAGAGTCTTGGTTCGGGGTGGTGGAAGCAAGCAGCGGTGTTCTCGTGGAGTAGGCATCTGTCTCCGCGCTGCGAGCGGGCGGCAGCCGCAGAGAAAGAGAACAGTGAGGGGAAGGTAAGCCTGAGAGCTTGGGATGGGAGGTGAGCAGCAGTGGGGGCGGCGGCACCTCCCGGCGCCTGGATTTCTTCACTACAATGTCATGTAACACAGCGGCCCGGAGGACTAGGACGGGTGCAGTGGGGGGTGTGGTATTGTCCCGACCGGTGGGGGAGGTAGGAGGGGCCATCTGCAGGGTCGGCGCTACCATTTGGCAAAACAGGATCGATACAGAGCACATTGCGATGGCGCGCCCTGCCTCTCCTGACATCCTGCTGTCCCCCTCCTTCACATACATCACCCCCTCCCTTGTTTCTCTTTTTCTGCCCAGATGCAGGACGAATGAGGAACTCTGAAGGGCGGAGTTGAATGACGTCGTGGAGGAGGCGGGGTTGGACGATCCAGAGTCAGGAAGAGGGAGGAGTCTATGATCGGTAATAGAGGAAAGTGGATCCGTTGTCCAGTGATGTGAGGAGCCAGCATGGGGTCTGTACAAATCACACTGACAGTCCCCTGCCTAACGGTGAGTCACCTCTCCACACAGCCTGACTGCCTGGTGTGTGAGAGGACCTACTGCCAGGGGGACACCGATCTCCAGCTGCATACTGCCCCCAACTGTATACTACACATGCCCCCACCTGTATACTGCATATCCCCCCCACCTGTATACTGCACCCCCCCCACCCCCACCTGTATACTGCACATCCCCCCCACCTGTATACTGCACCCCCCCACCCCCACCTGTATACTACACATGCCCCCAACTGTATACTGCACACCCCCCCACCTGTATACTACACATCCCCCACCTGTATACTGTACATCCCCCCACCTGTATACTGCACATACCCCCACCTGTATACCGCACATCCCCCCCACCTGTATTCTGCACCCCCCCACCCCCACCTGTATACTGCACATCCCCCCACCTGTATACTGCACCCCCCCACCCCCACCTGTATACTGCACACACCTCACCTCCCTACCTGTATACTGCACACCCTCCTTTGCCCCCCCACCTGTATACTATACACCTCCGCCCCAACTGTATACTGTACACCCCCCCGCCCCCCTACCTGTATACTGTACAGCCCTGCCCCTACCTGTATACTGCACACCCTCTCGCCCCACCTGTATACTGCACACCCCTGCCCCCTACCTGTATACTGCATGACCCCCCTCTGCCCCCCCACCTGTATACTATACACTTCCACCCCACCTGTATACTGTAAACCCCCCTGCTCCCACTTGTATATTGTACACCCCCCTACCTGTATACTGCATACCCCCACCTGTATACTGCACACCCCCCGCCCTCCTATACTGCATACCCCCACCTGTATACTGCATACCCCCCGCCCCTACCTGTATACTGTACACCCCCCGCCCTCCTACCTGTATACTGCATACCCCCACCTGTATACTGCACACCCCCCGCCCTCCTATACTGCACACCCCCCGCCCTCCTATACTGCATACCCCCACCTGTATACTGCATACTCCCCGCCCCTACCTGTATACTGTACACCCCCCGCCCTCCTACCTGTATACTGCATACCCCCACCTGTATACTGCATACCCCCGCCCTCCTACCTGTATACTGCATACCCCCACCTGTATACTGCACACCCCCCGCCCTCCTATACTGCATACCCCCACCTGTATACTGCATACCCCCCGCCCCTACCTGTATACTGTACACCCCCCGCCCTCCTACCTGTATACTGCATACCCCCACCTGCATACTGCACACCCCTGCCCCCCTTACCTGAATACTGTACACCTCCACCCCCTACCTGTATACTGTACACCCCAGTGCAAGTGTTGCCCGCCCACACCTGTATGCTGTACACACACAAAAATGCATGTGCTTTAGCGCCTATGATTGGCCTATACATGGTTTGTATCACAGCTCACACCGGAGTGAGAGAAATATTTCTAGCATCAGAACTCCTGCCTGACGCTAAACTGATGATCTGTATGGGGCTTTTAAAGCATTGCCTAAGAAAAAATATGCGGAACTGAAGTTTTTCGTAGTTTCATGGGCGCACATACGAAAAGCCCCTACAGGTCATCAGTTTAGTGTTAGGCAGGAGTTTTAGCGCTAGAATTATTGAGTTAATTTTAATTTTTTTTTTTTTTTTTTTTGGGGGGGGGGGGGGGGGGGCGCAAGTAGCTGGTCTTGCCTAGGGCGCAAAATAGTCTTGCACCGGCCCTGAGTGTTATTAAATATCTTACTATGATAGATGTGGCTCATTTGCATTTGCTGGGGGATACTGCTGAAAATGTCCATTTATTTCAGTGTGCCTTTTCCATGACTGGTCTTAACATACACTTTTACAGCTTCTCTCTTATTGGCATAAAAAAAGCACAAGGACTTTTGAAAAGTGTCTGTATGTTTATTGAAAATGAAAATGGATTACAGGACTATTAAACAGTGGATTTATATAGATTATTTTTGCAGGAAATGTCATTTAGTGCTACTTTAACTCTTTCTGTAAATGTTATAAGGCATATGTATGTGTACAGATTTTCCATAAGTAATATCACACAAACATTTCATCCCCCACAACCTCAATATTTTTAGTGTGGCCTTCTCCCATCAAATTTGTGACAGATTAAGCAGATGTTTTATTTGGACTAAAATATATATTTTTTTTTCATAAGGCAGGGTGGTGTGCTATTTTTCTGAAGCTGCAAATACAACCTTCTTGCACCATTACCCTAGCCAACTTTTATCTTTCAATGCCAATTGACAATCGCTGAGAGCCAGTAATGACGCAAGTAATTCTCAAAATTTGCATGTTTAATGAGGCATTTTTTTATAGAGCTGAAAATTAAAAAATCTGGAAAATAAACACTTTTAATCTAAGTCTATAGTGTTAGGCATATGGCAGCAATCATAGGAAGTTTTATCGGGTACCCACGTGGAAATTGTATGCACAAAAGGGTAACCCCACAGTGTGTCTTCCAGGATACCTCAGCCCCTCCGGGTCCAATAAAATTAAAGGACCAGGTCGAGGAAAACCCTGAAGGCACACCACGGAGAAAAACAAGGGACTATATAGGACTTTAATGGTACCATAAAAAAAGATTAACAAATATGTAGATACACATAATAAGATAAAAAACCAAGTTTATTATACAAAATTATCCTTTAAAAGAAAAAGTCCATACATCATAAACACAATAGCATTACATAGAAAAAACTTGCTATCCACCTAGTTACAGTCAAAGCATGCCAAATGGGCTAAAGACTGGCTAAACATTGTAATCGAGTTATCCAATCCTGGACATAATGTAACTGTACATGCCAAGTCCATGCTCATCCATACTTTACATGTTTTAATGACATAGGCCGCTTCTTCAGAAGTTCTAGCAGTTTAACTATAGTGGATAGAAAATACATTGGAAGTACAGTTATAATATACATCAACGTTGTTGATACCATGTACAAAAAGAAGAAAAAAATCCCTGTCATGCAGTACTACAACCACCAGATGGATTAAGGGGAGAAAACCACAAAGCCCGGAGCCAAAAAATGTCCCCCCAGGCAGGTGTGGAGGCGCCTAAATACGGCCTACCCATAGTCAGAGTATTATATAGATAGAACAAGTCCCCAGGATTATACGACCCAATATAGTGATATGAACCTGACCTGTTCCACTAGGACCAACATCTTTACTGGTATGTATCCTTTAAAAAAGGAAGACCCCTTAAGAGGTTAATGCTGTTGTGTTGTTGTCCTATGTAAATAAAGACCAAACAGGACACTATTGCAGAGCATAGTCCTATATGGAAGGAGAAATATAGATGTATAAAAGTTAGTTGTTGATATAGCCTCCATGTTCAGGATTATTTCATAAAAATACCAAGGCCATAAATATTTACCCTATAGGCTTGTAACTGTGTCAAAATTAGAGGCTGCAGGCCACGGGCAGAGGTCATCCCAAATTGAGGATATAAGGTGTCTCAAGCCAGAAGAAACTTGTATAGTACCACATAGCTGTACCATTTACCACTGGGATTCCATGAGATGCCGAGGTGTAGCACTATTAGCCAACAGGAAGCAACTCCAAAAATCGAATAATCCAATAATCTAATCATCAAATCTAATAAAAAATAGACAGACACAGAGGCTGCTTGCCCTCTTATCGTGGCCTGTGAGTGTCTGCCTCTCCTTGTCAGTCTTTCAGACATGATGTGGATTTGGGGGGGGGGGGGGTTATTACTGGTTGATAAATATATAATATATATATATTGCACTGCTGATATGTACTGAACTGACCGATAGATACTGAATGGCCTGATATATATGTACTTGAGTGGCCTATATATATATAGAGAGAGATATCAATGTATGGTCTATACACAACCAACCAATAGATACAGAATGGCCTGATATATATTCAAGCTGTGTATATATATATATATATATATATATATATATATATATATATATATATTGTATGTATATATATATATATATATATATAGCACTGCCCCCTTGGGAGTTGCTGAGAATGGATTCCTCTGGGTTACCCATAGCAACAGTCTGTGAAATAGAGAAAAGAAACAAGGGCGCCAAGTCATAAAGGTAGATGAACAGCTGTGTAATTTAATGTAGTAACCTACATGTTAAAAACAGGTATTCCAATGAAACAGCATGCATGGTGTAAAAAGGCAGTCCCCACAGTAGATCCGATGGAAGATGCAAATGAAGGACAGTCACATCTGGGTCCTGTGTGGCGCGTCCTGTGTAGTGGTGAAGGACGTCCTGAATACCGGCAATGCCGGGTGATGCTGCAAATGGCGTGGGCTCCCTGGCTGGGCAGCCTCACCGCTGTCTGCCGTACAGCAGGAAGGTAATAACCCGGAACCGGAAATAGAAGGACAAGTCTGTCGGTTCCTCCACGGAAGCCGACAGGAACGTACACTGAACCGAGAGTGGAGGGCGGGCTGCAACGTCGTTTCGGAGGACCTCCTCCTTCATCAGGCAAGCCCACCCCTCCACCATAGAAAGTATTTATAATCCTGAGAAACAATTGCACTGCTGAGGATTGGACAAACCTCAGGTGTCACCAATAAAAAAGGGAGGGAAAATTAACAACAAGAAAAAAAGGGGGAGGGAGGGGGGGAGAAACGAACACCTCCCAGCAGCAACAGAGGCAATCATTATTAAAGGAACATCACATTATTAGACATTAGTCATCAAGACCATCCCCCCTTGCGATTCAGTGGCAGAGCGTTTCCAGACCCTCTGCTTTAGGGAAACTTTCTGGATTTTCACTCTCAATTCCTTGGCCCCCGGGGGGTTAAATGAGGAGCTCGAAATCAACACCATTTTATAGTGAGCACTATGGATGCGATTATGTATCGTTGCTAATTTTGGTACTTTCGGTAATTTTATGCATTTCCCTTCCTTTTACCACGAGTCCTGCTGATATTTGCTGTTTTTTTTTTTTTTTTCCCTCCATCCCCCCCCCCCCCCTATTTTTGTCCTTGCCAGTGGTTAATTGGTTAACCCCCAGTGAGGTTGTTTGCCTTTTATGTATTTTATTGATTGTTTTTTATAGAGTTATATTTTATTATTCATCCACTAATGATATATAATATTTAGGTTTTTAAATAGAGTTCCCATATTTACAGCTATATTCATATATACCTACATATTTTATATATGTGACACGTTCACACAAGATAGGTTATACCTCGTTCAAAGCGGAGGTTATATTAATTTAATGTTTTAATTATATCTGATGTATTTATATATTTATAATTTTATATGAATCCAATGGGGAGATGTCCGCATTGAGCTAGTCACTCCGCTCCTATATAGGGTTCTACATATGCCAATTATTATGATGAGCTAGTTACTCTGCTCTTATATAGGGTTTTTTTATAATGTCTAATAATGTGATGTTCCTTTAATAATGATTGCCTCTGTTGCTGCTGGGAGGTGTTCGTTTCTCCCCCCCTCCCTCCCCCTTTTTTTCTTGTTGTTAATTTTCCCTCCCTTTTTTATTGGTGACACCTGAGGTTTGTCCAATCCTCAGCAGTGCAATTGTTTCTCAGGATTATAAATACTTTCTATGGTGGAGGGGTGGGCTTGCCTGATGAAGGAGGAGGTCCTCCGAAACGACGTTGCAGCCCGCCCTCCACTCTCGGTTCAGTATACGTTCCTGTCGGCTTCCGTGGAGGAACCGACAGACTTGTCCTTCTATTTCCGGTTCCGGGTTATTACCTTCCTGCTGTACGGCAGACAGCGGTGAGGCTGCCCAGCCAGGGAGCCCACGCCATTTGCAGCATCACCCGGCATTGCCGGTATTCAGGACTTCCTTCACCACTACACAGGACGCGCCACACAGGACCCAGATGTGACTGTCCTTCATTTGCATCTTCCATCGGATCTACTGTGGGGACTGTCTTTTTACACCATGCATGCTGTTTCATTGGAATACCTGTTTTTAACATGTAAGTTACTACATTAAATTACACAGCTGTTCATCTACCTTTATGACTTGGCGCCCTTGTTTCTTTTCTCTGTTACATGTTTGGAGGGTATCCCTACCTCTTGAGGGGCTGCCTGTCCAATCTTCACCCCAGTACCCTGATTTGGACTTTTTGTACTCTTTCATCAGCAAGGATTCATCCGGGATCATCGCATGATTGATTAGGACTTCCACACACTTGAGGTTCTTGTATCTTGTTTGCCCTGCAATATTCTCAATATTTTCATTGTTACCCAATTTAATTTAATTATTTATCCATTTATATTTTTAATTTTTTTTTTTTTTTTTTTTTTAATTTATATTGGTGATTCATCTGTGGTACCACTGGTCATGTGGTCCCCTCCAAAATGGTCCAGTGAGCGCTGATTCACTGACCTAGGTCAGTGTGTGTCTTTTTATTCAACAGTCTGTGAAATCTTAGTACTTAGTACTTAACACTTGGCTCAGTCAATGAACAGTCCAGGGGATTTGTTTTTTTGTTTTTATTTGGAACTGGGATGGGAGAAGGGACGAGTGGGATACTGCAACTTAGTAACTAGGCACAAACTTGAGGATGTCTAGCTGCGATGTGTGCGGCAAAGCTGCTGCTTCACTTGAGGTGAAGATTTAAACATGGACTTTACTTTATGTTTCTTTTCAGGGTCTAACTGAACCCCCTTTCTTACTCACTGTGTGTGCTGGTCCCTGTCCACTGACTCTCCCAGGAGTGGTCCCCTTCCTGGGCAGAACCCTGGCAAGCTCCCTGGTACTCACGGACACCGTTTCTCCTCAGGTCACTCTGCCACTTGCTCCACAGTCAGTATCCTGGATTTCCTGGGTCAGCACCCCGCTTCTGGCCCACTAGGCCGACTGTGTCACTTTCCACACCCCGCTTCTGGCCCACTAGGCCGACTGCCTGTGGTCACTTTCCACACCCCACTCCTGGCCCACTAGGCCGACTGCCTGTGGCCACTTTCCACACTAATAGGAGGAGAGACAGCCATCACCCTCCTCCAGGGACCTGGCTTCCCACCCAAAGACACCCTGCCTCATGTGCTCTCAGCTTTTATTTCCAATCCCATGATGCACCTTTCCGGGTGCTAACCTACTGGGACGGTTACAAAAGCCTGTGTACCATTGGTCAGGTTTCCTCCACTGTCCAACATGCTTCCCTATTGGATACAGTGGGGACACTCCCTCAGACCAGATGAAGACACACTGAGCACAATGAGCAGGCCTAACTACTGATCAGGCTCCCCTGATAAGCAGATAGAGCAAAACAAATGCTTTTACCTAGCACCTGACTAGGAGGGTGATGATAGATAGATAGATAGATAGATAGATAGATAGATAGATAGATAGATAGATAGATAGATAGATAGATAGATAGATAGATAGATAGATAGATAGATAGATAGATAGATAGATAGATAGATAGATAGATAGATAGATAGATAGATAGATAGATAGATAGATAGATAGATAGATAGATAGATAGATAGATAGATAGATAGATAGATAGATAGATAGATAGATAGATAGATAGATAGATAGATAGATAGATAGATAGATAGATAGATAGATAGATAGATAGATAGATAGATAGATAGATAGATAGATAGATAGATAGATAGATAGATAGATAGATAGATAGATAGATAGATAGATAGATAGATAGATAGATAGATAGATAGATAGATAGATAGATAGATAGATAGATAGATAGATAGATAGATAGATAGATAGATAGATAGATAGATAGATAGATAGATAGATAGATAGATAGATAGATAGATAGATAGATAGATAGATAGATAGATAGATAGATAGATAGATAGATAGATAGATAGATAGATAGATAGATAGATAGATAGATAGATAGATAGATAGATAGATAGATAGATAGATAGATAGATAGATAGATAGATAGATAGATAGATAGATAGATAGATAGATAGATAGATAGATAGATAGATAGATAGATAGATAGATAGATAGATAGATAGATAGATAGATAGATAGATAGATAGATAGATAGATAGATAGATAGATAGATAGATAGATAGATAGATAGATAGATAGATAGATAGATAGATAGATAGATAGATAGATAGATAGATAGATAGATAGATAGATAGATAGATAGATAGATAGATAGATAGATAGATAGATAGATAGATAGATAGATAGATAGATAGATGATAGATGATAGAGATATATATATAGACATCAATGTATGGTCTATACTGAACTGACCAGTAGATACTGAATGGTCTGATATATACTCAAGGGGCCTATATAAATATATATATATAGAGAGAGAGATATCAATGTATGGTCTATACAGGACCGACCGATACTGAATGGCCTGATATAGGATTAAGTGCCATATATATATATATATATATACAGTGCCTTGCGAAAGTATTCAGCCCCCCTTGAACTTTTCGAGCTTTTGCCACATTTCAGGCTTCAAACATAAAGATATAAAACTGTGATTTTTTTTGAAGAATCAACAACAAGTGGGACACAATCATGAAATTTATTGGATATTTCAAAATTTGTTAACTAATAAAAAACTGAAAGATCTGGAAAAATGGAATTTAAAATATTTTTCATGGTTCTGGAGAGCGGCATAATCAAAATGACAATCAGTCTGCCAAATTGCTTCTTCCAATTCTTAAACTCTATGCTTAGGAGATTTCTGTGGGCACACAGAAACCACGCACAAATATCCACCTTCTTACCCAAGCCAAACATAACGGCGGAATGGGTTTTCCAAATTTTAAATACTATTATTTTGCTGACTCGAATTATCGATTGGAGTTGCCACACCGACAATAAGGATTGGGTAGCACTGGAAAACAGTATAGGGCCCATACCAGGGATGCATTCACCTTGGATATCTTGGGAAGCATGCCCCGGCCATCTGAAATATCACCCACTGGTTGGATCTACCCTAAAAATTTTTCAAAGAATTATCAAGGGCACAGATCTAATGTCATCTCCAGGACCTTTAACACCACTAGGCCTTAATCCAGACTTTTTACCGAGCATGAACGCATCATCACAGATTTATGCCAACAAACATAAACCTTTCCTTTCACGCACTGCATAAAAAGAGGGAAGCTGGAAACTCTTTCAGAACTCAATACAGAGTGAGAAAGAGTAGCCTTAACCCCATGGGACTATCGCCAAATACATAGCTATATCTCTAACGCTAAGCGGCACAAACACTTTATGAGATCCATAACACCGTTTGAAACAGTTTGCCTCAAAGCTACTAAAATAGATAAAACCATCTATTTAACATATAGTTGGCTACAACTCTCAGGAAGTGAACAAACATAAAGAATATTGGGAGAGAGAGATCCCTCAACACCCCACCATTCCATCCACCGATCTCAAGCCTTAAGAAGCCTCGCTACCTTGCTATCTGGAGGTCACAGAATTGTGGAAGACAAGAAAGCAGACAGCCCAACGGAGCGCCAGTAAAAAGGGACAGACTGCTTAAACCGTGAGTCAGGGGAATAAACCCCCCCCCCTTCTTCTCTATTTTCCATACTGGCATCCAACTATTATTGAATGGGGATTAAAGGACTTTTAGAGACTTTCTGAGATAACACATAATAAAACAACCAGTGTTAAAAACGTAAAATATAAGGCTAATACATCCAGGAATGAGTTAGCTCTCTTTTTGAAACTCGCACATTTTTTGGCCTTCCTTGAAGTAGCAGCAGCAACAGCCCCTATATATATCTCAAACTAGTGCATGCTTGTGTCACATGGCACCCTTATAGCCGGAGCACATATACTGCATATAACTGCATATGACTGGTGTATATATGTGTAAAAGTAAAGCAAAGTAAGGCTAAAGCAAGGTGAAGGAACAGAGGATCCAAGGGTGGTATATAAATGGAAGTCTCTCTCTGCCTTCTAGTTCCTCACACCAATCAGCCATTTACTAACGACCGCTTGTTGATGACTTGTTGACTTTGGCCGGCTTGGCCTGCTGTTTGGGGGTTCTCCCCCCCTCCCTTCCACTGCGTTGCTTGCTGCTGCCACCGGGTTGATCCTGACGCTGTTGCCTATCCTCAACCACCTGTTGGCCCATTCGGGGGGCCAGGGTCTGGAAAAACCTCTTCCCTGTCTTCCTTACTAGCGCCACTATATCGATATTGCGGAGCTGACACAGACGTGAAGTACCTACCTCTGTCTCAGCTTAATATTTTTTAATCTATTCTATCCATCTACCCACATTGCTGTGAAGTTGCACGGAGAAATCCTAAAGTATTATATATACAATGAGGGGTAAATCAACAAGAGGCGGGGCCATAGCAAAATCACCGAGGGTGAGTTCAAGCCCCAATACAATTAGGAAATTTCTGACCCAAGAAAAATCTATAGAAAAAACTTCTCAGGAAAAACAACAAGGAACAAAAAAGAAGCAAGAGGAGATAAAGGAGAAAAGTTAAAAAACTGAATCTAATAAATCATCAATCAGCACAGCAAATTTCGAACTGAGTTCAAGGACAGAAAATGAAGAAGAGGAAGAACAGGGAGAAATAAAAGAACATGCCCCTACAAAAGGCGACATGCGAGAAATGTTCGCAGAGCTAGAAAAATCATTAAAAATTGAATTGGTTAAAATCCAGAGAGATCTGGGACTTGTCCAGACAGATTTGGGACATGCACTAGGACGAGTAGAAGAACTAGAGAAAAAACAAGAAGACCAAAAAATAATACAGGGGATGAGAAAAGAAATAAAAGAAGTCAAGAAAAACGCTAGAGACCTAGCTTATAAGCTAGAGGACCAAGAGAACAGAGCAAGACGAAAAAACCTGAGAATCCGAGGATTAAAAGACACCCCACAGGAAGAAAACTTAGGAGAAAAGGTTCAAAAAATTCTTAACCCAGTACTAGGAAGAGGTGAAGATGACCAACTACTGATTGAAAGAGTCCACTGCATAAGAAAACCAATAGGTATCCCAGTAGAGTCCCCTAGAGACGTGATAATTAGATTCCAAAATTATTCAGATAAAGCACAAATATGGGAGAATTTAAAGAAAAATAAATCATTAATAAATAAAGAAAACAATAAGATACAGATTTTCACGGATTTAGCACCTGAAACATTGAGGAGAAGAAGAATCCTAAAGCCATTAAGAGATGCAAAAACAGGGAATCAGATACAACTGGGGATTTCCAGCATGCCTAATAGGAAAGAAAGATGGACGGTCTGCAAAACTTACCTTTCCAGAAGAAACTCAGGATTTTTGTAAAAAATTGGGTATACAAGAGCCAAATATGCCTGAATGGTATGAGGATGATGACAGCGACCCACAGATGGAAGAGCAACAATGGAGACTAGCCGGAAGGAATAAAAAAACGGAAATAGCAAGACGATTTAAAACAAAGAAATAGTGCAAGGAACAATGGGAGGGTTTTTTTTCCTCCTGCTGTTCACTTCTACCTCATTTTTTGCCATGAGGGAGAGGAAGGGTGGAGGCGGTGGGAGGGGAGGCGGAGGGGGGATAAGGGAGGTGGAAGGGGAGGGGAAGAGAAAAGAGAGTAAGTAATATAAGGAAATGTATGACAGCTCCCCCAGAAGGACGGAATGTCCTTCCAATTAGGAAGGAGATAGAACGTGCTAGATCAAAAGAGCACCACCCCAAAAGAAATGGGTATCAGGGCAAACGACCCTATGAAACAACTATATACCCTAAGATCAAAAGAAGATCAAAAGAATACCAACATGAGACGGGTGGGAAGGGAGGGGAGGGGGGGGGTCAAGAGGGGGGGGGAGGTATGGGAGGCGGGATGGGGGAGGGAAAGGGGGAGGGGTTGGGACAGGAAAACTCCCCACTGTCAAATGGTAACAGAAATTTTAAACAAAGATGGGTTCTCCAATCTCGGTAGAATGTTTTTAGAGGAATCTCAGTCGACCCTGCCCCTCCGCTCCTGGATTAGAGCAGGTATGACTAGAAAGGTTGAAAATGAGGGATGAACAATTAAAAATAGTAACTTACAATGTAAGTGGACTAAATTCCCCCATAAAAAGATATAAGATCTTGGAAGAATTAAGAAGAGAAGCAGCAAATAGAGTTTTCCTGCAGGAAACACATATCTCTCTCCACTCAAATGTAAAATTATATTCCAAATATTTCCCTAAATGGTACTATGGAGATACACCAGTAGATCGTGTGAGAGGGGTAGCAATAGGATTGGCGAGAAATACAGAATTCTCCCTGAAAGAAATTAAAGCTGACCCACTGGGCCATTATCTTTTCCTTAAAGGACAAATAAGGGGCATGGATTTAACGTTGGTTAATATCTATAACCCAAACAAAAACCCGAGTGAACACCTAGGGAGAATTCTGTATGACTTAGACATTTTTAAAAAAGGCTATCTGGTAATGGCGGGTGACATACATTTCTGTATGGATCCAAGCCTCGACAGTACAATGACGCTGGGAGAACAAAAACTCAGAAAAATTAAGAAAAAATTACATCAGATTCAATTAGTAGATGCATGGAGAATTCAACACCCAAAAAAAAGAGATTACACTTATTACTCCTCAGTCCACTTGATGTACTCAAGACTGGACTATTTTTTTATAGATCATTGTCTATTAGAGTATATAGAAGGTATAGAAATAGGTACGATCACACTATCGGATCATGCCCCTCTGACCTTAACTATTAAAATACCAACTTATCATAAAAGTATGGGAACATGGAGGTTAAATGAAGAATTAATCCAGGATGAAGAAATAGGAAATAGAATAGAAAAGTAACTAGAATTATACTTCCAAGAAAGTGACCTACCGGAAACATCATTTGCTACAATTTGGGAGGCACATAAAGCATATATCAGAAGAATATTGATATCTATAGCCTCAAAAAAAAAGGAGAGGACCAATCAAATGACGGTCCATATCACGGTAATACCGAAAGAAGGGAAAGATCAAACCCTATGTTCCAGCTATAGGCCAATTGCTCTGTTAAATGCAGATACAAATATATTTGCAAACATTTTGGCAATAAGATTAAAAAGCCTATTAAAATTATGGATCCATCCGGATCAAATCGGATTTGTGCCAGGCAGAGAAGGGAAAGATAATGTAACCCGAACTCTGCTACTCCTAAAAAAAACTAAAAATCGTGAAGTCCCCTCCATCCTATTGTCGATTGATGCCGAGAAGGCCTTCGATAGGGTGGACTGGGACTTCATGAAGGAGACAATAAAAAACCTAGGAATCGGAACTAAGGATGAGGCAATGGACAGCAAAAATTAAAATAAACGGCGGTCTATCAGAAAGGTTTAAGATGGGCAATGGGACGAGACAGGGGTGCCCCTTGTCACCCCTGCTCTTCATACTGTCAGGGTTATTTGGGGATGTTAAATTTAAAAAGAAGAAAATGAAATGTTATATTTTGTTCTGTATATGAAGCTATGACATCCATTTTTGTCAGGTTACTGAAAGGTTAAATTTCCTTTAAAAGTGTCTGTTCAGGAAATTCTTAAACAGGTTTTACCCCAGACATGCTGTGTTGACCTAAGGTAATAAATAAATAGTCTGTTGACTTTCTTTAAGATAAGGTCTAAGACACTATTCCAAGGTAATCTTGTTTGTGTGGGATCATAAAACAAGTCAGTATTTTTCTGTGTTTAGATCCATTTTAAAATAAGATTTAAAGATATATATTATAATCTTATATGTAAAGGAATATTAACACTGAAATATATATATATAACTAGCATACATAGATATGTAGAAGACCGTTATATATTATAATTGTTTCATATTTTGCTAAATTCACTTTACTGATTTTGATGACTGATCTCTGTATGTCAAGACAGACTTCAGTAAACATTTGTAAATTGTAAGATGTAGAAAGCATCATAAAATTTTGTTTGACCTTTTGTTAGACTCCAGAAGGTCTGGATTGTAAGCTATTGATCAATATAAAGTTTGAAGTTTATTTGAAGATAAATAATGCTGTCATACTGAACCTAAGTGCAATGCAATACTGCCATTTTTGCTGACTGCTACTAATTGAAGTCTTAGGTTAAAAAGTAAAAAAAAAAACAATATATATATTACATAAGATATATTAAATATTAGAATGATGTTATCAAGATTAATTCCTTATTTAGATACATGATGGATATTAAATGGACATTAAATAGATGAGAGCATGGTTACATTTTATGTTGTTTTATAATAGTCTTAAATGGAGAAATCTTTATTTAATTTTAATATACTGGTTGACCAAGAGGTGTCACCCTATGACATCACCAGTTAATGAATAAGATGTTCCAACCAATGATGATCATGTTACTCCCTCTGGGTTTAACTTATTGTAATTTTAATAGTCCTTTGTTTTATACCATATAAAAGCCCAGATGAGAGAGACACATGACACATCACATTTTGCCCAATATACATCACACATACAACATACACACTACTACAACCATGCACAGACTCATCTACACAGACTCCATTTCAATCCACCATGTATCTGAACCTTTGAGGGACGCCAAACGAAGCTCCTCCCTAATTGGCCACCATCTTGGAAAAGCAGCCATCTTAAGGAACCTGGTAACTACCATTCTAAGCTAGCGGCCATCTTGAATATGGTAAATATGCTTTGCTGTTTATTTGATTATTATTCAATATTGTTTATGTACTTCCTTAAATGTTTTACATTTCATATTTAAAGGGTAACGAAAGTATAATCCCAGCCATATAAACCATATGTAGATTTTTCTCTAAAGAGATGATTTTTGTTTTTATAACATTTTTTTATTAATATCAGATTAAGCGCATTATTTGCAATTTTACGTCTTCCGTTTGGCATGGCTTATTCTCACTTCATCTGCAGTGGAATGACTTTCGGCCGTGTGATTCGCAGACAATTGTGGTCTGATTATATAGAATATTCATTTATGGTTTCTACTACAACTGGTAAAAATGTAATCTTGCTTTCATTTCACTTTCACTTTGTTTTATTTTCACTTTCATTATTGAGCTACAAATCACATTGCATTTATTGTTTGAAGTTGGTATTTTTGTAAAGTTATCTTTTTGTGTCATCTCAAGCTTGATCATTTATCATGATTACATGTCTCGTGAATAAAACTTTTATATATTCCATACTGTAGACTGTTTTCACTAAGATTGGTATATGCTTTTAAAAAGAAATTAATCAATAAAAAGAATTTGCTACATATTGATTTATGGAATAAGTTGAGATTCTCCTTTCGCACAGATCTTTGCTTATTATTAACCATAAATAGACACTGTTATATTCAGAGCAGTATAAACATTCTGACATAATGGAGGCACAGCGAGATATTATTAATTATTATTAATTCTGACAATACTGACCTTAGAACCTTTATTAGCAAAAATCAGACAAAATAAAGATATAAAAGGAGTGAAGGTGAACCAAGATGAACACAAAATTGCAGCATATGCGGATGATTTATTATTTTTCATAACGAATCCAAGGATCACATTGCCAAACATTCAAAAGGAGTTGAAAGAGTATGGAAAGCTATCAAATTTCAAAATAAACCCTATAAAATCAGAAATCCTTAATATAGGGTTAAACACTCAGGAAGAGCAAATATTAAAAACATACTTCCCATACACCTGGACAAAAGAAAAATTAAAATATCTGGGGATATATATAACACCAAAAATTGGAAAACTAGATCAAGCTAATTATATACCTTTATTAAATTAAATAAAAATAGACATAAGAAGGAAATCAAATAACCAAATTTCATGGGTCGGAAGAATAAACGTCGTTAAGATGTTTATGTTACCAAAGATCTTATATACCTTCTCTCTATTACCAATAAACATTCCCGCAACTTTTTTTAGGGTAATAAAAACATTAATAACAAAATATATATGGCAGCGGAAAAAACCCAGAGTGCAAAATAAGACTCTCACAAGAGATAAAACACAAGGAGGATTAGCAACACCAGATATAGAAAGGTATTATAAGGCGGTAATTATTACACGAATGATTGATTGGACAAAAGTAGAAAGGGAGAAAAGATGGGTGGAGATAGAATGTGCACAAAATAATATTCACTTACACAAAACAATATGGATACCACCAAAATATAGGGAATCACAAGGAGCACATGAATTAACAAAGGTAGTTTATAAAATATGGGATGGGATCAATAAACAAATGAAATGGAAATACAATTCACCAATGATATCACTAAATGGCACTAAATATTTCCCACCAGGGAAAGAGGAAAAATTTGGAAAATGGATAGGGAACACTCAATTAAAAGATATATTGCACAAATGTCACATTAAAACACTTCAAAATTTAAAACAAAATAATAAGAATATGAAATTAGATGATTGGAGATATCTCCAGCTGAGTCATTTTGTAAGGTCACTTCCACAGCCGATCAGATCACAAAAGAATCTCAACACCATCGAGAAATTAAGTTATACCTCCACTCAAAAGCATAGAGTGTCACAAATATATAAAATGCTGACAGAGTGGCATAGCCTGGAGAAAATGGGAGAAAGAAATAGGGGCACAATTCTCAAAACAGGAATCAGAGGTGGTACTGAAAGCGGTAGGATCCATAGCCATAGATGTGAGTACAATAGAATTAAATTACAAATGTCTATTAAGATGGTACATCACACCAGAATTAATAAACACATTTCAACAAGATAAGACAGATAAATGCTGGCGGGAATGCAGTAATACAGGAACAATGTATCACATGTTCTGGGATTGCCCAAAAATAAGAGAATTCTGGATAAAGGTCCAACAATTGACCAGGGAAATCACAGGAATAATGATACCAAATGACCCATGGGTTTGCTTATTTCACAAAACAACGTCATTAAAAAAATATAAAATGACTCTGGTCCCAACCTTGTTAAATGCAGCAAAGGGAATAATACCAAAAAAGTGGAGAGAAGTTGACAGCCCAAAGGGATGGTGTAATAAAATAAACAACATCTTTAATATGGAATATATTTGTAATACGCAAGAGGAGATCCCAATAAACTTGAAAAAAAATGGGGAAAATGGATAGAATTTAAAAAAATCAAGTAAATACATTGAAATAAATGACTAAACATACTAATTTAGAGAATATTGGAGGAAGGTAGACATAGGCAGGAAGGGGAGGAAGTCCTGGGGGAGGGGGGTAGTAAGGGATAGGAAAGGGGGAAATATTATAGATTTACTGTTTTGAATATTGCCTTTCTTTTATAAATTAATGTTTATATGTGGAATTCCATTTTTGGGAATCATTTTTGTAAATTTATATGCAAATAAAAATAAAGTATAAAAAAAAAAAAAAAAAACATAAAGAATATTGGGAAACTGCATTGCACAACACTTTTAGCAAAGACCAATGACTACAGGCCTGTGTGTTCGCTCACAAATGCTCTGTTAGCACACAAATCCAGGAAACAGCATACAAACTCCTAACACAATGGTATGTCACACCAACCAAACTACACAACTGGTTTCTCGGTACATCGGATCTTTGCTGGTGCTGTGGGCAAATGAAAGGTACCTTAAAACATATATGGTGGAACTGTACCTTAATACAGCCATTTTGGCAGAAGGCATGCCAGCTCACAAAACGTATTACGAAAACCTTGATCCAGTTGACAGCATCCTGCTGCCTGTTGCATATTGGTAGCTGTTCAAAAACAAAATACAAACACTCTTTGACTAGGTTCTTGCTTACCGCCGCAAACTCTAGCATCCCGAGATACTGGAAATCCACACACACCCCTAAAATTAGGGAATGGCTTCACAATATACAGACCATATATGCCCTGGAAGAAATCAGGGCAATAGCTCATGAAACAATGGAGAATTTTAGCAAAACATGGAATACTTGGGTTATCTTCACACAATCTGAAGATTTTGCACAACTAACAAAAACATAATTTGTCTATGAGGGCTTTGGCAATTTCTATACTTTCTTTATATTAATTTACTCGCTATCTTTTCCTACTCTATAATCTCTTTACCTTGTTTGTCTTACCTTACATAAGATTTATCGATCTATCAGTTGGATAAACACGGACAATATTTGAACTAATGAAACATACAGACATAATGATGCACCTGTATTCTCTCTTGGACGTGATGATGAGATACCAAGTAAATCTTTTTTGATATGTTCCTGTTATACCACCTATAGCTATATGATTGTTATTATACTACATTACTCAATAAAAACTTATTGAAACAAAAAAAAATCCAGCTTTGTGTATATTCATGCTCCCTTGTTCAAAAAGTTCTGTAATAAGAGCAGTGGATATATGTTGGTAATGGTGGATCCTATTCAAACCACTAAAATCTATACAAGGCCCTAAGGTTTTGTCTTTGTTCCAATAAAAAAGTAATAGTGCCTGAAGAGGAAAAAGACAGGTGGATAAACCCTTCTTGAAATTCTCCTGCATGTAGGTTTTTTTTTAAAGCTTTAGTCTCAAGTTCAGGCAAAAAGTAGACTCATCCTCTCTAGGAGGAAAGGTACCTGGCTAGAGATAAATAGACCAGTCAGGTGAGGTGGAAGCTCCATAGAGGCTTTTTCAGAAAACATGCCACTGAAGTATGCACAAAAAGGTAGAAGAGAAGAAGTGAATAGGTTTGCCAGAATCTTAGTATGGCTCAGACAGATATAACAACATGTCTGGATGTGATTTTGCTTGTGGTCAAGTCATTGTATGGATTAGGTAACTTCAGCCAGAAGTATCACAAGATGAGATGATAAGCAGGGGATACTATCAGGTAGAAGCTTATGGATTCCTGGTAAAGGTGCTTGGTGTTGGGTTGATGTTAGATAGAAGAGGGCCCTAATTGTGTGAAATAGGCCCAGAAATAGTGAGGAGCAGGAGGATGAGGGAAGAAAGATGTCAGTGAGTGAGAGTTCATATATCACATAGTTTGAGGCTGGAGGCTATGTAAACCATGTGGATTGAGAATTAACAGGAGGTGATGAGTGCATTAATAGGGATGAAATTGCCTGATGAAGGGGCCCTGTGTGGCTCTGAAACGTTGCTACATATTTATCATGTGACCATAGAATAAAGCTTTGGACCCTTTCGAGAAATCCTTTGTGTTCTGATAACATTTCTTCACTTTGTTACACGGTAGAGTCCAAAGTGGAGCTTAGGCTGAGGGTTGAGGCATAAGTGTAATCAGGCAGGCCGGGTTAGCAACAAATCTGTCAGAACGGCACAACATCAGGATCAAGAAGAATAGTCAAGGGCAGGCAGAGGTCATACACAGTCTGGCAGAGGAAAGCAGGATTGTCAGGTGGAAGCACTATTTTGAAAGTACTATTTATAATCTAAGCTGATTGCAGATTGACTGCGGCTGAAGCACTAAGCAGAGTATATGCTACATAGACTCAGATCTTGCTGGGGCAGAGGAAATAGAGCTGAGTCACTAGAACAAGAAGGGTCCAGGTTCAAAATTACCCAGACACATGACAGATAAATCATGGTACAGGATGGTGAGCACAGTAAATAGACTGGGAAAAGCAGAGCTGGGTGAGAAAAATATATGTTTGCCTATAGTATGTCAAGAGCACTGTTTGTAGATATTCTTTTAGTGGTTTCATCAAAGTGCCTAATGTGCCAAATTGCCTTTCCTAAAGTGGCCATACACTAGTAAATTTTAAAATACAAAATTCATACGTACATTCAAAGACTTGACAGATTTTATTATAGAGTACTTCAACATTTAATTTGCTTTTAACATTTCATTTTAAAATGATTAAACTTTTAAGAATGAAAACCACATACACTGAGAACGTTTTGCTATTCTGATCCTTTTAATCTTCTCATCAGTGTGGCCAAAAACAAATGTAGATTTTAACCCATTAACTATTAGAAAATTAAACTAATGTTCTTAAAAAGTAAGATTTAGAGTAATAGTAAAGTCTTGTTTTTTTTTTTTTTTTTTTTGTTAAATAACAAACATAATACACTTACCTGCTCTACGCAGTTGGTTTTGAACAGAGCAGCCTGGATCCTCCTCTTCTTGGGTCCTTCTTTGGCTCTCCTGGCCCCTTCCTCTTGTTGAGTGCTTCCGCAGCAAGCTGCTTGCTATGGGGGCACCCGAGCTGAGTCACATCTCTCTGTGTCCATTTAAACACAGAGCCGCGATCAGGCCCCATCCCCTTTCTCTCCTGATTTGCTGAATGATTTTGATTGAAAGCAGCAGGAGCCAATCATGCTGAACTGCTGTCTCAACCAGTTAGGAAGGGAGTCCCAGGCAGCTTAAACACTCCTCCAACATCACTGAATAAAGACAGGCTAAGTATTAAGGGGAGCTGCTGCACACAGGAGTTTTTTTTTTTTTTTTTTTAATCTTAATGCATAATGCATAAAAAAAAAACCTTCTGCCTTTACAATCCCTTTAAGAAAATTATACTAGTGTATGGTGAACATTAGAGCAAGAAAGGTATTTAAAATTGACACTTGCTGAAAAACTGACATTGCAAGAGTGCCGACCCCCTCTAGAAAGTGTGCCTTCCTTCAAAGGCTACTCAAAAGTTAAAGGGATTAGGTATGGGGATGTAGTAGTTAACTATTTAATTAAGAACTGATGAAGACAGATGGGTGAAAGGGCATACTTTTCACACCTAAGACAGGGACAGTCCATAAAGTTAACATCACATTTTCAATCAAATAAAACAAGTAAGGCTTTTACAATAATATAATTCTAAATAAATAGATGTAAGTTAATTTGGTGTATCGTATAATATGAAAGCAGGAAAATCAGCAAAAAAAAACCAGCAGTTTTAAACACAACAACATTATAAAAATGATGGGGGATAAAAGGCAGCCCTGTCATGTGCCAAGTGGAATTGGGAATGGATTTGTTAATTTGCAATTTTTTCAGACAAATGCCATGGGATTGGAGTAAGACGAGATGATCCAAGCCACTATGCTATGTTGCATGTGAAAGGCCAATTTTTAACATGACATCCCTCATGTAATCCCAAGGCACCCTGTCAAAGGACTTCTCTTCATCAGTTGACAGGGGAAGGCCCTTGACTTCTTTTGGTTTGCATGTAGTAAATTAGATTTAGGGTTTTAATGTTGTTATCTCAGATCTCCCTACCAGGAGCTTAATTGTTCTAGGTTAATATTAAATATGTGGGGATGATGCTAGATCACTACTACTGCCACTAGATGGTCTCATTCCTATATTGGAAAGTATCAAAGAAAAAAATTGTGTGTGATGAGACTTTAACTATCTCACCAATGGGAAAATAAAAACTCCCAAACTATTTTAAAATATATATATACAGTATATCATATCTTCATCTATTTAAAAAAAAAATATATTTTTTTTAAATCACATCCTTATACATATGACATCCAATCTACCAGTTGCCTCCCATGAGAGAAGACAAGGGATTAATGGCATTGAGATCCTCCAAAATTATAAATTGTAGGTCGATTCACTTTGCAGGAAAAATATGTTTCATTGGGATCTCAAGTCTCTTATGCAAGTAAAATTGAACACGACAATGACAGCAAAGAGAAAATATACTGTATAAATATGAATTTACATATCATATAGTATCAAACAAATAAATGTAGTGACAATCATGTATTTCCCAATAGTGAAAACTGTCTCCTAATATACAGTACATGGAAACCGAGAGAGGGAAAAAAGGGGGGAGGGGGAAGGGAGTTTTTGAACGATCAAAGATACCTTACGAGGAACAAGGATTGTTTATATAAGTTCAGAACCCCCCCCCCCCCATCCTTTTTCCCCTCCCTCTCTTTCCCTGTATATTAGGAAATATTTTTCACAATGGGGAAATACAAGATTGTCACTATATCTATTTGTTTGGTATTATGTAAATTTATATGTATTGTGAGGGATTAGCTTGGTAGCGGGTGTGGATAACCCCTTTTGGGGGGGGTTCGTCACACAGGGAGATAGCCGAGGAGTGGTTGAAAACAACAGTTTATGGTTTATTCTTCCAATTTCTTCAAAACAGTGCATGCAGCAAAAACATCAAAATAAAATAAAACACAAAATAAATCCTGGCCACTGTGGGCGTCTACCTTCTCACACACCGGAACCTATCTAAGGAGTCTTCCCAACCTACTCTTTGGGCAGACCCTGCTGGTTCTACAGCAGACACTCAAATGTCCATTTGTGTTTTCTTTACACAGAAAAAATTCAACACCTCACCTTTAGAAGTCTCTCATCTGACTGCTCTCCCCAGCTTACACAGCCTCAGGAGACAGCAATCAATAGACTCCCTTTGGACAAGTTATAGAGATCTTAATTGCCTCATTCTGAACAGCTGAAAGTGTTCTCAACTTCCGTACACCTTCCTGCCTACCTCTGCAGCCGACACCTGATAGCAATTAGTGAATTGTCTAAACCAAGCAGAAATATATCTCCCGTCAGTGACAACACCCATAGATTTTCCTGACTTCCTGTCACATACCCCCCCCTCTTGTTTCAACCCTAGGGTTGGGACACAGGTTGACAGGCACGCATGTGCACGGGACAAACCATCTGCATTCCCCATTTGAACACCGGGGCGATGCGTTACCACAAAACTAAATTCCTGAAGGGCCAGAAACCACCTATTTATTCTCCTATTGGTCTCCTTGTTCTGTGCCATCCACTTCAATGGGGCGTGATCCGTCACCAGTTCAAACTGTCTACCCAGGAGGTAGTATCGGAGAGAATCCAAGGCCCATTTCACCGCCAAACACTCTTTCTCAATGGTGGCATAATTCTCTTCATGGGCCTTCAACTTTCGGCTGAGGTACATAACAGGGTGTTCTTCCCCATTGATAATCTGGGACAGTACAGCTCCTAAACCCACATTTGATGCATCTGTCTGGACCACAAAGTCTCGTGAAAAATCAGGCGACTTTAAAACTGGCTGGCTACATAAGGCCTGTTTTAAAGCCTGAAAAGCTGTTTCTGCCTCGGGAGTCCATTTGATCATGACAGACTCCTTCCCTTTGGTCAGATTGGTCAGGGAAGCAGCCTGTGAGGCAAAATGGGGAATAAAACGGCGATAATAACCTGCAATCCCCAAAAATGCACGAACCTGTTTCTTGCTGGTGGGACGTGGCCAATCCTTAATAGCTTCAACTTTGTTTATTTGGGGCTTGATTAGACCTCTACCAATGGTATACCCCAGATACTTCGCCTCTTCTAGCCCAATGGTACATTTTTTTGGATTGGCTGTAAACCCAGCTTTCCAGATGGAATCCAACACAGCCTGAACTTTTGGTAAGTGTGAGTCCCAATCCTCACTGTGAATGACCACGTCATCGAGGTATGCAGCAGCATAGGCTAGATGAGGCCGAAGGGTCTTATCCATGGTGCGTTGGAATGTGGCAGGAGCATTCTGTAACCCAAAAGGCATCCTCCGATATTGGAAAGATCCGTCTGGAGTTACAAATGCTGTTTTTTCCCTGGCCGACCCCGAGAGAGGAATTTGCCAATAACCCTTGGTAAGGTCTAACGTGGTCATGTACCGGGCAGTGCCTAGGCGATCAATTAGTTCATCTATGCGGGGCATAGGATAGGTGTCAAACTTAGTGATTTTATTCAGGCGGCGAAAATCATTACAAAACCGCCAACTTCCATCTGATTTGGGCACTAAGACAATGGGACTGGACCAATCACTATTTGACTCTTCTATCACCCCCAACTCAAGCATTTTTTTTACTTCCTGGCGAATGGCATCTCGCCGGGCTTCTGGAATTCTATAAGGCTTTAACTTGACCTTATCCCCTGGGGTGGTGATAATGTCATGTTTAACTCCCGAGACCCAACCTGGCAGGTCTGAAAACTTCTCCCTATTACGGAGCACAAATTCTTTAACCTCCTGTTTCTGAAGTTTGGACAGAGTCTCTGCTGTCCCAACTTCAGGGACAGCCAGGTGAACTGGAGCAGAAACTCGGGTAGTCTCAGCGACCAAGGACTCTCTATCCTTCCATGGTTTTAACAAGTTCACGTGATAGAGCTGCTCAGGTTTTCGTCTTCCTGGTTGGCTAATTTTATAATTCACCATCCCTATTTTCTCCAATACTTCATAGGGCCCCTGCCATTTGGCTAGGAATTTACTTTCGACCGTGGGGACCAACACCAACACCCTATCACCAGGTGCAAAAGAACGGACCTGGGCCCCACGATTGTAAATCCTTTGTTGAGCCAACTGGGCTTGGGCTAAATGTGCCTTCACAATCGGCATCACTTGGGCAATTCTATCTTGCATTTGGGCAACATGCTCAATCACACTTCGATGAGGGGAACTCTCACTCTCCCATGTTTCCCTGGCAATGTCAAGTAGGCCCCGGGGGTGCCTCCCATACAGCAACTCAAACGGAGAGAACCCTGTGGATGATTGGGGAACCTCTCTTATGGCAAACATCAGATAAGGGAGCAGATAATCCCAATTCTTTCCGTCTTTATCCACCACCTTCCTCAACATTTGTTTTAACGTTTTATTAAACCTCTCCACTAACCCATCTGTTTGAGGGTGATATACTGAGGTACGTAACTGGGTCACTTTCAGGAGTTTACAAAGTTCTCTTGTCACCCTGGACATAAACGGGGTGCCCTGGTCAGTTAGGATTTCCTTAGGTAGACCCACCCGGGTGACAACTTGAAATAACTCCTTGGCTATGGTTTTAGCAGAGGTATTTCGGAGAGGAATCGCTTCTGGGTAACGGGTGGCATAATCCATTATCACCAAGATGTGCTGGTGCCCTCTTGTGGACTTCAGTAAGGGCCCAACCAAATCCATGGCGATCCTCTCAAAAGGAACCTCGATAATGGGCAGGGGTACCAAAGGACTACGGAAATAGGGCATGGGTGCATTAATCTGACACACTGGACAGGAAGAGCAGTACAATTCCACTTCCTTAGTGATCCCAGGCCAATAAAACCTCTGGGTGATTCTCTCCCGGGTTTTTTCTGCTCCCAAATGTCCCCCAAGAATGTGCCCATGGGCCAGTTCCAAAACCATCTTGCGGTACGGTTTAGGCACTACCAGTTGCTCAACAGTGTCCTCTATCCTCTGTGACACTCGATATAAGAGGTCCCTCTCAATAATGAAGTAAGGGAGGGCAATCCTCTCGTCAGGGTTAACTAGCTCCCCATCTATCTTCACTACATTCTCCCGGGCTCTTAGCAATGTGGGGTCCCTCAATTGCTCAGTGATAAAATTTTCTCGGTGCACTTTAAGGTCATCCAACCCTAACGGCCGCTGTTCCTCTTCTGAGGTAGCAGGCTCCTCCCTAGGGACTGGTGTTTCCCCGGCTAAGACTGAGCACGGAAACTCAGGATAATCCTCACAGTTAGAGGATTCTGGAGTAGATGGTTCAGGCTCAGAAGAACCACCTACTGGGGAATCTGGGCAATCCCAGAGTTCCCAGAATTTTGGGAAATCCCTTCCCACAATGGCGTCATGTGGCAGTTTGGGAACTAAACCCACTTGGTGACACAAGTTACCGAGGGAGGTTTCAAAGGAAACTGTAGTCACCGGATATTCTCGAGTGTCCCCATGTACACAAACTACCGCCATTTTCCTAGGATGTACGTTTTTTTTCACCACTAGATCACTTCTCACTAAGGTAACCAGGCTACCTGAATCCAACAATACCACAACATCTTTACCATCTAAACACATTCTATATAAAGGTTTCTCATTCCCCTTTACTGCAGTGTATGTGGTTGCAAAAAAAGACTGTCGTCTCTCTGTCAGAAAGTCACAATGCATGGGTTCATCATCCACTGGGCAAACCGCTGGGCAAACTGCTGCTACATGTCCCTCTTCCCGGCAACGGTAACAAATCAACCTTCCAGTCCTCTCCTGTGGGATGGGTCTTCCAGGTCGCTCTCGCCAAACATTAGTAGTAGTCCTACTAACACCTCGAGTTGCTCTTTGGATCCTCTCTCCACCCCCATCCCCTGACGCAGTCTTACTTATAGGTGGGGAGGGTCTGGTCTTGGGGTGAAAAGTCTGTGCATCTCTGGAAAAAGAGGTCAAATTCTCAGTTGTTAGGTACCTTTCGACCAGGTCTACTAATTTGTCTGCGGTTTCCGGACCACCATGGCTTACCCATTTCTGCAGGGTGTTAGGAAGAGACCTAAGAAATTTGTCCATGACTACTCGCTCCAAAATTTCTGGTCCGGACAGAATTTCTGGCTGCAGCCATTTCTTAGCCAAATGGATGAGGTCATACATCTGCGACCGGGGTGGTTTCTTCAGCTGATAACTCCAATTGTGGACCCGCTGAGCACGGACATCCAAGGTTACCCCAAAACGTGCCAATATTTCCACTTTTAATCGATCATAGTTTTTTGCATCTGCAAGTTCCAAGTCAAAATATGCCTTTTGGGCTTCTCCAGCTAATAGGGGGGCCACTAGTCCAGCCCACTGTTCTTTAGGCCAACTCTCTTTCTCCGCTGTTCTTTCAAACGTGGTCAGAAACATCTCAGGGTCCTCATCTGTAGTCATCTTTGGCAATAAGTGGTTTACCCGAAAAGTCGGTATGTTACTGGCCTGACTCCCAACCTCGGTCTGCTGTCTCTGAAGCTGTTTCACAATGGCCTCCATTTGCTGCTGGTGTCTCTGTTCCACGCCTTCAATGGCCTCTCGGTGAGCTTGTTGTTGAGCTGCAAAGCTCCGCTGAAAATCCGCATTTGCCTGCTGTTGAGCTGCATTTGCCTGCTGTTGGGCTGCATTCGATATAATCAGTTGTTTCAGTATTTCCTCCATTTTTTTGGGTTTACTTTAACTGCCCGCGGCACTCCACCATATGTGAGGGATTAGCTCGGTAGCGGGTGTGGATAACCCCTTTTGGGGGGGGTTCGTCACACAGGGAGATAGCCGAGGAGTGGTTGAAAACAACAGTTTATGGTTTATTCTTCCAATTTCTTCAAAACAGTGCATGCAGCAAAAACATCAAAATAAAATAAAACACAAAATAAATCCTGGCCACTGTGGGCGTCTACCTTCTCACACACCGGAACCTATCTAAGGAGTCTTCCCAACCTACTCTTTGGGCAGACCCTGCTGGTTCTACAGCAGACACTCAAATGTCCATTTGTGTTTTCTTTACACAGAAAAAATTCAACACCTCACCTTTAGAAGTCTCTCATCTGACTGCTCTCCCCAGCTTACACAGCCTCAGGAGACAGCAATCAATAGACTCCCTTTGGACAAGTTATAGAGATCTTAATTGCCTCATTCTGAACAGCTGAAAGTGTTCTCAACTTCCGTACACCTTCCTGCCTACCTCTGCAGCCGACACCTGATAGCAATTAGTGAATTGTCTAAACCAAGCAGAAATATATCTCCCGTCAGTGACAACACCCATAGATTTTCCTGACTTCCTGTCACAGTATATATTTTCTCTTTGATTTCATTGTAGTGTAATTATACTTACATGAGAGACTCAAGGTCCTGATGAAGCGGATTTGTTCACAAAACACGTCAACCTACAATTTATAACTTTGGAGGATCTCCATGCCATTCATCTCCTGTCCCCTCTCATGGGAGACAAGTGGTAAATTGAATGTCATATGTATAAGGATGTGTTTTTTTTTAAGAAAATTAATGTTTTCAATGGATATAATAAAGATATGTTATATATTTTTTAAATAGTTTGTGGATGTATATTTGCCCATTGGAGAGGTAATTAAAGTCCCATCCCACACAATTTTGACCTTTGATATATTTGTTCTTGGTTAAGTAGAAAATCATTTAAAATCTTTGTTGAGTAGGGAAAGAGGTCTATGGTTTGCACAGGAGGAGAATTATTTCCTGATTTCCTAGGAAATATAAAATGTAGACAACATGTACATGACAAAAAAAATGTTTAGTTTCATTTTGTTTAGATTCATTAATCTAGTTATTTTGTTTCATTCAATTTAGTTGATTCAAAACATTTTGATAGATTTTTTTTTTATTAAAATATGGCAAAAAAAAAACCGAACAAAAAATGAATCTTCATCCAATGATTACAGTGACTCTTTATCCACTTGCCGACCACTTACCGCATATATACTGTGACAGTGTGGCTCTCCCAGGCAAACCGACGTAGGTATACGTCGGTCGCCTGGTGGCAGCTGGGGGCGAGCGTGCGCCGCTGGCGGTGCACTCCCGCTCCTGCTCCCGCTCCCGATCGTCAGTGGGAAAATTGATGCAGCAAGCAGGCGGCTCCAATTGCTGTCTGACACCCATGATCATTCCCCGCTGAGAGAGAAGGACGGTTGGCTGTTGTAAACACAGCGGTCCCTCCTTCTCCTTGGGATGATCATAGAGCCCATGTGTTCCTGCTATATAGGATCTCATGTTTCTATGGTAATTTCAGAAGCCACGCCCCCCACAGTTAGAATCACTACCCTAGGCTCACATTTAATCCCTTGATTACCCACAGGGTTAACCCCTTCCCTACCAATGGCATTATTACAGTAACAATGCATATTTTTAGCACTGATTACTGTAGTAATGTCACTGATACCCCCAAAAGTGTGAAACATCCAAGTTAGGGGTCCGATCTGTCCGTCGCAATGTCACAGTCACGCAAAAAATCGCAGATCGCCACCATTACTAGTAAAAAAAAAAAAAAAAAAGATAAAAATGACATAAATCTTCCCCGTAGTTCATAGACACGATAACGTTTGCGCAAACCAATCAAAATACGCTTATTGCAATTTTTTTATTTTTTTATAAAAAATATGTAGCAGAAAACAAATTGGCCTAAAATTAAAAAAAAATATATTTTTATTTTTTTATTTTTTGGGGAATGTCATATAGCAGAATGTGAAAAATATAGTTTTTTTATTTTTTTTTAAATTGTCACCACCAAATACACCAATACCACCAAAAGAAAGCTCTATTTGTGGGAAAAAAAAGGACGTAAATTTAGTTTGGGTACAGTGTTGCAGGACCGCGCAATGGCCGTTAAAGAAACGCAGTACCGAATCGCAAAATAGGGCCTGGTCAGGAAGAGGGCAAATCCTTCTGGTTCTAAAGTGGTTAAATCTTCTTTGGTTTAACAAAAACAGCAGAGCGGCGATCAGTGATGCGAGGTGTCAGCCTGACACCCTGCATCTCCGATCTCGGTAAAGAGACTACTGACGTAGCTCTTTACCATGTGACCAGCCGTGTCCAATCACGGCTGGTCACACAGTAAACAGGAACAGCCGTTGATCGGCTTTCCTTAGTTCGTGCCTGACAGGCACGAGTAAAGGAGCGCCGATCGGCGGCTCCCCTGACGGGGGGGGGGGGCGGCACTGGTAATCAGATCATTGATTACCAGTGCAGACCCTCGGGGGGGATGCCACTAGAACCACCAGGGATGCCCACTATGACTCCAGGGATGCCCACTATGACCCCAGGGATGCCCACTATGGCCACCAGGGATGGCAATCAGGGCTCAGGGAGCCCCCCATTGCCCTCCCCATCAGTGCTGCCCACCAGTGCCCTCCCTATCAGTGCTGCCCACAAGTGCCCATCATTGCCATCTTTCAGTGTTGCCCACCAGTGCCCATTATTGCCCACCAGTGCCACCTATCAGTGCCCATTAGTGCCCATCATTGCCCCCCGTCAGTGCCGATCAGTGCCGCCAATCAGTGCCCATCAGTGCCCACCAGTGCCGCCTATCAGTGCCCATTAGTGCCCGTCAGTGCCACCTATCAGTGCCCATCATTGCCCATCAATGCCGCCTATCAGGGCCTAGCAGTGCCACCTATCAGTGCCCACCAATGCTGCATATCTGTACAACCTATCAGTGCCACATATCAGTGCCTATCAGTGCCGCCTATCAGTGCCGCCTATCAGTGCCACCCCATCAGTGCCACCCCATCAGTGCCACCCAATCAGTGCCTCCTCATCAGTGCCTGTCAGTGCAGTCTCATCAGTGCTCATCAGTGCAGGAAAAAACTTATTTATTTACAAAATTGTATAACATAAACAAAAAAACTTTTTTTTTTCAAACTTTTCGGTCTTTTTTTATTTGTTTAGAAAAAAGGAAAAAACCCAGAGGTGATCAAATACCACCAAAAGAAAGCTCTATTTGTGGGGGGAAAATGGCATAAATTTGGTGTAGGTACAGTGTTGCATGACCGCGCAATTGTCATTCAAAATGCAACAGCGCTAAAAGGGGAAAATTGGCCTGGGCAGGAAGGGAGGAAAGTGCCATGTATTGAAGTGGTTAATGACACACACAATCTTTGATTTCAGAAATATGTTTACAGTTCGAATTCAAATAAACTTCAATGTAAAATTCGATCGAATTTCAATTCGAATTTCCAAAATTCAGACAAATTTAGTTTCATTATTCGGAGCATTCCGTAAACTTTTTTTATACTGCAATATGAGTATTCGGATATAACTGAATCTCCGAATAACAACAATTTTGTCTAAATATTTATTCAGGACAATACGAACCGCACATGTCTAGTAATATGGGCCTCTGAAATGGATTGGAGAAATGGTGCAATGCTAGATAAAGAGTTTAAAAGCCCTTAATCACTTTCTTAGTGAGCACTTTTACTCCCTTCCTGACCAGGCCAATTTTCTCTCTGCTCTGCTCTTACAATTACTCAGTCATGCAACTCTGTACCCATATTACATTTTTTATCATTTTTATAATTTTCATTTTTTTACACAGATAGATATTTCTTTTGATGGTATTTAATCAGCACTAAGTTTTAAATTTTTTGCTAAACAAATAAAAAACAAACCCCAAAAAAGTTTTTCCTAGCTTCTGTTATAAAATTTTGCAAAATTTTTTTTTTTTAAACTGATGTGTGCTGATGAGGCGGCACTGATGGGTACTGATGAGGCCACACAGATGAGGTGGCACTGATGGGTACTGATGAGGCAGCACTGATGAGGTGGCACTGATGAGGAGACACTAATGGACATTGATGGAGGGCACTGATGGGCACTGATAGGTGGCACTGTTGGGCAGCACTGATGGGCTCTGATAGGCAGCACTGATGAGGAAGCACCGATAGGTGTCACTGATGGGCACTGATAGGATGGGCACTGATAGGGGAAACAAAGGAGCAATGAAATTAAAATATTGAAGAAGAAAAGTTTTTCTTAGTTTCTTATTGCTTACTTTTGCAATTAAGTGATTTTTCTTCTTCACTAATGTGTGCTGATGAGGCTGCACTGATGGGCATTAATCATTTGCACTGATGGGCACTAATGAGGTGGCACTGATGGATACTGATGATATGGCACTGATGAGGAGGCACTGATTGGCTCTGATGGGTGGCACTGATGAGCACTGATAGGCGGCACTGATAGGGGCCACTGATGTGCTATGATAGGCGGCACTGATGAGAAGGCACTGATAGGTGGCACTGATAGGCACTGATGAGCAGTGATATGCTGCACTTATGGGCACTGATGGGGCTGCACTTATCATCAGGGCACTGATTATCAGTGAAAACAATGTTCTGACAGGCTTGTGAGTTAACGGCTCTCCATTCCTCACACAGACAGAGCATGGGAGGAAAGAAATGCCAATGCCGGCAAGTGTATTTACATGTATTTAACTGTGATTGGACATAGCTGATCACATGATAAAGGGCTGTTGTGATTGGCCTTTTAACCCAATCTGAGATAAGCTGTGCACACAGGGGGGTTCTGGGAGGATGTCTGTTGAACTGGATGACCGCTCTGTAGTCATCCTTTGGCTATAGCACCGTTATAGAAGGTTAAAGAAGTTATGAGCTAGGTGATTGATAAGGTTTTAAAGTAAAGAGTTGTAAATGTGTCAAGTCAGACTTTTGCCTAGTATTATCCAACAAATGCTTTAAGAAATTAATTCTGCTCAAGCAATTTGATAAGTGCATTTATTACTGACCCATTTAGCCTAGGAAGGCCACATTTATTCAAGTATGTTTGTATGATCTCTTACCTGTTGTCTATTAGGGAGGTTTTTGTTTCGGGGACAGGTTGTATAGTGCAGAATAGTACTTGAGAAACTGGTCTGCTATGGCATTTGCCTCATGGATTCTGTTTCCTTTTCTGTTTTTTCCTTTTTGGAGGTGCTGGAGACAAACTTTTGTTCTCTTGAAGCCTTTGTCAGAAACCACTCACTGTTTTGCTGCTTTTATAGTACATTTAAAAGCATAGAAACATGCCCCTTTTAGCCCTATCATCTATGTATTCTGTTTATTTATGAAAAGGGCATCAACCAAAGTATGAAGTTTCTTGAGTTTCAAGGGTAATAAATGCACCTCTGATGGTGCACCTATGTGCTTCACAAAAGGAGAAGGGGTAAGTTTCCTCAATATCATTACAAACAAAAAAGAAATAGCGCACTTTCTGGGGTTTGCCTGCCCCAGAGCATATAATAAACTAAAAAAAAAATACTTTATATAGTTGTTCACTCCAGGTAATTCCACTATCCTCTAGAGATGTATAGTAACTAAGTAGAACTACTTCACTACTGTACTTAAGTACCGAAAGGCGGTATCTGTACTTTCCTGGAGTAGAATTTTTTTCTCCTACTTCCACTTTTACTTCACTACATTTTTTCAATGATTTCAATACTTCTACTCCAATTTTTTTTTTTTTGTGCTGCATAGTTACTCGTTACAATTATAAAAATTACCACTGCCAGAACAGTAGATGGCAGGTTTCATGAAGCTCAAAACATGTGTATTATCAGCGCATACAAAAATAAATGCTACTGTATGTATAAATAAAAGCTGCATTTGAAATAATAAAAAAAAATACGATGTTCAAACTTTTGACTTCTTTCTTTAACCGGTTGCCGACCGCCGCACGACTATATACTGCGGCGGTCAGCCCCGGCCAGGCAGAGTGACGTATCGGTACGTCACTCGCCTGTCACTGACTTGCGAGCCTATCGCGGGCGGGCGCGCGCCCGCCGAGGCGCGCGCCTGCCGCGGCTCGTTCACGGGCAAGTCAGTGCGTGTGACCGGCGGACTCGATGTCCGCCAGTCACACTGCGATCGCTCCTGTGAAGGGAGAAAGACAGAGCAGCTTGTGTAAACAAGCTGCCTGTCAGTTCTCCCTGTGTAAAAGTAAAGATCTGTCCGTTCTACTATGTAGAACGGTTGATCTTTGCTTTTACACCAATAGGAATGTCCCTACACAGTAGAAAGCACGCCCCTAGGACACACTTAACCCCTCCCTGTCCAATAAAGTTAACCCCTTCCCTGCCAGTGTCATTTTTGCAGTAACAGTGCATATGTATAGCACTGATTACTGCAGTAATGTCACTGGTAACCCCAAAAGTGTCAAAAATGTCAGTCAAGGGTCCGATCTGTCCGCCGCAATGTCGCAGTACCGAAAAAAAAATCGCAGATCGCCGCCATTACGCGTTAAAAAAAAAAACACCAAAAATGACAAAAATCTTTCTCTTTGTTAGTAAACGCGATAACTTTTGCGCAAACCAATCAAAATACGCTTTTTGCGATTTTTTTTACCAAACATAGGTAGCATAAAACAAATTGGCCGAAAAATGTTAAAAAATTTTGATTTTTACTTTTTTTTTGGGGGAATTTCATATAAAAAAATGTGAAAAATATTGTTATTTTTGCAAAATTTACGCTCTTTTTTTGTTTATAGCGCGTGATCAAAAAATCGCACAGGTGATCAAATACCACCAAAAGAAAGCTCTGTTTGTGGGAAAAAAAGGACGTCAAATTCGCATAGGTACAGCGTCGCACGACCGCGCAATTGTCCGTTAAAGTCACGCAGTAAAAAATCGCAAAAAAACCCCTGGTCCTTTAGCAGCCAAATCCTCCGGGGCTTAAGTGGTTAATAACTACATAACACAGTACTTGTACTTTTACTTTCAGTACTTGAGTAGCAATTTTTTTTCAAAACTACTGGTACTTTTACTTTCAGTACTTGAGTAGCAACATTTTTAAAAAAACTTAAGTACAAAAAATGTTGAATACTTCAGTACTTCTACTCAAGTCACTTTTTGATCGAGCACTTGTACTTTTACTCAAGTATGGGTTTCGAGTACTTTATACAACTCTACTATCCTCACTGATATTCACACACTGTAATACTTCAGACTTACTTCAGACCTCCTTTATTCAAATGTAACAGACCCAAAGATTGTCTGCTGTGTCACAAGAGTGAATGAAATACAATACACTTACATTCTTCCTTAGTAAGTGATGCAATACATGCAACAAATTTCTCTACAAATATTGAAACAAAAATGGTATTGATATCCTCCAATAAATAATCAGTCTATGGAATAAAATTCAGTTTCTGCCCCCAGTGTTATCAAAGCCAACAGTATTTCCTCCAATTCACACACGTATTAGCTGTAGCCCACAGTGTTATTAACAAAGCTGCAAATGTTTCCTCTGGTTGACGTATATTAATGGCAGTGTCAGTGTTTCTATGATTTTTGGAGGCAACAAACAGATGATTTACATCCTCCAGTAAGCAATTACCGGGATATAGTCTAGTCGTTAACCACAGTATTGGTATCAGGACCGACAGTATCTGCCCTAGAGTATAATTGTACTGTTCAAAGTCTTTCCATAGTAATGAGTTAAACACTGTCACAGTCATTCACTACATCTTCACATCTTAGATAATGAAATACCAGCTGCCTGTGGTGAATGGAATCCTCCCCCATATTTTTTGCTCTAGCAGCTCCTGTAAGCATTCACCTTAGGTCAGCAGAGGATTGTTGAAACACAAATATAATGTTTTTCCTGCTGTTATCTGCAGCTTGGATGTTTTGCAGAGTGACGGTTTCTGGCCTATAGAGAATAACTCAGAAAGAAACAAAAATGCCTTTCCCTTTATGTAGTGTTTAAGAAGTACAGACGGCTTTATTAAAAAAATATAAAATAAATAAATATATATATATATATATATATATATATATATATATATATATATATATATATATATATATATATATATATATATATATATATACAGTATATATATACAGTGTATATATACAGTGTATATATATATATATATATATATATATATATTTATTAAAACTTGTAAATATGCACATAAAATAAAGCAAAGGTGATGGTGTCTTGTCTTCCAATGTTCTAGTTCTCTTGGCCTGCACAATTACTGTAAGTATATGCATCTTTCTTACACAGGCTAGTCAGCATTGTATTTTTAGGTTTGGTTAGGTTGGGCTTGGACATATACTTTGAGCATTATATTTTTTTTCATCATACTTTGTATGTTGTTCTTTTACTTTTAAAGCTTATTATTAATTTGCAATTACTTGGTGATCCTGCTTGCTCGAAAAAGTCCCCTATGCGGTATGGCAATGCTATTGTGGACAATCCTTATTCTTCTGCATTGCCATTCTTTTTGCGCATGCAATATGAGGAAGCTGTAAACTTTATGTACACTTCACACCTATCCACATCCACATGCGACTTTTCCACATTGCTGCTTTGCTTATTGTGCCCATGTGAACATTGTGATTGTGTGTTGTATGTTAAAGCCACAGGATGCACATGTGGGCACATAAATGCATGCAAATATGTAAATAAAAAAATGTACAAACAAATAAAAAAAATAAATACCATGTCAAGAATGCATGGTTGTTGTTATTGTCAGCTCTATTTAAACACATAGACCAATGCATATGTGCTTCCTAGGTTTCCCACCTACTTATGGAAGGGACTCCAGGATTTGGGTCTGTTATAGAGAAAACAAACGTTTTCTTAAGTTCTGGTCTGGGCCAGACACGCCAGGATTTTTAGATAAAACCTCCATTTCTAGGTCCACGTTTTACCTATTAGTCAGACCTTATAAGTTGATTAATCTCAGCTTTACATAGGCCTTTTTTGTAAAAGATTTTTATTTCTGTAAAGATATGAATATGCCTGGTGCATTACATAGGCCAAATGACATGACCAAGTACTCATTATGTCCCTCATGTGTAATGAATGTCATCTTCCTCTTCTTATCTTCTGTAATAAGAGCAGTGGATATATGTTGGGAATGGTGGACCTTATTTAAGCCACTAAAATCTATACAGGGCCCTAAGATTTTGTCTTTTTGTTCCAACTAAAAATGAATAGCCCCTGCAGAGGTAGAGGACAGGTGGATAACCCCCCCCACCCCTTGAAATTCTCCAGGATGTAGGATTTCATAGCTTTGGTCCTAAATTCAGGCAAAAAGTAGACTTGTCCTCTAGGAGGAAAGGTATCTGGCTGGAGATCAACAGTTCAATTAGGTGACGTGGAAGCTTCATAATGGGCTTTTTCAGAAAACCATGTCACTGAAGTCTACGTAAAAAGGTGGGAAAGTAGAAGTGAATAGGTTGGCCAGAATCTTAGTATGGCTCAGATAGATGTGACAAGATCGCTGGATGTGATTTTGCTTGTAGTCAAGTTGTTGTATGGATTAGTGAACTTCAGACAGAGGTATCGCAAAATGAGATGATAAGCAGGAGATGCTATCACATAGAAGCTTTTCAATTCCTGGTAAAGGTGCTTGGTAGTGATGGACGAACATCGGCTGGGGCGGTTTGCGAACGTCAGCCGCAAATTTTCTCAAATGTCCGCGAACCGCAAGTCAGAGGCGGGCCCCATTGACTTTAAAGGGAGGCGAACTTTAAAAACCTTTAGGTCATATTTGCAGCCACAAAAGACATACTAGCTGTGCACAAATAGTCCCACCACATGGACAATGTCATAACAGAAGTATTGCAATTGGAAAAGTTGCAGTAAAAATTATTTTTTTGTTTTTTTTCATAAATCAGCCAGAACTGACAGCAGCCGGTAAATACATGCCAAATACATATAGGGTCCATTCACACATCTGTAAAATGGGTCCTCATCCATTCCACAATTTGGCAAAACCTTTACAAACCCATTGATTTTCAATTCCAGTCTGAAAAATTAGGCATTCACAGGATAAAGAAGTAAGTGTATGTAGTACAGGCCTCAAAAATTAGCACACATGTGTTTACCTGACAGCTAAGAACGTAGTATTCTGTGGCTGAAGGTACATTAGGCAATCACTGGATACAGAAGTAACTGTCGGCCATTCCAGGCCCCAAAAAAAGCCCACATGGGTTTACCTGACAGCTAAGAACGTAGTATTCTGTGGATAAAGGTTCATTAGGCATTCACAGGATACAGAAGTAAGTGTCGGCCATAAAAGGCACCAAAAATTTAGCCCACATGGGTTTACCTGACAGCAAAGAACGTTGTATTCTGTGGCTGGAGGTACATTAGGCATTCACAGGATACAGAATTAAGTGTCAGCCAGTATAGGCCCCAAAAATTAGCCCACATGGGTTTACCTGACAGCAAAAAACGTTGTATTCTGTGGCTGGAGGTACATTAGGCATTCACAGGATAAAGAAGTAAGTGTCGGCCAGTATACGCCCCAAAAATTAGCCCACATGGATTTACTTGACAGCTAAGAACGTAGTATTTGGTGGCTGGAGGTAAATTAGGCATTGACAGGATACACAAGTAAGTGTTGGCCAGTATAGGCCCCAAAAATAAGTCCATATGGGTTTGCCTAACAGCTAAGAACGTAGTATTTGGTGGCTGGAGGTACATTAGGCATTTACAGGATACAGAAGTAAGTGTTGGCCATAAAGGCCCCAAAAATTAGCCCACATGGGTTTACCTGACAGCAAAGAAAGTTGTATTCTGTGGCTGAAGGTACATTATGCATTCACAGGATAAAGAAGTAAGTGTCAGCCAGTATAGGCCCCAAAAATTATCAAACATGGGTTTACCTGACAGCTAAGAACGTAGTATTTGGTGGCTGGAGGTACATTAGGCATTGACAGGATACAGAAGTAAGTGTCGGCCAGTATAGGCCCCAAAAATTAGCCCACATGGGTTTACCTGACAGCTAAGAATGTAGTATTCTGTGGCTGAAGGTTCATTAGGCATTCACAGGATACAGAAGAAAGTGTCGGCCAGTATAGGCCCCAAATATTATCCCACATGGGTTTACCTGAAAGCAAAGAACGTTGTATTCTGTGGCTGGAGGTACATTAGGCATTCACAGGATAAATAATTAAGTGTCGGCCAGTATAGGCCCCCAAAAATTAGCCCACATGGGTTTACCTGACCACAAAGAACGTTGTATTCTGTGCATGGAGGTACATTAGGCATTCACAGGATAAAGAAGTAAGTGTCGGCCAGTATAGGCCCCATAAATTAGCCCACATGGGTTTACCTGACAGCTAAGAACGTAGTATTTGGTGGCTGCAGGTACATTGGGCATTCACAGGATACAGAAGTAAGTGTTGGCCATAAAGGCCCCAAAAATTAGCCCACATGGGTTTACCTGACAGCTAAGAATATAGAAGAAAGTTGTATTCTGTGGCTGGAGGTACATTAGGCATTGATAGAAAAAATAATTGTCAGCCATGAAAGGCCCCAAAAATTAGGCATTCAATGGACATTTAGGCCTGGCTTTTATGCCGCTGTATTTATCGAAGACAAGGACCAGGAATTGTTGTGGGTGGATGGCGGTCTGGCGGATATTTGTGGCCTGTCATGAGGAATTTCAATGAAACATGGTCTACACTGTCATGAGCTAGACGAGTGCGATTATCGGTCACGATCCCCCCTGCTGCGCTGAACGTCCTTTTGGACAGGACACTGGACGGGGGGCAAGCCAACAGTTCCATTGCAAATTGAGAAAGCTATGGCCAGAGGTCAAGCCTGCCCACCCAGTAGCCCAGGGGTTCATCACTCCTCAGAGCATCCACATTGGCCGTTAACCCAATGTAGTCGGAAATCTGTCGGTCTAGTCGTTCCCTGATGCTGGATCCGGAGTACAGCTGTCGATGGTTCGGCTGAAAGAAGGATCTCAAATCTGAAGTGACCAACACATCTTCAAAATGCCCTCTTCTTGCAGGTGCTGTTGGATTGCTACCTACAACTGTCTCTCTGTGACTGGAAATTCCTCTGCCAGCGCACGCAAAAGCAGAATGTAGCATTTCTCGCAGCAAGGCCTGGAAGTGCTGCCCCCTGTAATGCTGGTAACATTTCCGCCATTTTTTTTGTACTGGGGGTCTAAGTACATTGCCACTAGTCCTTGCCCTTTATGCTTTTTATACGGGGGTCCCTCTTAAAACACTGGAGCATGAAGGCCTCCATTCGCACTAAACTGGACGCGGTGTAGTGGCCTGGCTCCAGCTCATCATCCAGGATAATGTCGTCCTTGTTCTCCTCCCCCCATCCACGGATAACACCAGGGATCCCATAAAGGTTTAAAGCATGGTCTTCTTGCTCCTCCTCATCTGCCCCGGCACTATCCTCCTCTGACTCCTCTTCAGACTACTGTTGTTGACTTGTCTCAGATGGAGTAGCACCCACTAGGAATTCATCCAACATTGCGACTTTCTCATCTTCCTGCTCCTCGATGGCTTGATCAATGACATGATGCAATGCACGCTCCAGAAAAAAGGCGTAAGGTACGATGTCACTGACCTGGCACCCTGGCCATGACTGACCAGTTTGGTGATCTCATTGAATACCCGCAGAAGTCTGCATGTGTCCCGCATGAGCAGCCACTGGTGAGGTGAAAAAAATCCAAGCTCTCCAGAACCTGTACTGCCGCAGAGTTCGTACAGGTAGTCGTTAACTGCACGTTTCTGCTGGAGCAGCATATCAAGCATATGCAATGTTGAGTTCCATTGTGTCGGGCAGTCACCAATGAGATGCCTGATGGGCAGGTTTTGTCGCTGCTGAATGTCTGCAAGACGAATAAACAAATGGTAAGAAATATCAGCGCTCAACCCTATCAGATAGCAGCTGGACACTAAAAACAGGCACAGAAACAAAACCTGGGTAGCAAAAATATAAACAGTAGAACAGTGCAGCGCTCTAAAAATAATAAAACACAATGGAATAAAATCGCAGCTAAAATCGCAGATAAAACACAAAAACAAAGTCCATCTATAAGAGCCAGATCAAAGGTCGGGTAAGAAGTAGTAGGTGTAATAGTCCTTATAAGGTGCAAAGATTCCTAATGAATTCCCGAGGAGCCAGGTGCAGATAGCAGAAGACACACACACTCCCTCCACCTTCCAGAGTGGCCTCTCACCTTATTAAGGTATTACACGGGCATTGTAAACATAGACACATCACCAACTCCAACCTCTTGACGATCCTTCCGGTTATCAATGAAGGAAAAACAATCTGTAGTAAGCATGAACCTACACAGCTTCGTACTGCACACTCCTGGATGTCTCTCCGATGACAGGGTATTAAAAGGAAAAAAACGCCAGGATAGTGTAATACTGATTTTTAATATGATTAAAACATCACAAAGTGGCCTCTTACTTGTTAAAGATGGACATCAGGCATATAACAATAGAAGGACCGGGACAGCGGGACTCGCTCGGTGTCACTCGGTCTCCTCCGTGCCAGCGGGTGACGTCAGACGCTCGACTCCTCCTCCCTCCGCACGCGTATCGCCTCCGTGGGTGGAGGCTTCGTCAGCGATGAAGAGGATTGGTCCAACGTCACCTTATATATAATCCTCCCCTTAATCTGATTGGCCAGTCCTTCTACAACGTTCCTATGGATACCCTAATGCCGGAACTAGAGGGAAATCCCAGCTCAGACTTCAGACAATCCCGAGTATGGCTATAAACAAGATGAGAGGAAACTTAACCCCTTCTCCACCTTCGGGCAGCTTAATACGCTCCCCAAAGCCAATTATTAACAGGATCAGGATGGATAGCACTCAATTGATGTGCTTAATTAAGAGTTTAAAAAATAATACAACAGCGTATGACGCCGTATACCCGTTGGCACGGAAGATACATAAAAAATATATACATCATAAAGATACATGTTAAGAACGATAAAAACTTTAAACATGATAATACAACTACTTAGGACACTGCACATGTAGCTATATAAATAAAAATAGAAATGAACATAAAAGAATAATTTATCGATCAGAAATAAAACAATTCAAATCAAAATCCGTGTTCAGACCCCGGGGTACGGCAACTTTCATTTCATAAATCCAAAAGGATTCCCTTTTACTTAATTGGCGAATGTAGTTGCCGCCCCTCCAGTGCTTTTTAACTTTTTCAATGCCCCAGAAATTCATATCCTTGGGGTCTTTGTTATGGAAGTTTTTGAAATGCTGGTACAGAAAATGGGGGGATTTTCCCTTTCTAATGCACCTAACATGTTCAGCAAGTCTTACTTGGAGGGCTCTTGAGGTCCTACCGACGTACTGTAGTCCACAACTACATTCGATCACATACACAACCCCAGTAGTCGCACAGGTAATAAGGTCATTGATCTTATACTCTCTACCTGTCGCCTGAGCCACGAAATCCTTCCTGCGTTTCACATTCTTTTTCGCAGAACGGCACACTATGCATTTGCCACATGCATAAAAACCTTTCAGGAAAGCAAACAATTTATTATGTGCCTCCACTGGGGGATCTACTACTCCTGGGGCTAAAATATTCCTCAAAGTAGGTGCCCGTTTATAAACAAAACGTGGTCTGGCTGGGAGATGGTCGCATAGTACTCGGTCTTGCATCAGAATGGGCCAATGTTTGTTAAAAATACTTTCAATTTTTTTGTATTGAATATTGTAATCTAAAACAATCCTTACATCACCTTTTGGTGCTTCTCGTTTGGGGCCACTAGTTAACAGCGTATTACGGTCAATCTCTTTGACACTTGAGAGGTCCTTAGATAGTCTCTCTTTATTGTAACCTTTCTGTAAAAACCTTTCAGATAAGACATTGGCCTGTTCCATATAGTCAACTTCTGAGGAACAATTGCGTCTTAGCCTGACAAACTGTCCTTTCGGAATGTTACAGAGCCAAGAGGCATGATGGCAGCTGTCGAGAGGGATGTATGCATTTCTGTCAGTTGGTTTGAAGTGGTTACTAGTCATGAACCCTCTGGTTCCCTTTGAGATGACCAGATCCAGAAAAACTACACTGGTAGTACTAGTGGTCCATGTGAGTACTATGTTTTTGTTATTATTATTTAATTTACTCATAAATGTCTCAAGGTGGTCCATTTCACCGTTCCACACAAAGAACACGTCATCGATGTACCTTTTATAGCACACCAGTTCGGGGGGACGGTCATGAAACACCACCTCCTCCTCCCAGTGGGCCATAAATAGGTTGGCCCCACTGGGAGCGAAGCGGGCGCCCATGGCCACACCTCTTTTCTGGAGATAATAGTTATTGCCATACCAGAAATAATTTCTTGAGAGGCAAAAGAATAAACTACTTAGGAGAAAACTCCTAAGTTTCCTCGGAAGGCTAGATGTTGCAAACGCCCACTTGACTGCTGCCTCTGCTTCTTCATGGTCTATGATAGTATACAGCGAACCTACGTCCGCTGTAACTAAAATAGAATTAGAAGCGCAGGGCACATCTTGCAGAAGCTGGATAATGTGCTTAGTGTCTTTCAAGTAGGCTTCTGTAGACACTACTAATGGTTGAAGGTGCACATCGACAAATTGGCCCAACCGGGATGTCACGGAATCAATACCGTTGACAATCGGTCTTCCCGGTGGGCGTTCCCTGTCTTTGTGCACCTTCGGTAGACAATAGATAATCGGAGTTCTACAGAAAAGTGGATCCAAATAAAGTGACTCTTTCTTGTTGAGGACTCCCTTATGTTTGCCTGACTCTATTAATTTGCTCAGTTCCCCTTTGAATTTCAAAGAGGGGTCACTCCTTAATAGTTCATATGTATCGCTATCTGCCAATAAGCGGTTCATCTCCTCTTTGTAGTATTCCAGACTCAGTACTACCAGACCTCCACCTTTATCGGCAGGTCTGATCACAATTCCTTTGTTATCTTCAAGAGATTTTATACCTGCTTTAATATATTGTGGGTCCGATATCCTTTTAACCTTCAAACTTTCCAGGTCCTTACAGACCATATTTTTGAAGACATCAATAAATTTATTGTTTTTATTAAGAGGATTGAATACTGATTTATTCCGCAAATTGGAACTGGGCATAACTGTGCTCGATGAACTAGTTAGTGCAGAGGAATCTGTATTAGTTGTGTTCTTAAGGATAGGGTTGGATAAGCAATATTTTTTCACGTTAATTGTCCTAACAAATTTCTGAATATTGACATATGTTTGAAATTTGTTCAGGTTACGTGCTGGAGCAAACTTAAGTCCCTTATCTAGGGTTTTGAGCTCTTCGACTCCCAGAGTCACTCCACTTAAATTGTATATCCCTGCCCCTAACGGGATCTTTTTTCTTTGGACCCTCCGGCCTCCTCTTTTTCCTCTCTGTTTCTTTTGGCTGGTTTGTTCCCTGGTGTTTCCTGTATCGGGCCTCTCCACCAGTTGTCCATTTGGTTCAGGGGTGGAGGGGGAGGGGGGGGGTAGGCAACTGCCTGTCCCCCCCGATTCCCTAAAAAAGCCCCATTCCCATTACCTTGTGGTTCGCTCAGGGGTTCATACCTATTTTGAGTGGTTACCTGTGAGGGCTGTTGGTAATTAGCTCTATTAGGGTAACCGCCTCTCTGGGCATTAGGTTTCCATCCTTTCCCCCTTCCTCGAGCAGGGACTTGCCACCCTGAGTTTTGGGGGTATTGTGCAGGGGGTCTAGGGGAAAAATTATTTTGAGGATAGTCGTTATAATAATAACTATCCTGTCCTCTCCTAGGGGTGTTATTATTCTTCCCCTTACCCCTTTTGCCGCCTCTTTTTCCTCCCCTATTACCTGGTCCACTCCTATTATCATATTGATACACAGGGGTGGAAGGTGCTCTCCAATTTCCAGCTTGTGTATTCCTGATTGGAGGAACGGGGGTCGCAGGGGGGGGGTCATCCTGTTGGCCACTCTCTTCCTCTTCCATAGGGACACTCACAAGGGGACTTTTTTGCCACTTAAAAATATCGTTTTTTTTGGAAATCCTCCCAATCCCTTAGGAATTTCTTCTTTTTCTTATTCTGGGTATCATTATCCCATTTAATAAGCCTATTCTGAAGGGTCCCAGAACCTTTAATAAACTCTTCTTTATCTTTAAAGGGTTCCAATGCTGATTGAATCTCCTTAATTTGGGCGTCAATAATTTTGAGTTTACGACGTTTCCTCATCAATAAAAATTCTAACAGTTGTTCTCCCTTTTTTAAGAAGAATTCCCTCCACTCACTGAGGGATTCTTCATCTAACAACCCGTCATTGGGTGGGACATCCCACCTCAGACGTCTAGGGATTAATTTGTTCTTGATGTAGTATTCAAAGGTGGTAATATCCCACCATATTTTCACCTTCTTCTCTAGTGCATAACCAAGTCTCTTAAATAGGGATGAAACATCTCCTTCTGAACTAGGGGCTGGAGCACTAGAGAAGATATCACCAAGATCAATTTCCCTTTTATCCAGATAGCTGAAAATATCCATGAAGAGCAGCTAATATGAGTAACTGTATAAGCAGAATAAACAAATGGTAAGAAATATCAGCGCTCAACCCTATCAGATAGCAGCTGGACACTAAAAACAGGCACAGAAACAAAACCTGGGTAGCAAAAATATAAACAGTAGAACAGTGCAGCGCTCTAAAAATAATAAAACACAATGGAATAAAATTTGCAGCTAAAATCGCAGATAAAACACAAAAGCAAAGTCCATCTATAAGAGCCAGATCAAAGGTCGGGTAAGAAGTAGTAGGTGTAATAGTCCTTATAAGGTGCAAAGATTCCTAATGAATTCCCGAGGAGCCAGGTGCAGATAGCAGAAGACACACACACTCCCTCCACCTTCCAGAGTGGCCTCTCACCTTATTAAGGTATTACACGGGCATTGTAAACATAGACACATCACCAACTCCAACCTCTTGACGATCCTTCCGGTTATCAATGAAGGAAAAACAATCTGTAGTAAGCATGAACCTACACAGCTTCGTACTGCACACTCCTGGATGTCTCTCCGATGACAGGGTATTAAAAGGAAAAAAACGCCAGGATAGTGTAATACTGATTTTTAATATGATTAAAACATCACAAAGTGGCCTCTTACTTGTTAAAGATGGACATCAGGCATATAACAATAGAAGGACCGGGACAGCGGGACTCGCTCGGTGTCACTCGGTCTCCTCCGTGCCAGCGGGTGACGTCAGACGCTCGACTCCTCCTCCCTCCGCACGCGTATCGCCTCCGTGGGTGGAGGCTTCGTCAGCGATGAAGAGGATTGGTCCAACGTCACCTTATATATAATCCTCCCCTTAATCTGATTGGCCAGTCCTTCTACAACGTTCCTATGGATACCCTAATGCCGGAACTAGAGGGAAATCCCAGCTCAGACTTCAGACAATCCCGAGTATGGCTATAAACAAGATGAGAGGAAACTTAACCCCTTCTCCACCTTCGGGCAGCTTAATACGCTCCCCAAAGCCAATTATTAACAGGATCAGGATGGATAGCACTCAATTGATGTGCTTAATTAAGAGTTTAAAAAATAATACAACAGCGTATGACGCCGTATACCCGTTGGCACGGAAGATACATAAAAAATATATACATCATATATATATATATACAAGGATGGAAACCTAATGCCCAGAGAGGCGGTTACCCTAATAGAGCTAATTACCAACAGCCCTCACAGGTAACCACTCAAAATAGGTATGAACCCCTGAGCGAACCACAAGGTAATGGGAATGGGGCTTTTTTAGGGAATCGGGGGGGACAGGCAGTTGCCTACCCCCCCCCCTCCCCCTCCACCCCTGAACCAAATGGACAACTGGTGGAGAGGCCCGATACAGGAAACACCAGGGAACAAACCAGCCAAAAGAAACAGAGAGGAAAAAGAGGAGGCCGGAGGGTCCAAAGAAAAAAGATCCCGTTAGGGGCAGGGATATACAATTTAAGTGGAGTGACTCTGGGAGTCGAAGAGCTCAAAACCCTAGATAAGGGACTTAAGTTTGCTCCAGCACGTAACCTGAACAAATTTCAAACATATGTCAATATTCAGAAATTTGTTAGGACAATTAACGTGAAAAAATATTGCTTATCCAACCCTATCCTTAAGAACACAACTAATACAGATTCCTCTGCACTAACTAGTTCATCGAGCACAGTTATGCCCAGTTCCAATTTGCGGAATAAATCAGTATTCAATCCTCTTAATAAAAACAATAAATTTATTGATGTCTTCAAAAATATGGTCTGTAAGGACCTGGAAAGTTTGAAGGTTAAAAGGATATCGGACCCACAATATATTAAAGCAGGTATAAAATCTCTTGAAGATAACAAAGGAATTGTGATCAGACCTGCCGATAAAGGTGGAGGTCTGGTAGTACTGAGTCTGGAATACTACAAAGAGGAGATGAACCGCTTATTGGCAGATAGCGATACATATGAACTATTAAGGAGTGACCCCTCTTTGAAATTCAAAGGGGAACTGAGCAAATTAATAGAGTCAGGCAAACATAAGGGAGTCCTCAACAAGAAAGAGTCACTTTATTTGGATCCACTTTTCTGTAGAACTCCGATTATCTATTGTCTACCGAAGGTGCACAAAGACAGGGAACGCCCACCGGGAAGACCGATTGTCAACGGTATTGATTCCGTGACATCCCGGTTGGGCCAATTTGTCGATGTGCACCTTCAACCATTAGTAGTGTCTACAGAAGCCTACTTGAAAGACACTAAGCACATTATCCAGCTTCTGCAAGATGTGCCCTGCGCTTCTAATTCTATTTTAGTTACAGCGGACGTAGGTTCGCTGTATACTATCATAGACCATGAAGAAGCAGAGGCAGCAGTCAAGTGGGCGTTTGCAACATCTAGCCTTCCGAGGAAACTTAGGAGTTTTCTCCTAAGTAGTTTATTCTTTTGCCTCTCAAGAAATTATTTCTGGTATGGCAATAACTATTATCTCCAGAAAAGAGGTGTGGCCATGGGCGCCCGCTTCGCTCCCAGTGTGGCCAACCTATTTATGGCCCACTGGGAGGAGGAGGTGGTGTTTCATGACCGTCCCCCCGAACTGGTGTGCTATAAAAGGTACATCGATGACGTGTTCTTTGTGTGGAACGGTGAAATGGACCACCTTGAGACATTTATGAGTAAATTAAATAATAATAACAAAAACATAGTACTCACATGGACCACTAGTACTACCAGTGTAGTTTTTCTGGATCTGGTCATCTCAAAGGGAACCAGAGGGTTCATGACTAGTAACCACTTCAAACCAACTGACAGAAATGCATACATCCCTCTCGACAGCTGCCATCATGCCTCTTGGCTCTGTAACATTCCGAAAGGACAGTTTGTCAGGCTAAGACGCAATTGTTCCTCAGAAGTTGACTATATGGAACAGGCCAATGTCTTATCTGAAAGGTTTTTACAGAAAGGTTACAATAAAGAGAGACTATCTAAGGACCTCTCAAGTGTCAAAGAGATTGACCGTAATACGCTGTTAACTAGTGGCCCCAAACGAGAAGCACCAAAAGGTGATGTAAGGATTGTTTTAGATTACAATATTCAATACAAAAAAATTGAAAGTATTTTTAACAAACATTGGCCCATTCTGATGCAAGACCGAGTACTATGCGACCATCTCCCAGCCAGACCACGTTTTGTTTATAAACGGGCACCTACTTTGAGGAATATTTTAGCCCCAGGAGTAGTAGATCCCCCAGTGGAGGCACATAATAAATTGTTTGCTTTCCTGAAAGGTTTTTATGCATGTGGCAAATGCATAGTGTGCCGTTCTGCGAAAAAGAATGTGAAACGCAGGAAGGATTTCGTGGCTCAGGCGACAGGTAGAGAGTATAAGATCAATGACCTTATTACCTGTGCGACTACTGGGGTTGTGTATGTGATCGAATGTAGTTGTGGACTACAGTACGTCGGTAGGACCTCAAGAGCCCTCCAAGTAAGACTTGCTGAACATGTTAGGTGCATTAGAAAGGGAAAATCCCCCCATTTTCTGTACCAGCATTTCAAAAACTTCCATAACAAAGACCCCAAGGATATGAATTTCTGGGGCATTGAAAAAGTTAAAAAGCACTGGAGGGGCGGCAACTACATTCGCCAATTAAGTAAAAGGGAATCCTTTTGGATTTATGAAATGAAAGTTGCCGTACCCCGGGGTCTGAACACGGATTTTGATTTGAATTGTTTTATTTCTGATCGATAAATTATTCTTTTATGTTCATTTCTATTTTTATTTATATAGCTACATGTGCAGTGTCCTAAGTAGTTGTATTATCATGTTTAAAGTTTTTATCGTTCTTAACATGTATCTTTATGATGTATATATTTTTTATGTATCTTCCGTGCCAACGGGTATACGGCGTCATACGCTGTTGTATTATTTTTTAAACTCTTAATTAAGCACATCAATTGAGTGCTATCCATCCTGATCCTGTTAATAATTGGCTTTGGGGAGCGTATTAAGCTGCCCGAAGGTGGAGAAGGGGTTAAGTTTCCTCTCATCTTGTTTATAGCCATACTCGGGATTGTCTGAAGTCTGAGCTGGGATTTCCCTCTAGTTCCGGCATTAGGGTATCCATAGGAACGTTGTAGAAGGACTGGCCAATCAGATTAAGGGGAGGATTATATATAAGGTGACGTTGGACCAATCCTCTTCATCGCTGACGAAGCCTCCACCCACGGAGGCGATACGCGTGCGGAGGGAGGAGGAGTCGAGCGTCTGACGTCACCCGCTGGCACGGAGGAGACCGAGTGACACCGAGCGAGTCCCGCTGTCCCGGTCCTTCTATTGTTATATGCCTGATGTCCATCTTTAACAAGTAAGAGGCCACTTTGTGATGTTTTAATCATATTAAAAATCAGTATTACACTATCCTGGCGTTTTTTTCCTTTTAATACCCTGTCATCGGAGAGACATCCAGGAGTGTGCAGTACGAAGCTGTGTAGGTTCATGCTTACTACAGATTGTTTTTCCTTCATTGATAACCGGAAGGATCGTCAAGAGGTTGGAGTTGGTGATGTGTCTATGTTTACAATGCCCGTGTAATACCTTAATAAGGTGAGAGGCCACTCTGGAAGGTGGAGGGAGTGTGTGTGTCTTCTGCTATCTGCACCTGGCTCCTCGGGAATTCATTAGGAATCTTTGCACCTTATAAGGACTATTACACCTACTACTTCTTACCCGACCTTTGATCTGGCTCTTATAGATGGACTTTGCTTTTGTGTTTTATCTGCGATTTTAGCTGCGATTTTATTCCATTGTGTTTTATTATTTTTAGAGCGCTGCACTGTTCTACTGTTTATATGTCTGCAAGACGAGCCATGGCTGTGTAAGATCTTCTGAAATGGCCCGAGATTTTCCTGGCCTGCCGCAAAAATGTCCTGGACCCCAGGGTATTTGGCAACGAATCACTGCACGACCAAGTTCAGGACATGTTCCATGCATGGCACGTGTGTTATTTTGCCCTGTTTCAGCACCCTCAGCATATTGGCACCATTGTCGCACACCACTTTACCAACTGTCAAATTCAGCGGTGTCAGCCACTGATCTGCCTGTGAACGCAAAGCTGAAAGGAGTGCAGGACCAGTGTGGCTCTTGGCTTCCAGGCACAACAGACACAGCACAACATGGCAACATCTCACCTAGCATGTGGAATAAGTTCTGGGGATCTTGGACGGCGCAGTGGAAGAGACGGTCCACCAATTAATATGGCAGTAGTTGGCGGGCTATCAGTTCCAACAAGCCAGCAGTCAAACGTTCGGCAAGAGGGTCATCTGGCATCATCATTTTTTTCTGCTCCAACATTTGGGCCACAGAAGCCTGCCTTTTTCAAGAACAACGTGACGACGGCATCATGGAACGGGGAGTGGAGGACAATTGTTAGGAGAGAGGAGAAGGAGAAGAGGCTGGACGGTGAGAGCCTGGAGTGTGGCTTTGTTGGTTCTGACGGTGTTGCTCCCACTGGGCTCGGTGATGGGAGTTCAGGTGCCTTCTTAAGGCGGTCGTCCCTAGGTGAGTGTTGGGCTTACCGCGACTTATGAGTTGACTGCAAAGGCTGCAGATGGCAACACTGTTGTCAGCAACGGACACATTAAAAAAAGCCCACACTGCAGAGCCATGTGCCGGCATCCTGGGAGTGCCAGATGTGACTGTACATGGTTGATGGCTCACTCCTGATACATTTGCAGTCTGCTTTGTACCTCTTGTGCAATGCAAGTTCCGCCTTCCTCTCCTCCCTATCTGTTGGTCCGTCTCTCCCTCTAAACTCCCCTCCTCTTCCTCTCTTGTGGCCACCCACGTGACGTCCATAGACACGTCATAATCCACGTCACCTTCCCCACCACTAACATTCGAGATCTCGGAGTAGGCAGCAACAGCGGGGACCAACCTCCTTAGGCTGATCTGGGTACTGTCGTCAGACTGCTGAGTGGCGGCTGTTGCTACCTCCTCTTCCTGATCCGATGCCAACAATGGCTGCGCATCCCAAATGTCTTGTAATGGATCAGAAAATATTTCCAGTGACTCAAGCGGAGGGTATATGGTGTTGGTGGTGGTGGTGGTGTTTGTGCTGGTGTCTTTCGGGGTGCACACAGCAGAGAGTGAAGAGGGTGCAGATAGAGAGGATGAGGAGGGGGCAGAAGAGGAAGGCTAAGTGAGCCACTCAACCAAGTCTGGTGCGTCCTTTGATGTATTCAAACGCACCTTCTGAAATGTCACACTTTGGCTCCGGCCTACTGCTCCTGCCCTACCCCTACCACCCCTGCGTAAGGGCCTGCCTCTTCCTCTGCCTGTCATTTTTTAAATTACCCTGTGACCAAAAGTCTCTATAGAATCACAGTATATCTGGAAAAAGGTATATAACACCCCGCTTCAATCTGTGGTATTGGGGGGCCACAGGTTTATCACACCAGTTCTACAAATAATTACAAATAATTGGCCAGTAACTATTGTTACTGTGTGTAGCACAGTTAACACAGCAAAAGAGGCCAAATTTAGCACACCAGTTGTTCAAAAAATTGGCCAGTGATTTTGGCACTGTGTGTATCAGAGTTAACAAAGCAAAAAAGGCAATATTGTTGCAGTACACTAATACACTTATGAAAGTATACTCAGATGACACCCCATTTCAATATGTGGTAGTGGGGGCCACTGGTTTATCACACCAGTTGTTAAAAAAACTGGCCAGTGAGTTTGGCACTGTGTATATCAGAGTTAACACAGCAAAAGAGTCAATATTGTTGCAGGACACAAATACACTTAGAAAAGTATACTCAAATAACACCCCACTTCAATATGTGGTATTGGGGGGCCACTGGTTTATCACACCAGTTGTTCAAAAAATTGGCCAGGGAGATGGCACTGTGTGTATCAGAGTTAACACAGCAAAAGTGGCAATATTGTTGCAGGACACAAATACACTTATGAAAGTATACTCAGATAACACCCCACTTCAATATGTGGTATTGGGGGGCCACTGATTTATCACACCAGTTTTGCAAAAAATTGGCCAGTGAGTTTGGCATTGTGGGTATCAGAGTTAACACAGCAAAAGAGGCAATATTGTTGCAGGACACAAATACACTTATGAAAGTATACTCAGATGACACCCCACTTCAATATGTGGTATTGGGGGGCCACTGATCTATCACACCAGTTGTACAAAAAATTGGCCAGGGAGTTTGGCACTGTGTATATCAGAGTTAACACAGCAAAAGAGGCAATATTGTTGCAGGACACAAATACACTTATGAATGTATACTCAGATAACACCCCACTTCAACATGTGGTATTAGGGGCCATTGATCTATCACACCAGTTGTACAAAAAATTGGCCAGGGAGTTTGGCACTGTGTGTAGCAGAGTAAACGCAGCAAAAGAGTCAATATTGTTGCAGGACACAAATAAACTTATAAAAGTACACTCAGATAACACCCCGCTTCAATATGTGGTATTGGGGGCCACAGTTTTATCAAACCAGTTCTTCAAATAATTAGCCAGTAACTGTTGTCACTGTGTGTAGCACAGTTAACGCCGCAAAAGAGGCCAAATTTTTGCAGGACTACAATACATTCTTAGAAAAGTATACTGTTAAATAACACCCCACTTCAATATGTGGTATTGGGGGTCCAATGGTCTATTACACCAGTTATAATACATTAAAAGTGCTTTTGTCACTGTGGCAGTTAGAGATCGGCAGCAGTCACAGAAATCACTCTGTTAATGTCCACAAAAGTCCTTTTCAGGGCTGGTATTTCGGTATAGGTCCAGTCTCTTTTCTGGTTAGGGACAGGTATCCAGTCTGTACTTTAGGGGCAGTTAGAGAGATCGGCTGCAGTCACACAAATTGCTTTGTTAATTTCCACAAAAGCAATTTAAAGGGCTGCAATTTTTGGTATAGGTCCAGTCTCTTTTCAGGTTAGGGGCAAGTATCCAGTCTGTGCTTTAGGGGCAGTTAGAGAGATCGGCTGCAGTCACACAAATCGCTCTGTTAATGTCCACAAAAGTCATTTAAAGGGCTGCAATTTTTGGTATAGGTCCAGTCTCATTCCAGGTTAGGGGCAGGTATCCAGTCTGTGCTTTAAGGGCAGTTAGAGATTGGCAGCAGTCACACAAATCGTTCTGTTAATGTCCACAACAGTCATTTAAAGGGCTGCAAATTCTTTGGTATTGCTGTACAGTGCACTAAAAAGAGGGGGGGGGGGTAATCCACAGTATAATATACTTTGTAGAAAGCATATTATAGTGGATTCGTATTGTGCACTGTGCAGCATTGTGACAGGTGTGGTGACTGAGCGTTGCTGCATCAATACTACACACAGTGACAAAAGCACTTATAATGTATTATAACTGGTGTGATAGACCAATGCTCCCCCCAATACCACATATTGAAGTGGGGCGTTATCTGAGTATACTTTTACAAGTGTGTTTGTGTCCTGCAACAATATTGCCTCTTTTGCTGAGTTAAGTCTGATACACACAGTGCCAAACTCACTGGCCATTTTTTTTTAAAAAACTGCTGTGATACACCAGTGGACCCCCAATACCACATATTGAAGTGGGGTGTTATTTAACAGTACAATTTTCTAAGAGCGTATTTTAGTCCAGCAAAAATTTGGCCTCTCTTGCTGTGTTAACTGTGCTACACACAGTGCCAACAGTTACTGGCCAATTATTTTTAGAACTGTTGTAATAAACCTGTGGCCCCCCAATACCACAGATTGAAATGGGGTGTTATCTGAGTATACTTTTACAAGTGTATTTGTGTCCTGCAACAATAACACCCCACTCCAATATGTGGTATTGGGGGCCACTGGTCTATCACACCAGTTATAATACATTAAATGTGCTTTTGTCCCTGTTTGTAGTATTGCTGCAACAATGCTCAACACACCAGTCACAATGCTGCACAGTGCACAATACAAATCCACTATAATATGCTTTCTATATTACAAAGTATATTATACGTGGATTTCACCCCTATATAGTGCACTGCACACCTATACCAAATAGCAGCCCTTAAAATGACTTTTGTGGACCTTAACAGAGCAATTTTTGTCACTGCCGATCTGTCCCAGGTGCACACAGCATACCTGTCCCTAAACTGAAAAGAGACTGTAGTAGACCTATATCAAATACCAGCCCTTAAAAGGACTTTTGTGGATCGAACAGAGCAATTTGTGTCACTGCCGATCTGTCCCTGATGAACACAGCATACCTGTCCCTAAACTGAAAAGAGACTGTAGTAGACCTATACCAAATACCAGCCCTTAAAAGGACTTTTGTGGATCTTAAGAGAGCAATTTGTGTCACTGCTGATCTGTCCCAGGTGCACACAGCATACCTGTCCCTAAACTGAAGAGAGACTGTAGTAGACCTATACCAAATACCAGCCCTTAAAAGGACTTTTGTGGATCTTAACAGAGCAATTTGTGTCACTGCCGATCTGTCCCTGATGAACACAGCATACCTGTCCCTAAACTAAAAAGAGACTGTAGTAGACCTATACCAAATACCAGCCCTGAAAAGTACTTTTGTGGATCTTAACAGCTATTTGTGTCACTGGCAATCTGTCCCTGATGCACTCGCCAACCTCTCCCTATGCTGACAAAAAGCAGAATGTGAAATGGCCGCCAGCTCTGGTCTATTTGTAAGGTAGGGGGCATGTCCATGTGCTGAAATGTTTCAATTGGCTGTCCCATTCCACCTGACAGCTGTGTCATGGGTCAAAAATTCTCCCCAATGTAAACTAATATGGCCACCGCTAACAACGCCATGTGTTCGCAAAATTGGCAGGTTGGGAACAAGAAAAATTTGCCGTGAACTGACCCCTGGGTGAACCGCAAGGCCATCCCTAGTGCTTGGTGTTGGGGTGATGGTTAGATAGAAGAGGACCACGATTGTGTGAAATATTACCAAAAATAGGGAGGAGCAGGAGGGTGAGGGAAGATAGATGGGAGTGAAAATTCACATGTCACAGAGTTCTGGAGGCTGGAGACAATGTAAACCATGTGGTTTGAGAATTAACATGAACCTAATGCTGCATCGGTCCTCCGGCACCTCTGCACTGAAAACCAAGTGATGGAACACCGCCGATAGCTCAATTCTAGCAGCTCTCCGCTCTGCCCCATCCTCACTCACTGGAGCGCTGGGCTGTGGAGGGGCAGGGAGCGGCCAGCTCAGGCTCTCAGCTACCCACTGAGTGGCTGAGCCTGGGTGTCAGTCCAGGCACCTCGCGGATCCCGACTTCCATTGTTGCATTGACGCAGTGCCTGGACTGACTTCTGTGAAGTCAGCAGAGAGCAGACTTCAGCCCGCTCTCTGCTGAAAATAGATCACAGGAGTGCAAAATGAATTGCACTCCTGTGATCCATACGAGAAGTACAGCCAAACGAGCTTGGCTTTACTTCTTCTTTAATCTCAAAGACGATTATTAAGGCTTCTGATTCTATGCCCATCCAAACCTTCATGCATTTTTGGGGCATCCACATGCCTTATAAGTCATTCTATACTGTAAAAGGAATGCCTGCATTGATTCATTTTCTAGGCCCCAATTCCAAATGGCTTAATATGTATGCTGTGTATTGCTATGCACAGGTCTTTTTATAAGTGATTTGACTGACGCTTAAGGACTCTCTCTCTGCTATGAGAGCCTGTTGATGAAATAATAGGCTGACTGCTTGTCCTTGTCTCGTGCAATGTTACCACTGACACTACCAGAGTCTGTATATACAGTATATAATAAATTATTAAGCTTCTGATTTTTCTTACAAGCCATGGGATTGATAAGATAAATACAGAAGAAATATACTGTAGCAAAGAAGTGATAAAACAGCTACCATCACAATGCAGATGGTAAAAATATATACAGTTTGTAATGGAACATGACAATATTATAATAAGTCCGTAGGCAGTCCTTAACATAGTCCATGTAATGTCAATAGAAAACCAGGAAAGACAGTTAATCAAGTACTATAATCCATCCTATAATCCATTTAGGGTCACACAGCATACAAATTGCCGCATCATAATCAGGATATTGGGATTATGGCACAAAAATCAAAGCACAAGCACAAGAATGTGTTAGTGATACCAAAACATTTAATACACAATAAAAGACAATATCAAATTAAAACACCTAAAATGTAGATAGCAGCATAGTAAAAAATCTTCCTCCAAGGCTCCAGGGAAAAGTCAGAACACAGCGGTAATCTGGGTCTTTACACAGGCCAGCTGTCAAAGATAATACCAGTACTGATGCACTGGAACCAGCACTCACTCACAGAGGAAATACAGAGAGACAGTCAGGAAGCACATCTGGGAGGAATAGGCTGATCAGGTAATGTGTTTCGGAGCAGCCTGACCCTTTCTCAAGCCCAATTTTACATTAACAATGCATAGTAAACCATATAAGTGCCATATAAGGAGGAGTACAAGGCTCACAGTGACGCTGTGGTAGATCAGTTCAAAAGCAGTCACTATCCAAAAGACTAGATGCTATATATTTATCACAATAAATGTAACCAAATACAAAAATATAAAAGGAAAAACTGTAGTGACTTGCTAGCATAAACATCAAGAAAAATTGAAATTGAGAGCAGAATATATGAGCAAAAATGTAATGTATTGCAGATTACTAATCATTAGATGTGGTGGCTGCAGTCATTTTCTTGTTTTAGGCTTTTTCCCTCTATTTTCACCTGGTGATCTGGCCAGAAACACAAATCCAATGTAAGTTGCCTATATTCTGGATAAAGAGGCAATAGAAACACCCTAGGACAGCAGCATTGTTAGTCTTGGGGTAGTGTTAGATGTACTAGCAGATTTAAATACTCTATCAAGTTGAAGCCAAACCCCAACTAACACTTTATAAGCAGTTACAGCAACAGTTTTTTTTTCTTTGGGATAAAGGTTTTACATAAACAAACAAAAGCTGATTGCACTATTACAGAACCAAGGAGCAGCTCCTACAGGCAGCCAGGCTTAAGGAATCACTCCACTTTCAGGGTTATGATTACCAACTCTTCACAGATCTCTGCAAAGCTACCATCGTTAAGCGCAGAGAATTTAAACCCCTGCTGAAAACCCTCCAACAGCACCATATTGTTTATTCCTGGGGTTTTCCACTCTCTGTACGCGTTACCCACCAAGGCCGCAAACACACCTGCAAGACCACTTCTGAACTCCGCCTCCTTCAAGATCTCCATTTGCTTTCACCGCCATCCACTCCTGCACCCCACCCGCAACGCAGACGCTCGGCTTCCAGATCCCCTTTGAAGCCGACCTCCTCCACTTCCACCACCCCGAAAAGAAGTCGCCATGCATCTCCGCTACCAACCCCAGTTGATTCTATGGACTGAATCTATGCCTATCAAATTTCTCCTGGACCCCTTGGTCGATCTACTTCTTCAGTTTTTCCGTGTGAGACACCGCTGTCTCCCCCACAGCCTACTACTTATGCACTTGGATCCTGTTGGCATGGAACTCGCACCTGTTCTCCTTCTCCACTATTCTCAGCAGCGATGCCAGAGCCTTACCACGCGATGAACTCTCGCCTAATTGAACTCTGGACTTTCTGGAACGTTCCCCTTTTTTTATTTTTTTATTATTCCATGCCAATTGAACCTATCTCCTCCCCTGGTCACCACCATGCATCTTGCCTACTATTTTTTTTTTTGGGCGGTCGTGTCGCTGGTCAGTTGTCACTGCCACCTCCACTCTCCTCCGGAACCCTCCTTTTGGAGGCTTCCTGAGGTGATTTCCTCCCCTCCTTGTAGTGGGTCAACCCCTACACGAACGGAAGGGTTTTTCTCTTTTTTTTTTTTTCTTTAATTTTGTGCACCTACGAATGCCTTTCCTTTTTATAGTGTTTATGTTTCCCTCCTCCCCCTCCCCTTTGTGTGCTCCCTCCTCCCTGCTACCTCTGTCTTTCCCCTACCTTTTCCCTGTTCGCCGGGGGGCTCCACTGCTCATGCTCTTGCCTCCTCCATTTTGCTGCTTTCTCCCAAACGACCCATGGCCACCCTGAATATTCTATCACTTAATGTCCAAGGCCTTAACTCTCCTCAAAAGCGCCGCAAGGCATTTCGCCTGCTGGCTTCACTAGATGTGCATGTCGCCTGCTTACAGGAAACTCATTTTTCCCCCTCACATACCCCTACCTTCCTAACTGCCTCCTTTCCTCAGTTCTTCACAGCCTCAGCTGCTGTCAAGAAGAGAGGGGTGATGATCGCCTTCCACCGGACTACTCCTTTTGCGCTCCATTCGTCTATAGCGGACCCTGAAGGTAGATACCTTTTCCTTATTGGCACCTTGCTGGACACGGAAATGACCCTAGCCTCATACTACGCACCCAACACCAATCCCAGCTCCTTCCTTAAACACTTTCTTCAAGTTGTGGAACTGCACAAAAAAGGTACGACCATTCTATGTGGTGACTCGAACCAGGTCTTATACCCGTCCTTAGATAAGTCCCCCGCTGCAGCTTCTCCATCCCCACACCGCCTATCCTTTCAACAACTGCTCCACAATCACTCTCTTGTTGACACCTGGCTTGAACATAACCCGTCCAAGAGGCAATACACTTTCTACTCCCACCCACATAGACCATATCCTCGTCCCTGCGGCCACCTCCCCCTCCCTCCTAGCCTCAACAATCGTACCTATTCCCTGGTCTGACCATGCTGCTGTGGTTTCCTCTTTTGATTCCCTAATCCCTAAACAACACACATTCTCCTGGGTCTTGAATGATACCTTGCTAGCCCATCCCTCTCACAGATCTGAGATTGCTTCAGCGATCAAAGACTACATCGCTCACAACACCACCACTGATGTCTCCCCACTCACGATCTGGGAAGCGCACAAGACCGTGCTCAGGGGTACTTTCATTAGCCTAGCATCCAGGCGCAAGAAGGAACGCCGCCTCACCTATCAAGCCTTGGATTCTGCATTTAATCTAGCCCACTACAGCTTCCAGGCCCACCCCACCCCTGAAAACAAGCACATTTTTGACAAAGCTACACTGGAATTGAATCTCTTCCTTACGGACGCAGCCGAAAAACAGCTCAGACATACTCGTCATAAATTTTATTCCAAAGCGAATAAACCGGACACTTTTCTCGCCCTCTCCCTACGTAATGTCGCCGTTACCCGCAAACCGATCCGTTTGAAAACCTCCCCCACGACCCACACTAGCAACCCCGTCAAAATACTGGACACATTCCGACGCCAGCTCTCCAAGCTTTACTCCTCCTCCCAAACCCGACTGACTCCCAACTCTCTGAGTTTTTCTCCGATATTGCCTTACCTGTCCTGTCTGATACCCACCGGGAGAACTTGGAACAGCCTATTTCGGAACTGGAAATTCAAGCGGCAGTTAAAACCCTTAAACTCCACAAATGACCTGGTGCCGACGGTTTCACCGCTTCCTACTATAAACGCTTCTCCGAACTTTTGACCCCCATGCTTTCCAACGCTTTCAACTCAATACTCAAAGGCCATACATTTGGCCGAGATTCCTTGGAAGCGGCCATCTCTATGATTCCCAAACCACACACAGACGACTCCTCCTGGTCCAATTATCGCCCAATCTCTCTTCTAAATATAGACATCAAAGTAATGGCCAAAATACTGTCTACACGCCTTAACCCAATCATAGGCTCCCTAATCCATAATGACCAAACCGGATTCATTCCCTGCCGACAAGCCGGAGACACCGTTCGCAGGGCTATACACTTAACCTATCTCGCACGTCGTCGTAACATCCCTGCCTGCTTTGTCTCCCTTGACATTAGAAAAGCATTTGACTCCCTCTCCTGGTCCTACTTACAAACTGTATTACACAGATAGGGCTTTGTCCCTCACTTTCTCTCTTGGATATCATCGCTCTATTCTTGCCCGTCAGCGTTTGTCCGCTACGCAGGCTTCCGCTCATCCCCCTTCCCTATTCGGTCTGGCACTAGGCAAGGCTATAGGAAAAAAACAACTGCGCTAATTCAAAACAGGAGCAGCAACTTCAAGTGCGACCAACACCCCAAAAGTAAAAATATAAAAAACAAGCTGCGCTAGAAATTGAAACAGTCCATATGAATGTCCATAGGTGTAAATATAAAGTGATGACACTTGTGCAGGTACCGCTTACCGAATTCCAAACAATTAAGAGCCAAATAGGTGAAGGCAGATGTCTTCAAATAGTGAGGCGCGGTAAACTTCAAAGGACTCCAATATGGTTCTCCTCAGTGAAACATTAATGAAAGAAGAAGAAAAACAACACCATAGTGTAAACCGATAACGAGTAAGGAGTAGATGCTCCAAATAGGTTATGACCTGTGCAGGTACCGCTTACCAGAAATTACTGATTTTGTAGCCAAAATGTAGTATGATGACTCCACCAGGTCTCAAAGGATGAACAGCAAGCCTGCACTCTTGTGATGCAAATCTCCAGAAATGGGTATTATGTAAAAAGGAAAAAAAGGGCAAACGCCATAGCGTAAAACCAAAAACAATAGGTAATGACACCCGAAATTTGTGAAACTGGAATACCAGTACTGAATGTGGTAATTGAATAGTGAATGAGTGACAACCACCACCAAACTGAGTATATACCCCTTACCAAAATAAAACAAGAGGAAAATCAGATAGACTCCCCAGTGTGATTGTCCGCTTACCAGATGGGCTAGTATATAAACATGTAGAGATAGGGGGTCCCGATCATGCAACCAAGAGGGCACCAGTAAGGATGGGTACTCTTACCGACTCCAGGTGGTATATGAGCGGGGGTTCAGAGTAACATCAGACTAACTCCAATAGGACTCCTCCAACCAAGGCTCAGGAAGTAGTGCAGGTTAACCGAGGAATAAGGAGGGGAGAGCCATAGCATAAAATCCAATGGTAATTTATTCAAAACATAAAGGTTAAACTTACAAACATCAGATGACAATACGTGGGTAGAAGGGAGGTAACAGCCGCCGGCCGGACGGCTCCGCTCGCCCGTCCTTCGTAGACGAATGTGTAGGTGTGACGTCAGCACGCCGTGACCTGACTAGTTTCATCAAAGATGATATTCTCAAAGGTTTACTCCTCCTCCCAAACCCCGACTGACTCCCAACTCTCTGAGTTTTTCTCCGATATTGCCTTACCTGTCCTGTCTGATACCCACCGGGAGAACTTGGAACAGCCTATTTCGGAACTGGAAATTCAAGCGGCAGTTAAAACCCTTAAACTCCACAAATGACCTGGTGCCGACGGTTTCACCGCTTCCTACTATAAACGCTTCTCCGAACTTTTGACCCCCATGCTTTCCAACGCTTTCAACTCAATACTCAAAGGCCATACATTTGGCCGAGATTCCTTGGAAGCGGCCATCTCTATGATTCCCAAACCACACACAGACGACTCCTCCTGGTCCAATTATCGCCCAATCTCTCTTCTAAATATAGACATCAAAGTAATGGCCAAAATACTGTCTACACGCCTTAACCCAATCATAGGCTCCCTAATCCATAATGACCAAACCGGATTCATTCCCTGCCGACAAGCCGGAGACACCGTTCACAGGGCTATACACTTAACCTATCTCGCACGTCGTCGTAACATCCCTGCCTGCTTTGTCTCCCTTGACATTAGAAAAGCATTTGACTCCCTCTCCTAGTCCTACTTACAAACTGTATTACACAGATGGGGTTTTGTCCCTCACTTTCTCTCTTGGATATCATCGCACTATTCTTGCCCGTCAGCGTTTGTCCGCTACGCAGGCTTCCGCTCATCCCCCTTCCCTATTCGGTCTGGCACTAGGCAAGGCTGCCCTTTATCTCCCCTCCTCTTCGCACTAGCAATAGAGCCCCTAGCACACAAAATCTGCGCCAATCCTGACATAAAAGGACTTGAATTTGGGGGCTTCCACCACAAACTGTGTCTCTTCGCGGATGACATCCTCTTGTTCCTTACGTCCCCTCTCATTTCGGTACCCAACCTCCTCGCTACCCTGTCCCAGTTCCCACACCTTTCAGGCCTGACTGTTAACCCTGGTAAGTCGCGCGCTCTCAACGTTTCTCTGCCCCCTTCTCTCCTTTCACAACTACGTGCGGTGCTCCCCTTCTCCTGGGCGCAGCACTCCCTACCCAACTGGGGATTAAGTTGACGGCGGACCCGCTGGAGCTGTTTTCGGCTAACTACCCCCCATGCTTCGTCATCTCACGAACTTGATGACATCTTGGTCCTCCATACCTCTAGCCTGGATGGGGCGCATCACTGTCACTAAGATGGCCATTCTACCTAAGATTCTGTATCTCTTCCGGGTGCTCCCGATTAATGTCCCCTCTTACTACCTTCGCCAGCTTCAGCGACGCACCTTCACATACATCTGGGGCAAGTCTAGACCTAGAATACCCCACAGAACACTCTTTCTCCACAAACTCTGAGGCGGCCTAGGCCTCCCACACTTTACCAAATACTACCAGGCAGCCCAGCTGGCCCAACTGCCCAAGTGGCATGCCACCTGCGAAGTCCCACTCTGGGTATCCCTGGAAACGGTTGAATGCGACCCCCTCTCCGTAGCTAACCTATTATGGCTTACTCCCCCCGATCGTAGGTTCATCTCTAATCCCGTCATGCGCCACTCCCTATGCCTCTGGGACGCCCTTAAATTCAAATTCAAGCTACAATCACCACACAACCCGCTACTTTCTGTAACGTTTATGCGTTTTTGTTTGTGGATGGATTTACAGCTGCAGAATTATTACACTCAGTAGCCTTGTAGAGAATCTGTTGAACAACATATCCAACTCTCAGGACTTCATCACCGTGTACAGCCTGTTAAATACTATATATATTAATAGATGTTTTAATGGAGGGATAGAGTATATGAGGATATATAGATGAGAGACCGGCTATTGTATGATGAGCACTAGGAGTAGTATAGGAGAGTTGCAGGTGATGGTAAGCAGATAGGTTCTGATGTCAAGTATAGTGCAGATGGTAAGAGGACACAGATGGAGTATACTTTAGACAGAGTAACCTAGTGCAAGGATAGTTCAAGGTAGTCCCAAGAGCTAACAGTCTTATGCAGATGATAGTGGATAGATAGACACAGATAGTCTTGGTAATTGCAGTAGATGACAGTAGGATATTGTTTAGTAAGAATCCCCTGCGGGGTACTTATCACTTAGATAGGTTAGGAATAACAGTGTCCATTGGAGAGGGGTGATCCCGTAGCGGGATACGGATCACCAGCGAGGTTTCCGGCTTTAGTTCAGCAAGGAAGGTATGTCAGCAGCTCCGACTTCTCAGGCGTAGGTGCGATGAACATGTGGGTTTGAACGAGCGATGAGTGAGAGCAAACCGGCGACCGAAACAGCCGCCCACAGCGGCGCTCGGCAGTGACGCCATCCGGTCTCAAAGGTGCATGCGTCCTTTGTTATACAAGATGGGACGCAAAGAGAGGAGAAATATAGGAACAAGGGTACCATAGGTACCGGAACATTACAGTACCCCCCCTTAAGGCCGGCTCCGGAAGGCCTCTAGAACTGTTTTTTCCGGATATCTCGAGTGGAAATTGCGAATCAGTCTAGGGGCATGGATATCGGAGGTATCCAGCCAGGTGTCATCTTGGGGCCCATAATTCTTCCATCGTACAAGATACTGGAGTCTTCTTCTATTGAAACGGGAATCCAAAATTTCTTTTATCTCAAATTCTTCTCCACTCTCCACTTGTACAGGAGGTGGAGGTGAGATAGTAGGCCTTATTCCTTGGTTAGGAACATGGGGCTTCAGTAGAGACACATGGAAGACAGGATGTATCTTGAGGTCTACTGGCAATGTGAGTTGTACTGCAGCTTTTCCAATGAGCTTCTCTATTGGAAAAGGTCCCAGAAATAGAGGTCCAAGTTTTTTACTAGGGATCTTTAGTCTCAGATTTTTTGTAGAAAGCCAAACAAGATCCCCAATGGCATATTGGGGAGAGGGTTTCCTACGGAGGTCGTAGTATTTTTTTTGTTGGCTATGAGCATGAGATATGGTATTGTTGAGTAATCCCAGAGAATCCTTTATCTGGGCAAGATAATCAGATGCTACTGGATTACTTGATGGCAAAATACGTGGAGGAAGGAGTGTGGGATGAAACCCATAATTCAGTTAAAACGGACTTTGCTTAGTAGTGCTATGAGTAGCGTTGTTATAGGCGAATTCCGCCAGTGGGAGGAGATCTGCCCAATCGTCCTGTAGATACGAAGTATAGCAACGCAGGTACTGTTCAATGCACTGGTTAACTCTCTCTGTCTGTCCGTTGGTCTGAGGGTGGTAGGCAGAAGTAAGGTTACGCTCTATTCGCAATATCTGACATAGAGCTAGCCAAAAATTTGAGATGAATTGTGAACCACGGTCAGACAGCAGTGTTTTTGGAATACCATGTAACTTAAAGACATGTTTCACAAGTAATTCCGCTGTTTGTTTGGATGAAGGTAGTTTTCGGATAGGGGTGAAATGTGCCATCTTGGTCAGATGGTCCACTGATACCAAGATGGTGTTGAATCCTTTGGAAGGTGGTAGTTCCACTATGAAATCTAAGGATACCACTTCCCACGGAACCTGGGGTATCGGTAAACTACAAAGTAATCCTGATGGTTTCGTGTTGTCAATTTTAGACCTTGCACAGATATCACAAGATGAAACAAACTTTTTTACGGTTGTCTTCATGTCTGGCCACCAAAATTGCCTAGTGAGTAGATTGAGAGTTTTAGTCATACCCATATGTCCTGCCATAGGTACATAATGCTACAATTCTAAGATCTTGGTTCGCATAGTAGGGGGTATGTATAATTTATCGTTGTAGTAGAGGAAGCCTTCTGCGTCAGTAGTTAGTTGTGGTGGAGGTGAATCCAACCCTATGCTGTGCAAAATCTCCTCCTTCAGTGAGCGAACGACTCCGATAATATGGTAATACCGATAAAGTGGTATTATAGGAACTGAGGAAACCTCAGTGCAATCTTTCTCGGCTAGTCGTGAGAGTGCATCCGCTTTTTTATTTTTGTCTGCGGGCGTGTAAGTTACTAAAAAATTAAATCTCAGAAAGAATAATGACCACCGTACCTGCCGGTGGGAAAGAGTTCTATTAGTCTGAAGGTATTGGAGGTTTTTGTGATCAGTATATATCAGAATTGGCAATTGAGTGCCCTCAAGTAGATGTCTCCAATTCTCTAATGCCAGTTTTATGGCTAATAACTCCTTCTCACCTACTGGGTAGTTCACCTCGGGGCTACTTAATGACTTTGAAAAGAAAGCAACTGGGTGAAGAGGTGAGGTGTTTGTTGGTCGTTGTGAGAGAACTGCTCCTACTGCCATATTAGATGCATCTACCTCCAAGATGTATTGAAGGGATGGGTCTGGATGGCATAGTATGGGGGCAGTAGTAAAGCTTGATTTCAGCAGAGAGAATGCTCCATTTGCTTCTTTTGACCAATTAAATGGTCTCTTCGTGCTTGTAAGTTGTGTGAGAGGTTTCACAATCGCAGAGAAGTTTTTAATGAATTTCCTATAGTAATTAGAGAATCCTAGGAACCTTTGTAATGCTTTGCGAGTGGTTGGCACAGGCCAATCCAGAATGCAGGATATTTTGCTCATGTCCATTTTGATTCCACTTTTAGATATAATATATCCTAGGAATAGTACCTCCTCTTTATGAAACAGACATTTCTTTGATTTAACATATAAGTTATGTGCAAGTAGTCTTGACAACACAAGTCTCACATGTTTTATGTGCTCAGGTAAGGAATGAGAATAGATAAGTATATCGTCCAAATATACTACCACACAAACATCAAGCAAGTCTCGGAATATCTCGTTTATAAAACGTTGGAAGGCTGCGGGGGCATTACATAGCCCAAATGGCATTACAAGGTACTCAAACAGTCCGTATCTGGTTCTGAATGCCGTCTTCCATTCATCCCCTTTACGGATTCAAATTAAATTGTATGCCCCTTTTAGGTCCAATTTTGAAAAGAAAGAAGCCCCACGCACCTGTTCGATAAGTTCAGGAATAAGAGGTAAAGGATAACGATCCTTTATTTTGATGGCATTTAATTGTCTGAAATCAATGATAGGCCTAAGGCTAGAGTCCTTATTGCGGACAAAGAAAAGCCCAGCAGCAGTGGAGGAAGTAGAAGGTCGGATGAATCCTTTTGCCAAGTTTTCATCCAGATACTCCTTAAGGTGAGAGAGTTCATCCTGTGAGAGAGGATATACATGTCCGTAAGGCAACTTGCTATTAGGGAGCAGATCGATACAACAATCATAGTCCCTATGAGGAGGTAGCATTTGAGCGTTTTTCTCGAGGAAAACCTCCGATAAATCTTGATAACACTTAGGAATAATGTCATCTGGCAGTACAGACAGGATCCTATCATGTGTGGGGAGGTTACATGTCGTCTCGCAATAGTGAGAAGAGAAGGCTAACGTTCTTGTTTTCCAATCGATGATTGGTTGATGTATGTGTAACCAGGGAAGTCCCAAAATGATTGGAAAATGTGGCGAAGTTAATACATCAAAGGTGGTGGTCTCCACATGAGACTCGTCAGCAGTTACAAGAAGTGCCTGTGTCTGACTGGTGATAGGACCAGAGGATAAAGGGGTACCGTTAATAAAACTAACGGAGACAGGTTTGGGTTTTGAAACAATAGGTATTTTATTAAGGGAGACAAAACAAATGTCAATGTAGTTTCCACAAGATCCTGTGTCAATCATAGCCTTGGTGGTGATCCTAGTTTGGTCCCACTGCAATGTTAATTGAACAAAAAGATAAGGTTTAGGAAAGGAAGTTGTGAGTCCCCCTAGCAAGACATTTGAACACTCACCCTCTTTTCTGCGGACAAGAGGACAGTCGTTTACCAGATGATTCGGGGATGCGCAGTACATGCAAAGATGTTCGGTTTTCCTCCTGGCACGTTCAGAAAGGGTCAGAGGTGGACGTATTATTCCTACTTCCATAGGAGTAGGGTCAGCAGGCAACATCCGAGAAGGACTGGAAAATGGTGAGCCCATCTTCTCAGCCTTTCTTTCTCGTAGTCGTCTGTCAATATTGATACTGGTCTGGATCAGTCCCTCTAGAGTGCCAGGTAAATCCGCTCGGGCGAGCTCATCTTTAACGGCCTCAGATAGGCCGAGTCTAAACTGCGTTCGCAAAGATGTGTCGTTCCACCCTGAATCAGGGGACCATCTTTTAAAATTCGCCACAAAATCTTCAACAGGTCTCCTTCCTTGTTTTAGGGCCCGTAACTGGGTGTCAGCGGTACTCTGCTTGTTGGGGTCTTCGTATAAAGTAGCAAGTTGTGCTAGAAATAAGGGATAAGAATTAAGGAGTGGATCATCCTTTTCAAAGAGAGCATCTGCCCAGGCCCGGGGTTCACCCGTTAAATAGGAGATGATGGTACAAACCTTAATTTGTCAGTGGTGTAGGTTAGAGGTTTTAACAAAAAAAAACAATTGACATGCGTTTTTAAATTCACAGAATTTGCTCCGATCACCAGAAAACACTATAGGAGGGTTTATCTTAGGCTCACGGGGCTGAGCAGCAGGAGGCTTTGTGAGACGGCCAAGCTGCTGTCTCAAGGTTTGATTGTCATTTTTTACCTCTGTAAGCGCATGGATCAATGCATCTACTTGTTGTTTTAATTGTAGTACATGAGTGGATAATTCTGCTGAATCCATATTTTTTTTAAAGGCTCGTTCAATCTGTAACGTTCATGCGTTTTTGTTTGTGGATGGATTTACAGCTGCAGAATTATTACACTCAGTAGCCTTGTAGAGAATCTGTTGAACAACATATCCAACTCTCAGGACTTCATCACCGTGTACAGCCTGTTATATACTATATATATTAATAGATGTTTTAATGGAGGGATAGAGTATATGAGGATATATAGATGAGAGACAGGCTATTGTATGGTGAGCACTAGGAGTAGTATAGGAGAGTTGCAGGTGATGGTAAGCAGATAGGTTCTGATGTCAAGTATAGTGCAGATGGTAAGAGGACACAGATGGAGTATACTTTAGACAGAGTAACCTAGTGCAAGGATAGTTCAAGGTAGTCCCAAGAGCTAACAGTCTTATGCAGATGATAGTGGATAGATAGATACAGATAGTCTTGGTAATTGCAGTAGATGACAGTAGGAGATTGTTTAGTAAGAATCCCCTGCGGGGTACTTATCACTTATATAGGTTAGGAATAACAGTGTCCATTGGAGAGGGGAGATCCCGTAGCGGGATACGGATCACCAGCGAGGTTTCTGGCTTTAGTTCAGCAAGGAAGGTATGTCAGCAGCTCCGACTTCTCAGGCGTAGGTGCGATGAACATGTGGGTTTGAACGAGCGATGAGTGAGAGCAAACCGGCGACCGAAACAGCCGCCCACAGCGGCGCTCGGCAGTGACGCCATCCGGTCTCAAAGGTGCATGCGTCCTTTGTTATACAAGATGGGACGCAAAGAGAGGAGAAATATAGGAACAAGGGTACCATAGGTACCGGAACATTACACTTTCCCTTTTACGCAACCCATCCTTTCTCCCGGCCTGGGAATCCCCCTCGTCCTTCCGACACTGGGCGTCAGCTGGTCTACTTCGGGCACACACTCTGATAGCATCCGACACTATTAAGCCTTTCTCTACGCTTTGTGAGTCCCACCACCTAAGGTGCTCTGAGATTTTCCGCTACCTCCAACTAAAACACTTTTACGCCAATTGCATCCATACTGACTCTTCTCTGCCCACCATGACTGCTTTCGAACATACCTGCCACCGTGACCCACACGCCCGGGGCCTCATTTCCCAGCTGTACTCCAGACTCACGGACTCCCCTGACAACACCCCCCCCACTTATGCTGCTAAATGGGAACAGGATCTGGGGTCCTCCTTAGATACTGAGGCCTGGGCTAAGATCTGGCAAGTGACAAAAGCGGCCTCACAAAATATAGTTGCCTTGGAAACCAATTACAAAGTGCTGATGCGGTGGTACTTGGTACCCTCACGTATTGCAAAATTCCTACCCTCCCACTCTTCCACATGCTTCCGAGGCTGCCTGGAGGCGGGCACACACATGCACATCTGGTGGACTTGCCCACTAGTAAAAACCTTCTGGCAAGCTGTCTTCCACATCCTCTCTACCTTGATGGCTGAATCAATCGCACCTGACCCCCTCTTTGCATTACTCAATGTGAAGCCGGACACTGTATTTAACTCTAAGCACAAACTATTCCTCCAAGTCACCACGGCAGCCAAACAAACCATTGCAAGAGCATGGAAGTCCCCGCACCTCTCCTTCCCTGAGGTCAAGCAGCGGGTCACCACAGCCATGATACACGCCAAAATTGAGGCGGTTATAATAGATAAAATAGACAAGTACAGTAGACTTTGGCAAGCTTGGGTTGACAATTTTCTTCCATCCAATTTTGACACCTCCCTCCTACTGCCCTGATATTAACCTGAGGCTTACTGGCTACTACTCCCTGTTCATTTCCCCCCCCCCCCCGGCGAACCTCCCTCCCCCCCCCCTTTTTCCCTTCTCCGCCTCCCCACGTGATTTGTTCTGGCACCAACAACACATCTGTTTGAGCCTGTCAAGAACTACAGAGTGCACCCCGCAGGCTCCCTGGTTTGGCCTGCTTTTCCTGGTTTTACATATTGTATCCTCTGTTTCCCCCGTCTAGTTGCATTACCATGTGGATTATCGCACACATTTATCCCTTCTCACGTACTGCCGAGCTACTGGGCTTTGTTCACCCTTGCTTCGCCTGCTGCTTGGCCGCGCCTCCCCACTTGGGCACAGAGTGTTCCCTTTATGGGGTGCCTATGGGTTGGCTACGCCGGTTGCAGAGTCCTGGCCACAGCCCCCCCCAGTTGCCTCTTATCTACCTACTCCTAAGTTTGACCCATGGTTATTGTAGCCATTATTTTGTTAGCGCATCTGGCTTGTACTTATCTTGACACTCTGTTTACCAATTGTTGTTACCTGTTTACTTTGTTCTCCAATAAAATGTTTGAACCATAAAAAAACAAACAAAAGCTGATTTTTCTAACCACCCCATCAGTGTTAAATGGATTATCTCAACCCTCTAACTGTTACATCTGCGGAACACCTTGTTATGTTGAAAAACAGCGGTTTTACTGGCAGGATCACTAAGTAAAAATAATAAAAAAGAAAACAAATGCAGTCATCACATCTAAGAATTGTTAAGCTGCAATTTAATACATTTTTGCATTTGGGTTTAATATTGCTTTTGTTGTAATTTCTTCAATAAGACCATTTGGTGAAAGGGTGTTAGGAGCAAAAATCCAGAAGGTCTCTCTTTCACACAATTTTTTTAAAATGTTCAACACGAGGGTGACTATTGGATACATTGGATTCATTGACCTCTTCAAATCCAACTGGCGAGGGGGTCATCTACGTAGGGGCATCTCACAGTTGGAGACTAGATGGATCTATCTTTTGAAATGCCTTAGACCATCTGGCTTGAACGTGGACCTTGATATTAATTCTTTTATCAACAACAGCTAGCTTCTAATATAACTTTTGCACTATGTGTGTTCAATGTTATTATTTTATAACTTTTATGCAACCTGTATTATTGGATTGTGACTTGTATTATATGTGTAAAACTGTGATTTGCAGCGCTGCTTAAATTGGTTTATAAATATATCAAAAATTCATATAAAATAATTGAATAATGAAATACTTCATATAAATTAAATAAATAATACAATACATAAAACTCATAAAGTGCTGTAGTATTAGTGAAAATAAATATATGACTCAGTGTCCATTATATCATCGTGTTGCCGTGATGAATCTTTTCACTTGAAATCATACAGGTGCTAAAGTGCTTGATTTGTGCTTTGTTCGGGGTCTCCCCCTTTGGTTATCTACTCACCGCTAGATGGTAGTTTTCAGGCATGTAAGGATAGTTTTGCCCTGCTTCTCCGCTTGATGTGTAATTATTTCTGTGAGTATTGATTCCTCCCCGATGTCCTCATGAAAAGAAAGTCATTCATGGTGAAGATCGTTTAAAAAGGGGGTGTTTATTGGAAAAACAATGGGAATATACTCACAAACATAGTACAATATCATGCAAAAAAAAAAATGAATGAATGAAGAGAGCGGCTCGGCGGCTGACTGCTCCCGCAGCATCCACTACACCGGCCGGAGGTCACGTGATACGCTCGACCAATCACTAGACGCGTTTCGATGTGTAACACATCGTCCTCTGTAGCTGTAGTGTTACACATCGAAACGCGTCTAGTGATTGGTCGAGCGTATCACGTGACCTCCGGCCGGTGTAGTGGATGCTGCGGGAGCAGTCAGCCGCCGAGCCGCTCTCTTCATTCATTCATTTTTTTTGCATGATATTGTACTATGTTTGTGAGTATATTCCCATTGTTTTTCCAATAAACACCCCCTTTTTAAACGATCTTCACCATGAATGACTTTCTTTTCATGAGGACATCGGGGAGGAATCAATACTCACAGAAATAATTACACATCAAGCGGAGAAGCAGGGCAAAACTATCCTTACATGCCTGAAAACTACCATCTAGCGGTGAGTAGATAACCAAAGGGGGAGACCCCGAACAAAGCACAAATCAAGCACTTTAGCACCTGTATGATTTCAAGTGAAAAGATTCATCACGGCAACACGATGATATAATGGACACTGAGTCATATATTTATTTTCACTAATACTACAGCACTTTATGAGTTTTATGTATTGTATTATTTATTTAATTTATATGAAGTATTTCATTATTCAATTATTTTATATGAATTTTTGATATATTTATAAACCAATTTAAGCAGCGCTGCAAATCACAGTTTTACACATTTTAAAAGAGCACCCAGCACTTTTACACTGCAGCTAGCAGCTTTTTACACATTTCACTAGTATATTGTTGCACTTAAGCACTTTTTCCATAAGCGCAGGGTCCTCTCAGTCTCACATTTAAAAGTTGTATTATATGTGTTCCTCTGGCTTGTGACCTTGACCCATTTATTTATCCCCCCTTGTTTTTGGTTTTAAGTAGGATGATTCACATTCATCCGCTTTTACAAGACCTTGGTTGGTCGGTATTGCGGAATTGCTAATTGGCATTTTTAATATATCTTATATGTCTTCCCGATGGGGGATTTACATATGATCCTATATTTTACGGATGTTGTGGAAGTGTGGCCATTACTTTTGTTTGGTGTATACTCTCTGTGGTGTGGATTTATTTCCTCCCATAATTGTGTACTCTCTGTGGTATGGATCTATTTCCTCCCATTGTGAAGATTTGTTTTGTTTCCGCATTTTAGTTATCCTTCTGGTTCACTGCCCATCTAGCTTGCGGTCCAGGAACTCCTTCTGGTTACCTTGTGCGGTCCAGGGGGTTCTTCCTGTTTCCTGCGTGACGCTAGTGGGCGGGTCCGACGATCTCCTCTGCTTCCCGACTCAGCCACTATTTAATGACGTCTTCAATGCTGACCACTCCCCCCTGATGACGCAGATGTCTGTGAAACATGTAGGCGGAGTTACCAGTGAGCGTCGACGTCACAAGCCGGAATGGACCTACTTGTTCATATTTGGACCTACTTGTTCATATTTGAAGTTTTACTGAAGGTCTTTTTATATACATATACTCGGTGAGTGTAATCAATCTTGAATAAACTTTTATATGCTGGAACGTACTTCACCATGGTCTTCCCCCGTTTTTATATCCTAGCATCCGGGAGAGATGTTGCATGATTGTTTCTGCCTCTGGGATGTGATACCTGGATCCCTTGGAAATATCCACTGGCGTTTTCTGGGGCTGATCGTCCAGCTTTGAGCAGAAGGCATTTGGTGACCATTGTGAGAGCAGTGGTCATATCTATTCGGTAAGAGGCCAATCGGCTACCTTATGTGTGGTGGAGGTTTTCACTGTTCCAGTTATTGATTTTTACGGACTTTCACTTACCAAGGTGTTTCTGGTGGATTGGATCATTCCATATACCATCTTGAAGTGGACTTATGTTTACATATACACAAGTTAATCTATAGCGCTGCATTTTATTTTATATCTTCTTTATCACATTGTGGTTAATGCTAGCTGCTGTTTTCTGGTAGCGTGGATATTCAGTCATTTTATAGACTATTGGATACAAACTCAATAACCCATACAATAAATATGTCTGTGGAGCTATTGTTCTCTACAAAGTGCCTTGTCACACTGGGGTTGATTTACTAAAACTAGAAACCAATCACCATTAGGGTTTGTTGTTAAAGCTTAATTGAACAATCTGAAGTTAGAAGCTGATTGGCTACCATGCACAGCTGCACCAGTATTTGCACTCTCCAGTTTTAGTAAATCAATTCTACTATGTTCACAATTACCGGCTGTGTTCACCAAAGAGGCTGTGAAGGGCCCTGATCATGTGCCCCGCATATAGCAGACTAGAAGTGCAGACTAAACAGTATACTATGAATTCTTTTGAGAAATTACAGTACTGTATAGATATATCATAACCTTGACATTTTTTGTTTGTTTTTGATAAATTTAAGAGCCCATTCACACAGGGGTGACACGACTTGCCGGGGCGACCTCAGCGCGACATGCACGGACTTCATATCATTGAAGTCAATGCAAGTCGCCTCCAGGTCGCTCCAAAGTAGTACAGGACCCTTTTTCTAAGTCGGAGAGACATGTGTCGCTCCAATTAGAACGGGTCCTGTGCTAATCAATGGCAGGCAACCCACCGCGACTTGTCAGGCGACCAAGTCGCCTGACAAGTCACGCTAGTGTAAATGGGGACTTAAGGTAAGATGCTTTGTTTTTCTGAAAAAATAAATCTAATAAGGTTGCCAAACAGGTTACTCACTCCAAGATAGACTTTCTTGTTCTGCAGTTTAAGTTTGCTTGGAGCTTTTTTGCTCTTTATAGGCAATATTATTATATTACTCTTTTTCAGTATATTATGATGTCTGAACTTGGATTTTTTTTTTGGTAGGCTAGTGCCCAAATGTAGGGTTCTGTAAAAAAAAAAAAACTGGCTAGTGATTATTGAGGAACTTTTCCATGTTTCTGTAGTTCTTAGGAATTACGTAATAAACGTTATATCCCTACGTGTATTCTCCTCAATGTCTCTAACTTTTTTTTTTTTTTGCCATATGCACAAAACCAAGGGAAACGCCATTTACAGAGGATAGATATGCAAAATGTCAAGTATAAAATTGCTTTTCTTATGCATGACATATTCTCACATAACTTTCAACAGTAATTGCATGTGTACAAAAAGCTTTTTATTTTGTGTTGCTAACTATGTTAACAAAGAACATAAAGGGGTAAATTACCAAAATTGTTTGGGAGTGTGCTACCTCTCCCCACCTTAAATTATACCACATTTTATGATGTATTCTAAGTATGCATATCAGATTGTAGGCAGGCATGCAGAATCTCACAAACTACCACAGATATCTTCTAAGGTGTCTTACTACCTCTCCCCCTCTTCAAGGGCTGTCAGCCACTGTTTCTGTAGACTGCACCCATTTAGCTCAAATTCTATAAAATTTCTTAGGACATCCCCATACCTTGTACATCATTCTATATAGGGTGACATTAGAATTGACTAGAGACTTTCAAGCTGATAATGTAAGGTAGTCCGTCCTAATCCGTTGTATTGCAATTAATTTGTGAACATAAAAAAAAACAATCTTAGTTGTGTTGTGTACTGTTTTCCATAAGCTCCTCCTCAATAATTCCCAAAAGCCCAACCAAGGGACTGCATACGTTTCGGGAGGTCAAAAGTGTCAGCTATAAACTGAGTGACCTGTGACCAAAGAGGGCAGACTCTATTGCACTCCCATACCATATGTAGGCATGAACCTTCAGCCATTAAACATTTATGACATATAGAGATATCTCTCCTACCCATTTTAAACAGCTATCTCCGAAGACGTCACCAGATGTGACGATACGCTTAAGGTTTGGAATGCACAGCGTACGTGATGTGTGACGCAGGTGGAGCGCAATCCGGAAGTTCTCCCGCTCACCACCCTGCATACAGCTTGCGCTAATACACACGATCACCAGCGGCCGCTAGTGGCTTTTTTTATTGGAATAGGTTTTGATATTTGGCTATTTACTTTTGTATTATTGCCAGAATGTTTTTACCCACGATTTGGGAATAAAATTTGAATCTTAAAAAAATACTACATTACCTGGAGCAATTTTGTCTTCCTTCCTATTGGCCTGAGTTGAGAGGAGAGAGAGGGGGAGCCCGCCATCCTATCTACCCAAAGTGAGCCACTGTAACGCTCCTGCGTTTCATGTATGGTGTGGATTTTCAGCTGCAGAAATATTCCACTTCAGTAGTCATGTAAGAGAGATGCTGAGATACCATTCCCAACCTCAATGACTCATCATGTGTGGAAGGTCTTAATTCAGCTAGTAAATACACACACTCAAAAAGCTGGTTCCTAGAGTGACTTTATGTATGTAATAACACAGTGATGAAGATTTAAGAGACAGGTTGAGTGGAGGTGGTAGGTGACAGACACTTGAAGGTAAGACAGTAGCAGATGGATGCAGGTAGGTTTAGCAATCATGTATGGTAGCAGATGACAGAGTAGCAGGTGGACATACAAGAGTGATCAACCCAGTGCAGGAATAAGTAGCAGTAGTCTTAAGAGCTAGCAATCTAGATATGCAGATGTGATAAATAGTCTTTACTATGCAGAGCTAGATAGTGTAAGCTTAGTATACGTTTATAGAGGGTTCCCCTGCGGGGTACTTAGCACTAATAGCAATACAGCCGAAGGTTGGTTCAGGAGGAGCGGATGATCCGGAAGCGGGATGCAGGGATCAGCGCAGCGAGGTTCCGTCAGCGAGGTATGCTTGCAAGCACGAAAGCTTCAAGCCAAGTTAGCATCCAGGTAAGGGTGTTTGAACGAACACATGTGAGTGAGAACCGGCGATTTAAATAGCCATCTAGTCCGGCGCTGAGTGATGACAGCTTCAGTCTTAAAGGTGTATGCGCACCTTTCCAAAAGAGAATGGTGGGGCGCATACACTTGTGAAAAGAGTAATTTAGGGTACCAAAGGTACCGGAACATTACAGCCACGAGGAGACCCCTATTATAGCCTGGAGGCTATCTATGCCTGGTTGGTCTTGATGCTATAAGGCATACATGACCCACATCATTTGGTAAGTGATTCCTCTTACCATTTATCACAGTGGAAAAGGAACCAGAGCTGCACTGATATCACAGAGTGAACCAGAAAATGTCCACGCTGAGCACCTGCACATTTTATTGTGAATAAGCATCATTTGCACAAGAGACTCACTATTCCTTTGAACTTTTATTTGAATTCTTCACTACAGTCACTTGTTTATGGACTTTATTATTTGAATCACAATTTATGCATATCACTATTTATGTTTTATTAATATTTATTTATTTTTTTTTTTTTTCCAATAAAGTGCTTTATTGAAGTCAAATGAAAAAGTACAAAAATAACAGTAAAATAACATATCAAGTAAAGCGCCATAAACATTAGTGAAATGATATACATCTAATGAACGTGGTACAGAAGTGTACATAAAAGTGCAACTTGTATAAACCTAGATGTACATCAAAGCAATCTTAAAATACATTTGGGGTGTAGACCCAGGGGCCCACACCAAGGGGCCTAAGCCCAAGATAAAGAGAGATAGAATAGAAAAGAGAGAAAGGAGAAGGAGAAGAAAGGAGAGAGTAAGAAAGAAGGGGGGGAGAGTATGGGGGGAATTGGGGGGGAGTACACAAAGGAAATGAGTGAGCTCAAATCTTGTCAGTGGGTGGGGTATAACCTCAAATCAATCGACTAATGAGTAGTAATCTTTGTATAGTCGGCGGATAGCGTAAATACTATCCATGGTCTCCAAATTTCATGAAAAGCTGTGCAGTTTTCCTTTTTGATAGCAACAATTTCTTCCATTTCAAGTATCAGTTTAACTTTGTCTACCCATTCCTTAATTGAAGGAATGGATTGAGAGTTCCAGTAAAGAGGAATAATGGCCTTAGCAGCATTCAGCAGGTGTCTGACCAGAGAATGTTTGTACATCTTGTATGAAAGGGTGTTCACATGTAATAAACAAGTCGCTGCATCCAGCAGCATAGAAGTGTTTGTTATAGTTTTAATCAGGTGAATGATCTGTTTCCAATATGTTTGGATTTTAGTGCATGACCACCAGATATGGGCAAAGGTCCCTTTTTCCTTTAGGCACCTCCAACACCTATCAGAGCTCTGCGGGGACCACGCGTTTAATTTCACAGGTGTCAAATACCATTGAGTCATTATTTTGAACGAAGTTTCTTGGGTCTTGGTGCTAAGGGAACACCTATGCGTAAATACACATGCTTTCTCCCAAATCTTTTCAGTGAAAGAGCAGTTTAAGTCTCTCTCCCAGAGTTTCTTATAGCCCTCCAGATCTGAGTCAGGGGCATGAGCGATCCATTTATAAGCTTGAGATGTGGTTTTAAAGCAAAGTCTTTTTTCCCCGCAGATTTTCTCAAAAGCAGTTGCCGGTTTTGAAAAAAGGGACCTGCGCCTGTTATTCTGAATAAAATTGTGTAGTTGTATGTAGTTCCAGTGTGAAATTGTGTAACCCTTAGGTTTGATCTCATTGAACTCCTGCAGGGATAGCAATCTCGAGTTCGTCATGCAATCTTTCACCCTCAACGTGGTGCTGATCTGTTGTGTATTTGTTAAATGTGCTTTAAACTCCATACCAGGGGGAAAATCTGGGTTTCCGGTGATTGGGGTCATAGGGCCAGGGTTGGTAACCAATTGGTGTCCCGGAGCTATTTTATTGAAAATTGACAAGGTGGTAGAGACTAGGGGATGTTTCTTGACATCAGCTGGATAGTTCGAGGGATCTGTCCATATTAATTGGTGGGCTGGGTACCTCGCTAGATCTACCCAATCTTTGTGATGGGAATGGCAGTGCCAATCAACCACCCTAGTTATGTGGGATGCTTGGTGATATTTGATGAAGTCGGGTAGGCCTATTCCACCCTTGATCTTAGGTAGCTGTAAGAATTTCAGCTTGATTCTGGGTTTTCTAAGGGCCCAGATAAATTGTCTCTGTATGGAGAGAAGGTTGCGGAAAAAAGCGTTCGGAATTTTAATCGGAAGAGCGTGAAACAAATAAAGTAACCTTGGTAAAATAACTATTTTCAAGATGGCCGCTCTTCCGAACCAGGAGAAATTCTTAGTGTTCCAGCTACGTAGATCTTTCTTTATGTTTCTTAAGAGTGGAATAAAATTTGCTGCAAAGAGAGATTCTATTTTAGGGGTGAGCTGGATGCCTAGGTAAGTGAGGGACTTAGTTTCCCATTTATAGGGGCAATTGCGTTGGGTTAGTGATTTCAGATCTGTGGGCAATGATACATCTAGGGCCTCTGATTTAGAGTGATTTATTTTAAAATTAGATAAAAATCTGAATGTTTGAAATTTTAAATTAAGGTTTGGTATCGAAATGTGTGGCTGTGTAATATAGAAAAGTAAGTCGTCTGCGTATGCAGAAACTTTATAATCTCTGGACCCAATCCGGAAGCCATGAATTGCCGGTTCTGCGTTGACATGTCTTATTAGCGGTTCTAAGGCCAAAATAAAGAGTATTGGTGATAGGGGGCACCCTTGCCTTGTTCCATTTTTCAAATGTAAGGGCGTGGAGAAAGTGTTATTAACCTTCACTTTGGCAATGGGGTCTGCATAGAGTGCTCCTATCCAGCCCATCATGTTGGAGCCAAGGCCTAAGTGGCGACATGTGGCCTGGAGATAATCCCAGGCCACTCTGTCAAAAGCCTTTTCGGCATCCGTTGACAGAAGTAGCCCTTCTAAATTGTTTTTGCGTGCTTCATGTATCAGATTCAGTGTTTTTATGATGTTGTCTCTGGCTTCCCGGCCCGGCATAAAGCCCACCTGTTCTGGCCCAATGATGAGGTGTAACAGGGGTCTAAGTCTATTTGCTAATATTTTTGCCAGCAGCTTGACATCCAGATTGAGAAGAGAGATGGGCCTATAGTTGGCACATAAAGTTGGGTCTTTATCCTTTTTGGGGATCACTGTTATGTGTGCAGTTAGAAATTCAGGGGATGGTTTACCGTTTTTGGCGAGGACGTTCAAAGCTTTTGTTAAGGGGGTAGTTAAGGCAGATTCAAACGTTTTAAAGTATTGGGAGGTCAGTCCATCAGGCCCAGGGCTTTTGCCACTTTTCATGGAACTGATAGCTTGATGTACCTCGTCAGTAGAGATGTCTTTTTCAAGATTAGCAATATCCGACTCGGGTAAATTAGGGAGACCGCTTTGTTGGATATATTGGTAAATGAGAGAGGATCTCGAACCTTTAAGATCTGCAGGGCGTGTTTGCTGTGGCAAATTATATAAATTCTCGTAAAATGAGCGGAAGGATTCTGCAATGAACCTGGAATCATGTATCTTATTATTTTGTTTGTCTCTCAGGCAGGAGATGGTAGAGGCAGATTGGAGATCCTTGAGGGCTCTAGCAAGATATTTGCCACCCTTATCCCCATGCTCATAGTAAATCGCCCTATTGAAGTAGAGGGCTCTTTTAGTTTTATTGTTGAGAATATTTGCCAACTCTTTTCTAGCATCCGTCAGCTCCCGCCTGAGAGATTCAGCAAGTGAGAGTTTGTGTTGGGTCTCTAGCCGTGTGATTTTGGCAATAAGGTCATTTATTTGTTTTTCCTTCTCTCTTTTTTTCCTTGCTCCATACTTGATAAACTCTCCCCTTATTACGGTTTTATGTGCTTCCCAGGTAATTATTGGGGAAACGTCCGCCGTGGTGTTTTCATTGAAATAATTTATTATGGAATCTGAGATTTTCTCTTTGACTGTAGGATCAGTTAGCAGGGAGGGATTTAATCTCCAGTTAAATATTGGTTTACTGACTTTATCTGTAGCAATTGTTATTGAAACAGGAGCATGATCAGATAACGCCGCTACCCCAATCTCGGCTTCTGTTAGTTCTGGTATATCTCTCTGAGAAATAAAAAGAAGATCAATCCTGGCGTATTTGTTGTGTGGTGCGGAGAAGTGTGTAAAATCCCTGTCTGTAGGATGTAGCGAGCGCCAAGTGTCTACTAGGGTCAATGATCTCAGTAAGGTCCTAATTTTTTTGATCTTTTTGAATGTCACACTGGATTTACCAGTAGAAGAGTCCTGAAGCGGGTCCAATGGTATATTGAAATCTCCCCCCAACACTATGCATCCCACTGCAAAACTCTTCAGATCCTCAATGAGCTTAGTGCAAAAGGACACATGGGCCTTATTTGGGAAATAGGCGTTAGCTAAAGTTATCGGACGTCCTTTTAGGGTCCCTGCCAAGAAGATATATCTACCCTCAGGATCCGCGTAATGCTTATCTATAGTAAAGGGGGCAGTTTTACTAATTAAAATGGCGACTCCTTTTGTTTTTGCAAGTGGATTTGACGCGGTGTAAATCGTGGGGAAATGTTTGTCCGTTAATTTTGGTGTTTTGTTCCCATGAAAGTGGGTTTCCTGCACGAAAACAAATTGAGCTCTACTTTTTCTAAGTTCGTTTAGTAACTTCCTCCTTTTTTCGGGGATGTTGAGTCCGTTTGCGTTATATGAGATTACCGTGGGTTGTTTCCCAAGGTGTGAGAAAGCCATTTTCACCAGAATATTTCGTGTACAACAATGGGGAGAGGGGTGGGAGGGAAGAGGTAAGACAGAAAGCAGAAAGGTAAGGTAAAGAGAATGGGAAAGAAGTAAGACACAAGTCAAGACCTGTTGACTAGAGAAACTCCCTGTCAACTATAACAATAGGCTTTATAATCAGATAAGATATTATAAATATCAACTGTGACTATAGCCTTTCGGGTAGTGTGGAAGGAGCGAAGGTGAATGTCACCGACAGTATCCGAGATCTTATGAATCACGATACATGTCCCGAACCGTGGGGAAGACGGCTCCTTATATAATAGCTGAATCAACTCTATTAATTGTGTTCTGCGGCAGTGGAAAATAGAAAATAAAAAAAAAAAAAAAAAAAAAAAAAGAAAAAATATAAACCAAAGCAATTATAGTCCGTGTTCACCACAAAATTAAAACCTTGAAGGGGAGGTCCCAGGCACACAAAAAGGGGAAGGAAAACATAGGCAGCAGTCTTTGAACGTCATGTACAATCAGTAATAGACCATGTTATTGACATATGAGCTTATGCTTTAGTGATACTCGTGGTGGAAGATCATAATAAAGTGTCTTGCACGTAGATCTGCCAGAGTCTCTACAACATGGGCAGGGTAGACTAACATGTCTACTCTAGCAACTGTAGAATAATAGACAATACCTTGAGGTGGTCATTGCTGGTGAGGTAACTGAGATCTTCCTATAACGACACGTCCATATCCTGCTTACCTCTCCTGGATTGTCCAAACACAATATGTTTCTGAGGGAGGGCTCTGCAAGTGTACCTCTTGAGTATCAGAAACAACAAAACAAAAAGAAGAGAGAAAGAGAAAAAAAAAAACGACAAAAGCTTGTTAGAGATGTAAGAGTACATGATAACTTCGCAAATCGCCTCTCCGAGGTTGTGGAAGTGCATGGAGACAAGGAGTTAGCAGGCAGCAGGATTCCGTCCCTCAGGTGACCGTGTCTATGCACCAAAGGAACAAGCATGTGTTCTAATACCCAACCATAGCCAATCTGCAAGTTTTAGTCACATCAGTGGCCCTCAGGGAAGTTCCAAAATCATGGGCAGTGAGGGTGGTGATAGACATTGTTAGTAAATCTGGGTCAAATCGTGAGCCATCAGATTTGTGTAGGTATTTGCCATAGGTGATCCGGCAGCAGTTTCCCTGTGATAATTTATCAGCCAAGGATCTATTAAACAAGAAAGCTATAGGTAAACATAAACGTCCTCTGATCATTGACTAGAGAATATGCTGAATAACTGGTAGTTGCTGCAGGAAAGCATCTTCAGTAAGATACATGTATTAAAGAGATCCAAGACTGCCATCTACTGGGGAAAGTCAAAAGGTGTCCTGAGAAAAAAGTCCCACAATCAAAGTTAAAATTCAAATGGTGACAATATTCCTGATCAAAGCACATCTACGCTTTATTTGTAGTTCCTGGATCTCGGGGTTTTAGGAGGCGATGAAGACTGAATGTGAGGACTTTTGGTTTTGGTCTTTCTCCCTTCTTTAGTGGAGGGTGATCTGTAACTAGAGGACGGTCCCTCTCGAGCCAAGAGGTTGTTTGGTGAGGCTGGCAACAAGAATTCTGCATACCAGTCTGGGAGGTCAATGGGGCCCAGCTGAAGATTGGTACAAAAAGAGGGAAGATCCTCTGGGGTACGCAGATAAAATTGTTTGCCGCGGAAAGTAGCTTGAACAGCGAAGGGGTATTTCCACCTATATGGAATATTTTTATCTTTCAGTGCTTCAAGAATTGGTCTCACTGCCCTCCTGTTCTTCAAAGTGATTGGTGACAAATCTTGAAATAATAAAACTTGTGCCTCATTGAACAGGATTTGATCACTTTGTCTAGATTTTGTGAGTATTTCTTCCTTCAACATGTGACTTGTTAGGCAGCAGATCACATCCCTGGGTGGCATAGAATCGGCAGGTTTCTGTCTTAAGGCTCTGTGGGCTCTGTCCATCTCTATTGGGGATTCCTGCGGTCTCTCCAATAAATTATTGAATATTGAGGTTAGGGCAGAACGAATATTATTTCCATCTACAGACTCTGGAAGACCTCTCACCCTGATGTTATTCCTTCTACCACGATTATCAAGGTCTTCCAGATGTCTATTCATTTCAATCAAATGGTTTGAATGGGTGCTCGTGATGGCCTCTAGTCTGTCTATAGCCTTGTCCCTTTGTCTGCCCGCCTTCTCCACCCCTGCCATCTGTTCTTTGAGACTGACTATGTCTGCCTTAAGATCGGTGATCGCAGCAGCAAACGATCCCTTTATGTCAGCGGCTATAGCAGTCATATCATTAAATGTCAATTGTCTATCAGCAGAAGGTGTCTCACTTACTGTGTCCTCCGAAGCTGCCAGTGATTCAGTTTCAAAGTCCTCCTCCATCTCTTGTGACAGTCTCCTCGCCATCTTGGATCCTGTAATGTGCTTTTTCAGCTGTGCCTGTGTCCTGAAGATTTCGGCAATCACCTTGCCGTTTGAGGTCCTGGAGTTCCTCAAAATCTTGCCTTGGGAGTTTGGTTTATTGATTCTGCCCATATTCGGCAAGAATCGATGCTCGTGAGGCCGCAGAATGTGCAGAAGGAGCCGCTTCAGGTCCGGAGCTCCGCTCTCAGGCAGCCATCCACGTTGCGCGCCAAGCCACGCCCCCAATATTTATTATATCAATAGAGGAGTATTCATTTAATATTGACCTATTTAATTAAATTTATTGTAATTTTCACCAAAATATAGTATCTTAGAGCAAGCTCTTTAGGTAGCCTCAAATAGACTACTTTCCTACACAACTGGAGAGGTGTATAGTACATTTGGTGAAGATATCACGATTGAATTATCTTATCTCTGGCAGAAATTACCATATTCATATAAGAGTTTAGCACTTCCTCCCAAACTTTTTCCGTCAGTTCTGGTATAATGGTATGCCATCTTTCCCAAATTCTCTTTGTTTTATTCCTTTCAACCCCTATTAACATAGAATAGTAAGTAGATACTAATTTAGAGTGTTCAGGCTGTAACAGCAGTTTTTCTAAGTAATAGCAATTGTAATTGGTTCAGTCTCGAACTGACACTGTGCTGCATGTTTCAGTGTGGTATATTGAAAACACCAAGCATTTGGTACTACCAACTCTGCTTGTAGCTGTGAAAATGATTTGTGTAAAATGGTGTCATATATATGTAAGACAAATGTAACGGTTTATTAGATACTGTATATGCTTAAGGCATGTTTAGCAGTCTTAAATATGTCCATGCCTGCTGATGTGGGAACCTCTCCCCTGTAAAAAAAAAAAATGCAGCAGGGCCTTAAAGAAAGATGCCACTGCAGCTTCAGCAGCTTTTGCCACATTATTCAGCTGTGGAAACATCTGCTATTGAAAATACATCAGCTGAGATGCAAAATAATGCATACGAAGATCCGATAATGCTTGATCGACTGGCAGTTGTAAAATATCTAGTGAGACCCGTGGCGCTTTAGAAACAAAGAATTTATCAAAGAATGAATATATCCAAAACATTTTTTAGGGATATACATAGGACTATTAGAGAGAAGATACAAAAAGTTTGGAAGAAAAATAATTTTAAATAAATATACTCTGCCCAGTAATGTCAATAGGAGGTCCTTCCATTTTTGATTCCTGTCTTTAAACGTCCTGATAATAGGCCAAATGTTTATATCTGTAAACCCTCAAGGGGCATTTGAATATTGATTCCTAAATATTTAAAGTTGTCTGAGATAGTATGAGTAGGGGCCATTAAGTTGAGATGCGGATCCAATGCATACAATGTTGATTTCGACCAAATGATACAAAATCCCGAATAGTCCCCAAATTCCTGAATCAAAAGAAAGGCTGCAGATAATGAGTGATCTGTTTCATTCGGATATAGAAGCATGTCGTCAACATATAAAGAAACATGTTTCCCCAGATCTCTTATTTGCAAGCCTTGGACATTCCCATCCTGATGTGAATGTACAATGTATATGTAAAAGCGCTGCGTAAAATTGACAGCGCTATATAAGTACCTGAAATAACTAAAATAAATAAAAAAATAAAAAATCCTCCCTCAACTTTAGAGGCAAGGGTTCAATGGCCAATGCAAACATGAAAGGATATAAGGGACAGCCTTTCCTGGTTCCTCTATATATTTTAAATGATTCAGAGATAAGCCCATTGACGATAATTATGGCCGTGGGTTCACAGTACAGAAGTTTAACCCAGGAAAATAAACCTGGGGCCAAATACCAATCTATTGAGAAGCAATGTCTCTAACTTTAGCTTATGGTTGTAAATAGGTCTGATTGGTCTCTTCCACCATCCTTAAAGGGTAAAATTTAGCTATAAATTCAGTCATTATTGTTTGACCTTTTTTAATATACTTCTCTTGCTGAGTACCATTTTTTCTCAACCAACTGAATTACCTTTTCGGTATGTTAGATTTCCACTTCGGATGATGACTGGTGGATTGCAAATAGGAAATACCTGCGGTGGGATTAAAATGGTTCTTAGATGTGATTAGATGTTCTTTAGAGTTGAGAAAATAAATGAGAAAATAAATGATCTGAAGCATCACAGCAACCACCTCCATCCCTAGTATTGTATACAACAGGGGGGGGGGGGGGCGTAAGGATAATGGGACTTTATATGAGGTAGGTTGCACATTGCAAATATCCAAATGGAAATAAAGATAAAATAGTTTCAAAATATTCGTTTATTTCTTGCTGCACGATAAAAGAATGGATCATGCAGCAATAATCAATAAATAGAATAAATAGAATCTCACATATTCACAGTACAGATACAGACAATTCAGGTATGGATATACAAAAGGTAGTAAAGGAAATGTCTTGCTAGGCATATACACATAATAAATAGATATATAATAGCAGATACAAATATCATACAACGGCATATATATATATCAAATACATAGCAAGAATACATCCAGTGGCTCATAGGCTCTTTCATACATATTGCGTAATCCATGTCCTGATAAATCTTCATATTTCATATTTTATGGCTCTACGCGTTTCGTGGAGTTATCATCCACTCTTCAGGAGCTTAGTGCAAATTTTCTGTAAATACGAGCTAGTTTAAGCTAAAAAGATCATATATGGATAAAGGAAACACACCGATAAGTTCCCTCAAAAGTTTTCAAAAAAATCTAAAACTCTGATACTTACATATTAAAAGCAACAAAGAAAGTCGCAGAAAAAAAATTGCATAGTCTCCCGTCGCTAAATACACTGTGGATATACGCCTGATCCGGGGCTGAGGCGGGTAAACGCCACTTGGTCCAAAAAAAGGGGGGGGAAGGGGAGATAATCCCACAGAAGGAATAGAAGAACCAGTGATTTCATCACATCAGTGACCAAGTTATCTAATCAAGAAAATAAATTTAAATATATAAAAATGTGTCCAGATTACTTGTCTTTTTCAGATATTAGGGATGTATGTGATAAGAAAAGGGTGGGAGGACATTAGTAGAGAAAAGCTTGTGTGCCAGTGTGCCAGGTGCAGCATAGCTAAGATTCAGCAAGCAACCAGAGAAAAAAAAAAAAAAGGAGAAAAACAAAGTGCAGAGCATGGAAAAAGTGAAGGTGCAATAGATAGCAGGATAGTGATCTCACCAATAACAAAGTAATTCAGGAGACAACCATGCTGCAGGGATAGTCCTAGTGCATTCAAACCATGAAAGACAGGTGTCCTAACAGCTCCACAGCTTTATACCCCCATGAGCCAGGGCGGATCACCGCCAGCGCCATGTAACCGTCACAGAGAGGGGTGGTAAAGGAGTGAACATGGTATCCGGCATAGGCCGGAAGCCACTCACCACATATTACACCCCCAGCAACCAGAGATGGAATAGCAGCCCTAACCCAGTGATCCACCCATGGATCACAGGCTCGGCTAATCATGACGCCGATGCTCAGCATGACAGCCCCGCCCTCAGCCCAGGAATATAGAGCAGAGGACAGGGCGGCAGACCGAGCATCGCAGCCCCGGAAACAAGCAGCCACAGTGTAATCTCGATCCCACAAGGGCCGACGGCTTAAAAACATAAATATCATATGTAATATCGTTTGTTGAGAATGTATTTAAAAAATAAATAAGTAAATATAAATTTATATGCATCAGGAAAAAAATAGGTGTGTTAACCAAAAGTAATGCTACAGATCAAAGAAAGGGAAGGGGTCGGGTGTCTTCCACCCTAATACATATGTATGAGAAAATAAATGATCTGAAGCATCACAGCAACCACCTCCATCCCTAGTATTGTATACAACAGGGGGGGAGTAAGGATAATGGGACTTTATATGAGGTAGGTTGCTATTGCAAATATCCAAATGGAAATAAAGATAAAATAGTTTCAAAATATTTGTTTATTTCTTGCTGCACGATAAAAGAATGGATCATGCAGCAATAATCAATAAATAGAATCTCACATATTCACAGTACAGATATAGACAATTCAGGTATGGATATACAAAAGGTAGTAAAGGAAATCCAGATCTTGCCCCCCCCCTCCCCTATGTGAATGATTACATTGTACCTCTACCCGCTTACCAAAAAAGTTTTCAAAAATAAATAAAAACAGTAGACAGGTTTTTGAAAGTTCCTTTATTAAAAAAAAATAAAAAAACAATGTCCTCGATATAGATTTGATGCCCACTGCTACCCGGAAAAGAAAAGAAAATGCTCTGCCATCAATGAAGGCTGACTCCCAACTGCAGGCTCCACCTTTTGACAGTTCTTATATAGGTAAGGGGCCAAACAACCTGGGGATGCCATGTGGTGTCCCCGCCCCCTTGAGACATCACTGATCCAGCAAGCTACATTGGGGTCCATTGTCTGTGCAGTGTGCAGTGCATTGCAGGTAAATACCTGCCAAATGCCCTGCAAATTCAGATGTTTGCTGAACGGGCGAACAGGCGATGTTCAGGCCAAACTTTTGTTCATCTCGAACTGTTTGCCCAAATCAATATATTTTTTCTCAAATGTACTGGATCTATGTTTTCATTATTGCAGTGTAAGTCTTCCAGGGCTTCTAAGGCCAGTTGTTTATCACAATCCCAATCAATAGTATCACCAGTACCTTCTGAAATAGTGTTTTTTAGGGTTCATAACATCCTTTATTGTACCGTGAGATTTTGAACAAACCTGTTCGAATCCTTATTTTCATAGGGGTTGATTTTCATAGGGGTTGATTTAGTAAGGGCAAATAGACTGTGTCCCTGCAAGCACGGTTGCCCTCTGCAAAGGAATTTGCTCCAGAGCTTAGTAAATGAGGGGAAGCCCATTATCCAAGCATGTGCAAGCAAAAATGCTGTTTTTTTTTATTTTCCTTGCAGGTGATTGGGTATTCTTTGCAAAGTGAAGCTCCACTTCATTTACTAGGTTCTGGAGCAAATTCCCTAATAGAGTGCAACTACACTTGCAATGCGCATAGTCTATTTGCCTTTAGTAAATCCACCCCACAGTCTTTAGGTTACTAAAGATTTCCTATTTTGTTTTTTCTTTGCCTTAAATTTTCTGTTTACCATTCTCTGGATTTTCTTTTTGCTAGGTTGGAGAGGGGGAACCCTTAAAAAAGACTTTTTTCCAACTGGGGCCTTATTACTTGTCCCAATATTTGAAGTATTCTGCAAGGCCAAAAAAGCTGACAGTCCACCCCTGATAATGAAATGTATCAAATAGTGCTGCACAACTTAAAACTAAATTGCAACCTCAAATGCACAAATAAGTGAAAAAATGTAATATAGTAAAAATAAAATTAACATGAGATGAAAATATTATGCTTCTTTTATTAATGACTCCTCAATGTGATAGAAGCAGTCAATAGCAATGGATACAGTGATTATATTGAACAAAAAATACATAAATAAAAGTCCTTAATATATATACTAAAATGTGTAATATAGTCTTGTGTTTCTTCTTCTGTTAAATCAATGAGTGAGTCCCACCACCACTAACATATTGCACTTATGCGGTACATAAAAAACAATATACAACAACTCCTTTGGATCTGCAAAGGTTTTATATTGTGTCTGTGAATTATCTGTAATTCCTAGTGAGGACCACCACCATTAACATTCCACGCTCACCTAAATATGTCACCATTCACTTTCCTCTTTAACCTTTTCACTGCCAGGCCCATGTGCTCCACTTTTTAAAAATTTTCCATTGCTTTTTTTCCTTACAGCTTTTAAAATTTGTAAAAGACCCCCACTCTATACATTTTCTGAAAGCACAGGACCAGTAGAATAAAAAGAAAGTGATACTGATTTTTAAGGCCCCATGATATTTGTCCAAATGTTTATCAAAACAATAGTTTTGCTAAAAGTACACTAAACTCATTATTAGCAGATACAAAAATAAGACATTTTGCAAAATTCCTGCTAAATTCCTACTAAATAGTGATGGACGAACATTGGCCGGGGCTGTTCTTAAATGTCAGCCACAAATTTTTCTCAAAAGTCCGACGAACAGCAAGCTCACCGCGGATCCCCATTGACTTTACTGGGAGGCGAACTTTAAAAACCTTTAGGACATATTTGCAGCCATCAAAAGATGTACTAGCTGTGCACAAATAGTCCCAGCACATAGACAATGTCATAACAGAAGTATTGCAATTGAAAAAGTTGCCCAAAATTCGTTTTTTTTTTTTTTTTACAGCAAAACATTTTTTTTTTCATAAATCAGCCAGAACTGACAGCAGCCGGTAAATACCTGTCAAATACATATAGGGTCCATTCACACATCTGTAAAATGGGTCCGCATCCATTCCACAATTTGGCAGAACCTTTATAGACCCATTGATTTTCAGTTCCAGTCTGAAAAATTAGGCATTCACAGGATAAAGAAGTAAGTGTCGGCCATTCCAGGCCCCAAAAAAAAGCCCACATGCATTTACCTGACAGCTAAGAACGTTGTATTCTGTGGCTAAAGGTACATTAGGCATTCACAGGATACAGAATTAAGTGTCAGCCATTCCAGGCCCTAGCCCACATGCATTTACCTGACAGCAAAGAACATTAGGCATTCACAGGATAAATAAGTAAGTGTCGGCCAGTATTGGCCCCAAAAATTAGCCCACATGGGTTTACCTGACAGCTAAGTACGTAGTATTCTGTGGCTGAAGGTACATTAGGCATTGACAGGATACAGAAGTACGTGTCGGACAGTATTGGCCCCAAAAATTAGCCCACATGGGTTTACCTGACAGCTAAGAACATTGTATTCTGTGGCTGAAGGTACATTAGGCATTCACAGGATACAGAAGTAAGTGTCGGCCAGTATAGGCCCCAAAAATTAGCCCACATGGGTTTAGATGACAGCTAAGAAAGTTGTATTCTGTGGCTGAAGGTACATTAGGCAGTCACAAGATACAGAAGTAAGTGTCGGCCTGTATAGGCCCTAAAAAATAAGCCCACATGGGTTTACCTGACAGCTAAGAACATAGTATTTGGTGGCTGGAGGTACATTAGGCATTCACTGGATACAGAAGGAAGTGTCGGCCAATATTGGCCCCAAAAATTAGCCCACATGTGTTTAGATGACAGCTAAGAAAGTTGTATTCTGTGGCTGAAGGTACATTAGGCATTCACAGGATACAGAAGTAAGTGTCGGCCAGTATAGGCCCCAAAAATTAGCCCACATGGGTTTACCTGACAGCAAAGAATGTTGTATTTGGTAGCTGGAGGCACATTAGGCATTGACAGGATACAGAAGTAAGTGTCGGCCAGTATAGGCCCCAAAAATTAGCCTACATGGGTTTATTTGACAGCAAAGAAAGTTGTATTCTGTGGCTGGAGGTACATTAGGCATTCACAGAAAAAATAATTGTCGGCCATGAAAGGCCCCAAAAATTTGCCATTCAATGGACATGAAATGCCTTTTATGCTGCTGTGTTTAGCGAAGACAAGGACCAGGAATTGTTGTGGGTGGATGGCGGTCTGGCGGATATTTGTGGCCTGGCATGAAGAATTTCAATGAAACATGGTCTACTGGTCACATGTGTTGAATTCCTCAGAGATCCATGCCTCATTCATTTTTATAAATGTGAGGTAGTCTACACTGTCATGAGCTAGGCGAGTGCGCTTATCGGTCACGATCCCTCCTGCTGCGCTGAATGTCCTTTCGGACAGGACACTGGACGGGGGGCAAGCCAACATTTCCATTGCAAATGGTGCAAGCTCTGGCCAGAGGTCAAGCCTGCCCACCCAGTAGTCCAAGGGTTCATCACTCCTCACTTAACCTGATGTAGTCGGACACCTTTCGGTCTAGGCGTTCCCTGATGCTGGATTCGGAGTACAGCTGTCGATGGTTCAGCTGAAAGAAGGACATCAAATCTGAAGTGACCAAGACATCTTCAAAACGCCCTCTTCTTGCAGGCGCTGTTGGATTGCTACCCGCAACTGTCTCTCTGTGACTGAAAATTCCACTGCCAGGGCACGCAAAAGCAGAATGCAGCATTTCCCACAGCAAGGCCTGGAAGTGCTGCATTCTGACCGGCCTCTGTGTTGGTGGTAACATTTCCGCCATTTTTTGCTTGTACCGGGGGTCTAAGTAAGGTGTAGTGGTCTGATTCCAGCTCATCATCAAGGATAATGTCATCCTTGTTCTCCTCCCCCCTCCACGCATAACACCAGGGATCCCAGAAAGGTTTAAAGCATGCTCTTCTTGCTCCTCCTCATCCCTCCCAGCACCATCCTCCTCTGACTCCTCCTCAGACTCCTGCTGTTGACTTGTCTCAGATGGAGTAGCACCCACTGGGAATTCATCCAACATTACGACTTCCTCATCTTCCTGCTCCTGCTCCTCGACGGCATGATCAATGACAACATGCAATGCACGCTCCAGAAAGAAGACATAAGGTACAATGTCACTGATGGCGCCCTGGCCGTGACTGACCAGTTTGGTGATCTCATCGAATGGCTGCAGAAGTCTGCATGCATCCCGCATGAGCAGCCACTGGCGAGGTGAAAAAAACCCAAGCTCGCTCCCCAGAACCTGTCCTGCCGCAGAGTTCGTACAGGTAGTCGTTAACTGCACGTTTCTGCTGGAGCAGCCTATCAAGTATATGCAACGTCGAGCTCCATCACGTCGGGCAGTCACAAATAAGACGCCTGAGGGGCAGGTTGTGTCGCCTCTGAATGTCAGCAAGGCGAGCCATGGCTGTGTAAGATCTTCGGAAATGGCCCGAGATTTTCCTGGCCTGCCGCAAGACGTCCTGGACCCCAGGGTATTTGGCAACGAATCGCTGCACCACCAAGTTCAGGACGTGTGCCATGCATGGCACGTGTGTTATTTTGCGTATTTCAGCGCACTCAGCAGATTGGCACCGTTGTCGCACACCACTTTATCAACTGTCAAATTCAGAGGTGTCAGCCACTGATCTGCCTGTGAACGCAAAGCTGAAAGGAGTGCAGGACCAGTGTGGCTCTTGGCTTCCAGGCACAACAGATGCACCACAGCATGGCAACGTCTCACCTGGCATGTGGAATAGGTTCTGGGAATCTTGGGCGGCACAGTGGAAGAGACGGTAGCAGCGGAAAAGGAAGAGTCAGCTGAGGAGGAGAGGGAGGATGGAGGAGGAGGAGGAGGAGGAGGAGGAGGAGGAGAAGAAGAGGCAGGCCTGCATGCAATCCGTGGCGGTACAACCAAATCTACACGGGTGCCAAAGGTTACATGCTTGACGGCCGTCAGAAGGTTCACCCAGTGGGCAGTAAAAGTGATATAACTTCCCTGCCCGTGTTTGCTAGACCATGTGTCTGTGGTCAGATGTATCTTGGCACCAACACTGTGTGCCAGAGATATATTCACTTGCCTCTGAACATGGCCATACAGCTCTGGAATGCCCTTCTGCGAGAAATATTTCCTGCCTGGGTCATTCCATTGTTGTGTTTCAATGGCCACAAATTTACGAAAGGCCTCCGAGTCCACCAGTTGATATGGCAGTAGTTGGCGGGCTATCAGTTATGACAAGCCAGCAGTCAAACGTTGGGCAAGAGGGTTATCCGGCGTCATCATTTTTTTCTGCTCCAACATTTGGGCCACAGAAGCCTGCCTTTTTCCAGAACAACGTGACAACGGCATCATGGAAGGTGGAGTGGAGAACAAATGTGAGGAGAGAGGAGAAGGAGAAGAGGCTAGACGGTGAGAGCCTGGAGTGTGGCTTTGTGGGTTCTGACGGTGTTGCTCCCACTGGGCTCGGTGATGCTCAGATGCCTTCTTAAGGCGGTTGTCCCTAGGTGAGTGTTGGGCTTACCGCGACTTATGCGTTGACTGCTAAGGATGATCGAACGGTTCGGGTCGACCATCGGTTCGACCCGAACATTGGATGTTCGATATTCGGCCGAATACCAAACTTTTTGCGGCAAAAGTTCGGTATTCGGCCACCAGAACCGCCCAAAATGCACTGGGACAGGAACTGGGCTTTAAAAGCCCGTGATTGGCCCAGAAACGTCTGCAAAAGCCAATGAGGGGGCAGGAGTCTCCTAGGAACGTGATTGGAGTGACTACGGGGACCAGAGGCCAATCAGGAGTGAATACGCCCCACACTATATAAGATGGCCCCGCCTAACCCCTAGCACAGTTATCCAGATCCTGTTGAAGAGAGTTGAAGCAGTTCTGTCTGACTCCTGCTTGCTACACTACATTTCCTATATATCGAGTGGTTCTAAAGCTCCATATAGCAGAATTGTATTTAGCTTACAGCCAGTGTAGATAGATACAGCGATTGTGCTGGTTCTTAGAGTTACAAAAAAAAAAAAAAAAAAAAAACTTAAGGGACAGTGTCAGTCTTCTGCTGTATGGAGCTTTCTATTTAGGGGAAAGGGATATCTAGTGTAGTTAGGGAACTTTGTACTACATTAGTTAGATTTGAAAATTGAGTTTCTGTAGGGAAAGTGTGAGGGTTCTATTTAGTGAGCACGTGGCACAGTGCTGCTCTATCACAGCAGGTGTACGTGCTTGCTAGGCAGCAAAATACAGTGACAACTTAACGCCTGTTGTTCAAAGCGTTAGGTGCACTGTACAAAAGCCTTTGCAACTGTGCGTGACACGCAACTGCTGTGCTGTATACAGCGACAACTGTGGGTCGCATAGCAGTGTGCGTTTTTCACTGCACACAGTTGCCAACGCATCAGTGACAACCTAACGCCTGTGGTTCAAAGCGTTAGGACCACTGTGCAAAAACCTTTGCAACTGTGCGTGACACATCTGCTGTGCTGTATCCAGCGACAACTGTGGGTCGCATAGCAGTGTGCGTTTTTCACCGCACACAGTTGCCAATGCATCAGTGACAACCTAACGCCTGTTGTTCAAAGCGTTAGGTCCACTGTGCAAAAGGCTTTGCTACTGTGCGTGACACGCAACTGCTGTGCTGTATCCAGCGACAACTGTGGGTCGCATAGCAGTGTGCGTTTTTCACTGCACACAGTTGCCAACGCATCAGTGACAACCTAACGCCTGTTGTTCAAAGCGTTAGGTCCACTGTGCAAAAGCTTTTGCAACTATGCGTGACACATCTGCTGTGCTGTATCCAGCGACAACTGTGGGTCGCATAGCAGTGTGCGTTTTTCACCGCACACAGTTGCCAACGCATCAGTGACAACCTAACGCCTGTTGTTCAAAGCGTTAGGTCCACTGTGCAAAAGGCTTTGCTACTGTGCGTGACACATCTGCTGTGCTGTATCCAGCGACAACTGTGGGTCGCATAGCAGTGTGCGTTTTTCACCGCACACAGTTGCCAACGCATCAGTGAGAAATATGCCTGGTAGACCAAGAAAAGGCATACGTGGCCCTGCTGCGGAAAGGGGCACAGCTTCTAGGGTGTCTAGAGGCCAGGGTGGACGTGGTGGTCAGTCCTCAGCCAGGCCACCATTTGGATTGTTCTCCGGCAGTGGCCAAGCTATACGTCCACAGTATGTACAGGAGGTGGTGGACTATATGACCAAACCCTCATCATCGGCATCATCTGCAACTACAGTGACCCAGGCAGAGAAAAGTGGTCAGTCTTCTGCAGTTGTCAGAACAAATACAGATGAGTCCATGTCCACCTCATGTCCTCCCTTAGACCCAACATCAGACATGGCAGAGGAGTCAGCTGAGCTGTTTGACCACAGTGTCGGCCATCTACTCCAGCCTGATGCTCAGTCCTTTATGGAGTCTGATGTTGGGTCTGAGTTTGAGGAGGAGGCAGAGCAAACAAGAGGGGAGAGCAGACGGGCCGCTCCATCTAAGGCCGCACCTGTTGTCTCCCGGGCCAGGCCTGATGCTCAGTCTTTGATGGAGTCAGATGTTGGGTCTGAGGTTGAGGAGGAGGCAGAGCAAGCAAGAGGGGAGAGCAGACGGCCCGCTCCATCTAAGGCCGCACCTGTTGTCTCCCAGGCCAGGCCTGATGCTCAGTCTTTGATGGAATCAGATGTTGGGTCTGAGGTTGAGGAGGAGGCAGAGCAAACAAGAGGGGAGAGCAGACGGCCTACTCCATCTAAGGCCGCACCTGTTGTCTCCCGGGCCACTATACAAACCTCATCTTGCTGGGCCTTTTTTGAGACATCCCATGCAGATAAAACAGTTGCGATCTGCAAGATTTGTAAGACGGGTATAAAGCGTGGCAAAAATGTCAACCACCTGGGTACAAGCTGCCTAAACAGGCATTTGACAACCCACCACTCGGCCCGTTGGCAGGAGCATTTAAAGAACCCACAAAAGGGCCAAAGATCGGTCAGTCGGCCTCCTAGTTCTCCTCGCGCTCCTCCTCATGCTCCATCTGCTCCACCTGCACATCAGTCTGTTCCTGGCCCTGCTATAGTCACTCGTCACCTGTTGGCAGCCTCCACTGGCAGGGATGATGATATAGCAGGCAGTGTCGCATCTACCTCCAGCACACCACCGGCTGTAACATCTAGACGCCAAATTTCGATTCCACACATGCTGGAACGAAAAAAAATGTATACTCCCCGCCACCCACATGCCCAGCGTCTAAACAGTAGTTTGGCTAAACTACTGGCTCTGCAACTATTACCATTTAACCTGGTAGAGTCTGCTCCCTTCCGTGATTCGCAAAATGTGCAGTTCCACAGTGGCAGGTGCCAAGTCGGCATTACTTTTCCCGTAAGGCCCTGCCATCCCTATACCAACATGTGGAAGGCAATGTAGGGTCGTCCCTGGCCAAGTCAGTCAGCCGTAAGATACACTTGACGGCTGACACTTGGTCAAGCAAACATGGGCAGGGACGGTACATTTCTGTCACTGCTCACTGGGTGACACTGCTTGCCAGCGGAAGGGATTGTAGCCAGGGCTCGGTGCTGCAGCCAGTGTTGCCCCCACGTCTGTAAACAGCTGGTGGTGTCGCTGATCCGGGTAGATCGATCACTTCTACCCCCTCCTGCTCCTCCTCCTCTACCTCCTCCATGCCCTCCTCTGCAGAATGGTCCTTTGAATATGATGAGGTACCACGTAAACGTTCAAAGGGCTATTCTATGTCTCAGGCCAAAAGGTGTCACGCAGTGCTGCAGCTTGTGTGTCTAGGGGACAGGCAGCACACTGCCCCTCAGATTCTTGGGGCTCTGCAGGCACAGGCCCAGAGGTGGTTGACACCACGCCAGCTGCAGCCAGGGATGGTGGTTACTGATAATGGGTCAAACCTCCTGGCCGCCCTTCGTCAGGGAAAGTTAACCCATGTGCCATGCCTGGCGCATGTCATGAATCTCGTGGTACAGCGGTTTTTGAACTCGTACCCGGGAATGCAGGATGTGCTAAGGATAGCAAGAAGGGTGTGCAGTCACTTCAGGCGGTCGTACAGTGCCACTGCACGTTTGGCCAAAGTGCAGCGCGAGTTTCACCTGCCGGTACACCGCCTCATCTGTGACATGCCCACCCGCTGGAACTCCACCTTGGCTATGCTGCAGCGCCTGTACACGCAGCAGAGGGCCCTCAATGAATACCTATGCGAGTACGGCACCAGCACTGTCTCTGCGCGCCTGGGCTTCTTTTCACCACGGCAGTGGCTTTTGATTAAGGATGCATGCGCTGTCCTCTCTCCATTTGAGGAGGCCACAAGGATGGTCAGCCGGGACAGCGCATGCATCAGTGACACCCTACCGGTACTGTTTTTGTTGGAGCACACTCTGCGTGGCATTATGGACAGGGCACTGGAGGCAGAGCAGCAGGAGGAAGAGGAGGACTTCCTTGCCTCTCAAGGCCCCCTTTATCCTGAGAATCCTGACCCCATTATGCCTAGCTCCCAGAGGCCCGAGCAGGATCCAGGGGTGGAAGAGGAGGAGGAGGACGATTCTGCGGGAACTTTTGCAGGGTTTGAGGAGGAGGAGGAGGAAGACATGCGGCAATCTGCAAGGCCTAGTTTGACTCCCTCGGGACACTTTGGAGTAGTACGTGGCTGGGAGGAGGAGGAGCCCGTTGAAGATAATGTCGTTATGAGTGCCCCCGAGGATTCAGCTTCTCAGGCCTTCGCTAATTTGCGACGCATGGGAAACATCATGCTTCAGAGCCTGCGAAAGGACTCCAGAATCAAGGCCATTAAAGAGACTAACCACTATTGGTTGGCCACCCTACTTGACCCCCTGTACAAGTGTAAAGTCTCGGAGCTTTTCCCATCCACCCAGAGAGTCCACAGGATCAAATCCCTTGAGGACAGTCTCAAGAGGAATCTGGTGAACATGTTCCCCGACTCCCGTAGGGTGCAGGGGCGGGGACAACCTACCACGGATTCTACTGGTGGTCACGAGAGGAGCGTTGGAGAAGGCGTGCGGTTGACGGATGCCTTTCGGTCTTTTTTTAGTCCTCACCGCCCAGGCCTCTCAGCTGCCACATCGCATCGACAGCGTCTGCATCACATGGTGGACAATTACGTGAGGGCACAAAGTGACACAGAGGGCTTTTCATGTGACGAATCAGATCCACTGGCATACTGGGTCTTAAGATTAGACCACTGGCCAGAACTGGCCCAGTATGCCATGGAGTTGTTGGCCTGCCCTGCTTCCAGTGTCCTATCGGAACGGGCATTCAGCGCAGCAGGAGGATTCGTCACAGACCATCGAACGAGACTCTCCACCGACTCAGTCGACCGTTTGACATTCATTAAGATAAATCAGTCGTGGATATCAAGCTTTGATGCATCTGATGCAGACCTTGTAGACTAGGCTATCGTTGTGATGTGGCAGTTGAGCCTCAGTTTAAGCCTGGACCATAGTGCCACCCTCAAACCCTTCTCTCATTCTCTTTACGTTCACAGAACCTCATTTTGGTTATAACAAAAACTACAATGTTTGCGCACCTGTTCCACAGGTGCACACCTTTACAATTTTTGGGCCTCCTTCAACATCAGCTCTTTGGGGTTAAGGTGGGGAGGCTATGCTAAACAAAAACTACAATGTTTGCGCACCTGTTCCACAGGGGCACACCTTTACAATTTTTGGGCCTCCTTCAACACCAGCTCTTTGGGGTTAAGGTGGGGAGGCTATGCTAAAACAAAAACTACAATGTTTGTGCACCTGTTCCACAGGTGCACACCTTTACAATTTTTGGGCCTCCTTCAACACCAGCTCTTTGGGGTTAAGGTGGGGAGGCTATGCTAAAACAAAAACTACAATGTTTGCGCACCTGTTCCATAGGTGCACACCTTTACAATTTTTGGGCCTCCTTCAACACCAGCTCTTTGGGGTTAAGGTGGGGAGGCTATGCTAAAACAAAAACTACAATGTTTGCGCACCTGTTCCACAGGGGCACGCCTTTACAATTTTTGGGCCTCCTTCAACACCAGCTCTTTGGGGTTAAGGTGGGGAGGCTATGCTAAAACAAAAACTACAATGTTTGCGCACCTGTTCCACAGGTGCACACCTTTACAACTTTTGGGCCTCCTTCAACACCAGCTCTTTGGGGTTAAGGTGGGGAGGCTATGCTAAAACAAAAACTACAATGTTTGCGCACCTGTTCCACAGGGGCACGCCTTTACAATTTTTGGGCCTCCTTCAACACCAGCTCTTTGGGGTTAAGGTGGGGAGGCTATGCTAAAACAAAAACTACAATGTTTGCGCACCTGTTCCACAGGTGCACACCTTTACAATTTTTGGGCCTCCTTCAACACCAGATCGTTGGGGTTAAGGTGGGGAGGCTATACTAAACAAAAACTACCATGTTTGCGAACCTGTTCCACAGGTGCACACCTTTACAATTTTTGGGCCTCCTTCAAAGCCAGCTCTTTGGGGTTATGGTGGGGAGGCTCCGCCAACACCAAAACTACCATGTTTGCGCACCTGTTCCACAAGTGCACACCTTCATAATTTTTACGCCTTCTTCAACACCAGCTCTTTGGGCTTACAGTGGTATGGCTCCGCCAACACCCAAACAACAATTTTTGCGCACCTGTCACACAGATGCATATCATTGTAATTTTTTTCCTTACAAAGGCAATTATTGCCTTCATTACCAGCACTTTCATAGGGATATGGTGTCAAGGCATCGTCCGCACCACCAAATGCCCAATTTTTAAGCATCCTTTACTTCTATTCAAAGTCAAGAGACAACAGTATTCATCCAAAACATCTCTAATCTTGTTCACTGTGCACTACATTGTGACCCCTACCCCTAACCCTAACCCTCAATGTATCCGTGCATATATGTCTGTTTCTTGTGAGAATTCAAGTTAAAGTGCACCAAACACCATTTTACATGAAATAAAGTGCAATTACATACATCTTTGGACTTCTTGAAACATTTGGTAATAATAGCCCCATTGTGGAAATACACCCGTTAATTATATGCACATTTAAAGAGACAGCACCTTTTTCCAAAAAAAAATCTAATCTTGTTCCCAGTGCACTGCATTATGTCCCCATCATACACATTGGCTGAGCCGTTGATTAGGAGCAAAAGAAAGGTGCGGTTAAGCAAAAAAGTCATTTTTGAAGGTTTGGTATGCTGTAATTCTGGTTCTGGACATGCTACAGAGCTGAAACTTCACAGATACACCTTTTAGACCCCCCCAGACACTAAATCCAAATAAATCTCTTTTTTTTTTTTTTTTTTTCAATAATTGGCTCTCTATCAAAAACGACAATTTTTAAGAACTTTTTTTTGTGTGATTAATAGTCCCTGGGGCATGACCCAGAACCCTAGGCACTTTTTAGGGGCATTTATTGGGTTTTAGGGCTTAAAAATTGTGTTTTTTGATTCCAGAAGTTCGGGTCCCATTGATTTCAATGGGGTTCTGAAATCCAAACCGAACTTTCGGGAAGTTCGGGTGTTCTGGTCGAACCGAACTTTTCAAAAGTTCGATCATCCCTATTGACTGCAAAGGCTGCAGATGGCAACACTGTTGTCAGCAACGGACACATTAAAAAAAGCCCACACTGCGGAGCCATATAACGGCGTCCTGGGAGTGCCAGATGTGACTATACATGGTTAATGGCTCGCTCCTGATACATTTGCAGTCTGCTTTGTACCTCTTGTACAATGCAAGTCCTGCCTGCCTCTCCTCCCTATCTGCCGGTCCATCTCTCCCTCTGAACTCCCCTCCTCTTCCTCTCTTGTGGGCACCCACGGGACGTCCATAGACACGTCATCATCAACGTCACCTTCCCCACCACTAACAATCGAGATCTGCAGCAAGCGGGGACCAACCTCCTTAGGTTGATATGGGTACTGTCGTCAGACTGCTGAGTGGCGGCTGTTGCTACCTCCTCTTCCTGATCCGATGCCAACAATGGCTGCGCATCACAAATGTCTTGTGATGGATCGGAAAATAGTTCAAGAGACTCAAGCGGAGGGTATGTGGTGGTGGTGTTTGTGGTGGTGTTTGTGGTGGTGTCTTTGTGTGTGCACACAGCAGAGAGTGAAGAGGGTGCAGATAGAGAGGATGAGGAGGGGGCAGAAGATTAAGGCAGAGTGAGCCACTCAACCAAGTCTGGTGCGTCCTTTGACGTAATCGAACGCGCCTTCTGAAAATTCACACTTTGGCTCTGGCCTACTGCTCCTGCCCTACCCCTACCACCCCTGCATAAGTGTCTGCCTCTTCCTCTGCCTGTCATGTTTTTAAATTACCCTGTGACTAAACTCTCTATAGAATCGCAGTATATCTGGAAAAAGGTATATAACACCCCGCTTCAATCTGTGATATTGAGGGGGCCACAGTTTTATCACACCAGTTCTACAAATATTTGGCCAGTAACTTTTGTAACTGTGTGTAGCACAGTTAACACAGCAATGACTAAAATACACTCTTAGAAAAGTATAATGTTAAATAACACCCCACTTCAATATGTGGTATTGGGGGGCCACTGGTTTATCACACCAGTTGTTCAAAAAATTGGCCAGGGAGTTTGGCACTGTGTGTATCAGACTTAACAGAGCAAAATAGGCAATAGTGTTGCAGGACACAAATACACTTATGAAAGTATACTCAGATAACAACCCACTTCAATCTGTGGTATTGGGGGGCACAGGTTTATTACACCAGTTCTACAAATAATTGGCCAGTAACTGTTGTCACTGTGTGTAGCAGAGTTAAAACAGCAAAAGAGGCCAAATTTTTGCAGGACTAAAAAACACTTTTAGTATACTGTTAAATAACACCCCACTTCAATATGTGGTATTGGGGGGCCACTGGTCTATCACACCAGCTGTTAAAAAAATTGGCCAGTGAGTTTGGCACTGTGTGTAGCAGAGTTAACACAGCAAGAGAGGCAATATTGTTGCAGGACAAAAATACACTTATGAATGTATACTCAGACAACACCCCACTTCAATATGTGGTATTGGGGGGCCACTGGTCTATCACACCAGCTGTTCAAAAAATTGGCCAGTGAGTTTGGCACTGTGTGTAGCAGAGTTAACACAGCAAGAGAGGCAATATTGTTGCAGGACACAAATACACTTATAAAAGTATACTCAGATAACACTCCACTTCAATATGTGGTATTGGGGGGCCACTGGTCTATCACACTAGTTATAATACATTAAAAGTGCTTTTGTCACTGTTTGTAGTATTGCTGCAGCAACGCTCAGTCACCACACCAGTCACAATGCTGTACAGTGCACACTACAAATCCACTATAATATGCTTTCTATATTACAAAATATATTATACCGTGGATTACACCCCTATATAGTGTACTGCACACCAATACCAAAAAAAATTGCAGCCCTTTAAATTACTTTTGTGGACATTAACAGAGCGATTTGTGTCACTGCAGATCTGTCCCTGGAGCACACTAAATACCTGTCCCTAAACTGAACAGAAACTGCACACCAATACCAAAAAAAATTGCAGCCCTTTAACCACTTGCCTATAGTGCACTTTCACCCCCTTCCTGCCCAGGCCAATTTTCAGCTTTCAGCGCTCTCACACTTTGAATGACAATTGCGCAGTCATGCTATACTGTACCCATATGAAATTTTTATCATTTTTTTCACACAAATAGAACTTTCTTTTGGTGGTATTTAATCACCTCTGGGTTTTTTATTTCTTACAAAAAAAATAAAAAAAAGTCAGAAAATTTTGAAGTTTTTCTTATTTTCTGTGAGTAAAAAATAAAATTGTATTTAAAATAAATACATTTTTCTCCTTCACTGATGTGCGCTGATGAGGCAGCACTGATGGGCACTGATAGACTGCACTGATGGGCACTGAGGAGGTGGCACTTATGGGCACTGATGAGGTGGCACTTATGGGCACTGATGAGGTGGCACTGATGAGGAGGTACTAATATGCCGCACTGATGAGCACTGATAGGTGGCACTGATAGGCGTCACTGATGAGCACTGATAGTCGGCACTGATGATCACTGATAGGTGGCACTGCTGGGCACTGAGAGGTGGCACTGATGGGCAATGAGAGGTTGCACTGATGGGCACTGAGAGGTGGCACTGACGGGCGGCACTGATGGGCACTGAGAGGCGGCACTGATGGGTGGCACTGATGGACACTGAGGGGTTACACTGACGAGCACTGATGGGCGGCACTGATGAGCAGCACTATCAGTGCCCATACTCAGTGCCCATAGTTCTGCCAGTCAGTGCTCATCAGTGCCTAGATGAGCAGGCACTGATGGGCACTGACTGGCAGCACTATGGGCACTGATTGTGGGCACTGATGGGGGGCACTGATGGCGGGAACTGTGGGCACTGATGGTGGGCAGTTATAGCAGTTTATTTCCCTCTTGTGTAATCAGGGCACTGGTGATCAGTGCCCTGATTACATTTCTCTGTGTTCCCTATGAGGAGGAGCCGCTGATCGGCTCTCCTCGGCTCACACACTGACAGTGTGAGCCGAGGAGAGCCGAATAACGGCACTTCCTCATTTACATGTGACCGGCTGTGATTGGACACAGCCAATCACATGGGTAAAGAGTCATGTCATTGACTCTTTACCGAGATCGGGATCGCACCGTATCCCAGCAACAGAGAGAGGCTGTTCTGGTGCGCCGTCATATGACGACGCCCCAGGATAATGGGTACACCGCTCCGCCGTCATTTGACGGCGGGCGTGTAGTAAGTGGTTAAATGACTTTTGTGGACAATAACAGGGCGATTTGTGTCACTGCAGATCTGTCCCTAGAGCACACTGGATACCTGTCCCTAAACTGACTGTACACCTATACCAAATAAATACCAGCACTTTAAATGACTTTTGTGGACATTAACAGAGCGATTTGTGTCACTGACGATCTCTAACTGTCCCTAAAGCACAGACTGGATACCTGTCCCTAAACTCAAAAGAGACTGTAGTAGACCTATACCAAAATACCAGCCCTGAAAAGGACTTTTGTGGATATTAACAGAGCTATTTGTGTCTGCCAATCTCTACCTCATGAACACAGCAGACCTTTCCCTATGCTGACAAAAAGCAGAATGTGAAATGGCCGCCTGCTCTCGTCTATTTGTAAGGTAGGGGGCATGTCCATGTGCTGAAATGTTTTTAATGGACTGTCCCATTCCACCTGACGGCTGTGTCATGGGTCAAAGTTCTCCCCAAAGTAAACTAATATGGCCACCGCAAACAACGCCATGTGTTCGCAAAATTGGTGGGCAGCGAACAAGCAAAATTTGCCGCGAACCGCAAGGCCATCTCTACTACTAAATATAAAAGCTTAACCTGTGTTGAGTTAATAAATAACAAATGTTAGTAAATGGTGAACATACACAAAACTATAAATAACCAATTTTCACTAAAAATCTGGAGGTTTTCCTTTTTAACTTACAGCTTTCATGTTTTGTACAAGACCCCCAAACCATACAATTTCTGAAAGCACATGACTAGTAAAATAAAAAGGTGCTACTGATTTTAAAGGCCCCACGTTATTTGGGCAAAGGTTTATCAAAACAATATTTTTCACTAAAAATACACTAAAATCATTATCAGCAAATACAAACAAAGCAATTCTTGCAAAATATACTATATTGGAATATACCTGAATAGGTGAAACTTTCCTGATATTTTTTTTATTTTTATTATTTTTTTTATAAATCCAATTTCTGGGCATAGCAGGATTACGGATTCTAAAATTACTTTCTTTGTGAGAATAAAAATGTAAATCTTTCAAAAGTCCAGACTTAGCAGCTACAAATAACCTGTGTATGTGTGCATTAAACAGAATCACAAAATGTCAGACCTTCTCAATGAAGTTTATACTTTAAGCTACACATAAAAAAAAAAAGCACATACCTTTGGAGCAATTGAAAATAATAGTCAGCCAGTGACATCTGAAAAGAATCCTAGATGGCAGATTTCAACCTCATCAAGATAAGGATGCCTAGATCAGTGAACCATTTACCTGTGTCCAAGCTAAAGACATCCATGTATGTATGTATTTTATACTAGCAGCAAAAAAAGGCTTTACAAAAACCCCTCACCAACAGCTGTAGCTGCAGACTCCGTGGAACAATTCATACTAAATTTTAACAAGAGAAGTCCTGAAATCACCTAGGGTTTTAGCACTCTGCTCTCCCCCTATGAGGTCAACTGTTCTGTGTAGAGGGGTGGAAAGCCACCAAGACACTACTAGGAGAAGGAAAAAGAATGACTGCAGAAAGTAAAAGTGCTAAGGGGTGCAGAGGCGGCCAGCGAGGGAGATGGCTGCTTTCTAGTATAGCTCCCTATGCAGCAGAACTACCGAAGCCGCACGAACTGCTGAGGGTCACAAAAAACACCCGCTTTCGTCACAGGGGGACACCGGGACACTCACTCACCATGCCGGGGAAAAGGAAAGACAGAACAAAGCCCGGTAAGATGCTCAAATTTTTCGCCCCCCGACTGGCAGGCCGCACAGCCAAGATGGCGCCGACTCATGCACCGCTACTGCCACGCAACCTCCTCAGTCTGCAGGGCGGCCTCACCCTTGTAAAAATCGGAGCAGCACCAGCAAGTCCACCTCAAATGCCCTAGAAACTTACACAGATACCTCTCCCCCTAACTCCAGCGCCAACAGCCCTGCTAAGACTAAAATTAAGTTATCTCACACACAGGTCCTGCATTCACAAAGCTGCTCTGTGGATGACACACTGGAGTTCCAGGATACTATCTCTGCATTCCCAACAAACAACCAACCTGTGATGGACTCTGTCCTGAAGGAGATGTTAATCTCATTGTGCGGTGCAATACACACAGACATACTACAGTTGATGTCCCAATGCAACTCTGCTGTACAGGCGGTGGATACTAGGGTGGCACAGGTAGAACAAAAGATGGGTGAATTTGCGGATACCTTTAACACCATGGTTGATGCCCACAATGACCACAACGACGAGATCTTGTGGCTTAAAGCTAAGGTAGCGGATCTTGAAGACCGCTCTAGAAGAAACAACTTAAAAATATGGGGTATTCCGGAATCGGTCAAATTCTCAGAGTTGGCAAAATATTTAACCTCCATTATGCAGGAAGCACTCCCTGATGTTTCTCTATGTGACCTAGCCATTGATAGGATTCATAGGCTACCTAAGCCTAAACATATACCAGCAAAATATCCGAGAGACACAATAGTCTGGATTCACTTCTATACAGTAAAGGAGCGTTTCATGGCGGTTGCCAGAAAAGCCCCCAATGTTCCACCTACCATGCGTGATCTCCAGTTCTAACCAGATCTGTCTGCGCATACCATAAACCACAGGCACAACTTACTAACAATCACCAAACCACTCAGGAACCATCATATACAATATAGGTGGAACTATCCAGCTACCCTGGTTTTCACCAGGGGCGAAAAAGACTTTCGTGTTACGAGTCTGGATGAAGGAATCAGACTACTGGAACAATGGGGTATACTGGATCAAGATAATGCTGGCCCGAGCAGTTCTGCCAGCGCTCCAACCATTCCACCCCTAGAATAGCGGATCCCTTGCTGTTTTCAAGTCAGTTACACAATGTGACCCTCCTGATATTACTTCAAGACAACATATGCTCCGATACCTCTGCTCGGCTGTCCTATTGTTTTTTCAACCCCAAGTTAACGGCATTATTGCCGCACAGATCACCAACTGGTTATTGCTTTTTTTTATTCGCTGTGTGTTCCTTTTGTCACAGCAATAATTTTATTCACTAACTTATTTTCTGTTCTTTGTTGTGTTTGTCCTCTTGACTAAACTAATTTTTTTCTTCAGCTCAGTTGTGACCAATAACATCACCTCCTGCTTGAAAATTGTTTGGCTGTCACACCATTAATCTCCCACGGATTTCTACCACCACAGGTAAACTGCGGTTTCCCAAGGCCTGCTTCCTACGTATATAACTTCATCACACAGCTGATGATCTACAAGGCAAGGCTCCGACCATGCCCGTCAAAATTACCTCACTGAACGTTACTGGCCCTAATAGTCCATTCAAAAGACACATGCTGTGGAGGGAATTTAAATCTACAGGGTGTGATATAGCTGCCATCCAGGAAACACACTTTACGTCTTACAACCATCCACAGCTTCTATATAAACAGTTTCCCCATGTACAGTATATCTCTCAAACGGTCCTAAAAAGAAATGTGGTGTGGCTCTTCTTGTTAGGGACTCATTGGATTTCAAACTGATTTCCCTTACCACTGACCCAGAAGGGAGATTCCTCATAATGGTATGCTCCATCAAAAAAGTTGCATATACTTTTATTAATTTATATGGACCCAATACTAAACAAACCTCATAAATCAACAAATTGTGGAAGACTGTCTCCCCTCTCATTCAGGGACAGCTCCTTATCTGCGGGGACTTCAATATTGTACCCAATTACCAATTTGATGTCTCTAGTAGGGATGATCGAACTTTTGAAAAGTTCGGTTCGACCAGAACACCCGAATTTCCGAAAAGTTCGGTTCGGATTTTAGAACCCCATTGAAATCAATGGGACCCGAACTTCGGTAATCAAAAAACACAATTTTTAAGCCCTAAAACCCAATAAATGCCCCTAAAAAGTGCCTAGGGTTCTGGGTCATGCCCCATTAACTATTAATCACACAAAAAAAAGTTCTTAAAAATTGTCATTTTTGATAAAAAAGCCAATTATTGAAAAAAAAAGAGAGATTTTTTTTATTTTGACTTTGGATTTAGTATCTGGGGGGTCTAAAAAGTGTACATGTGAAGTTTCAGCTCTGTAGCATGTCCAGAACCATGAAAAAAAAAAGATAATTTTTCAGTAGAACAGGGATGTGGGACCCTCCTTTTACACCTATATGATCTTTTTTTCTGGTTCTGGACATGCTACAGAGCTGAAACTTCACAGGTACACTTTTTAGACCCCCCAGACACAAAATCACACAAAAAAGTTCTTAAAAATTGTCATTTTTGATAAAAAAAGCCAATTATTGAAAAATTTAAAAAAAAAAAGAAGAGATTTTTTGATTTTTACTTTGGATTTCGTACACTAAAAAGTGTACATGTGAAGTTTCAGCTCTGTAGCATGTCCAGAACCATAAAAAAAAAAGATTGTTTGTATTAGTTGTTTGTAGAAGGCATTTTTTTGGGTTCTTTGCAGTCAGGAAAAACATCTGAACTTGTGTATAGTGGTACTGTGCACAAGTTCTGATGTTTTGCCTGCCTCCAAAAACCCCCAAAAAATGCCAGCAAAAACACACCTGGGCATTTTTTTTTGACGCTAGCATATTTTTGGCATTTTTTGGGGTTCTTTTGAGGCAGGCAAAACTTCTGAACTTGTGTATAGTGGTATATATACACACATAATTATATGTATATAGACACCTAGCCATATATAGGTGTGATAGTAGCAGAAATATATTACTGTAAATTATTTCATTAGCGCAAGCATATATTTCTGCTACTATCACACCTATATATGTCTAGGTGTGTATATAAATATATGGATGTGTGTATATACACCACTATACACAAGTTCAGATGTTTTGCCTGCCTCCAAAACCCCCCAAAAAATGCCAGCAAAAACACACCTGGGCATTTTTTTTTTGACGCTAGCGTTTTTTTGGCATTTTTTTGGGTTCTTTTGAGGCAGGCAAAACATCTGAACTTGTGTATAGTGGTATATATACACACATAATTATATGTATATAGACACCTAGCCATATATAGGTGTGATAGTAGCAGAAATATATTACTGTAAATGATTTCATTAGCGCAAGCATTTATTTCTGCTACTATCACACCTATATATGTCTAGGGGTATATATACAGACATATATGTGTATATATACCCCCTATACACATGCTCAGATGTCATGTCTGACATCAAACATGTCCTCAAAAAAGCACTGGCAGTGGCAGCCCCTGCAGCATAAAAAATGCTTGGCTGGTGAGAAGCCATATTCCAGTTCCGAAGCAACTCAGAGAAATGATCATTTCTCTATAGCGGTCACCCTGCTATGGAAGGGTTTTGTCACCCTGCCATAGCAGTCACTGCCAGTTAACCCTACACTACACTACGGTCCCCTTACACTTAACACTTTCCCTACAGAAACTAAATTTTTGAAGCTAACTTAAGTGTAAAGAAGCACTCTAACTACACTAGATATCCCTTTCCTCACACTAATAAATAGCTAAATGACACTTTTAAAGTAAAATTAACAGAACTGCTTCCACTCTCTTCCATGTCCAGTATAACAATGCTAGGAATATGGCGGGGGCGATCTTATATACTGGGGGGAGTATTCACTAATGATTGGTCTAGGAACCCCCTAGTCACTCCATTCACATTCCTAGCATTCTCCTGCCCCCTCAATTGGCTTTTGCTAATGGTTCTGGTCCAATCACGGGCTTTTAAAGCCCATTTCCTGAAGCATTGCATTTTGGTCGGTTCTGGTTGCCGAATTCCGAACTTTTTGGGCAAAAAGTTCTAAATTCGGCCGAACCTCGAACACCCAATGTTCGGGCCGAACCGATGGTCGACCCAAACCGTTCGATCATCCCTAGTTTCTAGGGATTCCCCTAGACATATACATCGGAAAGGCTTATCCTGTTTCCTGGAAACCACTGGATTGCATGATGTATGGAGATGTTACCATGCATCTGCAAGAGACTTCATGTTTTTTTCCAAAACTCACACCTCATACTCGACAATCGACATGTTCTTAACAGACCAGTACCTGTTGCAGAGAGTTTCCACTGCCGACATTGGATCCATAACATGGTCGGACCACGCCCCTGTTTCTATAATTATCAGGGACGAGGCCTTTACCACTAGGGCAATTAGGTGGAGACTTGATACGACTCTGCTTCTAGACAGAGAGATCTCCTCCAGAGTTTCTAAGTCTCTGGCAGAATTTTTTAGGCTAAATGTATCCGATATGATGTGCCCATTCGTGGTTTGGAATATGCATAAGGCATTCATGAGGGGTGTTTTGTTGGTCAGAGGGGCGGAGGAGAGAAGGCGAAGGAGGCAGCGATTAGAACAACTTTTACAATCCATTAAATCATTAGAATCAGCCAATAAAAAAACCCCAACCCCAATTCTTTCTGCAAAGCTATCCCAGACCCAAAACAAACTTTGTGTTCTATTAATTGACCAACATGCCCAAATGATCCGCAAACTGTGAGCTAAGCAATATTCCTATGGGCATAAAGCCGGAAAATTATTGGCCAACCAGCTAAAAGGCAAATCCCTCAAGCAACGTATATCCCACTTAATCCACCCAACAACGGCAATAAACTAACTAACCCCAAGGACATTGTGGATTCCTTCAGTGATTATTACAATTCCCTCTATAACCTTGCGGACGACCCTGGTACTCCTAAACCATCTTCAGAAGATATCAACATTTTTTTTACATTTAGTTTCCCTATCAGGTCTCACATCAGACCAACTAGACCGTTTAAATGACCACATAACAAATACTGAACTGTCTGCAGCTATTAAATCCCTCCATAGGGGTAAGACCCCTGGTCTTTATGGGTTCACCTCAGATTATTACAAACACTTTGAAGATATCCTTGCCCCCCACATGTTAGATGTGTTCAACAAAGTGGCCTCCTCTGCCTTCTTTCCTCCAGAGATGTTGGAGGCCACAGTAGTGACCTTGCCCAAGCCGGGGAAAGAACCTGATAGACCACAACATTTTAGACCCATATCGTTGTTAAATGTGGATCTTAAGGTATATGCGAAGATATTGACCAGCCGTGTCTCACAACACCTTCCCGCCCTGATTAAATGGGACCAGGTGGGGTTTGTTGCTGGTCGCCAAGCTACCGATGCCACCAGACGTCTGGTCAATCTAGTACACCATGCCTAATCCACGGGCATCCCAACTGTGTTCCTGTCATTGGATGCCGAAAAGGCCTTTGACAGGATCCACTGTGGGTATCTTTGTCAGGTTCTGTAAAAACTGGGTTTTAGGGGGATGATCCTGAATGCTATTCTGGCGCTCTATACTGACCCGTCTACCCATGTTTTCACTGAGGGTATTTTCTCTGAAAAATGTTATATTTAGAATGGGACACGTCAGGGTTGCCCTCTGTCCTCACTAATTTTTGCCATGATGATGGAACCGTTAGCAGAGAAGATCAGATCCCACCCCGATATAAAGGGGATTAATGGTGGTACGTCTTCCAGCGTGATTACTCTATTCGCAGATGATGTAATCTTATGCTGTACAGATCCAGCCCTCTCCCTGATACATGTTCAAGACACTTTAAAATCCTTTCAAAAGATAACCTATTATAAAATCAATGAGCCCAAATCTAATGTTATGGGTATTGCCATGACCGACCAATTGAAATCTACTATACAACAAATAGCTCCCTACCAATGGCAACGGCATGCCATAGATTGTTTAGGCATCAAACTGACGAGTTCATTCTTTGACTTATATAAATTCAACTTTTTTCCTCTTCTTAGCTCAATTGTCCAGGAACTGAACAGGCTCTCCAAGTTCTATCTCTCTTGGTCATGTAAAAATGCAGCATTTAAGATGCTGCTCCTCCCCAGTATTCTGTACACCTTCAGAGCCCTTCCAATCATAGTTCCAGAAACTTTTTACAACTCCTTGAAAAAACGTTTAACTGCTTTTCTGTGGAGTAAGCAAAGACCTAGATGTTCACACAAACTTCTCACTAAACATGAACTAGCGGAGGGGGTGGGGGGCATGGTGGTCCCTGATCTGAAGAAGTACTGAAGAAGTACCACATGGTTACCATCTTATCTCAATCTAAATACTGGTTTCAATTCTCTGACTCCCCCTTGTGGCAATCCATAGAGTGCTCCGGGTAGCTCGTTAGCGGACCTTATCTTGTCTATCCTCCTAACAAAGAGACCACGTAGGGACAACCACCACCCCACCATCTCAGCCACGTTGAAAGCCTGTCATTATTTTTTGTCCCATAAATCTACCATGGACAGACTACGCCAAATCCCAATACCTTTAACAGCTCTGACCTGTTTGACACCAGATGTTCATTTGTCAGCATGGAGGATTAGAGGTCTCCTGAATGTCTCTGATATAACTAAGGACACCGAACTCATTAGTTTCAGTTCTCTTTGCCAGGAATTCCCTGGCTTGACAGCTGCATATTTAACTTATAAAAGAATTTCAAGCCTGCTGACTGATAATGTCACAACCCATATAGACCTCCCAGAGAAAGTGTTTCAATTCTGCTTTCAAGACAAGTCACACCATAGAGGTATCACTGTTTTTTATAGTTCTATGCAAAACAGAACACATTTTGAAAAAAAAGACTCCACACCTGAAGTGGGAGAGGGACCTTCCCCGATCCTTCAGTGATGCGCAATGGGTTAGGGCATTCAGACTAAACCATGCCCTCACCAGTTGCTCTAATTTTAGGGAAGGGGCTCAAAAACTGCACCTTTGATGGTATAAAACTCCATACTTAATTGGCAATTTTCATAACAATGGCTCCAACCTGTGGGGACCCTCTCCCATATGTTGTGGTCATGTATATTCCTGAGGAGTTTTTGGACCTCGATCAGGCGCCTGATCTTGGAAGTAACGGGAATTTTAAACAAGATTCAGGTGGAACAGGCCCTTCTAGGTATTGATATTGACTAGTACTCTCCAAAATTAGCTAGACTAACTATAGCCCGCAAATGGAAAAGTATCGAAAGTCCAACCCGCGGTGAGGTTATCCAATTAGTACGGGAATCCAATGAATATGAGAAAATTTTAAGTGTCACCCACTGTGTTATAATCGTTTTCAGCCTGGATGGCTTGTATGGAAAGCATTTGTATCACATAAATGACGCAATGTTGTTTTTCTCTCCTTCACATACACATATTGATTTTAACAGACGTGGTGGATTAGGCCAGGCTGATTGTGACTGTCTCCGCCCTTCTGGGGCAAAATTTGCTCCCAATTGGGTGCCCCGCGAGCGGCGGCACATCTTATGTTGTATCAGTGCCTTCATGCTCAAAGCATCGTTCTTGTTTAAACTTGTTAAATATACAACCTTGTGTATTCTTCCTTTTTTTTTTCTCTCTTTTTTCTCATGGTCTAAGGTGACTACACCTACTACTTTTCTCTGAGCATATGTACTTTTCTTTTTGTTGAACTACTATGTATTTGTTCTATTGTTGTTTCTCTTTGCAAAAACCCAATAAAAATCATTAAAAAAAAGAAAAAAAAAGAAAGAAAGTTAAAGTGAAAGTGCTTCTGCTGTAGAGTGTTTGCTGCTACAGAAGTCAGTGAGGGTTTGTTTTAAAGTTCATTTATTGCTTGTAAAATTAAATTTTAACTCTAACTGAGTGTTATTTTATTTGAAAGAGCATCTATATCATAGAAAAGTTTCTTTAAAAAAAAAATACTTTATTTAGTTTTTTTTTGTTTTTTGTTGCACCTTGGTGCTACTAATCTCTTGTAGCCTCTTTGCAGCTACTCAATGTTTACATACCAGCACTTAAGTGATGGCTGCATGAAAACAATCAGGTTGGGTTTTCTGATTGTAAAAACAGTGGAAAATCCCTGCACAATGTGTGTTGAAACAGCCAGGTGTAGCCTCCTTTGGAAGCCCATGTAATGACACAGGAGTACAATTCACAATTGAGAGACTGCACTAAGAAACACATTTCATGGCATTATAACTTGGTGTTATTTAAATGAAAGCTGTGGCTTGAGGCTTGAACCACACCTTTGTATGCAGTGCATTGCCATTTTTAATAGCATTGTGTAGGCAGGTAGAGGTCATTGCTGCCCCAGTGGGAAGTTGGGGGTTAATTGTACTCTCGAGTTTTCTGTTCTTTTCCTAAGTCTGTCCTTCTGGTCCTGTGTGCTATAAAATGGACAGGGAGCCTGGATTAAGTGGTGGTGTTAGGAGAAAATTCACACACACAGTCTGTAAGGGAGGAAAGGCACAGACAGCCAGCAAGATGTAGGAATATTGCTTGTTGGATTCTGCCAAGTATAGACTCTGCCAAAGATGGACTCTTTCCAATGCAGGTATGCTGGGGCAGCCACAAGCCTGCATTAGGAACTAGGGATGTTAGGGAATGTCTGCACTTTGTTCCGAACTGTTACATGTTATTGTCATCATGTTCATTTATACTTCAGTAAAGCTTTTTGGCTTTGCCTTGCCTAGTCTAAAATTACTAAAGGGGTGCAATGTAAGATGTTGGCACACACAATCTACAGCTTGGATCACTATATGTGGGGTATGAAGATATCAGTACGAAGAGTGAATCCAGTGTGAAGGTACAGTGGTTACCAAGGGTAACAAAGGTTTCACACTCAGCCTGTCGTGTGTACATGTGGCAGGTAAGGTAGCCTCTTGCAGCAAGAGAGATGTTGTCAGCACCCCTTTGATCATGAACCATCTCCCATAGCAACGGGAGCAGATCTGCACCCCCAAGGCCCTCATCTTGTACACAGGAAAGAAGACAAAGAGTTAAGTTAAGTAACGGTGTTACCTGATTGCTCTTTATATTGCAGATCCTCACACTTTGGTAAACCCTTTTTGGGAATATATAGTGCTTTATAACAGTCCCACCTTTGATACAAGTGATATTGTTCTAGCTGGATATCTCTTACCCTGAATGTTTACAGTCATATAATGCAATCAACAATCTGACCCTGGTCACTCCCTTTCTATGATTATATTGCGAGGTGAGCATCTATACACTACCAATCATGATAAGTTAAGGGCTAAAGCAGCCTTAACAGGCTGTTATTTGCCCCCTGTCCTTTTGGATGCAGTATATATTTTGCACTATATATATATATATATATATATATATATATATATATATATATATATATATATATATATATAGCACCCTACAGGTAGGTGCTAGGTAAAGTATAGTGGGCCTTGGCTGCTTAACAGCAGGGCCATGATTTCAGCTGGACTGTCATGTCTCCCAGGTGAGGTTACTGAGAGGGGAGTCTCCCCACATACTCTGTGAGAGGATTCTCATAGGGCAGTGGAGGAAACCCAATCAGTGGCTCAGTCAGGCTTGTATCTACCCCAGAAGGCAGATTCTGCCGCAGAGGATTCTGGGAGTGGGTATAATTTTGAAGGGAACGCATGACGCAGCGACTTTTGGCGGGAAGCAGAGTCCCAGGAGGGATAGTACGGCTGTCTCTCCTCCTGTCAGAGGAAGTGGGTGTCCCGGGTGGCAGCCTGGGAATCCAAAGAGTGGGAAGCTGAGCTGCAGAGGGGATCCGGTGTGCCAAGAACCAGCGGAGAGAGAGAGGGGTCCAGTTCCAGGAAAGCCTACAAAGGACGTGAGGACTGTGGACTGCCCCTAGGGGTCTGCCTAGTGTCAGAGGGGACCACTCCGGAGAAGGTTCTAGGGATCCAGGAGGCAGCTAGCGGTTAAAGAGGGTGCCTAGTCAGAGGACCCTGAAGTATAAGAGGGGGTACCTAGGTAGAGGATCCTGAGTGTGAAAGGGGGTGCCTGTAGTTTGGGCCCTGAAGAGTCAGTGTACAGTGGGAAGAGTACAAGGTTAAGAGTTGCAGCAGCACAAGTATCTACACAGAGCTACCTCAGCCAGTGCAGGGCTGGAGGGAGCTGTTCAGTGACTTTGAGCTAAAGCAGTGACAGGAGTCAAGTGTTCAACAGTCCTGGAGCTTCTGAATTAAAGTTGAGGTTCCAGCACAGTTTCAATACTACAGTATCTATAGGCGTCAGGAAGCGCTGATCGGCATTCAGCTGGCGTCAAGACAGCGCCAACAGGCATTTTTCTTCAAGTGTCCCAAAGTGTACCTAGTTGAGCCAGAGGAGTATACCACTCATTCCCTTCTCCCATCCCCTAAATACAATAAAACAAAACAAACCAAAGGTACCGGAATGGTCATTGTCTCAGTTCTCACACCTGGGTTAACAACTCAAAAGCGTTGGAGGTGTCTCCGGTAACAATGGCAGATCCACATCAGGCACAAGGCCTGGAAAAACTGCTACATATACTGTATATATCGTTTTTTTTCTTAAGATGGTATAATACTATTATCTTGCAAGTTAATTTGCTTGAGTCACTCCACTTGCTGGCATCACTTTGAGGAAGAGTTACCTATGCCTCCCTTTATGTCTTACTAGTGAAGACGGGTGGGGTAAGTGTCTCTATATATATCATACCCTTCTCTGCTTTTAAAGGTGGTGTGTCTCGCTTTTTCTATCTCTTGTCTACAGTTCTATTTATTTGTATAGGTGGGACACTTTACTATACTCTAGTGCTGGTACCGCCTGCGCCACCACGTGTGTCCTTGGCCTCCCTGCATGCCGGATTCTACCTTTGGACTTCGAGCACAATATTTCTATACTAAAAACTGTTTAACCATGTTATGAAATGTACTTATTGTTGTTCTCTTTATTCATCTAGAATATTAAATGAGCTCCCGAAGAAGCAAAATATTACGAAACATGTTGAGCTTCCATTATTGATGCTGACCAATTCCAACTGTATTGGCTACCACTATTGGGCCCTGGGTTGCCAGTTGACCCCAGTTCGTGTTAGCTTTTGGTTTGGTTAGCTATTAAATTACACCATTTTGGTTTTATATATGATGTGTATTTTGTTTTGGTTTGAAAAAACATTTTGGATTTTACATATGTGTGCCTAAAAAGTCCATGTTTCTCTTGTGTCTATATAGTCTAGTCAACATGTGGCACTTATTAGCATCTACCTTTGCACCCACGGTACTACCCTGTGTTGGTGTAATCTTTATTTAAAGAGTTAAGCTAAGTGAAGCGAAGTGCACTCATGGAGTCCAAGATAGGTGCATGGCAGGACCCCATACCAATACTGAGAGTGAAGTAGTGGTAATACACTGGTGCTGGCCAGGGGGAGAGGGCATTGGCTTTGCATGTCCCTCCTAAATGCACAAGTGACCGTGTTGGTGTATATGAAATCAAGAGAGTTTTCTAGAGTTTGTTCATGTTTGTCATCTACCAGGTTGTGAGCGTGGCTCAAATAAAGGTACCCCATGTGTAAGTTTCATGTGCCTGGTCAGAGGCCAAAGTGCTGAGAGGGCTTCCCTTGCGGCTGAGTGTAGGGTACCCCTGAAGGTGGTGACAGAGAGTGCTATGCCCAAAGAAGCAGGGGTTGCCAGCTGCGACAGGAGATGAGGAGATGTCTGCTGGATGGCAGCTGGACAAGCATGATGCACTGCTTGGCAGGAGTCCCCGAGACAACCCAGATGAGACTTTGCAGAAGGGAGAGCCAGAAGAAGGGTCAGGAGCCATGCTAGTAGTCATACACGGAATGTCAGCCATGGGTAAGGCAGCAAGCAGGGTCAGGAGTAAGCCAGGGTCATCAAGTACCATGGTAATCAAGCAGCAGCAAACTCCAAAGAGCAAGCCAAAGGTCATACATGGATGAGAAGGCAGAAGCGGGGTCATTGGAGAAAGCCAAGGCTTAAAGCCAGGAATGGAGACAAGACAGGTCAAAGGCAAGCCGGGTCGGTAACAGGAAATTCAAAAATATCAGGAACTCACAGTGGTAGCTGAAGATCATCCAGCAACTAATCAATTAGGCTGCTGGCTTTAAATAGACCACTGGGTTCCAGAATCCATCACGGATTGCGTGTACCCTGGAGCATGTGTCTGCGCCATGCACGCATGCTCATTTGCATTGGAAAATGCCTAGATGCCCACAATCTGCAATTTCATTGGGCATTAGCAGATGTTCCAGTTCTTCAGCGAACCATTCTCTGACAGTAAGTCAGTGACCAAAAACCAAAAATGAAAGGGTAATGGCTCTGCTCTAAACTGATAGTTGGTATCCCCACAACTGTGCTACAATAAGCACACACTTTTAACAAAGATATGATCTAAAAAATCTTAGATGGAGTCTAAAATAATTCCTAATAAAAATGTCTGTGTGCTCCAAAATGCTGTGCATGTAAATTACATTATTATCTATATAAAGTGACTGTGTGCTTAGATATAATTGTATATTTTTATTAGGAAAGATTTTAGGCTCCATCTAAGATTTTTTAGATCGTATCTATGTTAAAATTGTGTGCATATTGTAGCACAGTTGTGGGGATACCAACTATCAGTTTAGAGAAGCGCCATTACCCTTTAAATTTTGATTTTACTACCTACTTTCTTCAGGGGAAGGAGATGGGTAGGCAACAGCTCCATTTTTCATTTATTTATTCTTGTATATTTTCATACCTTTTGCGCGGGATTAAAATTCAATCATTTATATACCATATCCAAAGTACCTAGAGTAGCCCAGATGAACTTGGGGTAGGCCTTTCATGTGAACCTTGCTTGCCGCCCAATGAGGAGGGAAACATGGAGAACATGAAGACTAACCGCAACCCACCTACCCTGACAATCATATCACACTAAGGCAACATAGCTCTGACACACATTCCTTGCAGTGTACCATATGGCTGGATAATTTATTACCATGCATTGCGGTGTACTGCATTAGCAAAAATGCTGCATGCCCATTATTTAAGCCATTCTTCTGTGTTGGCAGCCCATTCAAAATGCAATGCATGGGAATAGATAGGTTCAAATGGGCTCTTAAAAATATTTTAAAAAATGACTTTTTAGGTTAAAACATGTTAAAGTTTATATATTCTAAAGTTTTATATTCTTTAAATATTTTTTTTAGTGTTTCAGTATAACTACCTCATAGCTACACAGCACATATTATTCAAGTACAAGGATAATATTTCAGTTCTAGTCTTATAATGCTTTTTCAATCTATTTTTCATAGTTCAGCAGTCAAGGATTCTTCTTTTATTCACCAGAACTTGTTTTTCCCAAGGTCTAATTGCAAAAAGTGATTAGAAAACATGTATTCAAAAAAATAAATATAAAGTAAACATAAACAAGTTAACAATTCATCATTTGGTTGTAACATATTATAAAATACATTTATTTTTACATTTGCTACACATAAAAAAGCCAGTAATGAAATGTGTTCTTATAAAATATTTAAGGTGATTTAATGGTAATTATTTTAAAAAAATGTTGTCATCCTTGTGTCTTTGTCATGTATTGTTCTCTCTATTGTAAAATTGTAGGAAGAAAAAACATAGCCATGTGTATAAATTGACTGCACATGCATGGCCTGGTTACAGTTCAAAATGGAGAATAAAAAAATTAGGAATTTTAAAGATGTGGATATTACTGTAAGGTATCAAAAAGGTGCGTATATAAACCCAGGCCCATACATGCACTAGCAGCGCTAATATGCTCTTGCTTCCAAGAGCAGCGAATGTGTCAAAAAATCCAAATAAATTAATATAATCAGATATGATCTTAATCAATCAACATAAATGTCCAGTTGGCTAATCAGCATGCAACGAATGATAATGCAAGTCTCTTTTTCATGGCAATGGGAAAATTAGAGTAGTGTGAGACAGTCCCAAGACAGATCTTCTTCAATTCACCAAAATACCACCAAGAGCCTTCACCACACCGCCGTGCTTCCCCTAGGTATTAAAAACGTACCCTTATTGCAAGGATCAAGCGCTTTGAACAAATCAAGTGATCCTCCACTTTCCAATGGCGATCCACATCCAGGTCCTGGCATAAGCTTGTCAATAAGGATCACCAATTCCTCATATCCTCATAGCAAGATCACTGCTTTGATTTACACGAAGAATGCCCAGAATTGTCTAAGTGGGCAATATAAGTTCTGTTGCCATTCGCCAGCACAAACTTGTGATTCTTGCTTTTCTATTTTAATTCTTTTCAAGGTTAACTACTTGCCTCCCCAGGCCAATTCTGACACTTCTCTCCTGTAACCATGGTAACGCCGCCCTGAAAGCACGGGCTTTCTCTCACAGTTACCGCCTGGAGGTGTCCGCGTAGCTGCCTGTCGGACGTACGGACCTCCTATTGGCTGCCGGCGGGATCCTCTCAGGAGGGGAAAGGATGATGAGGTATTCAGATGGGAAGGGCCGCGGCTCCTCCCTAGCAATGTATGAGCGGTCCTCTGGTGGTGAGGGACCCGAATGGAGCTCTGAGGTGAAGGGATTTGACTTCAGCAGGGGGAGGGGTGATGTCTGTCAGGATAGGATGAGGGAGGTCTCACACTACTCTAATTTTCCCATTGCCATGAAAAAGAGACTTGCATTATCATTCGTTGCATGCTGATTAGCCAACAGGGCATTTATGTTGATTGATTAAGATCATATCTGATTATATTAATTTATTTGGATTTTTTGACACATTCGCTGCTCTTGGAAGCAAAAGCATATTAGCGCTGCTAGTGCATGTATGGGCCTGGGTTTATATACGCACCTTTTTGATATTATTTGATGGTATAGCAGCAGCTTTTCAGAATATTGTAAGTGTATTATCCAATAGTTTTTGTTCATCCTCAAGTGGTGATTGCCATTTGTTTGCGATTACATAAGACCTAAGCGCTGAGTGGGTGGGACAGGACTTTGGTCCTGATTTTGCTCTTTTATTTTTTTAATACTGTAAGGTAACTTAGGAAACACCAAGCATTAAGTAGAAATGTGCTTATATGTTTTGTGTAATGCCACCTTCAAATGAGCCGATGAATATATTGGGACTAGGGTTGAGCGGACACCTAGATGTCCGTGTTCGACGGGTTCGGCCGAACTTTAAAAAAAAGTCCGGGTCCGTGTCCCGGACTTTTACCGAACTTTTCCCGGACACCGAACCCCATTGAAGTCAATGGGGACCCGAACTTTAAGGCACTAAAATGGCTCTAAAACACCAAAGGAAAGGGCTAGAGTGCTGCAAATGGCAGCAAAACGTAATTAAGAGCATGGCAAGTGCTCTGCAAACAAATGTGGATAGGGAAATAACTTAAAACAACAAAAAAAAACAGAAAAATAAAACAATGTTCTTCTTCATCTCTGAAGGACGAGGCCCATATGGAGTAGGAGGGAGGTTGAGGTGGTGGTGGATGTGGCGGTGACATAGGCGTGCGCACAGGGTGTGCTGGGTGTGCCTGGGCACACCTTAATCACCTAGGGCACATAGCATTGCCAGTGAGGAGATGGGAAAGATCTCCCTGGGACCTGCTCTGCTCTATTTCTCCTTGCCTACAGGTACATGGCCCCGATACATTACTCTCCCTGCTGGCAAACACATGCATGTGTATTTCAACTTTGGGGTGCACACCTTAATGCAATAGGCTGCGCACACCTATGGGCGGTGTAGGTGGAAGCGGCGGTGGAGGAGGACCAGGGCCGGATTAACAGCATCATGGGCTTGGTGCTGAGGATTTTGAAGGGCCTTAGGGCCGTGCCTTGCCATGCACCCAGAGGAGGAAGGGTGCAGCCATGCATGCCTAATTCAACATGGGATGCTGTCTCTGAAGCCCATAAACACATCCATGCATCGCCAACTGTCCCTCCTTGTCCGGCCTTCACGCTGTGTGGGGAGGTTCTGAGGGTGCTGCCTGGGGAAGCGAGCATAGAAGCCAGACTTCTGTGTTTACAAGTGACAGAAGAGCGGTAACAGTGAATATGGCCAACCCGGGGCCTATATAAAAGGTAGGGGCCTGGAGCTGCAGCTCCAATAGACCCTACATTAATCTGGCCCTGAGGAGGAGGACGAGGTAGCCAACACTGCTTCTTTTCACAAATTTTAAATGAGGGTACACCCCAAAAGAGTGAGAAAGAGCAAAAATGGAACAATGGGTGGGTAAGGTCGGTATCCATTGCTATTCTGCATAAGGTACGGAAAAGTCCCGTGGGATCCATGCCTGGTTCATTTTAATGAACGTGAGCTTGTCCACATTGTCTCTGGACAGGCGGCTGCGCTTGTCTGTTATAACGCCCCCAGCCGTGCTAAATACCCGTTCAGATAATACACTGGCTGCAGGGCACGCCAGCACCTCCAAGGCGTAAAGGGCAAGCTCAGGCCATGTGCCCAATTTGGAGACCCAGAAGTTGAAGGGGGCAGACCCGTCATTCACTACATGTAGGCGTGTGCACACATACTGCTCCACCATGTTGGTAAAATGCTGCCTCCTGCTAAGACGTTCCATCTGAGCTGCTGGTGCTGCTGTTTGTTGTGGCGTGCTGACAAAGCTTTTCCACATTTCGGCCATGCTAACCCTGCCTTCTGAGGTGCTGGCGGTGCCCTGGTTGCGTTGGCGACCTCCTCCTCCTCCTCCTCTGCCTTGTGCTTCCACTGTGGCCCCGCTGTCAGATGGGAATGCCAGCAGCATGGCGTCTACCAGCGTGCGCTTGTACTCGCGCATCTTGCGATCGCGCTCCAGTGAGTGAATTAAGGACGGTACGTTGTCCTTGTAACGGGGATCCAGCAGCGTGGCCACCCAGTAATCAGCACAAGTTAGAATGTGGGCAACTCGGCGGTCGTTGTGGAGACACTGCAGCATGTAATCGCTCATGTGTGCCAGGCTGCCCAGAGGCGACGAAAGGCTGTCCTCTGTGGGAGGTGTATGGTCCGTGTCCTCTGTATCCCCCCAGCCACGCACCAGTGATGGCCATGAGCTGGCCTGGGTGCCACCCTGCTGTGAACATGGTTCCATCTCCTCCTCCAGCTCCTCCTCCTCCTCATCCTCCTCATCCTCCAGAACTGTGCCCCTGCTGGACAATTGCGTCCCTGGCGTTTGCGTGTGCAGGAACCCACCCTCGGAGCCCCTTGCGAATGACTGCCCTGAAAGCCTTGGAAATGTTACCTCTTCATCCTCCTCCTCCTCCTCATCCTGTGCCACATCCTCTTCCATCATCGCCCGAATTGTTTTTTCAAGGAGGCATAGAAGTGGGATAGTTAAGCTGAGAACGGCGTCATTGCCACTGGCCATGTTGGTGGAGTACTCAAAACAGCGCAACAAGGCACACAGGTCTCGCATGGAGGCCCAGTTATTGGTGGTGAAGTGGTGCTGTTCCGCAGAGCGACTCACGCGTGCGTGCTGCAGCTGAAACTCCACTATGGCCTGCTGCTGCTCGCACAGTCTTTCCAGCATGTGCAAGGTGGAGTTCCACCTTGTGGGCACGTCACATATGAGGCGGTGAGCGGGAAGGCCGAAGTTACGCTGCAGCGCTGCCAGGCGAGCAGCAGCAGGGTGAGAACGCCGAAAGTGCGCACAAACGGCCCGCACTTTCTGCAGCAGCTCTGACATATCGGGGTAGTTTTTAAGGAACCTCTGCACCACCAAATTCAGCACATGCGCCAGGCAAGGGATGTGCGTCAAACCGGCTAGGCCCAGAGCTGCTATGAGATTTCGCCCGTTATCGCACACCACCAGGCCGGGCTTGAGGCTCGCTGGCAGCAACCACTCATTTGTCTGCTGTTCCATGCTCCTCCACAACTCCTGCGCGGTGTGTGGTTTGTCCCCCAAACAGGCAAGTTGTAAAACTGCCTGCTGTCGTTTACCCCTGGCCGTGCTGAAGTTGGTGGTGAAGGTGTTACGCTGTCCGGATGAGGAGGCGGTAGAGGATGAGGAAGCGGAGTAGGAGGAGTTAGGAACAGGAGGCAAACTGAAGCGCCCTGCAATCCTCGGTGGTGGAAGGACATGCGCCAAATTGCTATCCGCCTCAGGCCCATCCGCCACTGCATTTACCCAGTGTGCCGTTAGGGAGATATAACGCCCCTGACCGTGCTTACTGGTCCACGTATCCGTAGTTAGGTGGACCTTGGCACAGATGGCGTTGCGCAGTGCACACCTGATTTTTTCCCCCACTTGGTTGTGCAGGGAAGGGATGGCTTGCCTGGAAAAGTAGTGGCGGCTGGGCACGACGTACTGTGGGACAGCCACCGACATAAGGTTTTTAAAACTGTGCGTCTCCACCAGACGGAATGACAGCATTTCAAAGGCCAATAATTTTGAAATGCTGGCATTCAGGGCCAGGGATCGCGGGTGGGTAGGGGGGTACTTCCTCTTCCTCTCAAGTGTTTGGGAGATGGAAAGCTGAACGCTTCCACGGGACATTGTGGAGATGGTTGTTGGTGACCCAGGTGGTGGTGTTGCTGACAGATCGTCTGTTTGCGGGGTGGCAGGTGCCGGTATCACTACAGATGTGGCTGGAGCGGCCGAGACTGCAGCAGAAGAGGAAGCAGGATGAGCCAGAGACGTTTCTTGGTTTTGAAGGTGTGTACTCCACTGCAGCTCGTGCTTTGCACTTAGATGCCTGATCATGCAGGTTGTGCTCAGGTTGAGAAGGTTCATGCCTCGCTTCAAGCTCTGATTGCACAGGGTGCAAACCACTCGTGTCCTGTCATCAGCACATTTTCTAAAGAACTTCCACGCTAGAGAACTCCTTTGAGCTGACTTTGGTGCGCTCGTTCCCTTGCTGCGTTGGGCAGTAGCGGGCGTAGTGTCTAGGGCACGGCCGCTCCGCTTCTGCACCCTGCTCCCTCTTCTGCTGTGCTGGTGGCTCTGTGCGACCACCGCCTCTTCCTCCAAACTACTCAGTTCACCTGCATGACGTTCATTCCATGTGGGGTCGAGGACCTCATCGTCCTCCACATCATCTTCCACCCAGTCTTCACCCCTGCCCTCCTTGTCGGTCTCCACAATGCTGAACGCCGCAGCAGTTGGCACCTGCGTTTCGTCATCATCGGAGACGTGCTGCGATGATCCTTGCATGTACTCATCTTGAGGAATAAGTGGTTGGGCATCGCTGCACTCAATCTCTTCCACTTCTGGGGCAGGGCTAGGTGGATGGCCCTGGGAAACCCTGCTGACAGAGTCCTCAAAAAGAATAAGAGACTGCTGTATGGCTTGGGGCTCAGACTGCTGGCCTGATTTGCAAGGGGGTGAGGTGAAAGACGGTTGGACATTGGCTGCAGGTGCCAACTCTGACCTTTCTGCAGTAGACTGGGTGGGAGACAATGTGAAGGAACTGGAGGCACTGTCAGCAGCAAACCAATCTACTATCGCCTCAACTTGTTCTGGCCTCATCACTTCTAGGGGCGTTTGATGCCCTACCAAATACTGATGCAGGTTCTGTCGCCTACTCACACTTGAGGAAGGTGTTTCACTTGTGCGTGTAGCTGGCACAGATCGACCATGTCCTCTCCTTGCAACAGGAGCTCTACCAGCAGCACCACGACCCAGGCCACGGCCCTTATTTGACGGTCTCCTCATATTTCTGTAATTTAAGATCTTGCCCTAGAAAGGTTTTTATTGAATAGCGGAATAGAAAATATGATCCAAAAAAAGTGTATGTATATCACACGTACACAACCACACTAGGCCCCAATTACTATTGTTTGTACCCCTAAAAGGCTAGATGAGGAGTAGGGGGAGTATGGAACAGGCAGCACCCTCAAACCTTCAGAAGTATGAGATGAACCCCAACAACTTGGAAAGGTGGATCTCTCTCACACGTACCGACACAGACTATCCCGCAATTCAATTGATCCTCAAAGGTTTTTATTGAATAGCGGAATAGGAAATATGATCAAAAAAAGTGTATGTATCTCGCACGTACACAACCACACTAGGCCCCAATTACTATTGTTTGTACCCCTAAAAGGCTAGATGAGGAGTAGGGGGGGTATGGAACAGGCAGCACCCTCAAACCTTCAGAAGTATGAGATGAACCCCAACAACTTGGAAAGGTGGATCTCTCTCACACGTACCGACACAGACTATCCCGCAATTCAATTGATCCCCAAAGGTTTTTATTGAATAGCGGAATAGGAAATATGATCAAAAAAAGTGTATGTATCTCACACGTACAGAAACACACTAGGCCCCAATTACTATTGTTTGTACACCTAAAAGGATGGATGAGGAGGAGGAGGAGTATGGAACAGGCAGCACCCTCAAAGCTTCAGAAGTATGAGATGAACCCCAAAAACTTGGAAAGGTGGATCTCACACGTACCGACACAGACTATTCCGCAATTTAATTGATCCCCAAAGGTTTTTATTGAATAGCGGAATAGGAAATATGATCAAAAAATGTGTATGTATCTCACACGTACAGAAGCACACTAGGCCCCAATTACTATTGTTTGTACACCTAAAAGGATGGATGAGGAGGAGGAGGAGTATGGAACAGGCAGCACCCTCAAAGCTTCAGAAGTATGAGATGAACCCCAAAAACTTGGAAAGGTGGATCTCACACGTACCGACACAGACTATCCCGCAATTTAATTGATCCCCAAAGGTTTTTATTGAATAGCGGAATAGGAAATATGATCAAAAAATGTGTATGTATCTCACACGTACAGAAGCACACTAGGCCCCAATTACTATTGTTTGTACACCTAAAAGGATGGATGAGGAGGAGGAGGAGTATGGAACAGGCAGCACCCTCAAAGCTTCAGAAGTATGAGATGAACCCCAAAAACTTGGAAAGGTGGATCTCACACGTACCGACACAGACTATCCCGCAATTTAATTGATCCCCAAAGGTTTTTATTGAATAGCGGAATAGGAAATATGATCAAAAAATGTGTATGTATCTCACACGTACAGAAGCACACTAGGCCCCAATTACTATTGTTTGTACACCTAAAAGGATGGATGAGGAGGAGGAGGAGTATGGAACAGGCAGCACCCTCAAAGCTTCAGAAGTATGAGATGAACCCCAAAAACTTGGAAAGGTGGATCTCACACGTACCGACACAGACTATCCCGCAATTTAATTGATCCCCAAAGGTTTTTATTGAATAGCGGAATAGGAAATATGATCAAAAAAAGTGTATGTATCTCGCACGTACAGAAACACACTAGGCCCCAATTACTATTGTTTGTACACCTAAAAGGATGGATGAGGAGGAGGAGGAGTATGGAACAGGCAGCACCCTCAAAGCTTCAGAAGTATGAGATGAACCCCAAAAACTTGGAAAGGTGGATCTCACACGTACCGACACAGACTATTCCGCAATTTAATTGATCCCCAAAGGTTTTTATTGAATAGCGGAATAGGAAATATGATCAAAAAATGTGTATGTATCTCACACGTACAGAAGCACACTAGGCCCCAATTACTATTGTTTGTACACCTAAAAGGATGGATGAGGAGGAGGAGGAGTATGGAACAGGCAGCACCCTCAAAGCTTCAGAAGTATGAGATGAACCCCAAAAACTTGGAAAGGTGGATCTCACACGTACCGACACAGACTATCCCGCAATTTAATTGATCCCCAAAGGTTTTTATTGAATAGCGGAATAGGAAATATGATCAAAAAAAGTGTATGTATCTCGCACGTACACAACCACACTAGGCCCCAATTACTATTGTTTGTACCCCTAAAAGGCTAGATGAGGAGTAGGGGGGGTATGGAACAGGCAGCACCCTCAAACCTTCAGAAGTATGAGATGAACCCCAACAACTTGGAAAGGTGGATCTCTCTCACACGTACCGACACAGACTATCCCGCAATTCAATTGATCCTCAAAGGTTTTTATTGAATAGCGGAATAGGAAATATGATCAAAAAAAGTGTATGTATCTCGCACGTACACAACCACACTAGGCCCCAATTACTATTGTTTGTACCCCTAAAAGGCTAGATGAGGAGTAGGGGGGGTATGGAACAGGCAGCACCCTCAAACCTTCAGAAGTATGAGATGAACCCCAACAACTTGGAAAGGTGGATCTCTCTCACACGTACCGACACAGACTATCCCGCAATTCAATTGATCCTCAAAGGTTTTTATTGAATAGCGGAATAGGAAATATGATCAAAAAAAGTGTATGTATCTCGCACGTACACAACCACACTAGGCCCCAATTACTATTGTTTGTACCCCTAAAAGGCTAGATGAGGAGTAGGGGGAGTATGGAACAGGCAGCACCCTCAAACCTTCAGAAGTATGAGATGAACCCCAACAACTTGGAAAGGTGGATCTCTCTCACACGTACCAACACAGACTATCCCCCAATTTAACTGATCCCCAAAGGTTTTTGATTAAATAGCGGAATAGAAAATATGATCCCAAAAAAGTGTATGTATATCACACGTACACAACCACACTAGGCCCCAATTACTATTGTTTGTACCCCTAAAAGGCTAGGAGTAGGGGGGAGTATGGAACAGGCAGCACCCTCAAACCTTCAGAAGTATGAGATGAACCCCAACAACTTGGAAAGGTGGATCTCTCTCACACGTACCAACACAGACTATCCCCCAATTTAACTGATCCCCAGAGGTTTTTGATTAAATAGCGGAATAGAAAATATGATCCCAAAAAAGTGTATGTATATCACACGTACACAACCACACTAGGCCCCAATTACTATTGTTTGTACCCCTAAAAGGCTAGGAGTAGGGGGAGTATGGAACAGGCAGCACCCTCAAACCTTCAGAAGTATGAGATGAACCCCAACAACTTGGAAAGGTGGATCTCTCTCACACGTAGCAACACAGACTATCCCCCAATTTAACTGATCCCCAGAGGTTTTTGATTAAATAGCGGAATAGAAAATATGATCCCAAAAAAGTGTATGTATATCACACGTACACAACCACACTAGGCCCCAATTACTATTGTTTGTACCCCTAAAAGGCTAGGAGTAGGGGGGAGTATGGAACAGGCAGCACCCTCAAACCTTCAGAAGTATGAGATGAACCCCAACAACTTGGAAAGGTGGATCTCTCTCACACGTACCAACACAGACTATCCCCCAATTTAACTGATCCCCAGAGGTTTTTGATTAAATAGCGGAATAGAAAATATGATCCCAAAAAAGTGTATGTATATCACACGTACACAACCACACTAGGCCCCAATTACTATTGTTTGTACCCCTAAAAGGCTAGGAGTAGGGGGAGTATGGAACAGGCAGCACCCTCAAACCTTCAGAAGTATGAGATGAACCCCAACAACTTGGAAAGGTGGATCTCTCTCACACGTACCAACACAGACTATCCCCCAATTTAACTGATCCCCAAAGGTTTTTGATTAAATAGCGGAATAGAAAATATGATCCCAAAAAAGTGTATGTATATCACACGTACACAACCACACTAGGCCCCAATTACTATTGTTTGTACCCCTAAAAGGCTAGGAGTAGGGGGAGTATGGAACAGGCAGCACCCTCAAACCTTCAGAAGTATGAGATGAACCCCAACAACTTGGAAAGGTGGATCTCTCTCACACGTACCAACACAGACTATCCCCCAATTTAACTGATCCCCAGAGGTTTTTGATTAAATAGCGGAATAGAAAATATGATCCCAAAAAAGTGTATGTATATCACACGTACACAACCACACTAGGCCCCAATTACTATTGTTTGTACCCCTAAAAGGCTAGGAGTAGGGGGAGTATGGAACAGGCAGCACCCTCAAACCTTCAGAAGTATGAGATGAACCCCAACAACTTGGAAAGGTGGATCTCTCTCACACGTACCAACACAGACTATCCCCCAATTTAACTGATCCCCAGAGGTTTTTGATTAAATAGCGGAATAGAAAATATGATCCCAAAAAAGTGTATGTATATCACACGTACACAACCACACTAGGCCCCAATTACTATTGTTTGTACCCCTAAAAGGCTAGGAGTAGGGGGAGTATGGAACAGGCAGCACCCTCAAACCTTCAGAAGTATGAGATGAACCCCAACAACTTGGAAAGGTGGATCTCTCTCACACGTACCAACACAGACTATCCCCCAATTTAACTGATCCCCAGAGGTTTTTGATTAAATAGCGGAATAGAAAATATGATCCCAAAAAAGTGTATGTATATCACACGTACACAACCACACTAGGCCCCAATTACTATTGTTTGTACCCCTAAAAGGCTAGGAGTAGGGGGGAGTATGGAACAGGCAGCACCCTCAAACCTTCAGAAGTATGAGATGAACCCCAACAACTTGGAAAGGTGGATCTCTCTCACACGTACCAACACAGACTATCCCCCAATTTAACTGATCCCCAAAGGTTTTTGATTAAATAGCGGAATAGAAAATATGATCCCAAAAAAGTGTATGTATATCACACGTACACAACCACACTAGGCCCCAATTACTATTGTTTGTACCCCTAAAAGGCTAGATGAGGAGTAGGGGGAGTATGGAACAGGCAGCACCCTCAAACCTTCAGTATGAGATTGTGTTCACTGTACCCCACAAAGATTGAGTTCACTGCACCCCACAATGATTGTGTTCACTGCACCCCACAAAGATTGTGTTCACTGCACCTCACAAAGATTGTGTTCACTGTACCCCCCAAAGATTGTGTTCACTGCACCCCACAAAGATTCTGTTCACTGTACCCCACAAAGATTGTGTTCACTGCACCCCAAAAAGATTGTGTTCACTGCACCCCAAAAAGGATGTTGTTCACTGCACCCCAAAAAGGATGTTGTTCACTCCACCCCAAAAAGATTGTGTTCACTGCACCCCACAAAGATTGTGTTCACTGCACCCCAAAAAGATTGTGTTCACTGCACCCCAAAAATGATTTTGTTCACTGCACCCCAAAAAGGATTTTGTTCACTGCACCCCAAAAAGGATGTTGTTCACTCCACCCCAAAAAGATTGTGTTCACTGCACCCCAAAAAGATTGTGTTCACTGCACCCCACAAAGGATTTTGTTCACTGCACCCCAAAAAGATTGTGTTCACTGCACCCCAAAAAGGATGTTGTTCACTGCACCCCAAAAAGGATTTTGTTCACTGCACCCCAAAAAGATTGTGTTCACTGCACCCCACAAAGGATTTTGTTCACTGCACCCCACAAAGATTGTGTTCACTGCACACCAAAAAGGATTGTGTTCACTGCACCCCAAAAAGATTTTGTTCACTGCACCCCAAAAAGATTGTGTTCACTGCAGCCCAAAAAGATTGTGTTCACTGCAGCCCAAAAAGATTGTGTTCACTGCAGCCCAAAAAGATTGTGTTCACTGCAGCTCACACACAGAAAAATGGATGTGGATCACTGACACCTGCCTATCTCCAATCCCACACCACACAGCAATATCGATTGTAGTTTGTAGAACACAGTTTCCCTAAAATTCAGCAGACTCTGTCCCTAACAGGATTGAGAAGAGATCGTAGATCAGGATTGAGTGCAGATTCACCCCACCCCCCACACAGCAATATCGATTGTAGTTTGTAGAACACAGTTTCCCTAAAATTCAGCAGACTCTGTCCCTAACAGGATTGAGAAGAGATCGTAGATCAGGATTGAGTGCAGATTCACCCCACCCCCCACACAGCAATATCGATTGTAGTTTGTAGAACACAGTTTCCCTAAAATTCAGCAGACTCTGTCCCTAACAGGATTGAGAAGAGATCGTAGATCAGGATTGAGTGCAGATTCACCCCACCCCCCACACAGCAATATCGATTGTAGTTTGTAGAAGACACTGACCCTATATAATTCAGCAGACTCTATCCCTAAAATGCCTACAACTCGCCCTGCCTAAACACTCCGACCTGTCCCTCAATTCTATCCGGACACAAATGGTTTTTTCCTGCCTATCTTTCCCTAATCAGCAGCCAGCACGTTGATGTGTGCTCTGTCCCTGAATCTAAGCAGCATAATGACGCCGCTGCGGCTGCCTCGAACTTATAAAGACTTGGTCACATGCTTCAGACGGCCAATCACAGCTACTGAGACATTTGCAGGCATGGCTGGGATGGCTTAAGGCACACCAGTTAAACGATTGTTGATTGGCTGTTGAAAGCCCGCCATGAAAAGAGCGCCAAAGCATGCAAAACCCGGAAATAAAACGACCGAACACGGATTTTTACCCGAACATACAGTAAAGTGTCCGTGTCCGTGTTCGGGTACAAAAAATCCAATTATTCGGTACGAACACGAATAATACAGTCCGTGTTCGCTCAACACTAATTGGGACCCTTCTGCCCTCTCCCCTACATCCACTGAATTGCTATTAGGCAGAACCTTTGATGAACTGATGGGCACACGGATGATTTACAACCCTGTAGGCCTCAATGAGGTGCAACAGACCTCTCCTCTCTCACATGGTCAACCCCCGGACATCACTTATATCCTTGCCAAATTTTCTGAAATGTTAGCCGGAACAGCCCAAACTGCAGCCCAAATAACAAACACAATTAAAGAGTCTGGGCACACATATCAAAGCCATCAAACAGACTGTAGACCGAACAATCGCGAGGGCAATCCAAAATACTTCATGTTTTTAATCTTTACGGGAACAGCTGGACACAACCCTGTCTAAAATTGATGATCTCGAGAAGAGGAACAGACGTTACAATTTTATAGAACTGGATAGAGCTCATGGAGCCCTTCAACCCCCTCACCAAGATGGTCTCCCAGGGACATTGTGGTTAAACCACATTTTTACATTGTAAAGAGGAGGTTATGAGAAAGGCCCATGTTTCTGAAAATCTTTCTTTTCAAAGACACCCAATGTACAAATTTGCTCCCACAACTATCCAATGTCGGAGGTTCCCGAAACCCCTTTTGGCTGCTTTAACCCGCAAATCAGTGAAATACTGGTAGACCTTCCCTTTTCGACTACAGTTTCAATATCGGAATAAATCATACAGTTTTGCGTCTCTCCAAGACGGTGAGCGCCTACTGCTACATCCTTCTGTTTCAACCTCTCCATCTTCTGCTAATTGTCAAAGCTCTTCCAGGTGACCCCCCCACCCCGATTAGCCCCCTGACCCCGGTCTAGCAGAAGCAGAAACAAAGAAGACATTAGACATTGGAACTCCAACCTTCCCCGAGGGTGCCACCCACTTTCAGTTTTTCTTCTGACCTCCTATGGTCCCCTCTTGGTTGGAAGATTACCTTCCCTGGTTTTGAGACTCTAATTGAGCCCCTCTATATTTTCACTGACTTGGGGGCATCCTCATCTCAAATGGTCTTCCCCCAACATATGATTGAACTCAAGTTAAATTTGCTTTCCAATTATTAGAGTACACCTCTTATCATACTCCCTTTCCAGGCTTTGTGCTTTTTTGGGCGCGCCTCCGAAGGGTAGCATGCCTTGTTTTGGTATAGCATCATCATTGGCATTCTCGGGGAGACATTTGTCTTTAGTTCATTACATCCATGTCGGCATCAGATCTCTCCCAATGAATGCCTTCTGAACTCGTACATTACACCTTGATAGTTATTTTTCCTGGCTATGTTTTAGCTTGTTTTTACTTTGTGAGGTATGGCCCTGGGCCATAAGACTTGTTTGGAGCTTTATGTATATTTTTGTATTATCTTATATGTTTTATAACACAGGTTTTATAACACAGGTTTTAAGGCTGGAGCATTTCCAATGCTCATCCCCTGTCAGAACAAAGAGATTATAGATCTCTTTGGTGACGACAGGATAGTGCCCTATTTGTTTCAGGATGCACTGGTATTTTTCTCATTTTGCAGGACTAGGTAGGTCCGGTCCTGAGTACAGAGAACACAGAACAATCCCAGTTCTGGGTTCTCTTCTCCTCCTCTTCTACTGTTTTTCCATGCTCTTTCTCCTCTTTTAGATACCTATGCGTTGGTTTTAGCAACTATTGAATTGTACAGGACTTGAATTTCTGCAGATCAGTTTCTCCGTGGACCCTTGGCAATCTTCCTGGGTATGTGTCCATCAGTTGATGGCATTTGGCTCCTCTCCTTTCCATGACTAATCCTGATCATCAGGGTGGGACTCTTAAAGTGGCATCTCTCAACACACAAGGCCTTAGCTCTTTGATAAAGAGAAGCAAGGCATTTCAGCATTACTATTCCCAGGGTCTTGATGTCCTCCTTCTTCAGAAGACTCAGTTTCCTGGGAATTTTTATCCTGTGTTCATCCATCATAAATTTCCCACATTCTACCTGGCAAATGCAGATGCCAAAAAACAAGGAGTAGCTATTTTTTCCAAAAAAGTTTAATTTTCACACTCCCAAATGATTAAGGACTGGGAAGGTCGATATTTCCTGGTCAAGGGACTTATTGACGGATGTCTTTACACGTGCATATCCTACTATGCTCCCAACCATGGTCAGGTTGCGTTTTTCTCAGAAATGCTATATTCCCTTTCTCCTCATTTTGAGGGTCAAATTGTAATGGGTGGGGACTCTAATATTGCATTTGACCAGCTCTCAGACAAATCAGGGGCAGGGGTATCCAAGTTTAAAAGACCCCATGAACAAAGCCTTCGCATAGCCCGGCTTCACCATTCTCTGGGGTTGGTAGACATTTGGAGGCAGCTGAACCCATCTTCTCTGGACTTTACGCACAATTCTGCACCTGGAGAAGGACATGCTGGAGTTCTTCCTTCTAAATAATGTGGAACATATCTCTTCAGGCTCTCTATGGAGGGGCACATAAGGCAGTAATCTGCAGAAAACTCATTCAGTTAGATTCCCAATTGAAACGGGAGCATCAGGTTGACATAGATAAGCTTCAAAAGAAGTTTAAATCACTTAATAAAGCCCACAAACCTAACCCTACTCCCACTTCACTAGATAACCTCGATGGGGCTAGACTGGCCTTAAACCTAGCCCTTACCTCTGCAGCAGAAAAAAGCTTGAGGTGGCAGGAAGCCCGCTATTATATTCAGAAAGACAAAATTGGTTCAAAACTCGTAACCAAACTTACCCCTAAATATTGTGTGATCTCTATTTGTAAAATAAGATCCTCGTTGGGAGCAATTACTCAAAATTCCAATAGTATTATGGAAACATTTCACTCTCTCTATTCTAAACAATATAGTAGTGATAATGATGCAGACCCCAACCGTCTCGATTCATTCCTGGGGGGGGGGGGGTTCCCCCCTTCCTAATGTTAAAGCCAGTGTCCTCTCCCTCCTCAAGTCTCCAATTTCGGAAATCCAAGGTTCTGGAGGTTATTAAAGGACTCTTTTCTGGGTCGGCCCTGGGACCTGATGGGTTCTCCAATTGTTATTAAAAGACATTCACCAACACTCTCACTCCTTGAATGTTCCTGTTCTTTAACTCTCTGGGGAAAGGTAAGCCTTTGGATCCTGTCTCTAACCTTTCATCGTGGTTATCCTAAAACCGGGGAAAGACCATAGTGAAATAGGAAACTATAGACCTATCTCTCTGGTCAACAATGACTTAAGTTCTGTCCAAAATGTTATACAATCGTTTAGCCTCCTTCAAAAGTAATTATGATCATAAAGACCAGGTGGGTTTTATACCGGGCAGGCAGACCAAAAGAAGGAGAGCAATAGACGTTATTTCACTGATGAAGTCAGGATGTGACTGGGGTCCTCCCCAGGAAGGCCACTTACTGTCATTAGATCTTCAAAAGGCTTTTTTATACTGTTTCTTGGCCTTTTCTATTCTCCATCCTTAAAAGATGGGGCTTTAGACCCAATTTTACTAGAGTGTTAGAAGCTTTCTACTGTCACCCTTTAGGCACGAGTCAGGATGCAGGGTATTTACTCAGAGCCTCTACCTATAGCTAGAGGGATGAGACAGGGATGCCCCCTATCACCTTTAATTTTTGCTATAGTGATAGAGACCCTGACTATTACCATCCGAAACCATTCCGACATCCATGGAGTCTGTTGTGGCCTGTCTCTCCATAAATGCGCCCTCTTCACAGTTGATATCCTCTTATTCGTCACCTCTCCCCTTATCTCAACTCCCAATATTTTCAAATTGTTACACAAATTTGGTCAAGTATCTGGTTTTAAAGTCAATATGCTCAAATCTCAGGTCCTTAGTGTGTGGACCTCCCCTGCCCTGGTGAAATGATTGAGGGATCACTTCCTCTTCACTTGGAATAGTAAGTCAGTCCCCTATCCTATCCTATATCATTCAGTTTCTGTGTTAGTAAATTGGAGATGCCAGAGAAATTCAGTTTCACCCAAATTTCTCACTTTTTACACTCTATCTGGGTTATGAATTGATTATGAATGGGATCTGGATACTTGGCACCAATGCTTTGTGCAGTCTTTTAAGGGGTTGCACAATATCTCATTGATTGAAGCCAATGTTATGTCACGTTGGTACCTGATACCCACTCGCCTTGTCAAACTTTACCCAGCAGTTTCCTCTTTATGCTTCAGAGAGTGTGGACATATGGGCTCATTGCTTCACACTTTCTGGCAGTGCCCCAGAATCAGGGGGTTCTGGAATCAAGTTTTCCACATGATCTGCAAAATCACCGGGGTATCTTTGGCCCAGACCCCCAGGATAGTTCTCAAAATATTACCAAAACTCCCAAACTTACCTAAGACCTGATTAGGTTTATCCTACTTGGGGCTAATATTCCGATTGCCCAGGCCTGGAAGAGACCTTCGGTCTCCTTTGTATTGGCAAAGCAAAACATTTTTTGGTTAATGTCCTAAGAAAAGATTGCTAGCATTCTGCAAAATACCGTTGAGAAATGTGAGCTGACCTGGGAACCCTATGCAGCCTACGTGAATTACTCACATTTCCTAGAGATATTGTATTCTGACCTTTGGCATAGGTACCCTCTTTTTTGCTATTCCCTCTCTCTTCTCCCCCTTTTTCTTCCCTCTTTTCCTCTGCTCTATCTCTCTCCAAACCCCTTACATTATCCAGGTATTTTGGATATTTTGGATTATATTTTAGACTTTCCAGATTACTTGCTGATTGTGGCTATGCGTGGGTGTTGAGACACTAGAGGTCATCTTAGTCCTCTCATAGGGGGCAGGGTGTCTGCCCTTCCTGGAATAGGACTCCACAGTACCCTAGTGCAGTGGGGGTTACACTTACCACTGTTATTCACCTAGTAGTTATCCCTTCCAGTTTAGAGTATTGACATGTGGCTTTAGACTCTCTGAGCCTTCCATACCCATTCAGGTTTGCCCCTGTCATCAAGCCTATGCCCTAGTGGTGGATGTAACCTGGACATCCACACAGTGGTCCTTTTTCTTTGTGAGGTGGACCAGGTTGGGCTACCACATTATATGGGGTTGCACCCACCAGCTAGGCTCTACAAGGTCTTGACTCTTCCAATGCTTGTAAATGTGTTTTGTTCATTAGATAGCTTTTAAGCTTTACAATTTCTTCTTTCCTTTGGCAAAAAGCTACAAAGACATTTTAATTTAGCATAAGCCGTTTTCTTTGCTTCTCTGGTATGGTCAATTAGTCTATTTTACCTTTTGTTCAAATGCTATTGTATGTGTTTTTCCTGTTTGCATACATTTTCCTTTTCTCAATAAAAAGATTGAAACATAAAAGCAGTAGCAGTGTTGGACACTAGGGATGATCGAACGGTTCGGGTCAACCATCGGTTCGGCCCGAACATTGGCTGTTCGAGGTTCGGCCGAATTTAGAACTTTTTGCCCAAAAAGTTCGGAATTCGGCAACCAGAACCGACCAAAATGCAATGTTACAGGAAATGGGCTTTAAAAGCCCATGATTGGACCAGAACCATTAGCAAAAGCCAATTGAGGGGGCAGGAGAATGCTAGGAATGTGATTGGAGTGACTAGGGGGTCCATAGACCAATCATTAGTGAATACGCCCCCCAGTATATAAGATAGCCCCCGCCAAATTCCTAGCATTCTTATACGGGACATGGAAGAGAGTGGAATGCTGTTCTGTTACTTCTGTTATAAAGTGTTGAAAAGTGTCATTTAGCAATTTTTAGTGTGAGGAAAGGGATATCTAGTTTAGTTAGAGTGCTCTTTTACACTTTAGTTAGCTTTAATTTATTCAGTTTCTGTAGGGAAAGTGTTAAGTGTAAGGGGACCATAGTGTAGTGTAGGGTTAACTGACAGTGACTGCTATGGCAGGGTGACAAAACCCTTCCATATGAGGGTGACCGCTATAGAGAAAAGCTATTTTCTCTGAAGTCACTTTCGCTGCAGTAATATGGCTTCGCTGCCGTCAGCATTCTTTTTGGCTGCAGGCGTCCATAGAGATCTTTTGAGCACATGTTTGGAGTCAGACATGACATCTGAACATGTGTATAGGGGGTATATATACACACCCATGTATGTATATATACACCTAGACATATATAGGTGTGAAAGGAGCAGAAAAAACTACTTGCGCTAATGAAATAATTAACACCAATATAGTTATGCTCCTATCACACCTTTATATGTCTAAGTGTAATATACATATAAGTATGTGTGTATATATACCACTATACACAAGTTCAGATGTTTTGCCTGCCTCCAAAAACCCAAAAAAAATGCCTGCAACAACACACCTGGGCGTTTTTTGTTTTTTTTGACGCTAGCGTTTTTTTGGGCATTTATTGGGGTTTTTTGGAGGCAGGCAAAACATCTGAACTTGTGTATAGTGGTATATATACCACTATACACAAGTTCAGATGTTTTTCCTGCCTCCAAAGAACCCCAAAAAATGCCCAAAAAAAACGCCTGCTACTAAACCGGCAAGGTGTGAAAAGGGAGAAGCCAACAACCTGTTCTATAACTGACCTAATACAAACAATCTTTTTTCTTATGGTTCTGGACATGCTACAGAGCTGAAACTTCACAGGTACACCTTTTAGACCCCCCAGACACAAAATAACACAAAAAAAGTTCTTAAAAATTGTCATTTTTGATAGAGAGCCAATTATTGAAAAAAAAAAAAAATGTCTTTGGATTTAGTATCTGGGGGGGTCTAAAAAGTGTACCTGTGAAGTTTCAGCTCTGTAGCATGTCCAGAACCAGAAAAAAAAGATTGTTTGTATTTTGTCAGTTATAGAACAGGTTGTTGGCTTCTCGCTTTTCACACATTGCCGGTTTAGTAGCAAGCATTTTTTTGGGCATTTTTTGGGTTCTTTAGAGGCAGGCAAAACATCTGAACTTGTGTATAGTGGTATATATACCACTATACACAAGTTCAGATGTTTTGCCTGCCTCCAAAGAACCCCAAAAAATGCCCAAAAAAACGCTAGCGTCAAAAAAAAAAAAAAAAACGCCCAGGTGTGTTGTTGCAGGCATTTTTTGGGGGTTTTTGGAGGCAGGCAAAACATCTGAACTTGTGTATAGTGGTATATATACACACATACTTATATGTATTTCACACGTAGGCATATATAGGTGTGATAGGAGCGTAACTATATTGGTGTTAATTATTTCATTAGCGCAAGTAGTTTTTTCTGCTCCTTTCACACCTATATATGTCTAGGTGTGTATATACATATAAGTATGTGTGTATATATACCACTATACACAAGTTCAGATGTTTTGCCTGCCTCCAAAAACCCCCAAAAAATGCCTGCAACAACACACCTGGGCTTTTTTTTTTTTTTTGGCGCTAGCGTTTTTTTTGGGCATTTTTTGGGGTTCTTTGGAGGCAGGCAAAACATCTGAACTTGTGTATAGTGGTATATATACCACTATACGCAAGTTCAGATGTTTTTCCTGCCTCCAAAGAACCCAAAAAATGCTCAAAAAAACGCTTGCTACTAAACCGGCAATGTGTGAAAAGCGAGAAGCCAACAACCTGTTCTATAACTGACAAAATACAAACAATCTTTTTTTTCTGGTTCTGGACATGCTACAGAGCTGAAATTTTTTTTTTTATTTATTTTTTTTTTTTTTCAATAATTGGCTCTCTATCAAAAATGACAATTTTTAAGAACTTTTTTTGTGTGATTTTGTGTCTGGGGGTCTAAAAGGTGTACCTGTGAAGTTTCAGCTCTGTAGCATGTCCAGAACCAGAAAAAAATGATCATATAGGTGTAAAAGGAGGGTTCCACCATCCTTGCTCTACTGAAAAATTATATTTTTTTCTGGTTCTGGACATGCTACAGAGCTGAAACTTCACAGGTACACTTTTTAGACCCCCCAGATACTAAATCCAAAGATTTTTTTTAATTTTTTTTTTTTCAATAATTGGCTCTCTATCAAAAATGACACTTTTTAAGAACTTTTTTTTGTGTGATTAATAGTCCCTGGGGTATGACCTAGAACCCTAGGCACTTTTTAGGGGCATTTATTGTGTTTTAGGGCTTCAAAATGGTGTTTTTTGATTACTGAAGTTCAGGTCCCATTGATTTCAAAGGGTTCTGAAATCCAGGCCGAACTTTCGGGAAGTTCGGATGTTCTGGCTGAACCGAACTTTTGAAAAGTTCGATCATCCCTATTGGGCACCTCTGAGCCCTGTACATTGGCTTTTAGCATGATCTAACAGCTACAGCCCTGGGCCCCCACTCTTCCTCTCTAAACTCAAATCAGCACTCTTGGCTCACACACCCTCCAGGTACCTCTGGTCCCACCACTGGTCCTGGGAAAATTATCTTTGTATCTCACATGGGTTCCTGCTGTTTACCCAAGTGATGGTTGGAGAAAAATGTAACCAATGGCCAGTCAGCATCCCCCAGGCCAGTTCAGCCAATCAAAGTCCTCTTTTGCTCCAGTTTCTCAGTCCAGCTCAATCTAGCCTCCCCTCTACCTAGACTGTCCATTGAAAGGAAAGAAGAGAAAAAAAATGTCCTTGCTGCTGTTTATTTTGTCAATATTTCTGAGCTAAATGTGAAGATCTCAGCCCAGTGCTATATGTGTTTTTTTAATATCTTGCAGGGTCATTTGTTAAGCTGCTTCCCTATGGCGGACAGGTTGGTAAATAAACCCCCTTCTTAAATCTCATGTTTATCAGCATCATGTATATGTGCTTTCAAGCACACTCTAAAAAGCATGCCACTAATGCTAAAAAGCATTGGAACTAGTAGAAACATGTCATGGATGGCAACCTTTTTTCTCTAAGCATTGCAGACCAAATGCTTGGGACATTTACCATTTTAGAAATACGGTCAATGTTACAATAAGACTTCTTTCCAATTGACCATGAATGAATGTTACCAGATGGTAGCCAAATAGGTTTTTTAATTATCTATGGCCTAAGACATTTAATGATTACACACAGCTCAGTCTAGGTATGTATTCTGGATGGTCCAATCTACTGTTTGGTAGCCCACACACTTTCTTCTTTTGACAGGTTGGCCAAGATATAAACTTTCTATAAGTAGTCAGGTTGCACAAGACTTTGAGATCATGAGACCAAGCAATAGCCAATCTGAGATAGTTGTATCCCCCCCCCCCCTATCAACTTCTGTTTTTCCTAATATAACAACTGCTGTTGTCACTCTATTTGTTCCAATTTATGTGTACTTCTTAGGAATATATTCTGACTTCCTATGTGCATTCTCTCCATGCATTAACTCTTTTACAACAGCCATCTTTATTGCAACTTTCATTCAGAAGACTGTCTTTGCATCCTTACAAAAATTGCTATGACTAAGCTTTTTGCAAGAGTGAAACATCAGTTTTACCAGCTTCCCTGCAAGTCTGTGATTGCAATCATCAGAAAAAAAATATCTTGCTTCCAGAAGACCTGCTGTGGTGTGGAGAACTACCTTCTCTAACCTATTTGTCAAGGTAATTGTTGCCTTATGTAACTCTCTGCTGGGTCCTTTGAGTGGATTTTATACTTCTTTGTATGCCTGTTATCTTCAGTGAAGAACAAAAAAGGGAAAATTACAAGCAGCTTAAAAATCTGTTAATACTGAGATAGCTAAATGTGGAGGGGGAGGGGGGAGTTCACTGCAAATGAATAAACCACACAACATTTTCAAACACTGCGTTCTGCAAGCTTTTAAAGGAGACCAAACCTAATCCAGCTTCTAATGTTTCTTTGAAAACGTAAATGGAAGCTAAACATCGCATCTATTGTGTCTAATAAATGATCAACACTGGAAGGTATATAAATAGTTATAATGAAAAAAAAAAAAGGTACCTAAAGTTTGTCCAACATTTCCTCATATGTTTGGTGCCATGGATGAAGCCCAAGTCTTGCTCTAGGCTGCAACATAATCTCCATGCTAACACTACTATATGTTTCTAGTTCCAAGCTAATGTAGCACCCTACAGGTAGGTGCTAGGTAAATATATATTGGGCCTTGTCTGCTTAACAGCAGGGCTGTGATTTGTTAGGTAGGGTGTCAGGGTTTCCAGATGTGCCTGCTGAAGGGAGAAGTATCCCCACTGGCTCCTGTGAGAGGCTTCTCATAGGGCAGTGTGGGAAGCCCAATTAGGGGACACATGCCAGCTTGAACCTACCCCAGAAGGCAGATTAGGCTGCAAAGGATTCTGGGAGTGGGTATAAGTTTGGGGGAAGTGCGTGACAGGGTGTCTTTGGCGGGAGCAGAGTCCCAGGAAGGAGAGTGCGGCTGTCTCTCCTCCTGTATGAGGAAGGTGGATGTCTCGGGGTGTCGCCTGAGTCTCCACAGCGTGCTGAGTGAGCTGAGGGGATCCGGTGTGCCGAGAGAGCCTGCAGAGACAGAGAGGGGTCCAGTCCCAGGAAAGCCTACACAGGTCGTGCGTACTGAGGATTGCCCCTGGAGGTCTGCCTGAAGCTAAAGGGGACCACTTTAGCTTCATATATATATTATATATATATATATATATATATATATATATATATATATATATATATATATATATATATATATATATATATATATAAAATGGTTGGGGGTTCTAAGTAATTTTCTAGCAAAAAATACTGATTTTAACTTGTAAACAACATGTCAGAAATGGGCTCGGTCCAGAAGTGGTTAAAGCCGCTGATTTTCAAAGTTGCATAGATGGGAAAGGGTGCCATTGAAATCAATGGGCTGAGTTGTAATGCGACTTTGTGTTCAAAGTCACATGAAAAGTCAAACTAGTGGAAACAGAGCTTAAGTCTACGTTTTCACTATTGCGATTTAGAGTGTGACTTTGATGCAACCTTGATACAACTTTACATTTTCTGGATCAAAGTCATGTTAAAAGTTGCATCTAAGTTATGCAGGTACCTTTTCAAAGTCACATAGATGGGAACGGGTCCCATTGAATCAAAGCACAAGCAGAAACGGTGCTTTAGTCTACAAGTCCACTATTGTGACCCCAAAGTTGCACAATTTAGAGTGCGATTTTGATGCAAGTTTGATCCGTTCCACTCTATGGATCAAAATTGCATCAAAAGTTGTATTACAGTAGTGCAGGTACCTTTTAAAAGTCGCTGATTTTATAAGTTGCATAGATGGGAACAGGAGTCAATGAAATCAATGGGCTATGACTCATGGGACTTTGTGTGTCCAAGGTCGCATGAGCAATTACACTAGTGGAAACGGAGCTTTATTCTACGTTTCCACAATTGCGATTTAGAGTGTGACTTTGATACAACTTTACACTCTCTGTTGCATCAAAAGTTGCATCAAAGTAGTGCAGGTACCATTTCAAAGTTGCATAGATGGAAACAGGTGTCATTGAAATCAATGGGCTATGACTTGTCATGCAACTTTTTTTTTTTTTTAATTATAATTTTATTTATTTTGAAAAAAGTAATTGTGCCTGCAAAGTGGTACACAATACATCAATGAGTAACAGTCAGATTTCAGTGGACCATATTATCAAAACGTAGCAGCAAAACATAGCAAGGCATGAATAATAAGGGGGGGGGTAAAAGAGTACATCAAAAGAGCAAAAAGCATATCACACTTTCAGGTGTAAGTGCAAGGGATGCACCCCAGCAAAAGAGGGGAGGGACAACTGACCAGGATTTCCAGTGCAGGGGGGGGGGGGGGGTAAGTCCAATGAAGAAATAGATTGACGGGACAACATAGCAACAGCATCAGTTTTTCCAGGTGAGAGGGGAGGGGGGAAGGGGGGGGGAGACCCCAGGCGATAAACCAGCGTGGAAATCAAAAAGGCCCCAACTTTCCCAGATGACATTGAACTGAGTAACGTCATCAGTGATAGTAGCCGTTTCCATCCTCCAAATCTCCGCCACTAGACGAAGAAAAAGAGATTTTTTTTTATTTTTAGTGGCCATAAGTGATAACCAACAGAGCGGGATAGCCCTCCTGGCCACCAGGAGGAGGTAGGAAATCAGCCAGTTGGTAGGTTTAGAGATACCAGAAAATGAAAGTCCCAACAAATAGTGCACAGGATCAAGTGGTAGGGTTAAACCCTTTACTGATTGAGTCAACGACATCACCATTGCCCAAAAGGGTTGTATGCAAGAACACAGCCAAAAAATATGGTAGAGTGAACCCAGATCCATGCCACACCGCCAACATCGGTCGGAGCAGGATGGATACATTTCGTGTAAGCGATCTGGAGTCCTGTACCAATACAACAGGATCTTTAAAGTAGTCTCTCTCTGCACCACACATCTGAAGGATTTAAAAGCTGAGGTCCATATTTTATCCCACATCTGTAAAGATATGAGCCTTTGCAGTAGGCCTAACCATTTATGCATGTAGGAGTGAGAGGGGCCGCATCGTGAAGAATATTGTAGATAGAGGACACTAAATGCCTCTGATGGGGACCATGGGTGCACAATTATTCAAAAGAGGTTGGTTTCTCTAAGGACAATGACATACAGTAGATTGAAAAAAAATGTCAAATTTGCAAATAAAAATAAAATGTGTGTTTGGGGATGGCAAATTTCACCCGCAACGTCTCAAAGGAGTATAGGTTTCGGAAGAGCAGGTGGACCAGGTTGTGGAGCTTAAACAGGGGTGCCTGCGACCAGGGCCACGTGTGGCTATACTGAAAGCTATCAGGCAGCAGGGGGTTAAACAAAACATTAGTAAGTGGGGGCATGGTGAAGAGAGAAAACTTCCAAAATCACTGACGCCAAATATTCAAGGTAAAAAGCATAGGAGCAAGGCACATACATTTCAGGATTGGATCAACATGCAGCATTGGGGACCGGGACCGGGTAAATCGAACCCCTCTCTATTTACAACCACTGATTGGGGGCCACCAAGGAAGACCAGGAGGCCACTGCGCGGAGATGGGAAGCACAATAATACATAACAATATCAAGAGCCTCCAAGCCCCCTCCGCCTCCTCGGAGAAAACACCACTGAGCTAGCTCCTCGATGGGCCTTGTTATTCCAAATAAATTTAAGGAAACTCCGCTGAAGGGCTTTAAGTTGAGACATAGGGCAAGCAACTGGTAGGGTATCAAAGAAGTAGAGTAGCCTAGGTAAGACTTACATCTTCAAAACTTTGAGCCTTCCCAAAAGGGTCAGGGGATACCCCGTCCACTGTTGTATTGAGCGAGATACCTCCCGAAACAGGGGGATATAATTAGTTGAGTAGAGTAAGAAGGAGTCAGTTTTAACCTAAGTAGGTGAGCGCCAACGGGCACCACTTGTATGGATATGTCTGCTGTATTTGGGTCAATAGATCCTGGGACATGTGAAGCGGCATAGCCTAAGTCTTGAAGGCATTTATCTTGTAACCCAAAATGGCACTAAAGGAGTCAGCACTGAGTGGAGGGAAGGGAGGGACAGCAGCTGGTTGGTCAAGGTCAACAAGATGTCGTCCGCAAATAAAGACAATTTGTATTCCCTATGTCGCATCTGAACCCCACTAATATCAGGATGAGAATTAATGGCCTAGGCCAGGGGCTCCAAGCACAATATAAAAAGTAAAGGAGATAGGGGACACCCCTGCCGAGTGCCATTGAACATGGGGAATGGAGGCAACACAAATTAGACGACATCCGGACCTGGGCAGTGGTGGGAGAATATAGAGCCTCCAACGCTTTAAAAAAGGGACCCCAAAGTCCAAAGCGTGTTTGAGTGGAAAACATATAAGGCCAACTCAGCCTATCAAAGGCTTTCTGGGCATCTAGGCTCAGAATTAGGGCCGGGTAAGGAAACCTATTAAGAAGATCAATTAGGTTGATTGTACGTCTAGTGTTATCCCCATAATGTCTAGACATAACAAAACTCACCTGGTCCCTATCAATCAGTTTGAGTATAAGTGTTGACAATCTATTGGCAAAGATCTTAGTGAATATCTTATAGTCTGGATTCAAAAGGGCAATAGGTCTGTAGTTATCAGGTAATGAAGCATCTTTACAGGGTTTGGGAATGACTGAGATATAAGAGTGTGGAATTGAGGGTGGGAACCTTCCCCTGGTGCAAAGAAGTGTAAAGCTCCAGCATATGGGGTGCTAAAACAGGCAAAAAGGTCTTGTAATAAAGAGAAGAAAGGCCATCAGGACCAGGGGACTTACGTGAAGGCAAATCTTTATCCGTGGCCTTGAGCTCCTCAAAGGAAATGTCAGCATTTCATTTTGTCAAGTCTTGTCATGTGACTTTGTGTGTCCAAAGTCTCATGACAAGTCACACTAGTGGAAACGGAGCTTTAGTCTCTGTTTCCACTATTGCGATTTAGGGTGCAACTTTGATACAACTTTACACACTCTGGATCAAAGTTGCATTAAAGTTGCATTACAGTAGTGTAGGTACCTTTTCAAAGTAGCTAATTTTTAAAGTTGCATAGATGTGAACAGGTGTCATTGAAATCAATGGGCTATAACTTGTCATGCGACTTTTTTTTTTATAAATTATATTTTTATTTATTTTGAAAAAATAAATTAACATATAAACACGGGGGTAAGTGCCCCCAAAGTGGTACACAATACATCAACGAGTAACAGTCAGATTGCAGTGGATCATATTATCAAAACGTAGCAGCAAAACATAGCAAGGCATGAGTAATAAAGGGGGGGGGAGTACATCAAAAGAGCAAAAAAGCATATAACACTTTCAGTTGTAAGTGCAAGGGATGCACCCCAGGAAAAGAGGGGAGGGATGACTGACCAGGATTTCCAGCAGGGGGGTAAGTTCAATGAGGACATAGATTGACGTGACAACACAGCAACAGCACCAGGTTTACAGGTGAGAGGTGGGGGGGGGCAGGCGATAAACCAGCGTTGAAATCAGCATTGACCCCAGGTGATAAATCAGCATTGAAATAAAAAAGGTCCCAACTTTCCCAGATGACATTGAACCGAGTAATGTCATCAATGATAGTAGCCGTTAGGAATTCCATCCTCCGAATCTCCACCACTAGACAAAGAAAATTTGATTTATCAGGGGCCACCGTGATAACCAACAGAGCGGGATAGCCCTCCTGGCCACCAGGAGGAGGTAGGAAATCAGCCGGTTGGTAGGTTTAGAGATACCAGAGAATGGAAGTCCCAACAAATAGTGCACAGGATCAAGTGGTAGGGTTAAACCCGTTACTGATTGAGTCAACGACATCACCATTGCCCAAAAGGGTTGTATGCAAGAACACAGCCAAAAAATATGGTAGAGTGAACCCAGATCCTTGCCACACCACCAACATCAGTCGGAGCAGGATGGATAAGTTTGAAATCAATAGGCTGTGACTTGTCATGCGACTTTGTGTGCCCAAAATCGCATGACAAGTCACACTAGTGGAAGTGGAGCTTTAGACTACAAATCCACTATTGTGACTCCAAAGTTGCGCGACTTAGAGTGTGACATTGATTCAACTTTACACTCCCTGGATCAAAGTTGCATCAAAAGTCGCATATAAGTAGTGCAGGTACCTTTTCAAAGTCACTAATTTTAAATGTCACATAGATGGGAACGGGGCCATTAAAATCAATAGGCTGTGACTTGTCATGCGACTTTGTTTGTCTAAAGTCACATGACAATTCACACTAGTGAAAACGTAGACTTAGTGTGGTTGCCTGTACTATGATCATTGTAGACTGTGAGCTGAGATCCCAGAGGACTTCCAGCTACACTGAAGGGCCATACACACTATAAGATTTTCTGAAGACTTTTTCCTTCAGATTTACCTTTTCTATGTAGTGCAAGGGCCTGCCAGATTGCATACAAATTGAAAGTGTTTAGGTTTGACCTCATATTATATGGTTTTGGTAAGTCTAAAGGAAAAAGTCTTCAGAAAATCTTATAGTGTGTATGGCCCATGACAGTCCCCTCCCCCTCCCCCTCCCCCATGTCCAGTTTCCTTCTCCTATGGGAGTCTTCATTCACAGCTCAACACAGCTACACTGTATATGTTCCCCCCCCCCCCCCCCGCCCTTGTCCTGTGTGAATAATTTCTACATTTTCTCTTGAATAAGGATGTACAATTCATCCTTGCTGATGAGAGAACACTGAACGGGAACCTATGATCAGCTCCTTCCATCCTGTAGAAGCCAACTGGCTACACAGGAATAGTGCCCCTCCCTGGAAGTGATGTCACTGGCTTTCAGTAACCACACCCACTTGCTGCTCTTGGACTCAGCAGGAAGAGGAATTTAAGTCATGTGACATCACTGAATACTGAAAAATAAATGGAGAAGAACTGGGATTTTGTTCATTTTGACACATAAGGCTGAACTCCAGTCACATAATGATTGCAGGGGAGAATTTACGGTATTAGGCTGGAATTCTGCTTTAAGGTAAAAAAAATACTTACCTAAAACTGAAAATGTTATCAAGCAATAGCTATTTTATGAAAGGCTTACAAGTCCTACTCTTTTCTGGCTCATAATTTGAATGAAGCATGCTTACACTAAACTTCTTTCCTTAATAAAATGCTTTACTGCTTTGACTTGAACTCCTTTAAGATACTGGTCAAATTCCAAATGTAACACATGACACTAAGGCTCGGTTCACATTTGTGCAATGCGGGAACGCTGCGAATATGCAGCGTGATCCCACATCGCATCCGCACATCTAGCAGTTCACACTGCCATATGCGATACGCAGGGGGTGTCAATTAAATGTTAACGACACCCCCAGTTTGATCGCATATCGCAGTTCGATCTGCAAGTTCGCACAGAATCAGATCGCACAAGTGTGAACCACTGTGCGATCCGATTCTGAGGCAGCTCAAAAAATGCCTCATGTGTAAGTTTGCTGCGGATGCGCTGCAAATTCAGCCATACAAAGTGTATGGCTGAACTCGCATCCACACAGGAGATCGCATGTAATGAAGGAGCAGTGCGCTGCGAATTACATGCGATCAGCACATCCGCACAAGTGTGAACCGGCTCTAACACTGATAAGGAGAGAGTTCCTTCAACTCAGATACTGCGATTTTTATTTTTTTGCTATAAACAAAAAAAGCGTCAATTCTGAAAAAAAATATATATATTTTTCACTTTCTGCTATCTAACAGTCTCAAAAAAATAAATAAATAAATAAAAATCAAAATGTTTTAATATTTTAGGCCAATTTGTTTTCTGCTACATATTTTTGGTAAAAAAAAAACGCAATAAGGGTATTTTTATTGGTTTGCGCAAAAGTTATGTGAGCCTAGGGGAGTGATTCTAACTGTGGGGGGCGTGGCTTGTCAAATGATCACAGAGACCTGTGATCCTATATAGAAGGATCACAGGCACTCTGTTATCATTCCAGAGAGAAGAACGGTCAGCTGTGTTTACAATAGCTGACCATTCTTCTCTCACAGCGGGGAGCGGTCCCGGGTGTCAAGCGGCAATCAGAGCCACCTGCCCCGTGCATCGGAGTCCCCGCTGTCGAGTGGGGTTGGAAACGTGCGGCTGCGGCGGCAGTGCGCGCTCGCCCCCTAGCTGCAGGCGCACGGCCGATGTAGGTCTATGTCATTTCGCAAAGGAGGGCCGCACTGCTGCAATAAATCGGTGGTGGGAGGTCGGGAACCGGATAACAAATCTGCAATGGAGCAGAACTTATGTTATCTGCCTAACCTTAAGTAGAATAGCAGTGGGAATCCAGCTACTTTTGAGATCTGTTATTTACCCTTCTGAGTTTATGAGTGGCTTTGAGTTTTAATAAATATAATTGTACTTATAAATCTTTGCATAGATAAATTTGGAGCTTTGAATGGAGCCGATCATTGGATTGTAGGGAGCTGGAAGAAACTAATTGATGACCACCTTAATAGAAATCTTGATTTGACTGCTCAAAAACCAGGCCCTATTTTGCAATTCGGCACTGCATGATTTTAACGGACAATTGCGTGGCCGTGCGACGCTGCACCCAAATGAAATTGATGTCCTTTTTTCCCACAAACAGAGCTTTCTTTTGGTGGTATTTGATCACCTGTGCGATTTTTATTTTTTGCGCTATAAACATAAAAATAGCGTAAATTTTGAAAAAATAACAATATTTTTCACATTTTTTTTTTTTATATGAAATTCTCAAAAAAAATGTAAAAATCTAATTTTTTTAAGGTTTTAGGCCAATTTGTTTTCTGCTACATATTTTTGGTAAAATAAATTGCAATAAGCGTATTTTGATTGGTTTGCGCAAAAGTTATTGCGTTTACTAACTACGGGAAAGATTTACAGTATGTCATTTTTAATGGGTTTTTTTTAACTAGTAATGACGGCGATCTGCGATTTTTTTTTGCGGGGCTGCAACATTGCGGCGAACAGATTGGACCCCTAACTGACATTTTTTACACTTTTGGGGGTACCAGTGACATTGCTACAGTAATCAGTGTTATAAATATGCACTGTTACTGTAAAAATTACACTGGCAGGGAAGGGGTTAACTTTACTGGTGATCAAGGGGTTAAGTGTGTCCCTAGGGGCGTGATTATAACTGTCAGGGGGCATGGCTTGTGAGATCATCACAGAGACATGCAATCCTATATAGCAGGATCGCATAGCCTCTGTGATAATCTAAGGGAGAATGACAGACGGCTGTGTTTACATCAGCTGTCTATCTTTCTCCCTCTGCTGCGGGAGATTGCGAGTGGCCGTCGGCCATCGGAGCCACCGGTCACACGCACTGCCTCCCCAGGAAATGATTGGGGGTGGGAGCGCACCGCCTCCGGCGCGCGCTTGCCCCCCACAGGCTCCTGAGCGAGCGACGTAGCGGTGCGTCGCTTTGCCCAGCAGCGGCAGAATGCTGCAGTATATGTACGGTGGGCGGGGCGCAAGTGGTTAATGTGATTAGTTGCATTCAAAGTGCTGCACAGTGTTGCTTGATATTGGTATTCATCATATAGTGAATCTTTTTTGTGTGTGTTTTTATTCAGTTAAAGGACTTTGTGAAAAAAAATCTGTGTTTTCTTTATATATATCGAACTCCATCTGGAAATGAGTCCATGAATTCCGGACCAGATTAAGAAGTGTGGGTAAGATATTGTGCACAGTGTCATGTCAAAGAGATGCTGTATATGGAGGCTATACAGACAACAGTAAACCTTCATGAATCCCTGGGAAAACTCACGGAGTGTTTGAATTACCTGGATGATACAGAAGATTGGAAAACTTATAACAAAGGCATACATGCAAAGAGCAATTTTTATCCTGTGGATTGTTTTGTATTTTTTTCACTTGACTTGCTAAATCTTTCTTATTTTTATATAAGCCTGAAGAATAATAATGTTTTAGGTTGTTCCAAGGGTAACCACAGCACTCCACAAAGAAATGTATATAAATCCAAAGAGGCACTCACGGGTCTTGCAGAGGTCTATACGTAGTCTCAAATACCTTTCCCCAAACAAATGAAGTAGACTTGTCTAAAAAATCTGTAAGACTGAAATGCTTTTCAAGACACCAGCACTTCATTTGCCAGCACTACCTTGCCACAAAAAAGTACTTTTAGGCTTTAACTCTCTTTGATGTTTTTAGTTTTTCTTTTTTTCTAGTTTCTTTTTCTAGTTCTGTGCAAATGCCACCTCCTTAATGTTAGCATTACACAGGTTTAAAACAAACCATTCTTAAGCACTTTAACACCGGAGGATTTTCCTGCTTTACGTCCAGGCCACTTTTTTCAACTCGGCAGTGCTTGATTTTAACTGACAATTGCGCGGCCATGCAATGCTGTATCCAAACGAAATTTACGTCCTTTTTTTCCCACAAACAGAGCTTTCTTTTGGTGGTATTTGATCGCCTCTTCACCTTTTATTATTTGCAATATTAATAAAAAAAGAGCGAAAATTTTGAGAAAAAAAATGACATTTTCAACTCTGTCTTTTAAAAAATATCTAATATACTGTACTTAATTTATGTCATATATTTTGGCCAAAATGTATTTAGCTACATGTCTTTGACAAAAAAAATCTCAATGAGCGCATTTTTATTGGTTTGCGCAAGAGTTATAGCATCTACAAACTATGGTGTAAATACCGGAATTTACGCAGCTTTAATTTTTGACTGCCTATCTCATTTCATGAAGTGCTAAAATGGCAGGGCAGTACAAACCCCCCCCCCCCAAATTACCACTTTTTCGAAAGCAGACATCCTAAGGAATGTCCTGAGAGGCATGTTGAGCTCATTGAATATTTCATTTTTTTGTCACAGGTGTTTGAAAAATGACTAAAAATTTTTTTTTTTTTTTACACAAAGTTGTCATTGAAATGATATATTGCTCACACATGCCATGGGTATATGTGTAATTACACCCCCAAAATATATTCTGCTGCTTCTCCTGAGTACAGGGATACCACATATGTGAGACTTTTTGGGAGCCCAGCTGTGTACGGGACCCCGAAAACCAATCCCCACCATCAGAATTTCAAAGGGCGTACATTTTTTATTGCATTCTCTCACTACCTATAATGGTTTAGGAGGCCCTGAAATGTCAAGATACCACAAACCCCCCCCCCCCCCAAAATGACCCCATTTTGGAAAGTAGACACCCAAAGCTGTTTGCTGAGAGGCATGGTGAGTCCATGGAATATTTTATATTATGCCACAAGTTTTGTGAAAATTACAGTTTTTTTTTTTTTCAAACACAAAGTTATCACTAAAAGATACATTTCTCACATATGACATGGGTATATGTGGAATGACACCCCAAAATACATTCTTCTGCTTGTCCTGAGTATGGGGATACCACATGTGTTAGACTTTTTGGCAGTCTAGCTGTGTAAGAGACCCCGAAAATCAATCACCACTTTCAGGTTTTCTAATGGCGTAAATTCTGCATTTCCCCTCCGCACTACCTGTCACAGTTTCGGAGGCCCTAAAATTTCAAGATAGCACAACCCCCCACCCCCCCCCCCCCCCAAAAAGACCCCATTTTGTAAAGTAGACACTCCAGGCTATTAGCTGAGAGGCATGGTGAGTCCATGGAATAGTTTATATTTTGCCACAAGTTTATTATTATTATTATTTTCTTTTTTTTTACACAAAGTTGTCATTGAAATTATATATTGCTCACACATGCCATGGGTATATGTGTAATTACACCCCAAAATACATTATGCTGCTTCTCCTGAGTACAGGGATACCCCATGTGTGAGACTTTTTTGCAGTCTAGCCGAGTACAGGACCCCGAAAATCAATCAATCAATCACCACTTTCAGGCTTTCCAAGGGCGTAAATTGTTGATTTCACTCCTGACTACCTATCACAGTTTCAGAGGCCATAAAAAGGCCAAGACAGCACAACCCCCCCCCCCCTAATGACCCCCTTTTGGAAAGTAGAGACCCTAAGCTATTTGCAGAGAGGCATGTTGAGTGTTTTGCAGATCACAAAGTTTTGGAAATTGAAAAAAGAGGAAATAAAATGCATTTTCCATTTTTTCTTTATTTTCCAAAAAAAATGAGAGCTGCAAAATACTCCCCATGCCTCTCAGCAAATAGTTTGGAGTATCTAATTTGCAAAATGGGGTCATTTGGGGTGGTTTTGTGCCATCTTGGCATTTCATGGCCTTCAAAAGTGTGATAGGTAGTAAGGAGTGAAATCAAAAATTTACGCCCTTAGAAAGCCTGAAGGTGGGGATTGGTTTTCAGGGTCCTGTACGCGGCTAGACTGCCAAAAAGTCTCACACATGGGGTATCGCTGTACTCAGGAGAAGCAGCAGAATGTATTTTGGGGTGTCATTTTACATATACCCATGGCATGTGTGAGCAATATATCATTTAGTGACAACTTTGAGTAAAAAAAAACAAACAAAAAAAAGAAATAATAATTTTCCAGAAACGTGTGGCAAAATATAAAATTTTCCATGGACTCACCATGCCTCTCAGCAAATAGCTTAGAGTGTCTACTTCGCAAAATGGGGTCATTTGGGGGGGGGGGGGGGTTTGTGCTGTCTTGAAATCTCAGGGCCTCTGAAACTGTGACAGGTAGTGCAGAGGTAAAATACACAATTTACGCCATTAGAAAACCTGAAGGTGGGGATTGGTTTTCGGGGTCCCGTACACAGCTAGGCTCCCCAAAAGTCTCACACATGTGGTATCCCTGTACTCAGGAGAAGAAGCAGAATGTATTTTGGGGTGTCATTTCACATATACCCATGGCATGTGTGAGCAATTTATCATTTAGTGACAACTTTGTGTAAAAAAAAAAAAAAAACAAATTGTCATTTTCCTGAAACTTAGGGCAAAATATAAAATACTCCATGGATTCAATATGCCTCTCAGCAAATAGCTTTGGGTGTCTACTTTACAAAAAGGGGTCATTTGGGGGGGGGGGTGTTTGAACAATCCTGGCACTTAATGCTCAATCTTAGCCACACATCACCCACTCTTCTAACCACTTGAAGACCAAGCCTTTTCTGTGACTTTTTGTTTTCTTGTAAAAAAAAAATATTTTTTCATGTAAATTACTTTGAACCCCCAAACATTATATATATTTTTTAAAGCAGAGGCCCTACAGAACAAAATGGTGGATGTTGCAATCTTTTTTGTCACACGGTATTTGCGCACATATTTTCCAAACGCAATTTTTGCGTAAAAAAAAAAACACTTTTTTATATTTAATGCAGAAATACACTATATAATTCCTAATTGTTTGGTAAAATTAAAAATATGATCTTATGCCGAGTACATAGACACCAAACATGACATGCTTTAAAAATTGTGCACGCCCGTGCAGCGGCAACAAACTACGTATGGTTTTAAAAGCCTAAAAGTCTTTACAGGTTACCACTTTGGACTTACAGAGGAGGTCTACTGCAAGAATTACTGCACTTTATCTGGCGTTTGCGGCGATACCTCACATGCATGGTGCAATTGTGGTTTACATATGACACTAGACCAACTCTTGTGTGCGCATTTGCGCGCAAGCACGGGGGGACAGGGGGGCTTGATTTTTTTTTTTTTGCTTTTTTATGTTATTTTGACACCTTTCCTTTCATTTTTTTTTTTTTTTTATCATTTTTATTATAATCACAGTGAATTTAAATTTCCCCCTATGATAGCAATCTGTAGTGACAGGTACTCTTTTTTATGGATAAAGTGTTGCATGACTGAGTAATTGTCATTCAAAATGTGGGAGTACTAAAAGCAAAAAATTGGTCTGGTTAGGAAGGGGGTATAAATCCCAGTGGGTAAGTGGTTAATTAATGCTACAACAAACCTGGATGTTTCAACCTAGTGGATAATCACATTCATTAGACTATTGGAAATGTTCCCTAGCAAATGTGCTAGATTTGTGCTAACTTTGATTGTCTTACACATGATTGTTCCTATTTGGCTAGTTAATACAATTTTTGAAATAATTCACAAACAATAAATCACTACTAGCCGAAACACAACCGTAACTCATGCTGCCACATAGCAGAACTTGGGCTTCCCTCAGTAACCTGTGGAACCTGTCAGTATCAATTTGGAAAATAGTGTAATTGATTTGTGCTAACTCGTACGTCCAGGCTAGCTGATTTTCCGTAATTTAGGATGAAGTGGGAAAAGGATTAGAACCTTTGTCAGTTTGTAAATGCACTTGGGGGCATCATTAAAGAGATGCCACTTTAAATACATTTTAACAGATAGAAAGTAAGTGAGGTGAATTTTTCAATAACAAACACAGGGAGAAATATAAATGACTGCCTTTACTATAGTAGGGGAAGGATAGAATCACTGTGCAACTGTTATATTTAGGTTTTCTGTGTAACTGTTGCAGATTTAATATTACTGTTTTGTAAAATGCTTTCAGCAGTGACTTTATAAACGAAAAAGCAGGACAGTACACATTACCCTGCAAGATCTCATTCTCTGGATATTATGGAATTCCAAGGACCTGTCCCTCTTATTATTGCCCTCAGAGGATGCCATGAGATACAAATGCAAAACAAAAAATGAAGCATGGCATGAATAAATACAGTCAGATAAGAACATACTAAAAGAGCGTTTATATGCTGCATAATTCTGCTTTCACGATTGTTAAGCACATTTAAAAAACATAGGTATCTTTAAGAAGACCAAAATTACAAAAACAAAAATGAATTTGTAAGATTGCTACATAGACTCTGATTAATACAGTATTTTGATCTTGGATTGGCCCTGCTTTCTCTGAGCATGATATGCTAGTATTTGTTAGCCTTTCCTCATCCAAGGAAGAGTATTCAACAAGGAGTTTTCAACAGGAGGCTAATGGGCCATACACACTATAAGATTTTCTGAAGACTTTTTCCTTTAGACTTACCAAAACCATATAAAATGAGGTCAAACCTAAACACTTTAAATTTGTATGCAATCTGGCAGGCCCTTCTACTACATAGAAAAGGTAAATCTGAAGGAAATCTAACCACAAAAGTTGGATAGTGTGTATTCAGCTTTACTGCTGTCTCTATAGCGTCTCTAAATCTTGTGAAAGACCAGCTATGGCTAGAAAATCAAAAACATATATTAAATTTGTTAAAACTGTGGTTAAAAAATGTTGTATTTTTGCTTAGCAAAAATTTTAGATTGAATTATCTTATTTACACAACTATCTCTGCACTGCTTCATTCAGTCTTCCCTCCCTTGAAGATTACATAGAGAGCACAGACACTTTGGTTTTGTAACGCAGGTTCCACCTCCAAACCCTCAAAAAATCATAACTGCCTATCTGACACAGGGGTCCTTGTTTTCCTGGAGTCTGGCTGGCCCAGGGACACCCTCACAGACAGGGTTTCTTTAGATTATGATGATATGAAAATCATTATCTAAATGACATACTGTAACTTACAATGTAGTCATGTGTAGACACACAAAGGACTAGACTATAGCATCAAAGCAGCCATTTCCATTGTATTAATCATAAAGGTCATCATACCTTACAGATGTACAGCATTGTGCTGGCTAAATGTACATTGCATGCAACTGAATGACTGAGTGAAAAGACCACAAACAAAAAAAAAAAAAGTCTGGTTTTTGCAGCACATTCTGTGCTTCATTAAGCAAAGAACACATTTTCACAAAGGCTGTAACATGTACAGAAAATACCACAGTCTACATAAAAGGGCTCTGTTTGTCCATCAGCAGTTTACTAGACATATTTAAAGGACTAGAGCATGATTAATTCACAAAGTGGTATTTTATGTAGTTAAGTCACTAGCCTAAAGGTAAAGGGTAACTCCACTTTCGTGGGGAAAAAAAATCAGCAAATAAAGAAAAAAACAATACAGAGTATACAATTGCAGCACAAATCATATTGTAACTGAATGTTATTAAAAATTGTTTTTCCTTTTCAATCTGCAGCTGTTGTAATTTTCTGAAAATGCAATGCAATATGGCTACCTGGAGCTGTTCTGTACACAGAATGTGTACTGACCAAACCCCAGAAACATAATTTCCTGTTTGTGTGATTGGCTCATCAATTTTCCCAGAAGACTGCCTAAGATACAAGTCAAATTCCCGGCATCCCCTGCAACAAAAATTGGTAATATACCCCCAATAGGAACATGTCTAAAGGGATGCAGGCCCAGCAGCTTTCCTCATTAGAGCCCTGCAGCTGCCACAGCTGAGAACTATGAAACCACTCCCATTTGACCCAGCACAGAGGCACAAACAATGATTTCTTCAGAATACCAAAAGGTAGGAATCTGCAACAAAGTTTGTTAAAATCCTTACAATGTACAGAGATCACCCAGAAGGGAATGTTTTTTTCTCAACAAAAGTGGAGTTACGCTTTAAGTTTGATCTCTTCCTGCACTTCTGGTATTTCTGCAACATCCTCCTGTTGCTTTTTCACATGTTGAAGACTGGAGGGCTGTGCTGGGGAAATTGACTGAGCAGATTCCTTATCTTCCTCTGTAGACAAGCTACTGCTTTGTGTCAGCTCCTTGTCCTCGGAGATTGAAAAGAACTTGAGCACAGCTATTACGGGGGGCTGATGAAGTCCCGTAGGACGTAACGCGTACAGGAGGCGGAGTCGCCTGTCGATGACGTCATCCGATGACGTCACCCGCTGCTGTTCCAAGTGTCCGTGTAGCTTGCTGCTATTGAGTGGAGACCGTGGCACTGCTTATGTATATGGATTGATCTGCGTTTTATCTTTTATCTAATGTAAGTGTGATTCTTTATTAAAACTGACCTTATCATACGGTATACACTTAGAGGTCTTTTCTTTCCTCTCGTATATTGATTGGAGTGTATGTTCAAGCGGCTGGATCCGGAAGTTTTGCTGCACCCTGGTTGAGTACCATACCGGAAGGATTGATGCTCTTTGCTTATCTGACCCGCTGGTAACACAGGGATCATATATTGAGGTGAGCACATGTGTACCTTTGGTGAAGCGGATCAGCACTGGACATAGCCTGCCTTTTCAGCACCGCATGTGGATTTTATTTTCTTTGATGGTGTTTGGGACTTTACCTGTCTACATGGACTGTTACTCTACCTATCTTTTAATTGTTGTATTTTAATAGTATTTGGAGTTATTTTATTTGCACTGCACCATTTTATTGTATTTATTCCTGTCTGGGTTTTTGCACTGTGTTCCCAGGTCGGTGTTCAGCATGCATATTTGTTTTTAGTTTCAATTCATTTATTCTCTGTCTGCTCTGATTGTTTTGTGTCATTATATTGGGTGCTATACACAAGCTAAATATAATAACCAATTTTTTAAAAACTAAACCATCTCAGCACCTTACTCCTCCAAAATGCATACAAAAAAGTGCAAACGTGAGAAAAAAGTGCAAACAATGAAAATGCGCAAACAACAACAAATATAACAACAAAAAAAGTGCTCTGTTAAAGTATTTGAGTGCAAAAAAAATGTTTTGTTTTGGACTCTTTTACAGTGATAATATATATGTGTTCCAGTAATAGTCCATATAAAAACAGTGTCCCAAAAAAAATGTTCTTAAAATTCCAAAAAAAATTATCTTTACAGTGCAAAATCCACCCAGGTGTAACACCAAAATAGAGAGTCCTTCACCACTCTTGCTAGATCAAACTCACCAGATTGATAAACCGGTCAGATTATAGATTAGCATACATGCCACAATTTCTCCAAAAAGATCCTCCAAAAAGATCCCAGAGTGCTTTCTTTTTAATGGTGATACCAATCAGAGTATCCTCTCATATATCATAGTATCCAGTATGAAAGATAAAAAGAAGGAAGGAGGCTTCCATCGTGTTAAAACGCATGAACGGGGATTACTACAAAATCCAATTAAAATCCAGTCACATGTACCTAGTGTCTGCCCGACACTAAGGATAACACGCTCAGCTGTGTCATTTGTCTCTGGTCAGTTCATAGACTACGAGCATGAACAGGCATAAGCGGTGACATCAGAGTTCCTGCCCTGTGCATTTCATCCTGAGCCACCTCATACTGAGTCACCAGTGTCACTTTATTGTGATTTATTTTATGTCATTCATCTATTTAATTTGTATTATTTATTTGCACTTATAGCACCTTACACTGATACTTTGTTCACAACACAAGAGTCACATTTATTTATGGATTTTTTATGTTATTGTTTATGTGATAACCTATCACTGCCCTTTTGTTGCATCACCAGCACTTTATAATTTTATATTTTTATGCAGCATATAAATTAAGACTGTTTTATCTACTTTTGATTGATATCTATCTATTACGGATAAGCGCAGCTTCAACACTGTACCAATTGCTATCTATTCAGTTATCTGTGAAATGCAGAAATAGGAGCTGCAGCTATCCCCGCCTTTTATATTGCCTTTTCTGATTTTCTATAGATCTACCAGTGATAGTGCAGGGGCTTTCTACTATTAACAATGTAACAACTAATACAGTGCATTTACTTAAAAACCAATAATTTAAACCATATTTAGCCATAATCCCTCATGTGTGTCCACAATCTCTACTCTACCCCTTTATAACTTTCATAATTATCTATTGTGTGACACTCTGTAATACTTCTTTTTGGCCACCTAAGAGGGGGGGAGCTCTGGAGACCTATAAAAAGCTTGAATCCCTTCTATATCCCCTCTCCCTGGTCTCAAAAAGAGTTGTACCTTGAAAGGGGACACTCTCCCTTCAACAATTTCAATGAAAGTTTGTTCTAAAAATACATTTACTCCTCTATTAATCCTACACCTCCGAACACCTACTTATAAAATAAAAATGTTATTAAAAAAATTGGATAAAAACAACATTCTTACATATTAAAAGTTGGTCAAAAACAACTGAGATCAATGTCAATATTTTACTCACTGGGTTGAAGGCTCTTCATTTGGTATATCCAATGAGTTTCTCTTTCAGATACCTCTTTGAGTTTGCCTGTACCCCTCCAATGTACATCAATTCTCTGTATTCCATATACTGTTAACTGACTACGGTCCTTATTATGTTGTAATTTGAAGTTTCTAGATACACTATCCACTTAATTTTTAACATTTTTTATATGTTCTCCTATCCTTGCTTTTAGTTTCCTTGTGAACCTACCCATGTATTGCATCTGACCTGGACATTCTAATATATACACTACATGGGAGGAATCACAAGTGATCAAAGATATAATGTCATAAGTTCTGTTATTAGCAATGGAAGTGAACTCTCCTTTTCTCCTTTTCCCCCTCTTTGTTGTTACATCCATAAAATTATTTTAGATCAGGAAACATCTTTGACCTATTTGGCAGATCAACAACATTTTTTTACAACCCTACTCCATAAAGATCATTTTTTTTTTGTATATGAATTTTGGATGCGTGCAAAGTATCTTATTTAATACCTCATCTCTTAGTAATATGGGCCAATGATCTCTAATGACCTTCTCCAGTTCCTTTGATTATCTATTGAAATCAGTGATGAAGTCACAACCCTCTCTTTTAGACTTTTTCTTGCATGACTATAAAAGTTCATGTCTATCTTTTTTTAAAAAAAAGATCTTTCCTTTATCAGAAAGGGGTACTCATAGCCTTTATCCAGAAACCTGCTAATCAATATGTCAGTTTGTTCCAAAAAGTCTAAATCTGAATAACAATTTCTCCTAATTCGAGCAAATTGTGTGAGGACGTTGCATGACGAAATGCGTATGGTGGAGCAGGAACTCTGACATCACCATGTATGCCAGTTCATGCTCATGATCCATGAACTGGCCAGAGATGAACACCACATAGCTGAGCATGTTATCCCTAGTGTCGGACGGACACTAGCTTGAGTGGCATTTTTTTGGATATTGTAGTTAAGCCTGTTCATACGTTTTTACACAATGGAAGCCTCCTTCCTTCTTTTCATATTCCATATTGGATACTATGATATGTGAGAGGATACTCTGATTGGTATCACCAATAAGAAGAAAGTACACAAGGATCTTTTTGGAGGATCTTTTTGGAGAAATTTTGAGGTATATGCTGGTCTTTAATCTGACTGGCCTATCAATCTGGTGAGTTTGATCTAGCAAGAGTGGTGAAGGACTCACTTTTTCGGTGTTTCACCTGGTTGGATTTTGCACTGTTAAGATAATTTTTTGGAGTTTTAAGAACATTTTTCTGGGACACTGTTTTTACTTATATGGACTATTACTGGAACACATACAGTGCCTTGAGAAAGTATTCGGCCCCCTTGAACTTTACGACCTTTTGCCACATTTCAGGCTTCAAACAAAAAGATATAAAACTGTAATTTTTTGTGAAGAATCAAGAACAAGTGGGACACAATCATGAAGTGGAACGAAATTTATTGGATATTTCAAACTTTGTTAACAAATAAAAAACTGAAAAATTGGGCGTGCAAAATTATTCAGCCCCTTTACTTTCAGTGCAGCAAACTCTCTCCAGAATTTCAGTGAGGATCTCTGAATGATCCAATGTTGACCTAAATGACTAATGATGATAAATAGAATCCACCTGTGTGTAATTAAGTCTCCGTATAAATGCACCTGCACTGTGATAGTCTCAGAGGTCCATTTAAAGCGCAGAGAGCATCATGAAGAACAAGGAACACACCAGGCAGGTCCGAGATACTGTTGTGGAGAATTTTAACCACTTTACCACCGGAGGATTTTGCTGTCTTACGTCTGGGCCACTTTTTGCGATTCGGCACTGTGCCAATTTAACTGACAATTGCGCGGTCGTGCAATGCCGTACCCAAACAAAATTTACGTCCTTTTTTTCCCACAAACAGAGATTTCTTTTGGTGGTATTTGATCACCTGTGCAATTTTTACTTTTTGCGCTATAAACAAAAAAAGAGCGTGAATTTTGAAAAAATAACAATATTTTTCACATTTTTTTATATGAAATTCCCCCCCAAAAAAATGTAAAAATCAAAATTTTTTAAAATTTTTGCCCAATTTGTTTTCTGCTACCTATGTTTGGTAAAAAAAAATCGCAATAAGCGTATTTTGATTGGTTTGCGCAAAAGTTATTGCGTTTACTAACTAAGGGAAAGATTTATGTCATTTTTGGTGTTTTTTTTTTAACGAGTAATGGCGGCGATCTGCAATTTTTTTTGCGGGACTGCGACATTGCGGAGGACAGATCGGACCCTTGACTGACATTTTTGACACTTTTGGGGTTACCAGTGACCTTACCACAGTAATCAGTGCTATAAATATGCACTGTTACGGTAAAAATGACACTGGCAGGGAAGGGGTTAATTTTTATTAGTGATCAAGGGGTTAATGTATGCCTGGTGCTTACTGATGTGTGTAGGGGGAGTGGACTATGTGACACAAGGACAGATCGCAGGTTCAGCTATGCTGAACCCTGCAATCTGACCCTGCCTGTCACTTAGGAGATCCGCCCGCTTGTGTTTACACATGCAGGCGGATCTCCACACTCGATTCCCCAATGATCGGGGAGGAGCTGCGACGATCACCGCCGCTCCTCCCCTGGCCTGACTCCCGCTGTGACTGAAAACAGTGGGAGCGAGCCTCCGGGAGAGGGGAATGTCTGGTGACGTAGGTCTACGTCGCCAGACGTTATCGAGCCACTTTGCCGCAGTAGAGCTCTAGTGAGCAGTGCGGAAGTGGTTAAAGCCTGATTTGGATACAAAAAGCTTTCCCAAGCTTTAAACATCCCAAGGAGCACTGTGCAAGCGATAATATTGAAATGGAAGGAGTATCAGACCACTGCAAATCTACGAAGACCTGGCCGTCCCTCGAAAATTTCAGCTCATACAAGGAGAATACTGATCAGAGATGCAGCCAAGAGGCCCATGATCACTCTGGATGAACTGCAGAGATCTACAGCTAAGGTGGGAGACTCTGTCCATAGGACAACAATCAGTCTTATACTGCACAAATCTGGCCTTTATGGAAGAGTAGCATGAAGAAAGAGATTTCTTAAAGATATCCATATAAAGTGTTGTTTAAAGTTTGCCACAAGCCACCTGGGAGACACACCAAACATGTGGAAGAAGGTGCTCTGGTCAGATGAAACCAAAATCAAACTTTTTGGCAACAATGCAAAACGTTATGTTTGGCGTAAAAGCAACACAGCTCATCACCCTGAACACACCATCCCCACTGTCAAACATGGTGGTGGCAGCATCATGGTTTGGGCCTGCTTTTCTTCAGCAGGGACAGGGAAGATGGTTAAAATTGATGGGAAGATGGATGGAGCCAAATACAGGACCATTCTGGAAGAAAACCTGATGGAGTCTGCAAAAGACCTGAGACTGGAACGGAGATTTGTCTTCCAACAAGACAATGATCCAAAACGTAAAGCAAAATTTACACTGGAATGGTTCACAAATAAACATATCCAGGTGTTAAAATGGCCAAGTCAAAGTCCAGACCTGTATCCAATCGAGAATCTGTGGAAAAAACTGAAAACTGCTGTTCACAAACGCTCTCCATCCAACCTCACTGAGCTCAAGCTGTTTTGCAAGGAGGAATGGGCAAAAAATGTCAGTCTCTCGATGTGCAAAACTGATAGAGACATACCCCAAGCGACTTACAGCTGTAATCGCAGCAAAAGGTGGCACTACAAAGTATTAACTTAAGAGGGCTGAATAATTTTGCACGCCCAATTTTTCAGTTTTTTATTTGTTAAAAAAGTTTGAAATATCCAATAAATTTCGTTACACTTCATGATTGTGTCCCACTTGTTGTTGATTCTTCACAAAAAATTACAGTTTTATATCTTTATGTTTGAAGCCTGAAATGTGGCAAAAGGTTGCAAAGTTCAAGGGGGCCGAATACTTTCGCAAGGCACTGTAAATAGAAAAATGGATTTAGAGGGTCTGTGTTCAAGGTCCTAACCAGGTGATTTATGGTAACCAAACTCCCCCTTACATAATCCCTGGACATTTAGGCTTATGCTTTAGGGGTTGCCAAATAGCAGGCAATGTTCTCAATACATGGTGGACCCGCCAATGTAAGGCCATTTTTAGTCCAAAGTGTTTGCACTCCTCTATAAATTATTTGTAATTAATTTATGTAGAGATTCATAGTTCACCCTTTTACATTTCAAATCACCCACTCTTACTAAAACTCAGTTTAATGTGGCAGTGGCACATTATGTACTCTTAGTTTCCAAATAACAATTGCTAAAGCTTGGAAGAAGCAGTGTACCTGCTTTTCCAAAGTAAAAACCAGACTATATAGCTTTTACATCAATGTGCAATTGACTAGTACCCTTACCGGCAACCACAAAACTTTTGAAGGATCTGAGACCCTTGGGATCATCATCCTAACCTCTTTTCACGACATGTGACCCCTATGCTGTCACTTGTGCCCTTGTGATGTGAGAGGACCCCTGTGCCAGGCCTCTTTTCCTACCCTCTGCCGTCTTTCTTTCTCCTTCCTCTAGTGTGGGCAATTCTTTCTTTCCAATTATTTTTTCTTCTCTCTTTTCCTTCCCTTTTCCCTGCCCCCCCCCTTTTTTTCTTCTCCTACTCCTTTTTTCTTTTATTAATTGCAAAGGGTATTTTTTTAAATAATAAACATGTTATACCTACCTGCTCCGTTTTGCACAGATCAGTCCCCCACTTGTGCTCCTGGCTCCTCTTCTTCTCGATGTTTCACCATTGAAAGGCACTGGGGTAATCCAATGATCTTGTTCAGAATGTAACGACGTTGTGCAAAATGCATTACTAATAACCAGTCAGTCTTGGTTTTAATGATCTGATGCAATAAACTCTAGTCTGCTTGGTTCCTTTGTGTATTGCACTTCTAGTACTGTTATTGCATTTTACAATACTATTCAACCGATGATGGTTTGATGTTATTGAAATAAACTGAAGATGCCTTTCTACCTATACAGAGTGGATCAATTTTGTTCATAGCAGCCCGAAGAGTCTGTTTTTGTTTAATATTTTATAGGGTGCTTTGAACTGAAACTTGTTTACATGCAAATGTATTGATCTGGCTAATGTTGGTGTGTGGAAACCCTAATCTAAGGTTGCATATATGTCAGTGTATTTAGGAAGCATAATTGGATGTTTGTTTCAACCTGTTTACTATTCATTATTCTATTTAGTGGTCTCAAAAGGCCACATCAGTGATGGACTTACCTAACCTTTGGCTGTCAATGGTTTACACAACTATATTGCTGTTATATGAACTAGAAGACAACTTTCTATATGGAAGCTCTAATAATTTCTATACTTTTTGCATTGTTGACCTAAAACAAGTATGCAAAGCAGGAGTTCTGATATGATCTTCCCCTTGCTCAAAGTTAGTTAAATATAACATTGAAGCCTAAGATTGAAATGTAACTAGGATTTAAAAAAAAAAAAAAAAAAAAAAAGGTCAGTAATGTCATTCTCTCTCTACATGTATATTTTGAGCAGAACTTTTAAATTCAATTTCCAAGGAGAATTGTTTAGGCAAGCAAATGATAATCAAGACAATAATGATGTATCATTCTATATGACATCTAAAAACAGTATATCATTAAATCACTGTTGTTTTGGCTATTGTAAATGCTTGTAAGTGTACTGCTGTGATTTTCATGAGTTTCTGTGACTCTGAATGTCATTCTACAGACCTTTTTTTTTTTAATGAGTGCCAACCTACAGTAAAAAAAAAAATTGCCTCCCATAAATATTCATAAATATATATTTAAAATACCTTGTCAAATAACAAGCAGAACAAACTTTTTGAAAACTTTAAGCAAACTTGCCAGAGAAATCTAGAATTTTTTTTGTTACCTGTTGAATCTGACAGAAAAAAATACTCTAGAAAATCTTCTGGAGCGTCGTGCTGTATTAATGTTGTCAGAGCTTTTTCTAAAATATAGAGGGTGGAATGACCCTAAGCACACAGCTAAAATAACGAAGGAGTGGCTTCACAACAACTCCGTGACTGTTCTTGAATGGCCCAGCCAGAGCCCTGACTTAAACCCAATTGAGCATCTCTGGAGAGACCTAAAAATGGCTGTCCACCAACGTTTACCATCCAACCTGACAAAACTGGAGAGGATCTGCAAGGAGGAATGGCAGAGGATCCCCAAATCCAGGTGTGAAAGACTTGATGCATCTTTCCCAAAAAGACTCCTGGCTGTATTAGATCAAAAGGGGGCTTCTACTAAATACTGAGCAAAGGGTCTGAATACTTAGGACCATGTGATATTTCAGTTTTTCTTTTTTAATAAATCTGCAACAATGTCAACAATTCTGTGTTTTTCTGTCAGTATGGAGTGCTATGTGTACATTCATGAGGAAGAAGAATGAACTTAAATGATTTTAGCAAATGGCTGCAATATAACAAAGAGTGAAAAATTTAAGGGGGTCTGAATACTTTCCGTACCCACTGTATCATTTCCAAAGGACCTATTACACTTTTGAAGGCCCTGGAGCACAGGACAATGGAATTACCCACAAAATGACCCCATTTTGGAAAGCAAACATCCCAACATATATTCTAGGAGGCATAATGAGTCTTTTGAACATGTCATTTTTTTCCACAAAATTTTGGAAAATGTGGAAAGAAAATGAAAACATATTTTTTTTACACAAAGTTGTCAATTTATAAGATATTTCTAACACATAGCACGTGCATAGCATAAAATACATTCTGCTACTCCTCCTGAGTATGGCGATACCACATATGTGGGACTTTGTCACAGCATATCCACATACAGAGGCCCAACATGCAAGGAGCACAGTCAGGTGTTCTAGGAGCATAAATTACACATTTTACACATTACAATTTCACATTACACACATTACAATTTCATTACAACCTATCACACTTTTGAAGGCCCTGGAACACCAGGGCAATGGAAACTCCCACAAAATGACCCCATTTTGGAAAGCCAACACCCCAACACATAATATAGGAGGCATGAGCTGCAGATAGGTACTCAGGTACTCTGATGGGCTGCAGACAGGTACTCAGGTACACTGATTAGCTTCAGAAAGGTACTTGGGTACTCTGATGGGCTTCAGAGAGGTATTTGGGTATTCTGATGGGCTAGAGACAGGTACTCGGGTAATCTGATGGGCTGGAGACAGGTACTCGGGTACTCTGGGATGGAGACATGTACTCGGGTACTCTGGGCTGGAGACACGTACTTGGGTACTCTGGGATGTCGACAGGTACTCGAGTACTCTGGGTTGGAGACAGGTACTTGGGTACTCTGGGCTGGAGACAGGTACTTGGGTACTCTGGGATGGAGGCAGGTACTCGGGTACTCTGATGGGCTACAGGGAGGTACTCAGGTACTATGATAGGCTGCAGAGAGGTATTCGGGTACTCTGGTGGGCTGGAGACAGGTACCCGGGTACTTTGATGAGCAGGAGACATTTACTCAGGTACTCTATTGGGCTGCAGATAGGTACTCTGAAGGGCTGGAGACAGGTACTCAGGTATTCTGATGGGCTGGAGACAGGTACTCAGGTATTCTGATGGGCTGCAGATAGGTACTCTGAAGGGCTGGAGACAGGTCCTCGGGTACTCTGATGACAGGTACTTGGTGTTCTCTGATGGGCTGGTGACAGGTACTCGGGTACTCTGATAATAGGTACTTGGGTACTCTGTTGGGCTGGTGACAGGTACTTGGGTACACTGATGACATGTTCTTGGGTACTCTAATGGGCTGCAGAGAGGTACTTGGGTTCTCTAATGGAATACAGAGAGGTACTCTGGAACTCTGAAGGGCTCGTGACAGGTTCTCAGGTACTTCGATGGGCTGGTGACAGGTACTTTGATGGGCTAGTGACAGGTCCTCTTTATTGGGGGGGGGGGGCAATCAGTGTGATTTACTGTTTACTGTAATCAGTAACTAGCTGTTACCGCAATCTCCTCCTCACACAGGATCAGTGTGTGAGGAGGAGAACATGGTAACAGCTAGTTACCCTGTTCTCTGTTGACATTGTGTGACCGGCTGTGAATGGACACAGCCGTTCACGTGGTGAAGAGCCAATTTCATTGGCTATTTACCCGGATCAGTAATGGACTGTGTCTGAGTGACACAGTCCACGAGTAGCATGCACGAGGTAAGTGCATGTGGCCGGCTGTGATTGGACACAGCTGGTCACATGGTAAAGAGGCATTTTTTTATGGCTCTTTACTCCGATCGGGGATGGGTTGATCGCCACGCTTCGTGCCCCCAGGGGGGCGGGAGAGCAGCTGGATCGAAGAAGTAATTTTACAACGTGCCAGTATGGAACTGGTTAAATAAGCTTTATTCACTTTAGTTGATCACTCTATGGGATTGCTTTTACTAGTTTTAGCAGCGGAAAGTGATTATATTTTTTTTAGGAGGACTATTAATTATTGTTTTGGCTTATGGGCTCTTATAGCTATTGATTTTTTTTTTTTTTTAAATCAGGCAAAAACTTTATTAAAGATGTCAAACAGAACATCAACACACAAAAAAAAAGAACAGAAATACAGAGTCCAGAACACGTACAGTACTCAAGTGCATGAAAAAGCTTGCAGTAATAGCATACATATTTACCAACATAAATCCCCATATGTGACAGGAAAACATACAATAGTCCGACCCATCTGCCCCGCACCCCCCCCAGATACAACAACCACAAGCAGAGCAGACATTGATCTCTCGTGTAACAATGGTCCCCGGGCCTCACCTCACCCCCGCCAGAAGATTGTTCAGGACCAACTCCACCGGGGCAAGCCCCGGCACAGCCAGCCACGGAGCCCACAGGCGGTCAAATTTACCCACGCTGCCCCTATGTTGATATATATACTTCTCTAATCTAAGTGTGTCACCCATAGCCGCAACCCATTCCTTAACCAGTGGGGCCCTTGGTGAAATCCATCGCCTCAGTATCAATTTCCTTGCCTGAAACAGAGCTCGCCCGATGGCCTGCAGGGCCAGCTCCGGGGCCTGAACTCCACCAAGAACACCCAACAGACAAACCTTAGGGTCCTCCGGTATCGTAACCCCGAAGGCCCCCGAGAGCGTCGAGAGTACTCCCTTCCAATAGACATGAAGTTTGGGGCAGCGCCATAGAAGATGCATTAAGTCTCCGTGGTCCCGCATACATCGACCACAGGTGGGAGAATCTCTCCTCCCCATCCTGAACAGCCGGGCTGGTGTGTAATGAGTCCTGTACAAAATGTATAGTTGAGACAATCTCTGAGCCACATTCAGAGAGCTCAGCTGCACAGCCTGTAGAGCCTCCTCCCATTGTTCATCCTCAAATACCCCCACATCCGCCTCCCACCGGGGAACCACTCGAAGAGGGTGCCGATCCATGAAGGAGCTCATTAGGAGGGAATAACAATGGGAAATAAACCCCCTAAAATCAGAAACCGTAGACATAAAGTGAAATATCGGGGCGGGAAAGTGAGTCCAAAGATCATCCCCCCCCCTGGGCCTTAACGGCATGTGCCAACTGTACATAATAAAAGTGCATGGACCTGGGGAGACGAAATTCCTCCCGAAGTGCAGCAAAAGATCTGAGCACCCCACCGCTGAATATATGTGTCATATGAGAGATGCCATGTCCCAGCCACTTAGCCCCGTACGGCAATCCAGCCAGCTCCGGGTATCTGGCATTCTTCCAGATAGGGCTATAGTCCGTATATCCCAGTACCTGCTGCAGCTGACGAGCCTTGTTCCAGGTCTTTTGCATAAGGACATAGGTCGGATAGCGCTTACTAGACTTCCCGAATCGCAAGGATTCCAATTGGGCCGCGACATCTCCCCTGCCCACAATGTGGGCCACAAGGCCTGCAATTGACCCCTCTCCCTTCTCACTCATGACCCGTGCAATATGCTGAAGTTGGGAGGCTAAGTAGTACAGCCAGGGATTTGGAACTGCTAGACCCCCAAGCTCCTTAGGTCGCTGAAGGTGCTCCAACTTTATACGAGGGCTCTTGCTCAGCCACAGAAATGATCTAAAAATGGTGTTGACAATCTGGAACAGCCTCAGGGGGACCACGACCGGGGAGTTGTGAAGGGCGTAGAGCAGCTGGGGCATGAGAATCATTTTTATGAGGTTGGCCCTGCCCACCAGTGACATGCGCAACCTCGACCAGACCTTTATCTTATCCCTAAAGCGGGCGAGGAGGGGAGATAGGTTAAGACGGGCAAAGTCTAAGGGCTGTGGGGTCACCTGCACCCCCAAGTAACGAAACTCAGTGGAGACAGGAATCCCCGTTACCCCCACTTCCTGGGAACCCTTGGGATCATCGAGCAGCATCAAGGAGGATTTGGACCAATTAATAAGCAGGCCCGAAAACGAGCCAAACGTAGTAATAACCTCCATAGCCTCCTTCAGAGAACCAGAGGTATCTCCTAACAGAAGCATGGTATCATCCGCGTATAGCATGATCTTTTCCTCCAAGGGGCCGTATCGGAATCCCACTATGTTCTGATTGGACCTAATCAGGGCAGCTAGAGGCTCTATCGCCAGGGCAAAGATTAAGGGGGACAGGGGGCACCCCTGCCTAGTTCCCCTAAACAGGGAGAAGGGATGGGACACCCTACCACCCTCCCGGATAGCGGCCACCGGGGCCTGGTACAACAGTTTTACCCATGAAATAAAGTTCTCACCAAAGCCAAACTTGGACATGACCACCCACAAGTAGTCCCACTCTACACTGTCAAATGCCTTTTGTGCATCGAGTGATAGCAATGCCCTACTGCCCCCATTGTCCGCCGGGGATTGTATGTTCAGGAATAAGCGGCGCAGGTTAATGGACGTCGACTTGTGCGGCATAAAGCCCGATTGATCAGCATGTACAATGGAAGCAACTACCCGGTTGAGTCGCAGCGCAAGAGCCTTCGCCAGGATCTTAATGTCACTCTGCAGGAGCGAGATAGGACGGTAGGACCCGGGGTCCAGACCGTCCTTCCCCGGCTTCAAGAGGAGGATAACATTAGCCCTACACATAGAAGGTGGCAACCTCATATTCCGCTTGGCCTCCAAAAAGGCCTCCAGAAGATGCGGCAACGTCTCCTCCGCATACTCCTTGTATACCTCCATTGGCAGCCCATCCTCCCCCCCGGAGCTTTACAGTTAGGGAAGGAAGCCGACGCAGTCTGACGCTCCTTCAGGGTAAGGGGAGCCTCCAGTTCAGCTCTCTCCAGATCTGACAGGCAGGGCAGGGAGATGGCATCTACATACTCCGAGAGTTCAGCAGTAGTGTGTCCCTGTCTAGACTGGTATAGGGTAGCGTAAAATGCCCTCAACACCTCCATGACCCGATCCGGGGTGTTCACAACCCGGCCCCCATCACCCATGAGTGCCCCAATGGACGGCGACGTTTGATGAGAGTGGGCAATCCTGGCCAACAACCTGCCCGTGGTTTCCCCCTCCTCATAGTATGCCTGCCGTTGAAAGAACCTCCTACGTTCAGCCCCAGAGGAATTAATACGAACCAGAGCCTCCTGAGCAGCCAGCCAGCCCTCTCGGTTAGTCTCAGATGGGCCGGCAATGTAGCGGGCCTCCAGCTGAGTCGCCAAACCCTCAGCCTGCTCCCCCAGAGCCGCCGTGTTCCTCTTGATGGCCTGTACCTCCCTGATGAATAAACCCCGTAGATAGGCCTTAAAAGCTTCCCACTGTACACCCCGCCCCCCCGCAGCATCATGTACCTGCCAGAACTCCCGCATAGCCTCTCTAAGCCTATCATGTGAGGGGAACAAGTGCAACCAGAAGGCATTAAGTTTCCACGGCGCCCTCTGCAGGGTAGCGGAGGGGCGCACAGCTAGACACAGCACCAGAGGGGAATGATCTGAGACACCCCTGGGGGCATATTCAACCTTGTCAACATATCTAATGGCAGAGGAGGAGCAGAGGCACAAATCGATACGTGATAAAGAGGTGTGGGTTTTGGAAAAGCAGGAGAAGACCCTGGTCCCCGGGTTGCGGAGTCGCCAGATGTCCGTCCAACCCACTTCCTCAGCGAATTTCGCCAAGGCCGATCGGCCCATGCCTCCACTCCCCAGTGCAGAAGAATGTCGGTCCAGCTGCGCGTCCAATACACAATTAAAGTCCCCCAGTACATAGACCGGAACCTCCGGGTGGCTCAGAGTATAGGATACAAGCTGGCGAAGGACCTCCCCATGGAACGGGGGAGGAATATAAATAAAGGCCAGAATACAGTGTAAGGTATACAATTTACAGTATAGAAATACAAACCGTCCCTCCCTGTCAACTAGACTATGATGTTCCTGAAAGTCAAGGGACCGATGGACTAACACACTCACCCCACGAGAGTAGGAGGTGTGCGTGGAGTGGTATTCCCAGCCCGCCCAGGCATAATGCAACCAGGATCGCGACTCAGCATCCAAGTGAGTCTCCTGTAACGAACAGATGGCTGGAAAATGCCTGCGCAGGGTCGAGGAAACCATGGAACGCTTAAGTGGGTCCCTCAGCCCCCTAACATTCCAGGAAATAACCGGGACAGCCGTCATGGTGGGCGACAGAGCAGCACAAGCCCTGGTGGGGCTGGGACACCGATCAGCGGACATCGCACAAGATAGGGTACAAAATAGGGATCTAGGCTGTCACCAGGTAAACATACAGTAAAGGTACAATTCGGACTCCAATTCAGGGAGGTCAACAGGACCATCCAACTAAACAGTGCAAAAAACCGAGCACCGTGCCGAGGGCGCCCCAACCAGCCACACAGAGTCCAACTGCCAAGGCCCTCGGACACCGGTGTCGCAGACATAGTCCCTGGGGAGCACCCCAGCCCAGCCTCCCCTCCCGTGTAGAGGACAACAGGTCTCATCCACACTGGTGAGGAAGTCATATACTGTCCAAGAGGGGATGAGAAAAATTACCCCCCACAGAAAAATAAAAAAGGGAGGTGAGGGAGAAGGAAAAAAAAACCCAAAAAAAACCATCCAAAAAGGGGGAAAGAAGTCACAAGTACTTACAGGAACCCAAGTTTCTGCGGAATGGACAGAACCTTACAGCTCCAAGCTAGCAAACAGTAGTTCGAGTCCCAACGGTCTCCAGGATATTAGCACCTGCAAAACAGGGGTAGAACAGGGGATGGAAAAAACAAAAACAGGGGGTAGCAGGAGAGAGGAAAAAATCACAGGTACTTCCATCTCCAGGCCGGGGGCAGGGCCCCCCAAACAGCATCCACCGGGTCATCATCGCAAAAGGGCACCTGAGAAGAATCCTCAGGCCACACCATCTTCCGGAGGCATCTGACGAGGACGAAGGGAATGCTCATTGTGGTCAATCCACGAGGAAGCTTCCGACGGATCCTCAAAGAAATGATGTTGACCCCCAGCAATAATACGGAGCTTCGCAGGATACAGCATGGCATAAGAGGCATGTAGTTTCTGCAGACGCTGTTTGACCGCGAAGAATTTCGCCCTGCTCCTCTGCACTTCAGCGGAGAAATCCGGGTAAAACGAGACCCGCACCCCATTGTACTGTATATCCCCTCGCTCTCTCGCCAGTCTCAGGATAGTCTCTTTGTCTCTATAATTAAGCAAGCGGGCAAGCATGGTCCTAGGCGGGCGGCCCGGTTTCAGGGGACGAGGGGGAACCCTGTGGGCCCTCTCAACGGCATAAAGAGGGGAGAAGGCATCCCCACCAAAGGTTTCTTTGAGCCAAGAGTCCACAAAGTCCGTGGGGTCTCTCCCCTCCACTTTCTCAGGCAGACCCACAATGCGAACATTGTTCCGCCGAAGGCGGTTCTCAACATCCTCAGCCCGCTGTTCTAGGGCCCTGGTCATGCCAGCAGTATGGCGGGACTCCCTGGTCAGGGGGGGTAGCTGGTCCTCCAAGTCACTCACTCTCCCCTCCACAGCCGTGGTGCGCTCCCTGACCTTTTGGAGGTCTTGCCGAAGAAGGTACACCGCTTCTGTCAGGCCCCCAAATTGCTTTTTGAGGTGGTCTACATTGTTGTTGCATCTGTTAACTGCCCGCAGGATATCTGCAAGGGTGGGCTGCTCCTCCACTTCCCCGTCACCCTGCTCCATCTCCTCCTCACCCTCAACAGCACAGTCTTCCACTCCAGGGCCACCCACACCCGGGCTGACAGGGCCAGAAGCACCCGCACTGGTACTGGCGTCTGGGGGTCTCCCTTTCCCCACCGAGCCAGGGGACTTCTGTGCATAGTAGCGCATATCGCGCTGCGGCTCTTTGGGTGGGTTTTTCGGGGGCTTGGTGGACTTACTGGAGGTGGCGGGCTTCTCGGAGCCTCTCGTCCACTGCGGCAGGCCGTGCGCGGCGCCATCTTGGGGCCCAGACATCCCGGAGTTCTCCCGCAATTTGCGGCCGTGCATCGCCCGAAGGCCAGCCGGAGGGATCACAGGCGTGTGCCCGACGGTACAAGGATGCTGTCGGTACCCGGTGAGCAGCTTAGGAGACCGGGGAAAGGATCGGTGTACGGATCAGAGCGGGAGCTCAGTGAGATGCGTCCTCTCACATGCCGTTCCTGGCCACGCCCCCCATAGCTATTGATTTTTGATGTTTATTTATATCTATTTAACCTTGATATATTCTGATTATTGTTTGTAGCACTGAAAATCATAATAACACAGTTGATATTTACAGCACTGGTATGGAGTTCACAATCCAGTAGGGTACCTTATCATATTTTGAATATTTTTTTTTCAGTTTTATTACTATTACATTAAGATTTGGGCAATATCTCATTTAACAGATAATGTCAACCCAGCACCAAACTGCATAGTGCCAACATAATGGAGTCTTACATGTGCTTCCTTGCACTCCATTTCTTCACCAATGCTCCTGCCTTCTATATTTCTGGTTTCACTATCTTTTTACATGATTCTGCCAAATATAGTAGAGAGGGACAGAAATTTCTCCTGAGAAAGGGGAGGCAGAATAGGGTTAGCAGAGGCAGTGTGAAGGCATTCCCCTTTTCTTTAGCATAAATTACATCAGCACTATCTGACTGCAAAGGGGAAGGAAGGTGACCAGTTTCCCCATGTACATTGAGCAGCTTGGATGTCCCACAGTCAGGAAGTCACCATCCCAGGACTATGTTGATGCAGAGTTTGAAGAAACATCATGGGGTCTGTCAAAAAAAGTTTTCATTTTGCAAGTGAAGTCGCACTATTCAATTGAAATTTTACCAGAGCTTAGTGAATGCGGTGAAGCTTCACTAAAAAAAAAACAAAAATAAAAAAACATTTTTGCTTGCACATGATTGGACGATGAAAGCCAGCAGAGCTTCACCTCATTTACTAAGCTTTGGTAGAGTTGGGTCTACCCCCCCCCCCCTGTTCAATTGTTCAAAAGAAGCCTGCCTGTAAAGTGGCGCATGTGTACCATGTATAGAGCCTGCTGCAGCAAAACTGACATTTATAAAGAAAGAAAATTACATTTAAATTGCAAGCAATACAATACCATTGCTGTTAATACAGAAATGTTTAACTAAATAGTGAAGGGGTCCCCCCAATCCAAATCAGGCCCTTTGGGTCTGGTATGGATTTTAAGGGGAACCCCAAGCTAAAATAAAAAAACAAAATCCATACCCGACCCTTATCTGAGCATGCAGCCTGGCAGGTGAGGAAAGGGGGATAATCAAAGTGCCCCCCCCCTCTTGAACCATACTAGGCCACATGCCCACAGCATGGGGGGATGCTTCTGGGCAGGGGGAATCTGCCTCTTTCCGACAACCCTGGGCTGTGGTTGTGGGGGTCTGCATGCAGGGGGCTTATCAGAATCTGGAATTCCCCTTAACCTCCCTGGCGGTATGATTCTTTTGGATTTTAGGTGCTGAAAGCGGTACCATTATTTTAGGTGCTGAAAGCATGTAATTCTTGTGAATGAGCAGCCCAAACCAACTGTATACATTTATTATACATATTATATATATATATATATATATATATATATATATATATATATATATATATATATATATATATATATATATATATATATATATATATATATATATATATATATATATACATATATTATGTATATATATATATATATATATATATATATATATATATATATATATATATATATATATATATATAATGTATACAGTTGGTTTGGGCTGCTCATTCACAAGAATTATGTGTATATATATATATATATATATATATATATATATATATATACGTGTATATATATATATATACATACATACATCTATATATACATACATACATCTATATATATATATATATATATATATATATATATATATATATATATATATATATATATATATGTATATGTGTATATATATATACGTATATATATATATATACTGTATATATATGTATATATATATACACATATATTTACATAAAAAGTACAGTAAAACTGCAGGAAAGGGCACTGGGGGGTAATGTAATGTGATTTTATTTTATTTTGAACGATATCAGTGTGTTTGGTGCATTTTACATTCGAATTTGCCGCCGGTTCCACCCCCCGGCGGACGTCACGTCGCCGGAGACGGAAGCCGGGGCTCGCAGACGATCGGGAGGAAGCTCCGCCGCCGCACACCGCTCGCAGTCTTCGCTGGATCCCGGAGAAAAGGTAAGTAAAACCTCCTCCAGCATCCAGCGATCTTCTTAGCGCTACCCCGCGTCACACACTCGGGAATACCGCTAGGAAGGTTAAACAAGGGGCTCCAGATCCACCCCCCCATGTGAATGAGTATGGGGTACATAATACCCCTACCCATTCACCAAAAAAAGTGTAAAAAAAAAACACACACACACACAGTGCTGGCTCAGTGATATCACAAGGAGCACTGCATTCAGGTGATGCAATCAGGTGGCCCCCTACCTATATAAAAACTGTCAAATGGCAGAGCAAGTAATCGGCAGTTAGCCTTCCTTGTGTGTGGAACATTTTTTTTCTTTTTTTGGGCCCAGTGGTGGTGGTGGGTGTCATGATTGATGATGGATCTACACCGAGGAACAGTTATTTATTTTTTTATTAATAAAGGAATTATCAAAAACTGTGTGTGTGTTTTTTATTTCTTTTTGATGCTTTTTTTCATGAATGAGTTGGGGTTTAATATACCCCACACTAATTCACCTGAGGTGTTGGGATCTGGGGTCCCTCAATGCATAGCCCCCCCCACCCCAAAGCCCCCCCCTTGTTGAGGGCATGTGGCCTGGTATGATTCAGAAGGGAGTGGTGCTCGCTCTTCCCCACCACATTTACTGGCCTGCCAGGCTGCATGCACGCATAAGGGTTTGGTCATTTTTTAAAAAATCTTGGCATGGAGGTTCCCCTCAAAATCAATACCAGACATAAGGGTCTGGTATGAATTTTGGAGGGGGTACACTACACCATTTTTTTTGTTTTGGGGTGGGGTTGCCCATAAAACCCATACCAGGCCCAAGGGACCTGTTATGGATTGGGGGGGGGGGGGGCATGCCATTTTTCTATTGCCGACAATTTTTTTTTTTCATTCAGCTAACAGCAGGGGAGCCAGATGACAGCTGATAACTTATCCTATGTTAGGAATGCAGTAGCTGGTTTTCTGGCCCACTCCTTAAAAAACAGCTGTTTACTGTGCTCACAATAAGTCACAGTGTAAAGCAAACAAGCTTTCCCATAGGCTGTATATAGAAAAAAACTAAGAGTGATTGCTGCACTTAAAGTTTAATAAAAGTTCAGAAAAATTACAAAATGTATATAATGTGTTCTTTGCAACAGTTTTGGGCTATGTTGTTAACCCCCTACCTCAGGTAAGACCGGTCTGGGTGCCCATGCTGAACCATGCCCACATTCAAAAGTGCCTACAATGGTCACGTGAGCATCAGAACTGGACCATGGAACAAAGAAAGAAGGTGGTCTTATCTTAATTCAAGAATGGTTTGAGGAACACAACGAGTTTGAGGTGTTAACTTGGCCTCCAAATTCTTCAGATCTCAATTCAATTAAAACATCTATGGATATGCTAGAGCTAGACTAACAAGCCCAACCCATTTTATAATCTGCCTTGGTAAATTTGAATTGGTCCTTAACCTCTTACCATCTGCAGCCTGCAAATTAATGTTCATTTGCATGATGCACCATGCAGAGGGAATTTTAAACTATCAGGTTCATTTACTAAAACTGGAGAGTGCAAAATCGGGTGCAGCTGCGAATGGTAGCCAATCAGCTTCTAATTCAGCTTGTTCAATTAACCACTTCCCACAAAATCACGTACCTGTATGTAATTTTTGCTGAAGTGGTTGTACCAGGGTGATGCCTGTTTTTTAGATCTGACAGTCAGCTTTCTAGTGATAACAACCAAAGCAGTTAAGCAGCCGCTCTGCGTTTTTTACATGGTGCGGAAGGGGACGTGTCGCCTTCCGCCGCTCTGCCCAGGTCTCCCGCTTTTCCGGGGGACCTTAACCACCAGACCCGAGCCACCAGCTGGCATGTCCTCCGGCAGGCTGGAGTCCCGAAAAAAGCCAAATTTGGCTTTGATCAGTTCTCCGATGTAAAAACTCGGAAGCAACGTTACTCGGCAGCCAATGGCGACAATTAAAAAAAAAAAAATTCAGTATTCAAAAACGCCAATTTTGAATACTTTTAAGTAAAGTGGAGGGATTTGGGGTCTTTTAGGCCCCATATTCCTCCATAAAAAGTACCGGTCACTACCTATTTCTGTCACAAGGGATGTTTGCAATAAAAGTCATCATAATTTTTTTTTAAAGGGACAGTGTAAAAATAAAAAATAAAATAATAAAAAGAATAGAAAAAAATAAATAAAAATGAATGTGCCCCATCCCTCCATGCTACCACGCCAAAGAAAATGCATATGCAAGTCGCACCTGAAAATGTAAACAGTGTTCAAATCATACATGTGAGGTATTGCTGCAATCATTAGAGCAAGAGCAATAATATACAGCGCAAGACCTCCTCTGACTCTTTAAACAGGTAACCGTTAAAAATGTTTAAATCGTCGCCTATGGAGATTTTTAAGAACCATAGTTTGTCGCCATTCCACAAACATGCGCAATTTTAAAGTGTGACATGTTAGGTATCTATTTACATCATCTTTCACATTATACAAAAAAATTGGACTAACTTTACTGTTCAGTTTTTTTTTTTTATGTATTTTTTTCAAAAAAATTGCGTTTGAAAGACCACTGCGCACATACAGTGTGACATAAAATATTGCAACAACTGCCATTTTATTCTCTAGGGTCTCTGATAAAAAAAATGTATATATACCGTTGGGGGGTTTTAAGTATTTTTCTAGCAAAAAAATACTAATTTAAACTTGTAAACAACAAATGTCAGAAATAGACCTGGGCTTAAAGTGGTTAAGCTTTGACAATAAAACCTAGAAGCTGATTGGATTGTATACATAGCTGCACCAGTTATTTTACTCTCCAGTTTTAGTAAATCAACCCCTATGTTTCAACTAAAGTGCATACACACTATATACAACTTTTGTTGTTAGATTTCCTTCAGATTTACCTTTTCTATGTAGTGCAAGGGCCTGCCTGATTGCATACAAATTGAAAGTGTTTAGGTTTGACCTCATATTAAATGGTTTTGGTAAATCTAATCGGATATACACACTATACAATTGTCTTTAGATTTTTCCCTTTAAGCTGGATACACACTATACAATTTTCTTTAGATTTTTTCCTTTAGATTTACCAAAACCATATAATATATGAGATCAAATCTAAACACTTTCAATTTGTATGCAATCAGTCAGGCCCTTGCACTACATAGTTGAAGGTAATCTAAAGGAAATCTAACAACAAAAGTTTTATAGTGTGTATCCAGCTTAAGGCCCCTTTCACACAGGCGGACCGTTCAGATCCACCTGTCAGTTTTTTTTGCGGATCTGAACGGTCCCCCTATGCATCCCTATGGGGCATCGGAATGTCTGCTGACATCCGATCCGTCAAATCTGGACGGATGGAAACCCTATTTTCCATCCGTCCAGCAGATCGGATCGGATCAGATGAGAACGGACCCACGCTCTGTTCCCATTCGATTCCCCCATAGAGATGTATGGGGCTCTGACAGCTGTGTCTCCACACACAGTGCGGAGAACAGCTGTCTTTCTCCTGCTCAGCAGGGGATCGGCGGATCGATCCCCCGCTGAGATAAACAGAGTCCGCCCGACGGACAGACAGTGTGAAAGAGCTCTAAAGGAAAAAAATCTAAAGACAATTTTATAATGTGTATGGCCCATTAGAAAGCAAGCAGCTGACACTATTTTCTGCTGCTGCTATTAGCCAGAATGGACTGCCACTGGCAGCTCAGACCCCCACTAATGATCTAGAGCCAGTCCCTGTGGTATCAGGTGACCACAATGTCAGCTATAATTAATTGGCTTTTTGTCCATTTTGCACTCTGGTAACAACATTTATGAGCAAAGTTTTCATTACGGTGTCACACTAGCCATATGTCATTTAAAAAAAATAAAAATGATTTTGTCGGGCACGTTAACAAATACATATACAGTAGGTGCTGCTAAATTTGGCTTGGACATCTAGGCACCAATGACCTCTGGTCAAAAATGATATTCATTTTAATTATTCAGTCATATGCAAAGGAAATTATTTTTTTTAAATTCCTCTGCACATGGTTGGCTGCTAAATGACAACACAGTAAAGTTTAGTAAGTACATTTAGGTACAGTAAATCAACATATTTATCTGAATTGTATGTTATTTTCTGTGGAATGCTATTTAACCCATTTAAATATGTTGATTATCACAACAATTAAAGATTTTTGTTTACAAGCTTTTTCTGTTGATTTAAACCCCTCTCAGGTCAATTTGACATTAATTATAATCCACCTCTCAATAGATATAAATGTGGAAAAACAATTAAGATGCCAGTTAGTGAGCAATCATGCATTTTGCTGAATTATGAGAATTGTGAGTTTGACAATGCGTTTTGAAATGGGTGATAATGGTACATAATAAATATATTTTGTTCAGAATGTTAGTAAGGGCAAAATACAGACTGGGTTCTAGGAATACAACTGTTTCATTGCAGGTAATTGGATACAATGTTAGGGGAACATTATTCCTGTTGCTGTCTAATCCACTAGTAATTGTTTATTTATAGCTATTGTTTCCCACACGCAGTCTGTTTCAAATCCTTGGAGAATAGCAAATTTCTTATACAGTTTTATAAGATTTCCCAGAACTATTTAGTAGATCAATGATTCTTAACTCATTCAAATCTTCCAATTTGTGAGCCCAATGATGCAATTAGTTCTAGTAGAATACTTTACCACAAAATGTTAAGGGTCATGCTCAAATAAAATTATAAGAAAAACGAAAGCAGCAATGCAATATTTCATTTTCATCAAAATGGGAGAAAGGACTAAGAGAACAAAAGTGAAGCTGTTGTCATAAGCAACCAAATTGTTTCACTTTTCATTTTATAGAACAATGGAGGAAAAAAATCTAATTGATATCAATGGATAAGTACTTCATATGTGTTCATATTTTCTTCTTATGATTTTCAAATGAATCATCCTCTATATCAATCAAATAATATATATTCAGATTAACTATGTTACATGGGGTGTATTTTTTTTTTGGTTTGTATTAAAAGAGTGATATTAATAACCACTTTACCACCGGAGGATTTTGCTGTCTTACGTCCAGGCCACTTTTTGCGATTCGGCACTGTGCAAATTTAACTGACAATTGCGCGGTCGTGCGACGCCGTACCCCAAAAAAATTTACGTCCTTTTTTTCCAACAAACAGAGCTTTCTTTTGGTGGTATTTGATCACCTGTGCGATTTTTACTTTTTGTGCTGTAAACAAAAAAAGAGCATAAATTTTGAAAAAATAACAATATTTTTCACATTTTTTTATATGAAATTACCCCCCAAAAAAATGTAAAAATCTAATTTTTTTAAAATTTTTGGCCAATTTGTTTTCTGCTACCTATGTTTGATAAAAAAAATCACAATAAGCGTATTTTGATTGGTTTGCGCAAAAGTTATTGCGTTTACTAACTAAGGGAAAGATTTCTGTCATTTTTGGTGTTTTTTTTTAACGAGTAATGGCGGCGATCTGCGATTTTTTTTTTTTGCGGGACTGCGACATTGCGGCAGACAGATCGGACCCTTGACTGACATTTTTGACACTTTTGGGGGTACCAGTGACATTACTACAGTAATCAGTGCTATAAATATGCACTGTTACTGTAAAAATGACACTGGCAGGGAAGGGGTTAATTTTATTGGAGAGGGAGGGGTTAATGTATGCCTGGTGCTTACTAACGTGTGTGGGGGGAGGTGACTGATAGTGATGTCGCGAACATAAAATTTAATGTTCGCGAACGGCGAACGCGAACTTCCGCAAATGTTCATGAACCGGCGAACCGGGCGAACCGCCATAGACTTCAATAGGCAGGCGAATTATAAAACCCACAGGGACTCTTTCTGGCCACAATAGTGATGGAAAAGTTGTTTTAAGGGGACTAACACCTGGACTGCGGCATGCCGGAGGAGGATCCATGGCAAAACTCCCATGGAAAATTACGTAGTTGACGCAGAGTCGGGTTTTAATCCATAAAGGGCATAAATCACCTAACATTCCTAAATTGTTTGGAATAACGTGCTTTAAAACATCCAGTGTGTGTATACGATCAGGTATGATGTTGTATCGATCAGGTAGTGTAAGGGTTACGCCCGCTTCACAGTGACAGACCAAACTCCCCGTTTAACGCACCGCAAACAACCGCAAACAGACCAGAACCGACCACAATGGGACAGGAACTGGGCTTTAAGGGTTAGGGTTAGGTTTAGTGTTAGGGTATAGGGTTAGGGTTATGGTGAGATACTTAGGGTTAGAGTTAGTAACCCTACCCCTACGCCTCTAACCCTAACCCTCTTACCCTAAGCACTAAAAATAACCCTAACCCTAGCCCTAACCCTAACCCTAACCCTATTCTAATTTTTTTTCTGGTTCTGGACATGCTACAGAGCTGAAACTTCACAGGTACACTTTTTAGACCCCCCAGACACGAAGTCACACAAAAAAGTTCTTAAAAATTGTCATTTTTGATAGAGAGCCAATTATTGTAAAAATTAAAAAAAAATAAAAATAGAAAAAAAATAAAACATTTCTTGGGATTTAGTGTCTGGGGGGGGGGGTCTAAAAAGTGTACCTGTGAAGTTTCAGCTCTGTAGCATGTCCGTGAACCAGAAAAAAATTACGAATTAGGGTTAGGGCTAGGGTTAGGGTTAGGGGGTTAGGGATAAGGTTAGAGGGTTAGCGTTAGGTTTAGTGTTAGGGGATAGGGATAGGGTTACGGTGAGATACTTAGGGTTAGAGTTAGTAACCCTACCCCTCTAACCCTAACCCTCTAACCCTAAGCACTAAAAATAACCCTAACCTTAGCCCTGACCCTAACCCTAGCCCTAACCCTAATTCGATTTTTTTTCTGGTTCTGGACATGCTACAGAGCTGAAACTTCACAGGTACACTTTTTAGACCCCCCAGACAATAAATCCAAAGAAATTTTTTTTTTTTATTTTTTTTTTTACTTTTTTCCAATAATTGGCTCTCTATCAAAAATGACATTTTTTTTGTGTGATTTAGTGTCTGGGGGGTCTAAAAAGTGTACCTGTGAAGTTTCAGCTCTGTAGCATGTCCAGAACCAGAAAAAAAGATAATTTTTCAGTAGAGCAGGGATGGTGCGAACCCTCCTTTTACACCTATATGATCTTTTTTTTCTACACCTATATGATCTTTTTTTCTGGTTCTGGGCATGCTACAGAGCTGAAACTTCACAGGTATACTTTTTAGACCCCCCAGACACTAAATCCAAAGAATTTTTTTTTTTAAATTTTCCAATAATTGGCTCTCTATCAAAAATGACAATTTTTAAGAACTTTTTTGTGTAATTTAGTGTCTGGGGGGTCTAAAAAGTGTACCTGTGAAGTTTCAGCTCTGTAGCATGTCCAGAACCAGAAAAAAAGATCATTTTTCAGTAGAGCAGGGATGGTGCGAACCCTCCTTTTACACCTATATGATCTTTTTTTCTGGTTCTGGGCATGCTACAGAGCTGAAACTTCACAGGTACACTTTTTAGACCCCCCAGACACTAAATCCAAAGACATTTTTTTTTTTTTTTTAATTTTTCCAATAATTGGCTCTCTATCAAAAATGACAATTTTTAAGAACTTTTTTTGTGTGATTTAGTGTCTGGGGGGTCTAAAAAGTGTACCTGTGAAGTTTCAGCTCTGTAGCATGTCCAGAACCAGAAAAAAAGATCATTTTACAGTAGAGCAGGGATGGTGCGAACCCTCCTTTTACACCTATATGATCTTTTTTTCTGGTTCTGGGCATGCTACAGAGCTGAAACTTCACAGGTATACTTTTTAGACCCCCCCAGACACTAAATCCAAAGACATTTTTTTAATTTTTCCAATAATTTGCTCTCTATCAAAAATGACAATTTTTAAGAACTTTTTTTGTGTGATTTAGTGTCGGGGGGGGGGGGTCTAAAAAGTGTACCTGTGAAGTTTCAGCTCTGTAGCATGTCCAGAACCAGAAAAAAAGATCATTTTTCAGTAGAGCAGGGATGGTGGGACCATCCTTTTACACCTATATGATCTTTTTTTTCTACACCTATATGATCTTTTTTTCTGGTTCTGGGCATGCTACAGAGCTGAAACTTCACAGGTATACTTTTTAGACCCCCCAGACACTAAATCCAAAGAATTTTTTTTTTTAAATTTTCCAATAATTGGCTCTCTATCAAAAATGACAATTTTTAAGAACTTTTTTGTGTAATTTAGTGTCTGGGGGGTCTAAAAAGTGTACCTGTGAAGTTTCAGCTCTGTAGCATGTCCAGAACCAGAAAAAAAGATCATTTTTCAGTAGAGCAGGGATGGTGGGAACCCTCCTTTTACACCTATATGATCTTTCTTTTCTCGTTCTGGACATGCTACAGAGCTGAAACTTCACAGGTACACTTTTTAGAACCCCCCCCGACACTAATCCAAAAAAAGTCATGCCTGCCTCCAAAAATGCCTGATAAATATATAGAAAAAAAATAAATAAAAGCAGACTGATATACCAGCCCTAAAAAGGGCTTTTTGGGGTGCTGTCAGGATGCTGTCCTTACAGCAGGAGTGGACACAGAACACTGGCCTAGCTAATGATTTCCCTATCAATTCAGCAGCAACAGCAGCACTCTCCCTGCTCTAACTAACTCTGCAGCTTCAGAATGAATCTAAGATGGATGCTGCCCTTGCTTTTTTATAGGAGTTGGGAGGGTCTGGGAGGGAGGGTATGCTGATTGGCTGGAATGTGTCTGCTGACTGTGAGGTACAGGGTCAAAGTTTGCTCAATGATGATGTATAGGAGGCAGACCGAACATCGCATATGTTCACCCGCCGAGGCGAACGCGAACATGCAAAGTTCGCCGGGAACTGTTCGCCGGTGAACAGGTCGGGACATCTCTAGTGACTGAGTGACACAGGGACAGATCGCAGGTTCAGCTATGCTGAACCCTGCAATCTGTCACTGTCTGTCACTTAGGAGATGTGTAAACAAAGCGGGTGGATCTCCAAACTCGATTACCCGACGATCGGGGAAGAGTGGCGGTGATCACCGCCACTCCTCCCCTGGCCCGACTCTCGCTGTGACTGAATACAGCGGGAGCGAGCCTCCGGCGGCGCGCATGCACCGCCCCCAAGTGGAGGAGTCCAGCGACGTAGTTCTGGACGGGAACTGACCACTTTGCCGCAGTAGAGCTCGAGTGAGCGGTCGGCAAGTGGTTAAAAAGAAGAGATTACTCAAAGGGTAACTCCACTTTCGTGGGGGAAAAAAATAGCAAATAAAGAAAAAACAATAGAGCGTATACAATTGCAACATAAATCATATTGTAATTGAATGTTGTAACGGACCCCCCAATACTTCGACCAAGTATTTCCTTCTTAGGTCTCCCGAATCCCACATGATGCAGTGACTATGGCCCCCAATTCCCCCCAAACATCATCCTAAGCTCGATGAAGGGTAAAAATATAGACTCTTTTATTAACCAGTCTCACACACTATATATACAACTCAGGGACACATCCCCCCTCCTGACCAGGTCAGGGCCCCGATTACATTATCATGTAAATGAGATTGTGAACAGAAAGAAAATCAGTCTGAACCAATTATCTAGCCCTCTGCACAGAAGTTCATTAGCAATTAACAAGGAGACACACAGCACACCTAAGGCCCCTTTCACACATGCTGTCCGTTTGTCCGTTTTTTCATCCATCCGTTGACGGATGAAAAACGGACATCAATGCATCTCTATGTAAAAACGGATGACAACGGATGAAAGACGGATAGCAACTGACGAAAAACGGATAGCAACTGATGAAAAACGGATAACAACTGACGTTGTGTGAAAGGGGCCTAAAGGGCCATACACACTATAAGATTTAAGACTTTTTCCTTCAGATTTACCTTTTCTATGTAGTGGAAGGGCCTGCCAGATTGCATACAAATTGAAAGTGTTTAGGTTTGACCTCATATTATATGGTTTTGGTAAGTCTAAAGGAAAAAGTCTTCAGAAAATCTTATAGTGTGTATGGCCCATTAGTATACAAACAATAGGAAGATCACCAGGGATAGACTGTCCGTCTCCAATACCATAGCTGAGTCTTATGTCATTAGCGTCTGTTTAGTCTCTCATTGTGGGAAGTCCTTTGTTGTAGGAAGCTTAGGCCTACAGTCTGTGACACTTGGGGTGACAGGGATTTAAATTCAAAGTAACAGTACTCCAAGGGTCCCCCAGCATACACCCTCACACAGAGCCGTGCTCCCCTACAAGCGAATGTCCCAGCAAATGGGCGTTTGTCACAAATGTTATTAAAAATGACCTTCCTTTTCAATCTGCAACTGTTGTCATTTTCTGGAAATGCAATGCATTATGGCTACCTGGTGGTGTTCTGTACACAGAATGTGTCAATATGAGGCGCCGAATATGAAAGTGCTAAGTGCTGAATAAACAAATGGTGGTAATAAATAAATATTAAATGTGATAAATAATAAATATCAATATTTCATATTGTGCATAAATTCCAGTCACCCCCCGCACTAATGGGTGAAGGAACATTTTAAGCACAAGCACTTTTTTAAGAAGATTTGTTCAGCACCTTATGACACTTTTTGTGGTGGAGTTTTCTGCATGGAATTAATACTGTTGCACTTTATGAATTTATGGACTGGATTTATTTTTATATGTAGATTTTTTATATGTTTTTTAATTGGATGGATTTCTTGCACTATATGAAATATTGCTATTTATTATTTATCACATGTAATATTTATTTATTACCACCATTTATTTATTTAGCACTTAGCACTTTCAGATTCGGCGCCTCATATTGTCACTTTTTATGTTTTTTGGTTACCCAAAATTGATGACAACCGCTTTATATTTTATTTAACCACTTTAAGACCGGAAGGATTTGCCCCCCTTAATGACCAGGCCACTTCTTTCAACTTTCAACGTGAATTTAACTGACAATTGCGCGGTTGTGCGACGATGTACCCAAATGAAATTTACATCCGTTATTTCCCACAAATAGAGCTTTCTTTTGGTGGTATTTGATCACCTGTGCGATTTTTATTTTTGTGTGCTATACACAAAAAAATAGCGACAATTCTGAAAAAAAAAACAATATTTTTCACACTCTGCTATATAACATTCCCCAAAAAAAAACATTTTAAAAATTTAAATTTTTTTAACATTTTAGACCAATTTGTTTTCTGCTACATATTTTTGGTAAAAAAAAAATCGCAATAAGCGTATTTTGATTGGTTTGCGCAAAGTTATTGCGTCTACTAACTGGGAAAGATTTATGTCATTTTTATTGTTGTTTTTTTTTTTTATTTTATTTTACTAGTAATGGCGGCGATCTTCAATTTTTTGCAGGACTGTGACATTGTGGTGGACAGATCAGACCCCTGACTGACATTTTCGACACTTTTGGGGGGACCAGTGACATTACTACAGTAATCAGTGCTAAAAAATATGCACTGTTACTATAATAATGACACTGGCATGGAAGAGGTTAACATTTTGGGTGATCAAGGGGTTAAATGTGAGCCTAGGGGAGTGATTCTAACTGTGGGGGGTGTGGCTTGTGGAATGAACATAGAAACCTGTAATCCTATATAGATTACAAATCCTATATATCCTATATAGAAGGATCACAGGGGCTCTATGATCATTCCAGGGAGAAGAACGGTCAGCTGTGTTTACAACAGCTGACTGTTCTTCTCTCTTAGTGGGGAACGATCGCGGGTGTCAGGCGGCAATCAGAGCCACCTGCCCGCTGCATCGGCTTCCCCGCTGATGAGGGGGCGGGAGCAGCACACGCTTGCCCCCTAGCCTCCTGCTTGCAACCGCTGTACAGTTATGGCGATTCACGCAGGAACGGTTGCCTGCCGCAGTACATCTGCGGCAGGCGGTCGTAAAGAGGTTAACAGTTATATTCCATACATCACAGGGAGGCCCCATTTTCTAGTTTTTCCACACCCTAGAAACATAATTTCCTGCTTGTGTGATTGGCTCACCAATTTTCCCAGAGTCTGCCTGAGATACAAGTCAGATTTTTGGTATCCCCTGCAACAAAAATGTCATTTTTGGTGAGATACTTTCCATAGGAACACGTCTAAAGGGATGCAGACCCAGCAGATTTGCTCATTAGAGCCCTGCAGCTGCCATAGCTGACAAATAATTAGGACACCACTCCCATTAGACCCACTCAACACAGAGGAGCAGGGGAACAAACAATGATTTCTTCACAATAACAAAAGGTAGGCATTTGCAACAAAGTTTGTTAAAATCCTTGTACTGTACATAGATCACCCAGAGGGGAATGTTTTTTTTCTCAACAAAAGTGGAGTACTCTTTAAGTAGATGTTTGCTACAAAAATATGTGATAATTGAAAAAAAAAAGCAGTCACAGGATTTTTCTTTGGAGTATGTTCACACATAAGGGTGAATTAAAAAAACATAAAGAATGTATGTGCATTGCCTTCCATTGATGTGTTTTTTTTTGTGCACATTTTATGTGCATTGATGTGCATTTTAACTCACATTGATGTGCTTCGATATGCTTTTTTATGAGTGTTAAATTTGCATTTATCAAGTTATTACCTCTGACATCCCATCCTATTCCTGTTCATGATTTGAGAGAAGGAGCGACAGAGAGAAGGAGAAACTCTATTTTTATAAACCCTGCCATTGACACACTTCACTAGCCAACTTTCCGCTACACACTCTTTACTTCCCCTCTAAGATGGCTGCTGTTTGAGTCCTTGTAAGGGACAAAATAAAAAAAAAGCATTTCTCCCCCCAATAGACTTGAGTTGCATTGTGCTGATGTACTGTGCATGAGTTGATGTGCATTCCAATGAAATGCATACATGTAGTATTTTAATGCAAAGCCCCACACTGCACATGACACCAGCATTGTAGTGTGAACAGGACACATAAAAAAATATATATTTTCTATATGTCCAGGTGGTTACCTTTGTTCTTCCAGTGCAGTAAAAGGCCCCTTTCACACGGACGCACCGCCGATCCCCACTGAGCAGGCGGATGATAGCTCCGTCTCTGCTCTGTGTGCAGAGACAGATCTGTCAGATCCCTGCTGTCCTCTATAGGGAGATCGGATGAGAACGGACTGCCTGTCCATTCTCATCCAATCCCATCCGATCCGATCCTCCAGAGGGATGGAAAATAGGGTTTCCATCCCTCTGGATTTCATGGACAGGATCGGATCAGAGAGCAGCGAGATGTTTCCGCTGCCCCAAAGGGATGCATGGAGCATCCGATCAGGTCCGCCTGAAAAACTGACAGGCGAATTGGATCGGATCGCCCGTGTGAAAGGGGCCAAACACAGGTAAATGCAGTATGTGTGAACATGACCTTCAGGCCCTGTTCACACATATTCTACAGTGACCTGCATTTTACCATGCTTGATGCATGCAGGTCACCACAAGGACAATTGTTTTTCATGTTTTCTGTTCACACCACAACGTTGCCTAAAATGCTGCATTGTAACGCAACCCTTGTAAGGCTCAATTCACATCTATGCATGTTGCTTTTTGAGCGTTTCTTGCACTGTTTTTTGCTGTACTTTCCGTGTTTTTGGACATGTGTTTTTTATGCATTTTGCATTTTTCTTTTTTTAAAAGACCAACTGGAACACATCACTGCTTATATATCACAGGATGTCAGATGGCCTTTGGACTTCCTGCTTCCTCCTTGCACTTGCTGTGTGGTTTTGTGTGGATTATCATGGCTGCAATGTCATTTGTTTCCAGCTGCAGCAACAGCTACTGCTACAGTTTTGCTTGAGAAAGAGCAACAGAGGATAAAGCATTGCTTTTGGGTGCTTCCAGTGATTGCCAATAGGAAGCAAAGAGGGCAATTCTACGTAATTTACAACAACCTTTTTTTTTAACAAACGTATAACGTCTATAATTTGTTTTTAACCAAAAAAATATGTATTTGTACCCACATTTTTTGGTATTCTTTTTTTTTTGTAATGAAACAAGCAAAATAGGCTCTTCCCTCATTAAATTGGTGCAACCAAACTTTTTATGTTTACAACATATTTCGTTTTATTTTTAAACAAACAGAAAACAATAGAACTATGTTCTCAAATCCAAAAATTATAAACTATGGTATGTGAATAGCCCCTGGGATGCTTCAGGTTGCTTGGAGGACATAGAATGAGCACTTTCTCCAAACTGCTCTTCCTGAGCTCTACATAGAGCATGTTGGAAAATTACTGTGTAAGGTGGCCCCCTATTTGCCACATCTTGTGCTACAAAACTGGATACTGGCGGGCAAAGTGTAAATGCTATAGGAGTTGGTTTTGGATCAAGGTCTAAGCGGCGGTCTATAGGGATAGGGATTTCCAACCCTGTAAGTGGGCTACATATTGTAGATGGCTGGTAATATGATGGAGGGTTTTGATGAGGGGCATAAGTTGCCGATGGTGTTGGCTGATATGGGATATGTATGTCTGTCTGGGTACTGGGTTGGGCACTGGGGATATAGGATTTTATGCATCGCATATCTGCAATATTCATTTTTTAATTTTTTTTCTCATCATGCACCTGGTCAATATAGGGAACCAGTGTATTCACAAACTTTTGCTAGATTGACATGTGACCTATACGCCAGACAGCTCCTTTAATAAAACCAAACGTTCTTGTATTTTGAGGCTCCTGTCTTGGCGCTGAGGGGTCTTCTGCATCAGGTTCATCCCAGCAGGTGTCTGTGCTGCAAATCAAAAAACAAACCAGAGCATTGTTTTTTTGGAGGGGGTTATAATTGCAAAAAAAACACAGATTCAAGATAACATTTATCCTAAATTACCTTCTCATCTCGAAAATGGGTTTAAAAAATTCAAAGTCCTTGGCGTACATTTAGGGTGTAAAGGACTTTCCAGCCAAACCACTTCTCACGCTCCGTTCTTATTTCAATTGACTGTTATAACTATCTTTGGCACTCTGCCATCTGGTTTGCAAGGCTTTTTCTAGCAAAGTATAAAATACATATTTTTGTTTTATTTTTAGATACCTGACAACTGCACACTCAATTCATAGCCTGCATTTTCAGTTCTTGATTGAGAAATATACAGTGAGCGACATTATCCAGGACACATGCGTCATCATTTGGGAGGTTCTTAAAGAGGTGGTCTTCCCGAAACCTACACCAAACAAATGGACAATGATAGCAGATCTCTTCTGGCAGCACTGCAATTTTCCAAATTGTGTGGGTGCTATTGATGGCAAGCATATCTGCATCCTGAAGCCAGTAGCCAGTGGCAGCAACTTTTATAACTACAAAAAAAAAATATTTTTTGTTTGTGCTTTTTACATGGTGGATGCCAATTATCGTTTTGTATATGTCGATATAGGGTCCTACGACAGAAGTTCCAACTCTAGTATATTTGCCCACTCAACCTTGGGATATCTGCTGCAAGAAAATAGGCGGAGACTACCAACCAAAAGGCTACTCCCGGGAACTAGTGGGCCTGTGTTGTGGATCAGCAGAACTGTAGAGGTATGTATAAAGGGGAGGGGTTTGAGCACATGCTGGATCCAATAACGCAAAATGCATCCAAAAAGCAGTTGTTGCGTGTTTGATGCAGGCCCATTGAAGTCTATTACATGCAAAGATGTTATGATTGATGATGGATCTACATCCGGGGACATTGTGTTTTGTTTTTTTTTTTAATAAAGGAATTAACAAAAACTGTCTCTGTGTTTTTATTACTTTTTGACAATTTTTTTGTGAATGGGTAGGGGGAATTCCTTTACATGGAGGGGGGGGGGGGGTCAGGATTATTATTATTATTTTTATTATTATTATACAGGGTTTATATAGCACCAACAGTTTATGCAGCGCTTTACAATATAAAAAGAAGGCAATACAGTTACAATAAAATACAAGAGGATTAAGAGGGCCCTGCTCAGAAGAGCTTACAATCTAAAGGGGTGGGGCAGATTGTAGAGGGAGGGATAGGAAGGACTTAGAAGATGCTTTGTGGGGATAAAAGGTATCCAACTTCTATCTGTCTGTTGGGTCTGGGGGAGTGAGTACAGTGGAGGCCACCATAGGAGAGGGCAGCAGGAGAAGCTGAGTCTACATTTTTAAGGCAGGTTTCAGTTATGGTGAGTATGTTAAAGCCATGAGAGATAAAAAATGTAATGCACAGATGTAAGCTTGGTACAGATGGAGCAGGCATTCCAAAGGGTGCATGAGATTTTTTTTTTTGGGGGGGGGGGGGGCTGGTTTTAGGAAGCAGGGAGATAGAAATTAAACTGAGTGGATAAGGGCTGTTGCCGGAGGAGGAGTGTCGGATATGTGGTTTGCAGTTAGAAGATGAAGGACCAGGATTTTGAGAAATGTCCCGTGAGGCTAGCAGAAGAAGGAGGGTGAGGAAGATAAGATGGGAGTGGAATGTGGATGAACGTACATGTCTTGTTAAAGGGGCTTCCAGATTCTGATAAGCCTCCACCTGCAGACCCCCACAACCACAGCCCAAGGTTGTGGGGAAGAGGCCCTTGTTTCCATCAATATGGGTATGTGGCCTGGTAGGGTTCAGGAGAGGGGGCGCTCGCTCAGCTGCACCCCCCCACCCCCCCCCCCCTTTGCTGGCCTGCAAAGCTGCATTCTTAGACAAGGGTCTGGTAAGGATTCTGGGGATGACCCCATGCCATTTTTTTTTTTTTAATTTTGGCGTGAGGTTCCCCTTAAAATCCATACCAGACCCAAAGAGCCTGCTATGCTTTGTAGGGGGGGGGGGGGGCACACCATTTTCTTTTTACTTTTTATTGACAGCTGATGACAGCTTCCTGGGCCCGCTCCTTAACAACCAGCTATTTACTGCACCCTGATTGGACAAAGCTTTGCCACATCAGGGCTTATAATGTACTGTGCAGTGCCCTGCAAATTCGGGTGTTAGCCGAATGAGCAAACAGGCAATGTTGGGGCTGAACTTTTGCTCATCCCAAACCATTTATGAAACTCTAATATACAGTAGCTGGTGCAATCACAATGATTACTTTGGCCAATGAAGTCACTCTGGCCTATCCCCAGATGACATCATCTATGATGAAACATGTAGGGTGGGGCCTATGATGGTGATGTCATCATGTTATCCTTCCCCGATTGGTTGGTATAGGATCCTTGCCTGGAGGGAAGCCCATAGGAATGACACAAACCTTGTACATGCCATGATTGATTATACACTGGTTTTACATGGAATCTTGTAAGTGTATTTTTTTACCCTTGCTAATAAAATTGTATTTCTACTGCACTATGGAAGCGTTTTATTGCTTTTTATCTTTGAGTGTTGCTGGAGCAGTGTGAACTACCTATGGTTAGAGGGAGACCCAATTCCCTGTGTTTTTGTTTACCACCTGTAATTTAGTGGTCACTGATATCTGGTAAGCAGCTTGTATTATCTATCGGGCTTGTGGAGCATGATCTTTTATTGCTGCCAACCTGGTTCAGCATCACAGATTTCAAAACCAGCCTGTCATCCATCATGGATCACAGATGAGAACTTTCTGTGAAGAGTATGGATCTTTATTATATGGACAATTTTCTTTATATTTGTTTACACTTGTTTCTACTATTATCCCACTATTTGTGTACACCTGCTTATCAATTTATAAGTTCTTCAATTTAAAGGTTTATGTACATCCATTTATTCATACCATTGATAGTTTAATATCATGAACAGTGGTGGGATAATTTGACAGAGGTTTGTTCCTTATCTCCGGCCTTGTATTGTAAATATCAGCTGTCATCCATCTGACTTTTCATCTAGCAGGTGACAAGTGAACACATGGAAAGTGTCTTAGTCGTGGTGTTTTCTTATGATGGATTGGCAGTCACCGCACATCATGATTGATGTGGATCTGCATTGCTGGACAGCGTGACTGACAATGGATTTATATTGAAGGACATTTTTTTGGATATTGTATTTTTGTAAAGCAATTGGCAAACATTTGGTTGTCTTTATTTCTAATATTTGTTTTTGTGAATGAGTAAGGATCGTATGTACCTTACTTATTCACATGGGGGACCAGTATCTGGGTGTTTCATTTTTATTAAAGGGAACTTCCAGATTCCGATATGCCCCCACCCACAGACCCCTATGCCAGGGTTGTGGGGAAGAGGCCCATGTCCTCATCAACATGGGGACAAGTTGCTTTGCCAGGCAAAGGGCCACCCATCTTGAGGACATGTGGCCTTGTATGGTTTGGTGGGGGAGGGGGGGCAGCCGGGGGGAGGGGGGGCAGCCGTTTTCCACTTTCCTGGCCAGCCAGGCTGCATGCTATGACTAATGGTAGGTATGGGGGGATTTTAGGGGGACTTCCGTGCAATCTTTGAGGTTCGCCTCAAAATTGATATCAAACCCAAAGGGTCTAGTAAGGATTTCCTAGGTAACTTCACGCATTTTTTATTTTTTTGGTGGGGTTCCCCCTTTAAATCCATACTAGACAGGATTTGGTATGCATTTTTGTACTACAACAAAACTGACAATTACATAAAAATAATACAGTGTAACCTTTTCCTGACTATGCTATAGCCAAAAGATGGGTACAGCAGGGTTGTCCAATTCATGGACGGCCTCCCAGAACTATGTATGCCACCCCCCCCCCCCCACTCCTGTGCTGCGGTGGGCATCTGGCACGATCTGTGATCTCTGTGTCCTTTGAACACAGTGATCACAGATGGGGGTAAACAGCCAATCACAGCACCCTTTACCATGTGATCAGCTGTGTCCAAACGCAGCTGATCACAATGTAAACACACCAGTTATCTGCATTCCTTTCCTTACACGCTGTCACAGCGTGAGGAGAAGAGAGCTGGTAACTTGCAAATGTGACAGGGGGCATCTACACTAATAATCAGTGTCCTAATCATCATCAGTGCAACCCAATAGTGCCAATCAGTGCTGCCTATCAGTGCCTCCTCATTAGTGCAAGCTATCAGTGCCCATGATTGCCATCTATCAGTGTCCATCAGTTTCCATCAGTGCAGTCCAGTGTCCATCAGTGCCGCCTATCATTGCCTACCAGTGCTGCCTATTAGGGCCCATCAGTGCTGCACATCAGTGCAGCCTTATCAGTCCCCATCATTGCTGCTTCATCAGTGCCACTGATCAGTGTTTAGCAAAAAAAAAAAAAATCCAGTGGTGAATACATACCACCAAAAGAAATCTATTTGTCTCAAACAAATGATGACAATTTTGTTTGAGTATAGTGATGCATGAACGTGCAATTGTCATTCAAAGTATGACAGCGCTGAAAGCTTAAAATTGGCCTGGGCAGGAAGAGGGTAAAAGTGGCTAATAGGCAAGTGGTAGGTTTGCCTGTAAATTTCATCTCAAGCACACAGATCCCTCTTGGAGGATCTGTGCGTGCTTTTTTTTTTGTTTTGTTTTGTTTTTTTTTTACTTGCAAAAGTTTTTTATTTTCAAAGTAAGAACAAAATACAAACAAGAATAGGTATCAGAATCAAGGCATAGAGACCAAAAATTACACATCCAGCACCCCCTTGTGGCACAGCAGGGTAATACAAATTCAAGTGCAGTACAGAAAAAGAACTGGATATCAAAAAAGAAAAAAAAAAGGAACAAAAAATAAAGGAACAAACCCAGGGAGCCTGTGATCAAGGTCAGCGTCCAAAGATTCCCCTACATCAAACAAAACAGGACATCAATCATGAGTGGAGTAACATCATTGCTCGATGCGAATTGGCTAAAGAGGCGTCCCGAGAGACAGCAATAACAGAGTATTTCGGGCACCCAGGTGCTGGGCAACAGAGATACCTGAGAAGGCGACAAAAATAAGAAACCAAAAGAGATACAGAAAGGGAGAAAGAGAAAAGGAGGAAAAGAAGGAAGAAGGAAATAAAGATTTCAGGAGAAGAGAAAGAGAAAGGAGTTGCCAGAGTGGAGGTTGAGAGGAGGTAAGAAGAAAGGGAAGGGGGGCCCCCACCCAGTCGAGCAATATAACGCGAGAGACCGGAAGGAGCCCCCCTCCCCCCCAACGATTGCTGCTAGGGAGACGGAGGGGTGATAGACACCAGGGCTCCCACACTGCATCAAAACCAGCCTGCTCATCCCGGAAGATGCTAACTATCTTCTCCTGGGACATGATCCAGGAGATCTTTCTTTTGGCGGCCGCCACCGAGACCGATGGGGACTTCCACGCTCGCGCCAGGGTAAGTTTCGCTCCCAACAACATAAAATGTAACAGTTTCAAACTGGATTTTGGGCCTTTCACCAGGGCGCCATTAAGCAGCACCACTTCCGGAACCTTGGGAATCGACAGCCAAGTAACTTTGTGTAACATGCTAAAAATTGTATTCCAGAAGCTGCGAATACAAGGACACTCCCACCAAATATGAAGCATGGAACCCCGGTGTCCACACCCCCGGAAACATAGGGAATCGGTGCCCGGGAACATTTTGGCTAAACGGGTGGGTACGAGATACCAACGAGTGACAATCTTAACGTTTGCTTCTATTAAAGACACGTTCAAAATACCTTTAAATGCCCTGCGGAAGACGGAGTTCCAGACACCCGGCTCCCACGACAGCTCGAGATCCCGTTCCCACGAAAGTGCGTATTGGGGCTTCTCAGGCGAGTCAATCAATGCCACATAGATCAGCGATATACCACCTCTCTGGACATGAGCCTGCGAGCACCAGGCTTCATAGGATGTGGCCCGGGGTTCAGCACCAGAACCTGCGACACTGGAGGACAGGAAATGTGTAATTTGGTGCAGCCTAAATTTCTCAGCAAGTGGCATGCCTAGTTTACTCACACAATGCGTGACTGTCAAAGGGCCTTGAGACGACAGGAAGTGACCTATTATGAACAGCCCCTTATTAGTCCACCATTGGAAGGCTTTTATGTCCATGCCCGGGGTGAAATCCGGATTGTTGAAAATATGTGTCAAGGGTTTATGTGCCGATATGAGTGTAGGGAGCTTGTATAAGGTATCACAGAGTGCAATAGAATGAGACAGGGTGGGTGCCAATATAGGAGGTCTCCGGCGAGGAGGAGAACAAACTAGGTAGTCTATGGTGTGATTGGGAATTGCTTGTCTTTCGATATCAACCCAGTCCGGTCTACCGCCCATCGCGTAGATGACCGAAAATTGCGCCAGTTGGGCCGCATGATAATATCTCCACAGCAGGGGGACCCCCAAGCCCCCTTGTAATCTGCTTCTGACTAGTACCCTCCACTGAAGTCTGGGTCCCTTACTACCCCAAATAAACCGTGTAATGTTGGATTGAAGCTTTTGAAGTTTCGCCCTAGCTATTGGAATAGGCAGGGAATGAAATAGGTACAATATCCTGGGGAGAAGGTTCATCTTAATCGAATGAACTCTTCCCAGCCAGGTGATGGTTCCATCTGCGCCACAGTTCCATGTCAGCTGAAAGTTTTTTGAAGAGAGGAGGGTAATTTGCCTGATACAGGGATGCAATGGAAGCAGTTAAATTGACCCCAAGATACGGGATGGAAGTGGGGGCCCAGTTGAACGGGAAATGGTCCTGGAGGTTAGTGATTAGAGCAGGAGGAAGACTAACATTCAGTGCTACAGACTTGGAAAGATTGTCTTGAAGACCCGAGGCCTTCCCAAACTCGTCTAAAAGCCTGACAAGGTTAGGAGTAGTAATGAGCGGGTCCGAGAAAAAGAGGAGAAGGTCGTCCGCGAATAAAGCGCACTTATGTTCCCTACCTCCACAGTCAATACCATGAATGTTGGGATTACTTCTAATCGCGATTGCCAGCGTTTCGATAGCAACCGCGAAAAGAAGAGGTGACAGCAGGCACCCCTGTCTCGTGCCTTTAAAAATCGGAAAAGCCTCAGAGTACTGGCCCTGCAGCTTTACCTGTGCCTTGGGAGTTGAGTAAAGGGCCGTGAGGATATTCAAAAAGGAGGGTCCAAAACCCCACCTTCCTAAGATATCAAACACATACGGCCACTCTATAGTATCAAAGGCCTTCTGGAGGTCCAAGGAAAGGAGGAAGCCCTGTTGGGGCCTCCCACCATCCCAAGGCGCCCTCAAAAGGGAGATGATGTCCACAGCCCTGCAGATCTGATCACTGCCTACCCGGCATAAATCCCACCTTGTCCTTGTGGACATAACGACCTATAAATTCCGCAAGCCTATTGGCCATAATTAATGTCATAATTTTCAAATCATTGTTGATCAAAGAGATCGGTCTATAGTTCTTAACATCGGAGGTGTCCTTGCCAGGTTTCGGGATAACTGAGATGTAAGCCGTATTGGTGGAAGCCTCTATATGCTTACCCTGTCGAAGGGAATTAAAAAAGCGGGCCATATGCGGGGCAAGCACCGGACCAAATTTCTTATAATAGCCAGAGGCAAATCCGTCAGGGCCGGGGGCAGATCCCTTTTTCAAATGTTTAATCACATCCAAAATTTCAAGATCAGAAATAGGAGATTCCATAATAGCCCTATGTGCCTTCGAAATGGTGGGTAGTGACAAGCCATCTAAAAAGGCTGTCCTGTCTGATTGGCTTGTCACTGTTTAGAAGTGTAAAGCTGGGAGTAGAACCTATGAAAAGCATTCATAATCTTTTGGGGGTTCTGAGTCAGGGTGCCATCCGGGGTTCTAATCTTAGGGAACGCAAAAGATCTAGGTCTGGGAGATAATTTGGCTGCCAGTCTAGGACCTATTTTGTCATTATGGTAGTAAAATTGAGCATTAGACCAACGCAGGCTTTTCTCAGCCCGGGTGGTAAGAGCCATGTTAAGGGCAAGATGACCCACCTCCAGACGCCGTTGGGAGGCCAGGGTAGGCTGCTTTCTATGCTCCCTGGATAATTCCTGGAATTCCTGTTCAAGTCTAGTAACATCAATTTGGTTTTCCCGTTTGAGTTTAACCGCCAACTGGATAAGCTTCCCCCGCATGACTGCCTTGTGAGCAGCCCACAGGGTCTCAGGGGATACATCCCCCAAATCGTTCAATTGAAAATATTCAGTAATATCTTTTTCCAGCATATTGCAGAGAGAGGGATTACTGAGTATGGATTCGTTCAGGCGCCACCTATACACCCCATCCCGTGTCTGTGAGGTCATAAAAGTCAAAAGAACCATGGAATGGTCCGAAAGCGGGGAGTCCATAATAGAGGCTTTGACGGCCAGGGGGACATCTACTGAGGACAATAAAATGTGATTAATCCTGGCAAACGTCCCATGCGGGGCAGAAAAATGTGTATATTCCCTGGAGGTGGGATTCAGCTCCCGCCAGATATCTACTAGTCCTAGAGAGTTAAATTTTTTGGCAATAGTGAGGCCGCTTTTTGGCGGACACAAGGCACGAGCTCGTCTAGGGCTGGATTTGTCCAGCATTCTGTCAAAGGGCGTGTTTGTATACCCCCCACAACTATTTTACCTACGAGGTACGGTGCAAGTTTAGCCCACATGGATACAAAGAACCGGGTTTGTCCCTGGTTGGGGGCGTAGTAGGAGAGGAATGTGTACTGAGTTCCTTCTAGAGACCCAGATACCAAGATATATCGCCCTTCCGGATCTCTGACTTCGGAAGTGGGAGTAAATCCCATGCCTTTAGAGAAAAATATTCCAACTCCTCTGGTCTTAGTCCCTGCATTGGCTAGGAATAACTGAGGGCATTTGGAGTAAATGAATTTAGGTGTATAAGTCACAGGAAAGTTGGTTTCCTGAAGCAGGAGTATGTCAAGTTTTTGGGTATGGGCATGTTGAAAATATTTCCGTCTCTTGATGGGAGAGTTCAGGCCCTGAGCATTGTGTGAGGCAATCTGAAGGGGTGCAAGAGCAGATTTACTTACGGCCATATGTCCAGAGAGGAGGAAGAGCGCATTGTGAGTACCGACTCACCCGTAGACATGAGCTCAAATGGGAGCAAGGGCACCAGGAACACCGTCTCGACCGAACACCAACCTTCAGGTTGAAGAAGGGAATCCATTCCAGCATCTAAGAGGAGAAAAAGAAATCATGAGAAAGCAGAACAGAAAAGGAGAAGAAGAGAAGGGAATGAGGAGGGCCATCCTAAAGGCCCCTGAAGCCGTAAGGCCAGGGGGGCCCCCTCAGCCCCAGGGTCTGGGACAGGCCTGCCTAGTCCCAGACAGTGCATGGAAGTGCCTGCCCGCATGAAATGCAGACAGACTTCTGACTGCGCTCAGGGCAAAACGCTCTGGACGGGGTCAGAGAGAGGCGCAAAGCACGCACTCCGGACCACACCAAACTCCAACCTTAATAAAACAATGAAAACATAGAAAAATAAGAATAATCGAGTAAAACAATCGAGCAAAGCAGTCGACCCCTCCCCCCTGCCTATGAAACAAGTGATGTGACATCCGAGTGCAGAGGGGGACTCCTGTAAAAAGCGTCCCACCCAGCAAACCTAGAGAGTCGAGGGGGGGCCCCGGGTAAAGACCGAAACACCCCAGAGGGCGCGATCGCCGACATCACCCGGCCCCGGGGCCACCTATCAACCCTCCGCCATCATGCGATAGCTAAATCGGGAGAGGGGAAGGGGGGTAGCATCAAAAACTGAGTAGATGGCATGTCCATGTGAACCAAAAACAAAAAATAAAAACACACACCAAACCAGTCCTCACAGTCTAAGGACCAAGGGGACTGAAGTCCCATGAGAGTGTCCGCATCACCCTCAAATCGGGAGACCCTAAAAAAGGAGAGAAAAAGGACAAGGAGCTTAGTCCGTGGAAGTTCAGGTGACATGCGAATCCTTGGACCTCTTGGAATTTTGCTTCTGCCAGGCAGGGGCTATGGGGCTAGCCGGAGACAGGCGCTTGGAGGGCAGTGCCTGTGATTGATTCAGGGAGATGAGGCCTAAAAATAGAAGGAGCTTCTTGCCGTCCTGAAAGCTGGAGAATCCATGTGTCTTACCCTTGTAGGCAAAAGAAAGACGAAAAGCGAACAACCACCAGTACTTGATTGCTTTTTGGGATAAAACATGAAGCGGTTTAAGAGAACGCCTTTTCTGGATCGTTAGAGGCGATAAATCCCCAAAAATTTGTACCGGGTGTCCTTGAATCTCTATGCGATCCGAGTATCTGGCAAGTCGCATGACATCCTCCTTTACTTTGTAAAAGTGTGGTTTTATCATTTTTGCTAGGCCCGAAGCCTCCGCTCCGAATCCCGGGGTGCGGGAGAGGTCCCTGCGGACCGAACCCGAGGCCATAGGGTGAACCGCTAGTGTTTCCGGACTCGATCGATGGGAGTTGGGGTCGGCTGCGACGCTTACTGCTGTCCGGTTGGAGCAGGACGGTCCGGGGCGAGACGGAGACTAGGATCTATACGGCCATATCCGAGCACTCCGCCTTGTTCTGTTTTTTTTTTAACAAAGAAGCTGACAATGATAGCACTCAAAGTTATTTGCTTGCAATTTGAAAACGTTTTTACTTTGTGATTTTTTTTTTTTACATACTGTATTTCCCAGGGCAGAAATTTTCTCTAGCAGTTCAACCAGATTCTCTAATGCATTGATGCAACATTATAGGAGCAGTTTCGTCAATCAGACCCAATAGCTAATACGCAAAAGATCAGCCTGTCCCAACTGTATTACCCTTGAGGAAACCTTAAAATATTATCCAGGTCTTATACTTTGATAGAAACACAGAAGCAAGGGTGCATGGACAGCATGAAACAGACTGGCAGCTTGTCTAAGTAGCTCCATTACCTACCAGGATGCCTGCCTGTCCTGAGGGGTCAGCAATCACCTGACACTGCTCTTTCAGCTATCCCCCATCTCGGGAACACTTGTGCATGCCTTCCTTAATGAAAAAAACCTGAAGCAGTGCTCAGAAGTCACTCACAATGTACCTGCTGTCAGCAAAAGAATGTTACAGTATGGCACACGATGGCGATTTGGATCCTCCATCTCACAGGACCATTAGAACATTTCACTAATTGAAGACTTGGATGGTAGCTTAGAAGATATGTGCAACAAACTGGCTACTACATTATCTGGACACATCTCTGTACACCCCCACGCCCCTGCTCACCTTTGCTGTAAAGGCTAATGGCAGGTTCAGCTACTGTGGCAGGCAGAACTTGCTGTACATCCTTAATGTCTGCAGCATTCAGCAAAACTGATAGTGGACCAGAGCTCAGGGAGTTTTACATAACTGTGATTGCTCTAACAATTTAAATATCAATGCCATTTGCGATTTACAAACCCACGCCACCCACGATTTACATATGTATGCCCCCGCAATATACAGTGCCTTGCGAAAGTATTTGGCCCCCTTGAACTTTGCGACCTTTTGCCACATTTCAGGCTTCAAACATAAAGATATAAAACTGTAATTTTTTGTGAAGAATCAACAACAAGTGGGACACAATCATGAAGTGGAATGAAATTTATTGGATATTTCAAACTTTTTTAACAAATAAAAAACTGAAAAATTGGGCGTGCAAAATTATTCAGCCCCCTTAAGTTAATACTTTGTAGCGCCACCTTTTGCTGCGATTACAGCTGTATGTCGCTTGGGGTATGTCTCTAGCAGTTTTGCACATCGAGAGACTGAAATTTTTGCCCATTCCTCCTTGCAAAACAGCTCGAGCTCAGTGAGGTTGGATGGAGAGCGTTTGTGAACAGCAGTTTTCAGTTCTTTCCACAGATTCTCGATTGGATTCAGGTCTGGGCTTTGACTTGGCCATTCTAACACCTGGATATGTTTATTTGTGAACCATTCCATTGTGGTTTGTGTTTTGGATCATTGTCTTGTTGGAAGACAAATCTCCGTCCCAGTCTCAGGTCTTTTGCAGACTCCATCAGGTTTTCTTCCAGAATGGTCCTGTATTTGGCTCCATCCATCTTCCCATCAATTTTAACCATCTTCCCTGTCCCTTCTGAAGAAAAGCAGGCCCAAACCATGATGCTGCCACCACCATGTTTGACAGTGGGGATGGTGTGTTCAGGGTGATGAGCTGTGTTGCTTTTACGCCAAACATAACATTTTGCATTGTTGCCAAAAAGTTTGATTTTGGTTTCATCTGACCAGAGCACCTTCTTCCACATGTTTGGTGTGTCTCCCAGGTGGATTGCGGCAAACTTTAAACAACACTTTTTATGTATATCTTTAACCCTCCTCTTATGTTAGAATTCCGTTACTATCCATGATGTTAGGGTCAGTTTTGACCCGTGTTTTAAATCAGCCATAAAATACCCTCTGAATAATTATTTATCATCAAATTTGTTTCTTACCTCTTGGTTACCTTGTTAGGCTTCTTTATCCTTGAAAAGATTGGTTTTAATATTTTTGGTGTGACCCCTAGACCTTTCTTTTGATAGCATACCTCTCATTGTCAAATTGAAAAAATGGTAAAATAAAGTCAGCAACCCTGAAATGAATTTCTCCTATGTTTCTTCACTTTATTTAGAGAAGCAGACAAGCAGGAAAAGAGATAGGCCCCTCCCTAACTACAGCTCACAGGGTTGAGAGGGGATTGGCTGTCACTGTTACTAAGCAGAGAGAGTGTTTATGATTTCAGTTTTGGCACTTATTAGTGTCCTAAAATCCTATATTATAACTGGGTCAGAATTGACCCTAACACCATGAACGTCTTAATTTTCACCACAGTATTTTATAATTTAGTGAAAATGATTATTTTTCTATTACATTGTTTAAATAGAGGTTCCTGACAAAGTAAAAAAATCTTGATGCAATAAACAAATTTATGTGATACTTATAGACATTCAAAACCTGAAAACGGGTCAGTTTTGACCCTAACACAGGAGGAGGGTTAAGAAATGGCTTTCTTCTTGCCACTCTTCCATAAAGGCCAGATTTGTGCAGTATACGACTGTTGTCCTATGGACAGAGTCTCCCACCTCAGCTGTAGATCTCTGCAGTTCATCCAGAGTGATCATGGGCCTCTTGGCTGCATCTCTGATCAGTCTTCTCCTTGTATGAGCTGAAAGTTTAGAGGGACGGCCAGCTCTTCGTAGATTTGCAGTGGTCTGATACTCCTTCCATTTCATTTATCGCTTGCACATTGCTCCTTGGGATGTTTAAAGCTTGGGAAATATTTTTGTATCCAAATCCGGCTTTAAACTTCTCCACAACAGTATCTAGGACCTGCCTGGTGTGTTCCTTGTTCTTCCTGATGCTCTCTGTGCTTTAAACGGACCTCTGAGACTATCACAGTTCAGGTGCATTTATACGGAGACTTGATTACACACAGGTGGATTCTATTTATCATCATTAGTCATTTAGGTCAACATTGGATCATTCAGAGATCCTCACTGAACTTCTGGAGAGAGTTTGCTGCACTGAAAGTAAAGGGGCTGAATAATTTTGCACGCCCAATTTTTCAGTTTTTTATTTGTTAACAAAGTTTGAAACATCCAATAAATTTTGTTCCACTTCATGATTGTGTCCCACTTGTTGTTTATTCTTCACAAAAAATTACAGTTTTATATCTTTATGTTTGAAGCCTGAAATGTGGCAAAAGGTCGCAAAGGTCAAGGGGGCCGAATACTTTTGCAAGGCACTGTACATATTAATCATCATTATTACACTGCACACAAAGCAGGGCTGGGCACCATTAGTGACTCAATCACACCACAGGGCTGGGCCTATCTTAAGGAAGGGGTCTGAAGCTGCAACTCTAATAGCAGTGAACAGCGTTGGTGTCCTTAAAGTGGAGTTCCAGCTGTTTTGTGTTTTTTTTAAAAGTCAGCTGCTACAAAAAGTGTAGCTGCTGACTATTAATAAACACACACTCACCTGTCCAACGGTCCAGCGATGCGGCCGGCGGGAGCCTCGGTTCTCTTCCTCTTCTCCCCACGGCGCCAGCATCAGCTTGCGGCTTCACAGCCATGTTCGCACTGCACATGCGCGAGTCACGCTGAGCTTCCTTAGTAGCCGGGCAGTCTTCTGGGACCTGTGACATGTCCCAGAAGATTGCAGGGAGGTAGGGGGAGAGTAGAACTTCCACTCAAGCCGCCTAGGCAGCCCCATCGGAAGTGGGAGTGGGTATCTGTCAAAACTAGGTACCTGCCCCCCCTCAAAAAAAAAAAATGCCATGCCAAATGTGGCATGACAGAGGGTCAGGAGCACTTAAAGCAGAAGTTCCACTTTTGGGTTGAACTCCGCTTTACCAATCATTGACAGAGAAAAGCTGTCATGTATGTCACATGCTAAAGTAATACTGCTATTATACATGATGTTCAGCTCCAGACAAACATTTACATGTTTGGGTATTTGTCAGAAAGCCTGAACAGCCAATGCCTGATATTGATAAAATGTTACAAAAGCTAAAAAAATATCTATAGGTCAAAAACATTTCAGCAGGTTTTATTTACTAAAGGCAAATTGACTGTGTACTTTGCAATTGCAGTTACACTCCTTTTCCCCAGAGCTTAAGTAAATGTGATAAAGCTCTGCTGATTTCCATCACCCAATCATGTACAAGCAAAAATGTTTGCACAGCTTTGAATGGTTTACTAATGGTTTTTCTAGGTGTGTGGTGTTTGGGACCTTTCTCTATGCATATCCACAGTATATGAGGAGTTAGGTGATCTCCTGCCAATCCAGCATCCATTGAAGGAAACACCTGATAGACTTAATAGACAGGAGCTTGGGCAGATACCTTAAGTTTTATAAGGTTACAATTCCTACCTATATTAGACCCATATCTCCTAGACTTTTATAGCTTGCTAAATGGGAACAAACCCCAACCTCAATTTTTAAACTTTAATATAATGACTATCCCTAAACTTTGGAAAAAATCTGCCTCCCCGGGTAATTACTGCCCGATAAATTCAGACTACAACATTTTTCCAACATTGTGGTGAATAGATTAGCAAGGCTAATGCCTCAATTAAATAATAAGGATCAAGTGGGTTTTATCTGGACTATTAAAAACAAAATGAGTCCAGCGCTGGAAAAACAACTCGGGGGGTCAGTGATCGAATTAAGGTTTAATGTGCTTTACACGTGTCATATAAAGATGGTCTCTTAGTTCCTATGTGCCCGATCCCACCAGGAAGTCGCCACTACACTCCGCTAATCACAGGCAGAAAGACATTTCCTGATCTGTGTAGCTGCGGATCAGGAAATGTCTCACTGCCTGTGATTAGCGGAGCGCAGTGTCCACTTTCTGGCGCGATCAGGCACGTAGGAACTCAAACACGCCCGAGCTCATTTCTAGTGTCATACCATAAAAGCTATGCAAGAAGTCCCATGCTCTTGCTGCTGTTTGTTAAACAACCAAGTGAAGTTGAAAACAAGCAAAGTATTATTCAAAATATAAAGCGCACAGAGTTGCAGGGAAGGATTAATGAGCAGTTCCAAATAAAAATGCGCTTCAATAACTGGCTCCATATGGGCTGTTAAATTTGTCATGAACGACATGAATTGGTATCAATAAGGTTGCTTGCTAACAATTAGGGTAACTCATCAACTATACCAATATATGGCCCTATAGCCCATGGGGTCATAACCAATCGTGTCACCAGGAAGCAGTCATACAGTATGTCCAAAAAAGTCCACTTTATTAAAAAAAACATGACATAAACCATAAATCACATCCTCACCCAAGGGCTCAATGCATGATAAGGACTTGGTATGAAGAGAGCTCCATGGCATGGGTTAAAACCTTGTGGATAATTCAAAAGGCAATGGCCCCCATGCAGGCTAGACACTCCTATGGGGGACACTCTCTAACTGAAGTTGTTGGTAAAAGGCTACAAACCACCGGGTGAGAGGATTTAAATCCTGCCAGGACTGTGTCACCGTAAGTTGTGTACTGGAAATTTTGTCACCCAATGTTGCGTCGCTGTGTCTTTGCACATATCGGGCTAGTTGGTGAAGAGTATTTGCATTTGGAACTGCTCATTAATTCTTCCCAGGGACTCTATGTACTTTATATTTAAATAATATTTTATTTTGGATAGATAAGCAGGTTATAATACTAGAAGAGCCATTGATCTTTTTGAGGTAGTTAACAAAGATAGAACTCCTGCTCTATTATTAAATGAGTTGTAAAGACAAAAGGTTTTTTATCTTAATGCATTCTATGCATTAAGATACAAGCCTTCTGTGTGAAGCAGTCCCCCTCAGCACCCCTAATGCTTGCGCTCAACATATGTCATAATCAAAGTGCTTGTGCAAATACACATATATATAAATAGTGGTGAGGAAAAAACAAGATTAGAAAAATCTCAATATTAGCTTAATATCAAAAATGTAAAGTCCATATGCAGCAACAGAGAATCATTAAAGTCCATGAAGCGTTGACAATACTAGATAAGATAAAGCAAAGACTTGATAGTGGTGTTGAAAAACCTCCACCTCCACACTTCCACCCAGTGTTCAAGCAAGGTACTTCTTACCAGAAGTATATGACCCCTTGATTATAGGGGGTCACATAGACATTTGGATCCAATCAATAAACGATCCTCAGCTCCAATTTCCATAATCCTATGGCGAGACCAGGATTAGATACAAATGGATCAAGGCTTGTCATAGACCAGAATAGACCTCCACAGGATCACCGTGAGGCTGCAGAGCTCAGCAGGCATGTGGCCAGTTGAAGCTTGATGGAAGATAAGCTATCAGGCTTCAGGCAGGAACATAAGCAACAGCAGCTTCCAGAAATGGCAAGATGGCTGCAGCCACGAACAGCACCTCTCTCTGCTGGGTGATGACAGGAAGTGGAGGGGGTGTGGTGTGTGATTCTCTGTTGCTGCATATGGACTTTACATTTTTGATATTAAGCTAATATTGAGATTTTTCTAATCTTGTTTTTTCCACACCACTATTTATATATATGTGTATTTGCACAAGCACTTTGATTATGACATATGTTGAGCGTAATATTATATTCTTTTAAAATTGTCACAGCATCACAGCTTTTTGTGTGCAGCTCACAGTGAGAAAGAAATTCCTCAAAGATTCACATTTTATATATATATATATATATATATATATATATATATTGTGTTTTACCACGGGGTTATTTAACCCTTTTAGATAATTAATCTTTTGCACAGTTTTCTTTGGTTTTACCAAATTTATCTACCCCTAATGCTTACCTGTGCCCCATCTCTGTTCAGCAATCTCCACAAGTCCTTCAGCCATCCAGGACTTTCACTCCTGATTGGCTGAGACACAGCAGGGGCGCCAATGGCTCCCGTGGCTGCCATTTAAAGTCAGTTAGCCAGTTAGGAGAGAGAGGGGGCAGGGCCAAACTGCAGCTCTATGTCTGAATGGACACACTGAGCTGCAGCTCAGCTCGGGTGCCCCCATAGTAACCTGTATCATGTGGGGGCACTTGATAGGAGGGAGGGGCCAGGAGCAGCAAAGAGGGACCAGAGAAGAGAAGAATCCAGGTTGCCCTGTGTAAAACCACTGCACAGAGGTAAGTAGAACATGTTTTTTATTTTAAAAAAATAAAAATTAGACTTTTCAATCACTTTATGTTTAGAAATCTAGAAGGCATTTAACAGTCTGGGCTGGCCTTATATATTTTCTCACCCTATCTCTCAGTTCAAACTTTCCTATGCTACATCTTCTATGTTTTTATGTTTAATGGGACCAGACAAGGGTGCCCACTACCCCCTTATTATTTGTGCTGTGTCTTAAACTACATGTTAAGGCTATCCAAGCTAAAGTTAACATACATGGGATTAAAGGAGTTGTAAAGTCCCAAGGTTTTTCACCATAATGCATTCTATGCATTAAGGTGAAAAACCTTTGGTTCTGCAGCTGTCCCCCAGACCCTCCCTATTCTTACCTAAACTCGATCGTTTCAGCGATGAGCGTTAGCTCAGCAGCTCCAGCCACTGTCTTGGGTCCTCATTGGATAGATTGATAGCAGCAGGAGCCATAGGCTCCTGCTGCTGTCAATCAAATCCAGTGACATGCGTGTGGGAGGGCGGGGCTGAGTCCCGCTGTCTGTGTCAATGGACACAGCAGCAGGTCTCGTGAGCCCGCAAGCACCGGGGCCCCCAGGGAAAGCAGCTCACCGTGGGGGCACCCGATGAAGAGGAGCAGCGGGGAGCGCTGCTGGGGCACCCCAGAAAAAGGATAATTGGGCTACTGTGTGCAAAACCCTTGCACAGAGCAGGTAAGTATAGCATGTTTGTTATTTTGAAAAAAAAATAAATAAAAAAATGAACCTTCACAATCCCTTTAGGGTGAAAAATACAGAATATATGCTATTCCTGTTTGCAGATAATATCTTGTTAACCATTACTAACCCCCTCACTTTCATGCCAAATTTACACTCCTCATTAAACATTTTTAGCAAGCTCTCTGGGTATAAGATTAATGCCACCAAGACAGAAGCCCTTCCTCATAATACCTCTGAATCTCGGGTCTTACACCTTCAGACATAATATCAATATCGCTAGTGTAAATAATCTATAAATCGCCTCGGAGTACATATAACCCCCACCTACTCAGATTTATTTATAGTTAACTTCCTGACACTTTTCAGAGAGCTCCATAGCTCCCTGATAGTGTTGGGTGAGCAGTTTGGACCAAGCATAAGTTCGGCCTGAACATCGCTTGTTTGGTGAACACCCTAATTTGTGGGGTGCTCAGTGAGATGTTTGCCTGCCAATTGCCCCACAATGCACTGCTTGCTGCACAGTGCATTCTAAACCCTGAATGGCTGAAGCAGGTGCAAGGCTTTTCCCAATCAGGGCACAGTGAATAGCTGGCTGTTAACGAGTGGGCCGGCCACTGCATCCCTAACAATAGATGAGTCATCATCTGTCAACGGGCTTCTCCGCTGACAGCTGAATAAAAAAAAAAAAACTTTGCCGGCAATACATAAATGTGAAAAAAACAGCGTGCCCACCCTTCGCATCTGGTATGGTTTTTGAGGGAAACCCCCACGCCAGCATTTTTTAAAAAAATAGCATTGGGTCCCTCCAAAATCCAAGTGATCGCCCCCCCCTCCCCTGAACCATACTAGGCCACATACCCTCAAAATGGGGGGGATAAGGACATCTCCCCCACAACCCTAGGCAGTGGTTGTGGGAGTCTGCGGGCAGGGGGCTTATTGGTATCTGGAATCTTGGTATCTGGAAGCCCCCTTTAACAATGGTGCCCCCAGATCCCCCCATGTGAATGTACCCCTACTCATTCATACAAAAAGTGTCAAAAAGATATGAACACATACACAGTTTTTTAATATTCCTTTATTAAAAATAAAAACCAATGTCCCCTGATGTAGATCCATTGTCAATAACGAAGCCCATCGCAAAAAACCCAAAAGTCGAGAAAAGAAAAGAAAAAGTTCTGCCTGCGATGAAGGCTAACCACTGACTGCCTGCTCTGTTGTTTGACAGTTCTTAAATAGGTAAGGGGTGGATCTGGCGACGCCACCTGGTGGGAACCAACCCCATGTGACATCGCAAACCCAGCATGCACTAATTGGTGACGTTACATTGGGGCGGTGCCGCCAGGTGGCTCCGCCCCTTATCTATTTAAGAACTGTCAGATGGCAGAGCAGGAAGTCGACGGTTAACCTTAGTTATGGGCGGAGCTTTTTTTTTCTTTTTTCAGGTCCAACGGTGCGGCGGGTGTTGTGATGATGATGGATCTACATTGGGGGACATTGGTTTTTTAACCACTTAAGGACCAGCTGCTGTGTGTATACTGCAGTGAAATGGCGGTATTGCCTGTACGTAGTTTCGTTCAATAGGGCCTGGCATGAATTGAGGGGGACCCCCACGCTGTTTTTCATTTTTGTATTACCGGCAATGGTATTGTATTGCTAGCAATTTAAATGTAATTTTTTTTCTTTATAAATGTCAGTTTTGCTGCAGCAGGTTTTATACATGGTACAGATGATCCACTTTACAGGCAGACTAAGCGGATCCCCTAGGCACTATATTTAAAGTAATTTTTATTTTTTATTGTTCACTTTAAGCATCATTAAAATCACTGCTCCTGTAAAAACGATATTTTATTTAAAAAAAAAAAAATACATTGATACATGTCCCCCAGGGCATCCTCTTTATTCTCTGTCAATTTGGGTTTTAAAATCCTGACTGTTAACAGTACAAGTTAAAGTATTGTTAAGCATTTCCCACCCATGGTGTGTATGGCTAGTTATTTCCCATACGTACAGTATGCTGCCATGGAGTCTGTCAGGAAAACTGAAAATTATGGTAAATATTTGATTGGAAATGTTCCATTTTTCTATTCAAAAAATATATGGCATCCAGTTAGGGTTTAGACCTACTTTAATCTTAGAGTATAATATCAAATAATAGAGTTGACTATGAAGAATGTTAAGTATCATTAGAAACATGAGACATTTAATTAGCCATATAAAAGGAAGGTAAACAAATAGAATAAAAAATGTTGTGTGATGTTTTTGCTTACATATAAAAATGTATTTTCCTGGAAAGCCCGGTTTCAATAGAAACATCAAACAGTGAAGTAACAAAATGCATAATCAGAAAGATTAATATTAACATTAATACCATGAATACTACTTTCTAAATGCAAAAGTATTGTCTTAAAAACTATATTTTAAAATACTAATCAAAATTACAAAACGGTTGATTTAAATTCCACAATACATATTTTATGAACAGAAAAGGATCATCAAAGCTAACAGTACTAAAATCTTAGCACAACCAGGTTTAAATACTTTCCTATATGCATGAAACAGTCCACCCACTTTCCTGCTTAGATTTTATTTCCCGTTCGCCTTAGGCACAAACATGCATAGTATTTACTTGATGTCCCACAGTGCATAATGAACTACTGATACTATATGATTAGATCAAAGTCGCCATGCCTTGGGAGCAAATATTAGAAACTACTGAAAGTTAAACAGCAGGGGATCTCTAGTGAATGTGATATACAAAAATAAGGACAATGTAATCTCTAAAAGAAAAATTATCAGGGGAATCATTCTTTTTTCTACAAATTTGATCTAGTTTCATATTAATATTAATATTAGAGTTGTTAGTGATGATATCCTAATAATATCTAGTAAAATTTACTATTTCAAGATATTCTTATATTTAAATCTGTGTTAAACAAATGCCTTACTGGACATAAAGCAAGATAAGCAAGGAAAACACAGGAACTCCAGTTACAAATAAACCAAAATAATTTTTTTCTCTAGGTTAAGAAATAAATTACAATATCCTTGGTTATTTTGTTTAAATATTTGAAGCATATATGCAGTCTTATATTTATTTTTAGTGTATGGTAGAACAGAGAATGACCGAAAACATGTCAGTTGTTTTTTTTGCTGTCTGTGTCCCATTGGGGAAATTTCATTTTAGTTCCTTTTGCAGAAATACACAGAAATCTCTAAAATCCCCCTTGGGACATGCATCACTGGTGCATGTATCCTTACTGGAATATTTACTCTCACCTCTTGTTCTTGTAACAGCTCTAAAGTTTTGCATTCCCTTTCACTTTCTGTCATGGTAGAAACGATCCCCTGGACAAAAAGATAGGGTGAATCTCCCTGGTGGCGACACTTAAAAAATGGTAAAGGGTTCTAATTCTTCTCTACTCAAGCCCAAACAAAAAAAAAAGTTTTGGTTTATATACATTTTAAGTACCTCAGTACCTGCATGTTTTACCCCCTTCATTACCAGACTATTTTTTAGTTTTCTGTACTGTGATACTTTGACTAGGCTAGAATTACTGGGATTGCTTAGAAAATCATTTTTTATTGCTTTTTTGAAACTAAAAAAATCCACCTTTTTTGGTGCCAAAAATCACTTATCGGGGACTGTACCACTAGCTATTGAACCCAGCCATCTTTTGTCTTTTGATGATCCATCTTGACACAAGGTATACACGGTATGTCCTACTGGGCATAACTGGCTGTTCATCTATATCTGAGCCCATTTGTGCCCTGAACCTTTGATGTTGCTTGGAGTTGTTGTGGGGACTATATTGTCCACATATGTTGAAGATGCCAGGTGTCTTGGGCAGTGCGGAACTACTAGGCCGTGGCTTTCCACTACTGTTAGGGGGCCCAAAGAGGCAGGAAGTGAGTCCACCAGTGTGCTGCCTGAATGATGATCCTCTTCGGCTGGAGCTAAGCGGCCTTAACCCCGGGCGGGAAGTGACTCTCTGCACTGAGCTGATGGGCAGCCGTTCATTTACCTGGGTCGGTCTTAAGCAGGGAGCTGAGGAGAGCTGAACCTGAGCCAGAGCTTGGCACTGGAGGGTGGCACCTTTACTGGGGCAGAAGCGACGAGGCACTGGAATGGTCTTAGGAGTTTGGCGATGAAATAAGTGTGGAGCTCTCTGACTGCTGCTTTTCCCTCGACCATGAGCCGGTTGGAGCTGTGGTGAGCACTGTGGTCCAGGAGAGGAGTGTCCTGGGAGAAGGAATCAGCAGGATCACAGTGAAGGAGGGCAGAGTGCGGGCCACTCTCTTCATACCGCCCAGTGAGTGTGCCCAGAACAAGGGATCGGGGTCCCTGGGTGTTACATGGAGCATCCCTGGAATGAAAGGGAATCGGGGTCATTAGGTGTGCCCTGGGGAATCGGAGTCACCAGGTGTGACATGGGGGATAGGGGTCACCGGGTGTAACAGGGGTTCAGGGGTCACCAGGTGAGCCATGAGGAATTGGGGTCTCTGGGTGTGCCACGGGGGAATTGGGTCCCCAGATGTGACACAGAGAAACATTAGGGTCCCCAGGTGTGACATGGATGAACATCGGGGTCCCCAGGTGTGATGTGGAGGAACATCAGGGTCTGACTTAGAGGAACATTGGTGTCACTGGGTATGACAACATGACATGGAGGAACACGGGGTCCCTGGGTGTGACATGGAGGAACATTGGGGTCAGTGTGGATATGACAATATGACATGGAGGAATATTGGGGTACCAGGGTGTGACGTGGAAAAACATCAGGGTCCCTGGGTGTGACATGGAGGAATATGGGGGTCACTAGGTATAAGAGCATAATATGGAGGAAGCATCAGATCAGGGTCACTGGGTATGGCATAGGGGAGTTTTTAACCATTTCCCTTTTTTGGGGGGGGGGGCGCGCAAGTAGCTTGTCTTGCCTAGGGCGTAAAATAGTCTAGCACCGGCCCTGGGTATGGGAGCGGAGATAAGAACCTTTAAAAGGGGGAGTTCCAGCACCTTTTCTCTGAGAAAAAAAGCTCTGTCTATACATAAAACTGTTATCAGGCAACACGGTCCTGAGAGCTGACTCAGGCCACCCCAGACACACCATTAGGGGATCCCAGTGGGACAATTACTGAGGGTCCGCCAAATTTGCTTGAAAGAGATGTATTTTAAATATGAATCTGAAGCAATATGCCACTGATTCCCCCAAGGCGGTTACTCCCAATCAGTTTTGAATAGAGCCCTGGATATGGCCAGAGTTTCTCTATTCAAAGATAAAAAGGGGATAGAAGGGAACAAATTTTACCAAACGTTGCCGCCCCACATAGTTTAGAATTGTCAAAAGTTGGGAGCATAGTTGAATGTTACATCATAAATTCTACGTGGGACGAACAACAAGACGATTGGGAGACTGTCTTAGGGATCACATATATGACACCATCAAGAAACATGACACCAGTGTAGCAAGACACTTTAATGAGAGATATGGAGACACTATGGCCATTCACATACAAGCAATAAAGATAGTGGTTACTCCTAAAAGGAAGGGGGGGGGTGTTTAGGCTGTTGTGCAAATGTGAGGTGCACTGGATATTTCATTTAAAAACTAGAATTCCAGAAGGTCTAAATTGTGAGTGTCACCTCACACACTTTTATGAATAAGGGTTAAACATACTATGTACCTGTATTGTAGTATAGTAACATCCAAGTTGGGGGTGTGTAATAAGATACATGCCTATTTAGAACTACACTAGAAAAAAAAAAAAAAGAAAAATTAGAGTTATTCGTTTTAGGACCTGCATTTTAAAAAATGTATGAAAATCGTAGATTCTGTTGTGATGTCCTGTATATCTAAACACAGCCTTTACAAATTATGCTTACTATGCTTTCTCACATGTAGTGAATTCCCCATACATTTATACATCTTTTAGGGATAAATCAAATAAAACCAATACCATAGAACAAAAACAGTGAAAATAAACAAATGCGTATGATATATTTACTGTATATATATATATATATATATATATATATATATATATATATAATATATAGGTGTACTATTATGCACATATATCCTAGAGCCACACCATATTGTGTGTGATATAGATATATATACATGTACTATTAAACACATGTCTCAATATTGGGTGAAAAATAGGTGATCATCCCGTGAAATACTGCTAATAATTCTTTTTTTTTTACTCAACATTTTATTGTTTTTCAAATACATTACATACTTATCTACAATACATCAACAACATTTACATCACCACTTCGCCCAGCCTCCCCCCATCCCAGCAAGAAATAAACAAGACACACATAAAAAAAAAGAAAAGAAAAGAAGAGAAAAAAAAAAAAAAAACAACCCTTCCTTTAAAGGATGCACACCATGTGATTCCCTTAGTGCACTCTGGCCTTCTGCCCAAAAAAAAAAAAAAGAAGGGATCAAAATACCTTCTTCAATTTCCATTAGTGCACTTTGACCTTCGGCCCGACAGGCAGAAGGAGGTTTGTACTCTCCCAACAGTGAATAGGAACATAATGTAACACAAAAACAAAAACAACAAAAACATAAGAGGAGGGGAGGTGGAACCCTTCCCTACTCCCCCCCCATGTCATATACCGTGAACATTTCACTCAGTTCGTGGGACCCCACATCAAAACACATTAATTAACCCCCCATGTCACCAGACCGCACAAATCCAAACTCATCCGTGAGCTACTACCAAAAAAAAAAAAAAAACACAAGCGCCGACAAAGAAATCGTTCCTCCTCGGCACAAGGAAGAAAGTCCTCCCCCTTCCTCTCCCCCCGTCCTTGACGGGGGGAGAGAGGAAGAGAGGAGAGGAAAAAAAAAAGGGGGTGGGGGGAGAAAAATCCCTATCCCAGACAAGACATACACAACATATATTCCGGATAACCCGCCTAATTGTCAAACCTCCCAGAACTACCTCCTCCACTGTCACACCAGGTATAGAGAGTGCTAATAATTCTTATCTCCTAAGAAAGTGAGTCCATATTCCCATACAAACAATATGGGCAAAAAATGGTAGTATAAAATTCCCAAAACAAGAAAAAAATGTATAGTCCATAAAAACAAACAAGCATTTATCCAGTGAAAGTCCATGGAAAGTGCTCCTAATTCAGGAAATCTGTGACAATCCGTGACTTTCATGCAATGTGGAGCTTGGGCTGGTAAGAATGGGGATGATGCTTCCTGTATTCTCCCAATTACCATCACTCAGAATATGTAAAGCAGAAAGACTCCAATAGTATAGTACGTTCTTGATTTATTTAAAATATAAAAAGAGTTAGACTTACAATATAGCAGATAGTATTGGTTTTATTTGATTTGAGTCACTTAGTGATGAACAGCAGCAACAGTTCTTAGAAGTAATAGATATGCACATAAGCGCAGGAAGGATATTTGTCATTAAATCTTTTAGGGATAAATACTATATATATATTAGGAAGTTAATGTGGTCTGTAGTGTTCATTGCCTGGCAGTAGCATACCAGAAGGAGTGTACGCTAAAATGTTTTATTATGTTTATGTCGTGGGCTGCTGTGAGATCTTGCATGTGCATTGATCTGTGTGTTACAGCCCGATGGCTCTGACGGGTGGATTGAACACTGCACTTTATGCCATCAGCTTCTCCAGCAGCTGTCCAGTTTCTCTCTTCTATTCATGATATTAGATCAGGCATGCCAATTGTTTCGTGTGGGGGGTGGGTATGGAAACTTCCTGGTGAATACTTTGGACTAGAGTACTGTGAGCAAACAGTGTCTCCAGCACACAAGCTCTCCGGCAGGTCCATCAGTCCCAGTAGCCTCAGGTTGTTAAAGGAGGTTTCCATACCCTCCTCCTCTGGAGCTGCATCTGGGGCCAGAAACATTTTGCTTGGTGCAGCGCTCATGGCTTTTGCCTCACATGGTTTACCCACCCAGTTCCTCATCGCCGACAAGGTGAAGGGTGAGTAGGGAGCAAGGAGGGTCTCAACCAGAATGCAGTCAGGAAATGAAAATATCTGGAATCCACTGCACTTCTTCAACCATTATTGCATCTTTTATAAAAACATCAAGTGGGGTACAGGTGAAATTTAAAACATTTTTTGCTACAGTTAGCACTTACTCATAACCTCCTATCCCCAGGACCAACACAAACCATAAATACTCTGTATAACAATGGAGCTGATTTCACCTGATGAGAGGGCTCCTCCCATCCCCCACAGGGGAGGGGAGTATGAAGAGCCCAATTAAAAGGACCAAACAGTTTTTTTCAACCTCATACACTTTATAATCACATCATGAAATGCTGCTCAATTCCTCTCACAGATCACAACTTGTGGCATCCATCCCCGAAATTAGTACAAAAGGAAAAGCTCCCAAAAAAAGGTGATTCAAAGGGTGGGGAGAGGGATGTTATGATACCAGAGGAGTATAGTAACAGGTATAGTACAAACAATAGAATATGTATATAAAAAGTATCAATCTTTATTGTTACACATAAATATAAAAACTCAATCTACATAGCAATGTATATCAACATGTTACATAGAAAATGACAATGAGACACATATATAAAAAAGTGTAAAAGAGTACACACAGTGGATGCCAAACAGCATATGTAGAGCCAAAGACTCAGATATACGGACTCCAAACCCCTACGCGCTTCAACTTAAGAAGTTTTTCAGGGTGTATATAGGTCCAAAGCTTTCAATAAGCATATCTATGTGTGTAATAGATAACCAAATAAATAATGCAAATTCAAATCAATATAATCAAGCGAAATGTGAAAAAATAGTCCCTAAAGGAAAGGACATCATACATTCACTGGTAGAGAACTTACATCAGGTTGCAATCCATCAGACAAAATACACTTTTTGATAGAGGGTATGTTGCAGTGGCCATGTGCGGATGACACTTCAGGGACCAGGAAGGCACAGGGGTCCAAACCAGAAGCCACAAGAAACAAGGCAAATTGAGGATGAAATAAACCCCGGTGGAAAAAAGGGGGGGGGGGGAACAAGAGTGAAAAGGGCTCAGAAAAAAAAAAAAAAAAACATTGTATGTAAGAATTTAAAAAATAAATGTGTAAATAAAGCATATAAATTTACCTTGAGAAAGACACATACTGAGGGGGAATTGAGCCCTGTATTCCAACAGGTAAAGGGAAACTCATTTTGTGAAGTCCCAATGTGGCAATGTGAAGAACACAGTGGTAAATAGGGTCTTTGCCTAAAGGGAAAAATCAAAAGAAAATCCAAAAGGGGAGAAGGAGATGTCCAGGGCCTGTGACAAAAAAGTAGTGATATTAATATTATCTGTCAAAGAAACAGTGAGAAAAAAGGGATTACCTCCAAATCACCACACAAGCCGCATTATTTTTAAAGAATTTTTAATTTTTATTGTTATTTCTCATTTTGATGGCTTCCTTTTAAGCATTAGTAAATCACTGCTCATTTAAAAATTAAGAATTTTAAAAACTTTTTTTTCATTGATACATGTCCCTTTAGGGCAGTATGTGGAACCCCATAACCATTGTATGCCCAAGTACTTGCATATAAGCCTTCAAAAGAGTCACTTTTGATTTTTCCATTTCAGGTCCCATAGACTTCAATGGGGTTCGTTATTAAATTCTGAACTTTTGCAATGTTCTAAAGTTCTGCCACAAGCCGAACAGGAGGTTGTTTAGCCCATCTCTAATCACTAACTGGTCTAATAGATCTTAAAAAGCATCAATGATGAAGTGTTGAAAAGTTGCAGGGGACTGCAGAGGCCAAAAGGCTTAACCAAGGACTCAAAATGTCTTCTTGACAAATGTGGACGAGGTTACATGCCCCCTAAAAAGTCTAGTTTTGTAAAGACTTTGGCAGAGCAGAGTCTTTTCAACATGTCAGAGAGTAAAGGATCTGGATAACAGTTTTAATAGTGATTTTTATGCAAGTTTCTCCTGTAGTCAATACATGGACGCCAGGTGGAATCTTTCTTTTTAACAAAGAATAGGGCTGCCAAGCAGGAGATGTTGAAGGTCTAATAAAGCCCTTCTCTAAGTTCTCATCAAGCTACCCCCTGAGTACCTTTTAATTCAGGTTCTAATATAGTGAAAAGGCAACCAAAAGGTATTTCAGCCCCTAGGAACAGCTTAATGGGAAAATCATATAGGCAATGAAGAGGTAACCGATCAGCATTCTTCTTATCACAGACATCCTGGAACTCATGATATTGTGGAGGCAGGTTGTCATATGACTGCATAGTAACCACATCCACCTGTAATTCCTTGACTAGTCGAGAACTTGTTTGACAAGGTTCTCTGCAGTATTCCTTGCAATGGGGGGGACATTAAATTTATCATCTGTACTTCCCAGTTGATGGAGGGATTATGGGTGGAAAACTAAGGAATGCCCAGGATGACAGGAAACTTGGGTGACGTAATCATCTGAAAAATGATGGTCAGCCTCAAATTGGAGTACTAGAGGAACTGTTTTAATGGGTAACAGGTCCTGAAGTTAAGGTCGAACCATCCGCCATCTCCATCTTGATAGGGTCAGATTTATTTCTTGTTTGGATAATTTACTTTCAATAGATTTTTATTAGTTTTAAAACAATACAACAAATTACAAAAGTTGTCGTAGTTTCAACGTTTCAGAACAAAACATACAAGGATAGAGTCTTCAGAACTCAATCATCGTGAAAGTTAAACATTTCAAAAGTAAACGTAAACATGTATACAACTGTTCAGTGTCATTCCACATGTTATATCTGACTCGTCAGGAGAGTTCTATTCCCGGTCAGGGGATCGGGGTATAATATTTGCTATTGGTCCAGATGTGCCAAGCAGAGTGGAGTTTGGTTCCACTATGGGTCGAGTAGGCGTGGGCCTTCTCCATGGAGAACTGAAAGTTAACCATTCTAATCACTTCCAGGTGGGAGGGAATTATGGCCTGCTTCCAGTGTTTTGCAATAAGTGTCCTGGCAGCAACTAGTATATGAAAACAGACCGTTCTCATAGTTAGGGGTATGTTATGCAGCCCCAGGTTTAGCAGGGCCATGGCCATGGTGGGTTTGGTGAATATACCCGTAGTCTCAGAAAGAATCTCAAACACCCTCCTCCAGAAGCTAGTCAAGCTTTTACACGACCAAAAGACATGGGAGATCGTGCCTACTTGGTCACAATTTCGCCAGCAAAGCGGGCTTTGAGATTGGAAGATTTTAGATAGGCGATACAGTGTAAGGTACCATCTAGTTAGGAGTTTTTGCATTTGTTCCCAGTGATTTACGCAACGGGATGCAGTGTAGGAGGTTTGAATTGTTATTTTCCATTGGTTTTCCGAGTAGGGTGTCTGAAGTTCTCCCTCCCATTTGACCATGTGTGGGGTTTTCTGGAATGAGGTCTTATGTCCCAAGAAGTTGTAAAAAAGGGAAATACCCTTCACTGGAGATTCTGTATTTGTAAGATATTTCCATAGGGGAGTTGGGAGCCGTAAGTGGGGCAAGGGATATTTGCGTAAAAAACTGGCAATGGCGTTATATGAGAACATGGCTTTATGAGGGAGTTGGAATTCTAGTTGAAGATTATGGAAGGATTTAAGTGAGTTGTGTTGGTATAATTGGGATACTTCCAGGATGCTGGCGGCCGTGAACATGGTAGTTGTCGTATAAGGAAGGAGAATATTAAATACCTTCAGGGGTATGGGGATTGACATGTCTGTTGGGAGTGTGGTTTTCTGATTGATAAGGAGACGCCAAGAACGCAGCGACGCTTGGGAGGTGATAGGCAATGTCCTCAGATCCAGAGGTTTCCATGTATCTGCAATTAGTAGCAGACTAAGGTCTGATGTGCGTGTCAACGCCGCTTCTATTGGTATCCAGGGGAGGCGATGTGATGTGGAGAACCAATATTGGAGGGGGGTTAATCTCGTCGCGTGGTAGTAGTCTGTTATGTCCGGGAATCCTAGACCACCCACCCTTTTGTGGCGTACCATATGTGAGTGTGTGCATCTGGCTCTTTTCTTCTGCCATATGAACGTGCGTAGGATTTTAGATAGGGATGTGAGGTAGGCCTTCATAATATGTACCGGGAGGGTGCGGAAGGTATATAAGATCTTTGGAAGGCAGATCATCTTAAATGCTGCGATCCGACCCGCCCAAGATAATTCGGATGATTTGATATTATTTGTGTCTGCTGCTATAGTGGAGAGTAGGGGTTTCATGTTGGAAGGGAGTAAATTGGACGTGGTAAACGCCAGCTGGATCCCTAGATATTTAAGCGATTGAGATGTCCATGTATAAGGGAGTTGTGTTTGGAGATGCTTCCGAGTGTGTTCATGTATGTTCATGCCTAAGATTACAGATTTTCCGAAATTTACCTTATAAAAGGACACATTGCTAAAGTCCTGTAGAATTTGGTGGGCTGCTGGAAGGGACACTATGGGATTCGTCAAACTCAGGATGACGTCGTCCGCAAACAGGGTGATAACATGTGCGGAGGAACCAAATTTGAAGCCCGAAACCATGGGGGAAGTGCGTAGCAGTTCCGCCAGCGGCTCTATTAACAGATTAAAGATGAGTGGCGATAATGGACAACCCTGACGCGTACCATTTGTGATATCAAAGGATTTTGAAAGCATGCTGGCTGAGAGCACTTTGGCTGATGGGGAGGAGTAGAGAGCTAATATGGTGGTCAGGATCGGTCCTGAGAACCCAAACTTGCGTAGAACTGACTCCATGTAGCCCCAGTGGATGCGATCGAACGCCTTCTCTGCGTCTATGGAAAGAAGCAGAGAAGGAGTTTTGGAACTTTCGGCATGGTGCATTAGATTGATCACTCTCCTGGTCGCGTCAGGGGCTTGTCTTCCTCGGACGAAGCCCATCTGGTCCCCCCCTAGCAATGTAGGCAGAATCCGTGCTATACGGTTGGCAATGATTTTAGCATACAGCTTGATGTCGTTGTTTAACAAGGAGATAGGTCTAAAGTTTGCTGGGGCGGTTGGGGGTTTGCCAGGTTTAGGTAGGGTTATGATATTAGCCTGGAGCATCTCTTGTGGGAAGGTACCCAAGGATACGGCAGAGGAAAATGTCGACAGCATATGGGGTGATAGAATGTCATGAAGTGAGCGGAAGTATTCATTGGTTAGACCGTCTGGGCCTGGAGATTTGTTTAAGGGCAGGCATTTGATTGCCTGCGATAGTTCCCGTGGTGTAAAAGGGGCATTGAGGGGTGCAAGGTCCTCACTTGTAAGAGTGGGTAGGTTCATGCGGCTCAGGAAGGTGTGGATTTCGGATGACGTTGGGTTGTGTGTGGCTGTGTCGTCTCGCAGATTGTACAAGGAATCGGCGAAAGCGTCCTCGATTTGTTGAGGGTGGGTGTGTTTTTTGCCTGTGTGGGGGTGAGTTACAAACGCTATCTTTGATTTAATCCTCCTGGCTTTAAGCCTGGAGGCTAGGAACTTTCCTGCCTTGTTGTGAGCCGAATAATATTGGAGGCGAAGCCTTGCCAACATTCTATCATGGTTAACCAGCAGGAGCCTGCGAAGCTCCATCCTTAAGGCGGAGAGTTTGGAGGACAGTGTCTGGGAGGGATTTTGTTTGTTGGTCTTTTCTAGGATTTTGATTTCCTCGAGAGTGTCTAGAAGGGATTTTTGGAATTTCTTTTTTAGTCTGGATGCTAGCTGAATGAGAATACCTCTTATATAGGCCTTATGGGCATTCCAAAGCGTGAACGGGTTTATGTCAGGGGCGGCATCGTGTTGGAAGAATTCTCTGACGCGGGTTTGGAGGTGTTTGAGGGATTCAGGGTCGGATAGAATTGCGTTGTTGCATCTCCATATGTAGGAAGAGGACGGAGAAGCTGAGGTGGAAATTGACATGGGACATAAGCAATCTGGAAGTAAAATATTTAGATCTAGTTATCACACAAGAAAATGGAAAGATCAACACAAAAACACATTTTAAAGAAGTAGATAAAAACAGTTACCTGCCAATAAACAGCTGTCATCACAATAACTGGCTATTCAACATCCCAAAAGGACAACTCCTAAGAATAAAAAGAAATTGCACAAAGGACCAAGATTTTGAACAACAGGCAGATATCATAGGCAAAAGATTTATAGAAAAGGGCTATGAAACAACATTTATAACAGAAAAGATCAATGAAGTCAGAAGTATTGAAAGAAAAAATCTATTAGAAGATAAAAACAAAACTCAGAGTAAGTTTATGGAAAAATTACCTATAGTAATGGAGTACAGTATGCAACACAAGAAAGTGGAGAAAATTATAAAAAAACACTGGCACATCTTAAAGAGAGACAAACATTTGAAGAACACATTACCGGAACACCCAGCATTTGTATACAAACGGGCACCAACCATCAGAAACATGATAGTGAAAACAGTTATGGATCCACCTAAAGCACAATTTACATTTTTTACAGGAAAGGGATTTTATCCATGCAAAAGATGTTATGCATGCCTCCACACAAGAAAACCAAAAGGAAAAATAGATGAATTTAAATCCACAAGAACGAACACAATATACAAAATAAGAGATTTCATCGGATGCAATACAGAAGGAGTAGTCTATTGTCTAGAGTGCAGTTGCGGTCTACAGTATGTAGGCCGCACTAAGAGATTACTAAGAATCAGGATAAAGGAACACGTGAAAAACATTGAAAATGGTTATGATAAACACAGTGTATCCAGGCATTTTGATAAATACCATCGAAGGGACCCCACACATCTGAAATTTTGGGCAATTGAACCATACAAGAGGCATTGGCGAGGAAGTCATAAAATCCGTACGTTAAGTCAAAGGGAATCATACTGGATTCACACACTGGATTGTTTAACACCAAATGGGTTAAATATTGAATTTGATGTGAATTGTTTTATAAGTAATTTTTAGAAAATTAATTTTGAGGTAGATTTTAATCTTTTAAAATTTTAGGTTTTATAAAATAGTGGACGAAGAACGTAGAGAAAATAACCCCCAAAAAAAGTCCTAATATACATAAGAAAAGAAATAAAAGTGTACTTAAGTCGGACAAAAATAAGAAATAAGGAAAAAAGTTGGATATAATAATAATATAAATGGAGCATAGTAATAGTAGGTGAAGATGAAATATAATATAATAATAATAGGCCATTATAAAGTTAAGGGTAGATTTAAGATATATAAGAACAATAATACATCAAATGTAATGTATAATGATCCACATAATTATATAGTGATTGTATACAATATTATATCATTGAGTATATGGATTCGCCGATACATCACTTCCGGTTTTTATTTTAGATTAATTTGGGTTTAGATATGGATTTTAAAGTTTTTACAATGAATAAAAAGGATTTTAATGGTAAGGGGAATATGCAATATTAATGTATTATTTATAGATGTGGAGAAAAAGAGAGTAAGGGGAACGATGTCGTAATAGACTCCAAGAAAATGGCCATAGCATAACTTCCGGTTCTTATTAAATCGTATTAAACAACAAATATGGCGGAAAACCTATTTCCGGCTTCAGTGATATAAATAGAACGTCACAATGGTAGGCAAGGTATCCCTGGAAGAAGCTGTGTGGGCACGCAGCGTAACGCGTAGGACGCCAAACCGGAAGTGACGTAGCGACAGTACAATTGTTATGCATTGGCAAAGACGAAGGAAAATGTGAGTCTGTGATTTTTATCTCTTTTAATAAAATTACCAAACGGTACCTCACTATTGTGGCCCCATTTATTTTGGAGATTCAAAGGCTCCATACACACCCCCTGGAATATCGCGTGAAAAGGGATAAGTGTGAGAATCAGTAACCGAACCCATTAACCATAGAAAAGGAGGATTACACATGATACCATACAAAGCTGGTTATAAAGCCAATTGAGGTGAGCGCTTAGGACACCTAGTGGCCACTGCATGGAAGAGCACCTGCATGAATTTTGGGAAAGAAAAGGCGTTTGAATATACACCATTTTATTTATATATACAAGGACACTTTGGCACTTTTTCACTTTTGAACTAATTATTGGAAACTTATAAGCACATAATTTATCACTGGCATTTTATTTTTATGTTTCATTTTTATAAATTTTGATATATTTAAGGATTGTTTATAGCACATATTTACATCACTTGTAAGAAATATTTTATTTATTAATGAGATTTTTTTAATTTTTATGCACTGAAGAATATTTATATAATTTTATACACTGGAGAATATTTATATTTTATTTTAAACATTTGAAAGCACTGAAAGTAAATTATTAAATGTATGAATAACATGCACTAAGCACCTTTTAAGCGCGGTACTCCCCCCTGTTATACATATGGAAATGGACATGTGTATGGCGGCGTGGTCAGACCACGTGATGGGAGAAATGGAAGTGTTTAGCACCAAAGGTAGAGTCACTGAGTCAATTAGAAACATGTCAATTCTGGAGTAGGTCAGGTGGCAGGCCGAGAAGAAGGTGTAGTCCCTCTCCTCCGCGTGCTGGTATCTCCAGATGTCATGTAGATTTTCCGCATGTAGGAGAGCCGCCATGGATGTGGAAGAGGCCTTGCCACCGGAAGATGTGTCCATGGCCGGATCTGCTACAAGGTTAAAATCCCTGCATACAATCAATTTGCCTACTGGGAGTTTGCAAATTTTGGTGAATAGTTTTTTCAGGAATTTGAGCTGATGTCGGTTGGGGGCATATATACGTTGACAAAGGTATATAGACAATCATCAATACAACAATTCAAAATAATATATCTCCCATCTGTATCTTCCACCACCCGAGAGTAGGTGAAAGTCACAGAGTTGCTAACAGCCAGTAGGACACCTCGTTTCTTTTCGGGGAAATTAGCCATGAAGATGTGAGGGTAGTCCTGGTGTGTGCAGCAAGGTGTTGAGCCTTGCTTAAAGTGGGTCTCCTGGATAGCCAGGATGTCAGCTTTATGCGATTTGGCTTCCTTCCACATTGAGAAGCGTTTTACGGGGTGGTTGAGCCCCTTAGCATTCAATGATAATACCTGCAAAGACATGGCAGTTCGTGTGGAAGTTCAGGGTGTGCGCAGTAGCGCTTTGGTGTAGGAATAAGGGCAGTCCATGGATCGCGTGTGCTGTGAGAAGGTGTACATAGGTACCTGGTAGAGGGACAGAAGTGCAGCAATGAGACAAGTAGTGGGTTTCAATCGTGCATCTTACGCAGGAGTTTCGACGGATGGTGTTGGAGAACATGACATGGAAGTCCGGAACACATTGTAGAGGTGGGGAACAACGTTCCAGGGGTGTTACTACATTCGTAGCAGAGTTCTGTTCTGAAAAAGAGTCATAGAAAACAAGAAAAAACAACAACGATAAAAAAAGCATGGCCCTGTCGGACCATAAGAGCAGCTTTAGCTGCGTGGTCGGTGGGGTTTCTAGCACGGTAGTAGGTGCTACAAAGAGCGGGAGGGCCAGAGTGCCCAGCTTCAGGTAGAAATGTCAGCTTATTTGGAACGGTGAGAGGACCTGGATCTGGAGGGTCTGGACACCGTGTGCCATTCTGGTTGGAGACGTGGTACTGGCTGGTCAGGAGGTCTGGGGCGTTGGTCAGATGTATCCGGGAGGATGTGCCACTGCTTGAGTAGTCTGACGCCCTGTTCCATGGAAGTGATTTGGGATGTCGTCCCCATGTGGGTGATGCACAGTTTAGCGGGGTATTTCCATTTGTAAATGATTTTGTTGTTCCTTAGGGCCTTAGTTATGGAATTCAGATTTCTTCTCAACTGGAGGGTATATTGAGAATAATCAGGTAATATCTGAAGGGACGATGCCGTGTCGGGGAGGCGGTCTCTCCTTCTAAATGTGTCTAGGATTTTTTCTTTTGCCTGAAAAAAGTGTACCCTCAAAAGGACATCCCGAGGGATTTCTTGCGGCAGGAAGGATGGCTTGGGGATTCGGTGGATGCGGTCTATGGTAAGGTCCTCTTTAGAGAGTTCAGGCACCACTTTGTGGAACAGATCCCGAATAAAGGTGGGCAGCTGATTAGGTTGGACTGTCTCAGGGATCCCACGTATTTTGAGGTTATTACGCCTTGATCTGTCCTCAAGGTCAGCAATTTTTGCCTGCATGCGGTGAATGTCCTCCTGATGGGATGTGTGAGCATCCACTAAGGTGTTATAGGAAACTGGGAATTCCTCCATCCTGTTTTCTATATTGTGGACCCTATCCCCCAGTCCATGCAGCTCCCTCTGGCAATAGAAGATGGACGCCTGGATATTTGCCTGCATAGATGTATGTAGCATTGACAACATTTCTTTGAGGGTTGTGTCAGACACTGGTTGCCCAGTGGTGGCTAGCTTTGCGAATGGGTCCGGTGGCGGGGAGTAGGCCCAAGTTGTACATGGGGCGTTATTGGTATCGCTCACCTCCATGGATGCAGTCGCCATAGGTGGAAATGAGTCCCTCCTGGGGCGAGATTTCGCCGGGCTCTGCGCTGATGGGGTGGAGGGAGAGGAGTCCGCAGACCGCGCCAGCCGCATCTGTATCGGCTCCTGTGTTCGCGCCGACGTGACGTCATTCACCCGCGACTCGGGCGGTAGAGGGCGCGGCTGGCCAGACGGAGGGACGTCTCCGCCGCCATGTTGGCGGAGACCAGGTGGCAGCGGTCCGAAGAACTCGGAGAGTTTGCGGACCGGCGGTACTCCCTTGTTCTTTCTGGTCATCGCAGCGGTGTGCTCCGGCAGTTCCCTCGCACGATTCCAGCGTTTTCGAGGTCAGTGGATGGCTGTGATGGGCCATAGATCCGTATATTGCTGGGCACTGGCTGGAGCTCCCCGGTCAAGCGGCCATCTTGCTCGGCGGTTGCCACGCCCCCCTGTTTGGATAATTTTGTTATGGGCAAATTCTATGTCCCTAAAGTTCCCCCCAGCCCCAGAGTCCAGCAAAACAGAGCCAGGAATTTCAATGCCCACGGAGATACGTTTCATGCGGATAACAAAATGAGATCACTGGGGAGATAGACTGAGTAATGGAGTTTGTTTGTCAGGCACTATTTGTTTAGGAACAATTACATCAGTGGCAGCAATTGTTTTTCTAACCTTGTTAGGACAATTAATTGTGTAATAACCAGAGTTCCCACAACTTAGACATAAGTTCTTCGAACGTCATCTCTGTTTTTCCTGAGTAGAAATGGATCTCTTAATAGCATCAACCTGTATAGGTTCAGGAGAGTCAGAATCTCAAAAAACTCTTGGATCCTTCTAAACAAATTGACTTGCAGGGAAACGCATGCTACCATTACTTTCAAACATTCCCAGTTTATCCTTTCCATTTTCTGTAAGTCTCTGATCAATTGGTATTCATAGTTGGATGAAGGCCTCAAGACCATTAGGAGTCTCTACTCTGGTGAGCTCATATTTTACATGTTCAGAAAGCCCATGGCGGAACTGACTTTTTTATGCTGCAGGGTTCCAAGTGGTATCTGTGATCCAACATCTGTGCTGTGTACTCAGTAGGGATGGGCCGAACATCCCCCTGTTCACACCAGAACATCTCTAACAAGGAAAAAGTTCTAGCGAACATGCAAACTCTATTAAAGTCTACGGTCATGAACATGAAAAATCATAAAAAATGTATGGGAACATGGGTACTGCCCTGGGGGACATATATCAATGCAAAAAAAACTTTTTTTAAAACAATCGTTTTTAAAGGAGCAGTAATTTTAATGATGCTTAAAGTGAAACAATAAAAATAAAAAATTCCTTTAAATATTGTGCCTGGGGGGTTCCCTTATTGTGCCTGTAAAGTGGCGCATCTGTATGATGTATGGAGCCTGCTGCAGCAATACTGACATTTCTAAAGGAAAAAATGTAATTTAAACGTGCTCGCAGCTGTAATGTATTGCTGGCTCCCGGCAATACAGATAAAAAAAATGAAAAAAAAATGAAAAAAAAATGAAAAAAAATGGTGTGGAGAACCCTCCTCCCTAATCCATACCAGGCCCTTCGGGTCTGGTATGGATTTTAAAGGGGAACCCCACGCCATTACTTAAAAAAAAACTATGTGGGTCCCCCCCAAAATCCATACCAGACCCTTACCTGAGCATGCAGCTTGGCAGGTCAGGAAAGGGGGGGGGGGCGAGCAAGGGCCACCCCTCCTAAACCATACCAGGCCATATGCCCTCAACATAGGGGGGTGGGTGCTTTGGGGCAGAGGGATCTCTGCCCCCCCCACACCAAAGCACCTTGTCCCCTTGTTGATGGGGACAAGGGTCTCTTCCCAACAACCCTGGGCTGTGGTTGTTGGGGTCTGCAAGTGGAGGGCTTATAGGAATCTGGAAGCCCCCTTTAACCAGATCCCAGCCCCCTATGTGAATGGATATCAGGTATGACGTCAGAAAGAGCAGTGCCACTGGGTGAGGTAGCCGGGTGGCCCCTCCACTTGCCTATAAAAGAACTGTCAAAGCCGAAGGTCGGGCATATGGCGGGTAGCATCTTAGAAGGCAAAGCAATTTTTTATTTTTTCTATTCTTCAGGTCAGGCGAGCGCCGTGATTGTCGATTGATTTATATGGATGGACACTGTTTTTCTTTCTTTTTAATAAAGGACTTGTCAAAAATTGTTTCCTGTGGTTTTTACTTATTTAAACTTTTTTGGTGAATGAGTAGAGGTACGATAGATGGGGGGGGGGGTGGGATCTGGGCTTCTAGATTCCGATAACCCCCCACCTGCAGACCCCCACAACCTCAGCTCGGGTTGTTGGGAAGAGGCCCTTGTCCCTATCAACAAGCACCCTCCCTATATTGAGGCCAAGCAGCCTGGTATGGTTCAGGAGGGGGTGAGTGCACTCGCTTGCCCCCCCCCCCCTTTCTGGCCTGTCAGGCTGCATGCTCGGATAAGGATCTGGTAGGAATTTTGGGGGGGACCCCATGACGTTTTTTTTTATCTTGGCATGGAGTTCCCCTCAAAATCTATACCAGACACAAAGGGCCTGGTATAGGTTTGGGGGGGACCCCACGCCATTTTTGTTTTTAAATGTTGGTATGGAGTTCCCCTAAAACTCCACACTATTTTTTTAAATTCTGTCATAGGGTTCCCCTTAACCACCTAAATACAAAGCATTTTCACCCCCTTCCTGCCCAGACCAATTTCCAGTTTTTAGTGCTCATTGGCATCTATTGGAAATATTGGTCAGCTTGACATGGCACTGCTCCCTATCTTTAACATTGGCATCAAAGGGAAATATTGGTCAGCTTGACATGGCACTGCTCCCGAACCATAAGTGATGGGTACATCCAACTTAGGGAGCACCGAGAAGGGACCCAGGACTACAACATATCTATACATTATAAAAGTTGGGTATGCCTGTACACTACACTGACTGCACTAAACTGACTGAACTCACCATTCACTAACTATCTGCCTAATCTCTATTGTCACACACTATACACGGCTGCCGTGTAAGCAGCAGCCTTATATACTGTGGGGAGTGCCCTTAGCTCCTGGGCCATGATTAGCCAATCATGGCTCTCACAGTGCATTGTGCTGTGATTGGCCAAAGCATACAGGCCAGGTGCATGCTTTGGCCAATTATCAGCAATCAATGCACTGCAAGAGCGAAGTGCATTATGGGGCGCTCATCGGTGGGCGAACTTCCCGCAGATCGCCCAATTTGTTTGTGTGTTCAGCGAACAAATGAACAGCTGATATTCAAGTCAAACTTATGTTCAGTTTGAACACAGAGCCTATCCCTAGTACTTGGTAACAGAGCATTTACCCTCCTGCAAACTGTGAAACTTTGCTTTAGCAGTTGTGTGGCGGTTGGAATCATCAAAAACCACAAGATAGGGTTGTCCAATGTACAAGACAGGGTGCAGTCCAGTAGCTCAGCAAAAAAAAGTCATTACCAACCATAGCAGAGGTCCCAAGTTCAAGTCCAGGCCCTGACAGATTGTCTTATGAACATTTTGCTAAAACTTTGTGCATTAATACTGCTTAGACCTCGAAGAAGGGAGTACATCCAAAAAGCTTTTCCTGAAAATTCGGATGCTAGTAATATGTAAATAAAAAAAGTATCATGGACAGTACTCAATTGTTTTTGTAACAAATGCACTAATACTACAATCACCTCAAAAGTTGTTGAAAACTGTTATATGTCTATACATTTACCCCCTTAGGTCAAAGTGTATGAAAATGACATAGCTAATATATTATGGTTTAAGGACCAATGGGGCAATGGAAAATACCTTCAGTAAAAGGGTTAATATTAGTATATGTATTTACTGTATCACAAAACTAGAACATTGCTGAAGGTACTGAAGTGAACTGTTATGGAATGAATAGGAAGCTATTTAACTATACAAAAATGTGGACAATCTTTTGCAGCGTTACTATTTCAGGGTAATATTGCATTTCTATATATTTGTAAAAATAAAAACTAGTACACCACAATAAGAGATCAATAATGAAATGTTTTGGAAAAAAAAACCAAAATAAATAATGAAATAACTTTTGGCTGATCTTTCTCAGAGTTTATTAAGTATTTATATATAAAAACCTTAATGACAAATTACTCTATTCCAAATTAAATAATTAAAAACAATAGTTGAAGTATACAATCTATTTAAATATATCTTAAATATTGTAAAGTGATTAAATCTTTTTTGAAACACATTTTTATATATATTACATTTATTTAATGATAGATGATCAATGTCAACTGAATATTAGAAAGGTTCATTTAGTACATGTAAAAAAATTAACACAGGCCAAACTTTAAATAAAAAAAAAAAATGGAACTCTTTACATATGTATAAAGGCTGTTTCCAAATTGTTTTCAGCTTCCTGTACTTTTTTAGTCTCTGCAGTAATTTTAAAATGCAAGAAGTTTTTTTTTTTTAGACTAAATCCCAGTTTCTGAAAAGTAAAAGAATATAGCTGCCTTAATAATTTTATAAAGTCTTGTAATTTCAAAAGTCTTTTTTTTAAAAGAACGTAATAAAAATGATTTTCCTTCCACAGCTGTCAGTAATAAATTTAGTCCTTACCAGAAATTTCATTATTTTATTTTATTTCAGGGAAATATCCTACCCTATTCTTTATTAAAAGCTGCTGAGGCATGTACTTTGATACATATCAAATGTTATAAGAAAAATCAGTTTAACATACTTGAATCCACAAAATGGGTCACAAAACTTAACACCTCTTTTCCACAAAATTAAGCTTGAACATATTTTAAAATAATATCGCTGTCAGCTTCTTTGCCATTACTCTGTAGGGATATCTTCACAAAACAATAAACAAAAACAATTAAAAAAAGGACTAAATTTAAAACTTTAATAGTTTTTTAAAACCAACAAAGATTCTAGAATTGACTCTCTAGCAGTGCCTAATATAGTACAATTCTCTAGGTGTCTAAAACAACATTTTTTAAAAACTATGAAAATCTCAAGTTATAAATAATGCATATATGCATGCACATTTACAAAAGAGTAACTGATGAGTGACTGATGAACAGTAAGAGTGACTGATGAAACAGGAATCCCTGTTTTACTTATTTCATCTGCAAAGGACTGGTTATTTGAAGTGAATATTTACTCCTCATTGAGTGAACATTTTTAACTCTTTTGGCAAATCCTTCTCTTTGTGTCACATGGCTTTTCCAGAAGGTATCCTAGCTGCTGTACAGGCACAGCAGAAGGACTTGGATTTTTCATGACCTCTTGGCTTTAGCTTTGCTGGATGCTCATCCCAGAAGTTAGAGGATTTCCACACCTCCCTCATAACATGTCATTACGGTTCTACATTTGCATAAGGAACAGAGCACACTGCTACACTGAACATTTTGGCATCTTCAAGTTCTGTCCTGTGTTCTCCCTTCTCATTGGATAAGCAGCTGATTTTAGAAGAAGCCAAGGAGGATTAGGCTGAGAATAGATACACACTATTACATACCCAGTTGCTGAGAACATATCAAAATAATTCCTACAAAGAACTTACTATGACAAAATGATTTTAAATTTTCTTTTTGATGGTAGCACCCTTCATCACCTTCGACTAATGCTGAGCAAGCGACTAGGCAAGATGGGATAATATCTGATGAAAAATATATAATAGGGATAATGCAAAAGGTAGCCCCCGATTTTCAAGTTTGCCAGCATATACAATGTTTTTTTTTTTTTAATTCTTTATTTAAAGTTTTTAGAAATATACAATATAAGGATACCATTTAAATCTAAATCAGCCTCTGTACAAATAGTGCTAAAAGGAAAAACAAAAGCCGTGGCTACACTGAAATTGAGCTGTAGTGTATAGGGAAATGCATTGGAGTATATCAATCAACTGTAAGCACAGAGAAAGCAGGTGTTCCTCTTAAACCTGCAACAAAAGTAAATAATGATGCTAAGCATCTAACTCCTGCGCTCAGATACAAGGCTCCCAGTTCACTCCTATCACGGAAATCCTACTTGGCATCCTCAATGGCAAGGCCATTACGACCTGGGTGGTCGACCAAAAGCTACAAACAAAAACAAAGAAAGGGCGCACTGGCCTAGCGCATTATCCTTAATAGAGCTTTATTATTATCAGATAAAAATATATCTACTCACAAACATAAGTTGTAATCCTGATAATGATAAAGGTCTATTGAGGATAATGCGCTAGGGCAGTGCACCCTTTCTTTGTTTTTGTTCGTTCCTCTTCAACCATCAGGGTTTGCCTTCCACTTACTGTATGTATAAAGCTATCATTCTGGGACTCCAGAGCAGACAAAAAAATATATGTGATATATAATGCGATACAACTAACAGAAAAGGTATAGTCAGTCCAGTAGAACCATGTTTTGTGAAACTTCTCTTTATTGTGATTAGCAGAGGCAAGGATAAGTTCCATTCTGTAAATTTCCTCAATTTTGTGTAACCAAACTCTTACTGGGGGGTTGCTTCCAGAAAACCAGGGTGCAGGTCATGGCAGCATTATGTAACTAAATCATACGTGACCTTTCATAATGTTTGGATGAAATAGAAGTTAAGGGAAGTAGATAGATTGCGGGATCATCACCCAATTACACATCACTGCCCCATCTACGTTCCAAAGGTCTATGGACGAAACATTATGGCCCCATGGACAATACGCTTCGGTATATCTGAATGACATCGTCATTTTCAGTACTGATTGGGAGTCCCATCTATCTCAGGTCCAGGTAGTCCTAGACTCTTTGAAAAGAGCAGGGTGTACCGTAAATCCAGAGAAGTCGGCTGTTGGGATGGAGAAATCGAAGTACCTAGCATACATTGTGGGTAGGGGACTGGTAAAGCCTCAGATGAGCAAAGTAGAAGCCATCCAGAACTACCCCCACCCCCTAACAAAGAAAACAGGTCAGGGCTTTTCTGGGCATAGTCAGCTATTATCGAAGGTTCGTCCCCAACTTTGCTACCATTGCGGCCCCCACTGACGGACTTGACAAAAGGAATGATAACGTGGAATGCAGAGGCCGAGGAAGCTTTCCAGAAGCTTAAAACTGCATTGTGTGAGCATCCAGTGCTTGTGGCTGTATTTTTCCAAAGAATTTGTAGTACAGACAGATGCCTCAAATGCTGGACTGGGTGCAGTCTTGTCATAAGTGGTCAATGGGGATGAGCACCCCGTAGTTTTTCTCAGTAGGAAGCTGACAGTGGCAGAGAGAAACTATGCTGTGGTGGAGCGGGAGTGTCTCGCCATCAAGTGGGCACTGAACTCTCTGCACTACTTCCTGCTGGGTTGGAAGTTTTGCCTGGTGTCCGATCATACCCCATTGACCTGGATGCGACAAAGCAAGCAGACCAATGCCAGGGTGACGAGTTGGTTCCTCTCCTTCCAGGAATTCAGTTTTGTGGCAGAGCATAGGCCCATGAGACAGAATCAGCATGCCAATGCGCTGTCCCAAGTGCATTGTATGGTGTCTGATGGTGCCTCCAACACCTCTGCATTGAGGCAGGGGGGGGGGGGGGGGATATGTAAAGGTCACCAAGGTTGGGTCCAGGACGGGCGCTAAATAGCACCAATATTTGGACTGTGTTCCCTTTAAGGGAAGTGTGGGGTTTACAGGAAGGCAAGGGATAAGCTGTCTTCAAGAGAGAGCAGCTCTTAAAGACAGGAAGTACCCCCCCCCCCCCACACCCACCAGAGGCCGGTATTGTATCTAACATTTATGCTGAGATAAGCAGACCTTTATATTTTTCCTTTTTGGACTGTTTGCTGCTGGAAGCCTTATTTCTGTTGTGGCGGAAAATAAACCACTTTTTGCTTTAAAGTTACCCGGCTTGTGCACGTAATCCCTTAGAGCTAGCATCCCCAAATATCATAGTACCCACATTGGAGCCAGTGTAAAGCAACATCATGAAGATGTTCTGGAAACAATGTGAGCAATGAAAACCCAAAACAAAATCCCTGTTGTCAAGGGCATAAATGCAAATCAAACAGAGTTTTACCAGGGAATAGAGGTATGGGTGTAAATCCCAACAATTAAAAAAACAAATTCCTGATACCCAACAGGACTGAAAACCATCATGAAGGGTAAGAGGCCATAACAGTCTGTAAAAGCATGCACAAACCGTAGTAAGGCATTACAGTATAATTATAACCCTTGAACATGAGTAAGTAGTAGTACTTTATATTGTTAGCATGTAAAACGTTAGCAGAAAAAAAGAAAAATTAACCCCTCCAAATAACACCTAATATACTGTAGAAGAAACCCTTAAAAATAACCCAAACCTCTCATATGAAACTGGTGGTGTAAGAATAGCTAAAGCAGTATCTGCAAGTGCAATAACAAGCATTGGAAAGATAAAAAGAGACATACCAGTATATCAAAAGAAGGTAGAACACAACAGTGACATTTTGAAATAGAAAACCTAAAACTATATGTTTGACCTTTGTTCCAAGTTTATCAATTCGCAAGTGCAAGTTTCCTAAGATTGGGAAGTTCACCTGATCAGGTTCCTCAGGAGAGGAAGAAGCATAAAAAAATGCAGATACCTTTAATACAGTAAATTTAGAAATGACGTTTGTTTCCAGGTGCCATGAAAATTAAACACTGACCTTAAGAACAAACTACATTAGAAAATAAAATTAGACAAACCATATCAATGGCAAAAGCAAACTATAAATCAGCATAGACATGGGTTATCAGTAGGGTTGAGCGAACACGGACTGTATTATTCGTGTTCGTACCGAATAATTGGATTTTTGTTACCGGAACACGGACCCGAAAACTTTACTGTATATTCGGGTAAAAATCTGTGTTCGGTCGTTTTATTTCCGGGTTTTGCATGCTTTGGCGCGCTTTTCATGGCGGGCTTTCAACAGCCAATCAACAAGCGTTTAACTGGTGTGCCTAAGCCATCCCAGCCATGCCTACAAATGTATCAGTAGCTGTGATTGGCCGTCTGAAGCATGTGACCAAGTCTTTATAAGTTCGAGGCAGCGCCGCTGCGGCGTCATTCTGCTGTTTAGTTCAGGGAGAGAGCACACATCAACGTGCTGGCTGCTGATTAGGGACAGACAGGAAAAAAAATAAACATTTGTGTCCGGATAGAACTGAGGGACAGGTCGGAGTGTGTTAGGCAGGGCGAGTTGTAGGCATTTTAGGGAGAGAGTCTGCTGATTTTTAGGGTCAGTGTGTGCTACAAACTACAATCGATATTGCTGTGTGGGGTGGGGTTTGCAGTGACCGATCTACGATCTTAGCAATCCTTTTAGGGACAGAGTCTGCTGATTTTTAGGGTCAGACAGTGCGTTCTACAAACTACAATCGATATTGCTGTGTGGGGTGGGGTTTGCAGTGACCGATCTACGATCTTAGCAATCCTTTTAGGGACAGAGTCTGCTGATTTTTAGGGTCAGTGTGTTCTACAAACTACAATCGATATTGCTGTGTGGGGTGGGATAGGAGAGAGGCAGGTGTCAGTGGTCCACATCCATTTTGCTGTGTGTGGGCTGCAGTGAACACAATCTTTTTGGGCTGCAGTAAACACAATCTTTTTGGGGTGCAGTGAACACAATCTTTTTGGGGTACAGTGAACACAATCTTTTTGGGGTGCTGGCTGCTGATTAGGGACAGACAGGAAAAAAAAAATATTTGTGTCCGGATAGAATTGAGGGACAGGTCGGAGTGTGTTAGGCAGGGCGAGTTGTAGGCATTTTAGGGAGAGAGTCTGCTGATTTTTAGGGTCAGTGTGTTCTACAAACTACAATCGATATTGCTGTGTGGGGTGGGGTTTGCAGTGACCGACCTACAATCTTATCAATCCATTTAGGGACAGAGTCTGCTGATTTATAGGGTCAGACAGTGCGTTCTACAAACTACAATCGATATTGCTGTGTGGGGGGGGTTTGCAGTCACCCGATCTACGATCTTATCAATCCTTTTAGGGACAGAGTCTGCTGATTTTTAGGGTCAGACAGTGTGTTCTACAAACTACAATCGGTATTGCTGTGTGGTGTGGGATAGGAGATAGGCAGGTGTCAGTGGTCCACATCCATTTTGCTGTGTGTGGGTTGCAGTGAACACAATCTTTTTGGGGTACAGTGAACACAATCTTTTTGGGGTGCAGTGAACACAATCTTTTTGGGGTGCAGTGAACACAATCTTTTTTGCCCACTGAGGAGGAGGGAGAAAAGTATTTTTCTATCAGGCACTGTGTGCAGCATTTTTCCTTCAGCTGTGCTGTGCTGAGTGACTGATCCTACACTGCTGTGTTCAGTTCACATGTGCTAATATTGAGTGGTTTCAGAAATCATACACGTTTTTTCTATTCCACTATTCAATATACAGCCTTGGGTTAAAAAAATTAAATTGTGGCCTGCAGCAGAGCTGAATGATATTTGGGGTTTTTGGGGTTCATCTCATACTTCTGAAGATTTGAGGGTGCTGCCTGTTCCATACTCCTCCTACTCCTCATTCAGCCTTTTAGGGGTACAAACAATAGTAATTGGGGCCTAGTGTGGTTTTGTACGTGTGAGATACATACACTTTTTTTGATCATATTTCCTATTCCGCTATTCAATAAAAACCTTTGGGGATCAATTAAATTGCGGGATAGTCTGTGTTGGTACGTGTGAGATCCACCTTTCCAAGTTTTTGGGGCGCATCTCATACTTCTGAAGATTTGAGGGTGCTGCCTGTTCCATACTCCTCCTACTCCTCATTCAGCCTTTTAGGGGTACAAACAATAGTAATTGGGGCCTAGTGTGGTTTTGTACGTGTGAGATACATACACTTTTTTGATCATATTTCCTATTCCGCTATTCAATAAAAACCTTTGGGGATCAATTAAATTGCGGGATAGTTTGTGTTGGTACGTGTGAGATCCACCTTTCCAAGTTTTTGGGGTTCATCTCATACTTCTGAAGATTTGAGGGTGCTGCCTGTTCCATACTCCTCCTACTCCTCATTCAGCCTTTTAGGGGTACAAACAATAGTAATTGGGGCCTAGTGTGGTTTTGTACGTGTGAGATACATACACTTTTTTTGATCATATTTCCTATTCCGCTATTCAATAAAAACCTTTGGGAATCAATAAAATTGCGGGATAGTCTGTGTTGGTACGTGTGAGATCCACCTTTCCAAGTTTTTGGGGTTCATCTCATACTTCTGAAGATTTGAGGGAGCTGCCTGTTCCATACTCCTCCTACTCCTCATTCAGCCTTTTAGGGGTACAAACAATAGTAATTGGGGCCGAGTGTGGTTTTGTACGTGTGAGATACATACAATTTTTTTGATCATATTTCCTATTCCGCTATTCAATAAAAACCTTTGGGGATTAATTAAATTGCGGGATAGTTGGTGTTGGTACGTGTGAGATCCACCTTTCCAAGTTTTTGGGGTTCATCTCATACTTCTGAAGATTTGAGGGTGCTGCCTGTACCATACTCCTCCTACTCCTCATTCAGCCTTTTAGGGGTACAAACAATAGTAATTGGGGCCTAGTGTGGTTTTGTACGTGTGAGATACATACACTTTTTTTGATCATATTTCCTATTCCGCTATTCAATAAAAACCTTTGGGGATCAATTAAATTGCGGGATAGTTTGTGTTGGTACGTGTGAGATACACCTTTCCAAGTTTTTGGGGTTCATCTCATACTTCTGAAGATTTGAGGGTGCTGCCTGTTCCATACTCCTCCTACTCCTCATTCAGCCTTTTAGGGGTACAAACAATAGTAATTGGGGCCTAGTGTGGTTTTGTACGTGTGAGATACATACACTTTTTTTGATCATATTTCCTATTCCGCTATTCAATAAAAACCTTTGGGGATCAATTAAATTGCGGGATAGTCTGTGTTGGTACGTGTGAGATCCACCTTTCCAAGTTTTTGGAGTTCATCTCATACTTCTGAAGATTTGAGGGTGCTGCCTTTTCCATACTCCTCCTACTCCTCATTCAGCCTTTTAGGGGTACAAACAATAGTAATTGGGGCCTAGTGTGGTTTTGTACGTGTGAGATACATACACTTTTTTTGATCATATTTCCTATTCCGCTATTCAATAAAAACCTTTGGGGATCAATTAAATTGCGGGATAGTTTGTGTTGGTACGTGTGAGATCCACCTTTCCAAGTTTTTGGGGTTCATCTCATACTTCTGAAGATTTGAGGGTGCTGCCTGTTCCATACTCCTCCTACTCCTCATCCTGCCTTTAGGGGTACAAACAATAGTATTTGGGGCCTAGTGTGCTTCTGTACGTGTAAGATACATACACTTTTTTTGATCATATTTCCTATTCCGCTATTTAATCAAAACCTTTGGGTATTAACAATTAAATTGTGGGATAGTCTGTGTCGGTACGTGTGAGATACACCTTTCCAATTTTTGGGGCGCATTTCATACTGCCGAGGATTTGAGGGTGCTTCAGTCTGCCTCCTGCCTGTTCCGAACTCCTCCTACTCCTCATCCTGCCTTTAGGGTGAAAAAAATTGTAATCGGGGCCTAGATTGTGTTTGTACGTGTGAGATACACCGTTTTGTAAAATTTGTCCTATTCCGCTATTCAATATACACCCTGTTTGAGTGTAAAAAATTAAATTGCGGGATAGTCTTTATCGGTACATGTGAGATACACCTTTTTAAATTTGATAAAAACGAATTTATGCAGCGCTAGCTTCAATAAAGTGATAGTGCTGTGATATATAAACAATATTCAATGATTTGTAAAGTGCATAGTAAAGATCATATACACAAAGTGCTAAGTGCTAAAAAATATATATGCAATAGCCAATAAATTATAAAGTGCATGTATACACATATGTGGTTAGATATACTCCAAAAGAATATTCAGTGCTTGGAACAAAAAGTCCTTATGGTGATCCAATTAAGGTGCCAAGGTGCCAAAAATAATTCAGGTGCTTGCAAAGTGACAAGGTGCCCCTCAAAGTTCCCCACTCACCAGATTGCAGATAAATTAAGACCTTCAAGATTAGGACCAGAACTTCTCCTGTGTAGCCTTCACACTAGTTGGGTCAGCTTCCGCCTCCACCGTTAAACAAAAGAATGGCCATACATGGTGAAGTACGTTTAAAACAATTTTATTCCCAATAAGGTATTCAGATGGGTACTCACAAGCATGTAAAAAGATAAAGCATGTACAAGGAACTCGTGCGGCGCCGCTCTCGGCGTGCGTTCCACACACAGGAAGTTCCTGACCGGAAGTGACGTTCGTTTTGGTCCGCAACCGGAAGTGCGTCAACGCGTTTCACCGTCAATACAGCGTCTTCAAAGACATCACTTCCTGTTAGCGGAGGCTTTTTATATCGTAGCCTCTCGGTGCTCATTTCCGGAATCTTATTATTTATACTTTGGCAATCGATCACAAACCATTGTACTATACTAATGGCATTATTATAGTGAATTTTCTCGTCTATAGCCTTTATTAATTTGTTAAAATATCTATAGTAATCATGAACGATTGGTACGTCCGGCATCACTTCCTGTATACAAAACTAATTTAGCCCATTATTAAATTCTGCTATATTTCATTACAAAAATAACATTACATTTTATTGAGTTAAACAATTATATAATTAAATTTTAAAACTCAGTTTATTAATAATATTATAATATATATAAATGAATAAGACGTTAAAAATTATATATTGAGCTGATAGAAAAACCTATAAAAAAGAGGAAATAAAGAATTTTTTATATTTATATAGATATTGGGACGATTTTAAGTAATATATATACACAAATGATTAGAAATCATTAAACATTATAAAAATTAAAATAATATCTAGACTTCCATAAATTTATAAAGAGTAGTGTTGAGCGAACACGGACTGTATTATTCGTGTTCGTACCGAATAATTGGATTTTTTGTACCCGAACACGGACACGGACACTTTACTGTATGTTCGGGTAAAAATCCGTGTTCGGTCGTTTTATTTCCGGGTTTTGCATGCTTTTGCGCTCTTTTCATGGCGGGCTTTCAACAGCCAATCAACAATCGTTTAACTGGTGTGCCTTAAGCCATCCCAGCCATGCCTGCAAATGTCTCAGTAGCTGTGATTGGCCGTCTGAAGCATGTGACCAAGTCTTTATAAGTTCGAGGCAGCCGCAGCGGCGTCATTATGCTGCTTAGATTCAGGGACAGAGCACACATCAACGTGCTGGCTGCTGATTAGGGAAAGATAGGCAGGAAAAAACCATTTGTGTCCGGATAGAATTGAGGGACAGGTCGGAGTGTTTAGGCAGGGCGAGTTGTAGGCATTTTAGGGATAGAGTCTGCTGAATTATATAGGGTCAGTGTCTTCTACAAACTACAATCGATATTGCTGTGTGGGGGGTGGGGTCTGCACTCAATCCTGATCTACGATCTCTTCTCAATCCTGTTAGGGACAGAGTCTGCTGAATTTTAGGGAAACTGTGTTCTACAAACTACAATCGATATTGCTGTGTGGTGTGGGATTGGAGATAGGCAGGTGTCAGTGATCCACATCCATTTTTCTGTGTGTGAGCTGCAGTGAACACAATATTTTTGGGCTGCAGTGAACACAATCTTTTTGGGCTGCAGTGAACACAATCTTTTTGGGCTGCAGTGAACACAATCTTTTTGGGCTGCAGTGAACACAATCTTTTTGGGCTGCAGTGAACACAATCTTTTTGGGGTGCAGTGAACAAAATCTTTTTGGGGTGCAGTGAACACAATCCTTTTTGGTGTGCAGTGAACACAATCTTTGTGGGGTGCAGTGAACAAAATCCTTTGTGGGGTGCAGTGAACACAATCTTTTTGGGGTGCAGTGAACAAAATCCTTTTTGGGGTGCAGTGAACAACATCCTTTTTGGGGTGCAGTGAACACAATCTTTTTGGGGTGCAGTGAACAAAATCCTTTGTGGGGTGCAGTGAACACAATCTTTTTGGGGTGCAGTGAACACAATCTTTTTGGGGTGGAGTGAACAACATCCTTTTTGGGGTGCAGTGAACAAAATCCTTTTTGGGGTGCAGTGAACAAAATCATTTTTGGGGTGCAGTGAACACAATCTTTTTGGGGTGCAGTGAACACAATCTTTGTGGGGTGCAGTGAACACAATCTTTTTGGGGTGGAGTGAACAACATCCTTTTTGGGGTGCAGTGAACAACATCCTTTTTGGGGTGCAGTGAACACAATCTTTTTGGGGTGCAGTGAACACAATCTTTGTGGGGTACAGTGAACAGAATCTTTGTGGGGTGCAGTGAACACAATCTTTGGGGGGTACAGTGAACACAATCTTTGTGAGGTGCAGTGAACACAATCTTTGTGGGGTGCAGTGAACACAATCATTGTGGGGTGCAGTGAACTCAATCTTTGTGGGGTACAGTGAACACAATCTCATACTGAAGGTTTGAGGGTGCTGCCTGTTCCATACTCCCCCTACTCCTCATCTAGCCTTTTAGGGGTACAAACAATAGTAATTGGGGCCTAGTGTGGTTGTGTACGTGTGATATACATACACTTTTTTGGGATCATATTTTCTATTCCGCTATTTAATCAAAAACCTTTGGGGATCAGTTAAATTGGGGGATAGTCTGTGTTGGTACGTGTGAGAGAGATCCACCTTTCCAAGTTGTTGGGGTTCATCTCATACTTCTGAAGGTTTGAGGGTGCTGCCTGTTCCATACTCCCCCTACTCCTAGCCTTTTAGGGGTACAAACAATAGTAATTGGGGCCTAGTGTGGTTGTGTACGTGTGATATACATACACTTTTTTGGGATCATATTTTCTATTCCGCTATTTAATCAAAAACCTCTGGGGATCAGTTAAATTGGGGGATAGTCTGTGTTGGTACGTGTGAGAGAGATCCACCTTTCCAAGTTGTTGGGGTTCATCTCATACTTCTGAAGGTTTGAGGGTGCTGCCTGTTCCATACTCCCCCTACTCCTAGCCTTTTAGGGGTACAAACAATAGTAATTGGGGCCTAGTGTGGTTGTGTACGTGTGATATACATACACTTTTTTGGGATCATATTTTCTATTCCGCTATTTAATCAAAAACCTCTGGGGATCAGTTAAATTGGGGGATAGTCTGTGTTGGTACGTGTGAGAGAGATCCACCTTTCCAAGTTGTTGGGGTTCATCTCATACTTCTGAAGGTTTGAGGGTGCTGCCTGTTCCATACTCCCCCTACTCCTAGCCTTTTAGGGGTACAAACAATAGTAATTGGGGCCTAGTGTGGTTGTGTACGTGTGATATACATACACTTTTTTGGGATCATATTTTCTATTCCGCTATTTAATCAAAAACCTTTGGGGATCAGTTAAATTGGGGGATAGTCTGTGTTGGTACGTGTGAGAGAGATCCACCTTTCCAAGTTGTTGGGGTTCATCTCATACTTCTGAAGGTTTGAGGGTGCTGCCTGTTCCATACTCCCCCTACTCCTAGCCTTTTAGGGGTACAAACAATAGTAATTGGGGCCTAGTGTGGTTGTGTACGTGTGATATACATACACTTTTTTGGGATCATATTTTCTATTCCGCTATTTAATCAAAAACCTCTGGGGATCAGTTAAATTGGGGGATAGTCTGTGTTGGTACGTGTGAGAGAGATCCACCTTTCCAAGTTGTTGGGGTTCATCTCATACTTCTGAAGGTTTGAGGGTGCTGCCTGTTCCATACTCCCCCTACTCCTAGCCTTTTAGGGGTACAAACAATAGTAATTGGGGCCTAGTGTGGTTGTGTACGTGTGATATACATACACTTTTTTGGGATCATATTTTCTATTCCGCTATTTAATCAAAAACCTTTGGGGATCAGTTAAATTGGGGGATAGTCTGTGTTGGTACGTGTGAGAGAGATCCACCTTTCCAAGTTGTTGGGGTTCATCTCATACTTCTGAAGGTTTGAGGGTGCTGCCTGTTCCATACTCCCCCTACTCCTAGCCTTTTAGGGGTACAAACAATAGTAATTGGGGCCTAGTGTGGTTGTGTACGTGTGATATACATACACTTTTTTGGGATCATATTTTCTATTCCGCTATTTAATCAAAAACCTTTGGGGATCAGTTAAATTGGGGGATAGTCTGTGTTGGTACGTGTGAGAGAGATCCACCTTTCCAAGTTGTTGGGGTTCATCTCATACTTCTGAAGGTTTGAGGGTGCTGCCTGTTCCATACTCCCCCTACTCCTAGCCTTTTAGGGGTACAAACAATAGTAATTGGGGCCTAGTGTGGTTGTGTACGTGTGATATACATACACTTTTTTGGGATCATATTTTCTATTCCGCTATTTAATCAAAAACCTTTGGAGATCAGTTAAATTGGGGGATAGTCTGTGTTGGTACGTGTGAGAGAGATCCACCTTTCCAAGTTGTTGGGGTTCATCTCATACTTCTGAAGGTTTGAGGGTGCTGCCTGTTCCATACTCCCCCTACTCCTAGCCTTTTAGGGGTACAAACAATAGTAATTGGGGCCTAGTGTGGTTGTGTACGTGTGATATACATACACTTTTTTGGGATCATATTTTCTATTCCGCTATTTAATCAAAAACCTTTGGGGATCAGTTAAATTGGGGGATAGTCTGTGTTGGTACGTGTGAGAGAGATCCACCTTTCCAAGTTGTTGGGGTTCATCTCATACTTCTGAAGGTTTGAGGGTGCTGCCTGTTCCATACTCCCCCTACTCCTAGCCTTTTAGGGGTACAAACAATAGTAATTGGGGCCTAGTGTGGTTGTGTACGTGTGATATACATACACTTTTTTGGGATCATATTTTCTATTCCGCTATTTAATCAAAAACCTTTGGGGATCAGTTAAATTGGGGGATAGTCTGTGTTGGTACGTGTGAGAGAGATCCACCTTTCCAAGTTGTTGGGGTTCATCTCATACTTCTGAAGGTTTGAGGGTGCTGCCTGTTCCATACCCCCCCTACTCCTCATCTAGCCTTTTAGGGGTACAAACAATAGTAATTGGGGCCTAGTGTGGTTGTGTACGTGCGAGATACATACACTTTTTTTGATCATATTTCCTATTCCGCTATTCAATAAAAACCTTTGAGGATCAATTGAATTGCGGGATAGTCTGTGTCGGTACGTGTGAGAGAGATCCACCTTTCCAAGTTGTTGGGGTTCATCTCATACTTCTGAAGGTTTGAGGGTGCTGCCTGTTCCATACCCCCCCTACTCCTCATCTAGCCTTTTAGGGGTACAAACAATAGTAATTGGGGCCTAGTGTGGTTGTGTACGTGCGAGATACATACACTTTTTTTGATCATATTTCCTATTCCGCTATTCAATAAAAACCTTTGAGGATCAATTGAATTGCGGGATAGTCTGTGTCGGTACGTGTGAGAGAGATCCACCTTTCCAAGTTGTTGGGGTTCATCTCATACTTCTGAAGGTTTGAGGGTGCTGCCTGTTCCATACTCCCCCTACTCCTAGCCTTTTAGGGGTACAAACAATAGTAATTGGGGCCTAGTGTGGTTGTGTACGTGTGATATACATACACTTTTTTGGGATCATATTTTCTATTCCGCTATTTAATCAAAAACCTTTGGGGATCAGTTAAATTGGGGGATAGTCTGTGTTGGTACGTGTGAGAGAGATCCACCTTTCCAAGTTGTTGGGGTTCATCTCATACTTCTGAAGGTTTGAGGGTGCTGCCTGTTCCATACTCCCCCTACTCCTAGCCTTTTAGGGGTACAAACAATAGTAATTGGGGCCTAGTGTGGTTGTGTACGTGTGATATACATACACTTTTTTGGGATCATATTTTCTATTCTGCTATTTAATCAAAAACCTTTGGGGATCAGTTAAATTGGGGGATAGTCTGTGTTGGTACGTGTGAGAGAGATCCACCTTTCCAAGTTGTTGGGGTTCATCTCATACTTCTGAAGGTTTGAGGGTGCTGCCTGTTCCATACCCCCCCTACTCCTCATCTAGCCTTTTAGGGGTACAAACAATAGTAATTGGGGCCTAGTGTGGTTGTGTACGTGCGAGATACATACACTTTTTTTGATCATATTTCCTATTCCGCTATTCAATAAAAACCTTTGAGGATCAATTGAATTGCGGGATAGTCTGTGTCGGTACGTGTGAGAGAGATCCACCTTTCCAAGTTGTTGGGGTTCATCTCATACTTCCGGTTTGACGCACATCCCTTGCCTGGCGCATGTGCTGAATTTGGTGGTGCAGAGGTTCCTTAAAAACTACCCCGATATGTCAGAGCTGCTGCAGAAAGTGCGGGCCGTTTGTGCGCACTTTCGGCGTTCTCACCCTGCTGCTGCTCGCCTGGCAGCGCTGCAGCGTAACTTCGGCCTTCCCGCTCACCGCCTCATATGTGACGTGCCCACAAGGTGGAACTCCACCTTGCACATGCTGGAAAGACTGTGCGAGCAGCAGCAGGCCATAGTGGAGTTTCAGCTGCAGCACGCACGCGTGAGTCGCTCTGCGGAACAGCACCACTTCACCACCAATAACTGGGCCTCCATGCGAGACCTGTGTGCCTTGTTGCGCTGTTTTGAGTACTCCACCAACATGGCCAGTGGCAATGACGCCGTTCTCAGCTTAACTATCCCACTTCTATGCCTCCTTGAAAAAACAATTCGGGCGATGATGGAAGAGGATGTGGCACAGGATGAGGAGGAGGAGGAGGATGAAGAGGTAACATTTCCAAGGCTTTCAGGGCAGTCATTCGCAAGGGGCTCCGAGGGTGGGTTCCTGCACACGCAAACGCCAGGGACGCAATTGTCCAGCAGGGGCACAGTTCTGGAGGATGAGGAGGATGAGGAGGAGGAGGAGCTGGAGGAGGAGATGGAACCATGTTCACAGCAGGGTGGCACCCAGGCCAGCTCATGGCCATCACTGGTGCGTGGCTGGGGGGATACAGAGGACACGGACCATACACCTCCCACAGAGGACAGCCTTTCGTTGCCTCTGGGCAGCCTGGCACACATGAGCGATTACATGCTGCAGTGTCTCCACAACGACCGCCGAGTTGCCCACATTCTAACTTGTGCTGATTACTGGGTGGCCACGCTGCTGGATCCCCGTTACAAGGACAACGTACCGTCCTTAATTCACTCACTGGAGCGCGATCGCAAGATGCGCGAGTACAAGCGCACGCTGGTAGACGCCATGCTGCTGGCATTCCCATCTGACAGCGGGGCCACAGTGGAAGCACAAGGCAGAGGAGGAGGAGGAGGAGGAGGTCGCCAACGCAACCAGGGCACCGCCAGCACCTCAGAAGGCAGGGTTAGCATGGCCGAAATGTGGAAAAGCTTTGTCAGCACGCCACAACAAACAGCAGCACCAGCAGCTCAGATGGAACGTCTTAGCAGGAGGCAGCATTTTACCAACATGGTGGAGCAGTATGTGTGCACACGCCTACATGTAGTGAATGACGGGTCTGCCCCCTTCAACTTCTGGGTCTCCAAATTGGGCACATGGCCTGAGCTTGCCCTTTACGCCTTGGAGGTGCTGGCGTGCCCTGCAGCCAGTGTATTATCTGAACGGGTATTTAGCACGGCTGGGGGCGTTATAACAGACAAGCGCAGCCGCCTGTCCAGAGACAATGTGGACAAGCTCACGTTCATTAAAATGAACCAGGCATGGATCCCACGGGACTTTTCCGTACCTTATGCAGAATAGCAATGGATACCGACCTTACCCACCCATTGTTCCATTTTTGCTCTTTCTCACTCTTTTGGGGTGTACCCTCATTTAAAATTTGTGAAAAGAAGCAGTGTTGGCTACCTCGTCCTCCTCCTCAGGGCCAGATTAATGTAGGGGCTATTGGAGCTGCAGCTCCAGGCCCCTACCTTTTATATAGGCCCCGGGTTGGCCATATTCACTGTTACCGCTCTTCTGTCACTTGTAAACACAGAAGTCTGGCTTCTATGCTCGCTTCCCCAGGCAGCACCCTCAGAACCTCCCCACACAGCGTGAAGGCCGGACAAGGAGGGACAGTTGGCGATGCATGGATGTGTTTATGGGCTTCAGAGACAGCATCCCATGTTGAATTAGGCATGCATGGCTGCACCCTTCCTCCTCTGGGTGCATGGCAAGGCACGGCCCTAAGGCCCTTCAAAATCCTCAGCACCAAGCCCATGATGCTGTTAATCCGGCCCTGGTCCTCCTCCACCGCCGCTTCCACCTACACCGCCCATAGGTGTGCGCAGCCTATTGCATTAAGGTGTGCACCCCAAAGTTGAAATACACATGCATGTGTTTGCCAGCAGGGAGAGTAATGTATCGGGGCCATGTACCTGTAGGCAAGGAGAAATAGAGCAGAGCAGGTCCCAGGGAGATCTTTCCCATCTCCTCACTGGCAATGCTATGTGCCCTAGGTGATTAGGGTGTGCCCAGGCACACCCAGCACACCCTGTGCGCACGCCTATGTCACCGCCACATCCACCACCACCTCAACCTCCCTCCTACTCCATATGGGCCTCGTCCTTCAGAGATGAAGAAGAACATTGTTTTATTTTTCTGTTTTTTTTTGTTGTTTTAAGTTATTTCCCTATCCACATTTGTTTGCAGAGCACTTGCCATGCTCTTAATTACGTTTTGCTGCCATTTGCAGCACTCTAGCCCTTTCCTTTGGTGTTTTAGAGCCATTTTAGTGCCTTAAAGTTCGGGTCCCCATTGACTTCAATGGGGTTCGGTGTCCGGGAAAAGTTCGGTAAAAGTCCGGGACACGGACCCGGACTTTTTTTTAAAGTTCGGCCGAACCCGTCGAACACGGACATCTAGGTGTCCGCTCAACCCTAATAAAGAGGAATAAGGATTCTGTATATTCATTAGAGGAGTAGGATTATACACTAATATGAGAATTAATATTATATGGTGGGATGTAGAATTATTATGTAGAGGGTTGATTAAAAACAGAAGGAAAGAATATATATAAGGGTTTAGACCTATTAGAGGGAATAAGGAAAATTTAAAAATTTAAAAAGGACTACCAATTGGATAAAAAGCAGTTAACATCTACGTCTACATTCAGTCCTTTGGGTTTAAGTGTCTCCAAACGATGGATCCACTGAGTTTCATTTTGTGACACTGCTTTTTTCAAGTTGCCCCCCCTCCAGTGGGGTTCTATTTTATCTATAGCACAAAAAGACAGAAGTGTAGGGTCACTATGGTGGAACAATTTGAAATGGTGGGAAAGACTGTGGTTTTTAAACCCTTTCTTTATATTGGAGACATGTTCTCTCAATCTTACCTTCAATTCCCTAGTAGTCCTTCCCACATACTGTAGTCCACATGGACAAGAGAGAAGATAAGTCACATGTGTGGATGAACAGGTTATAAATTTATTAATTTTGTACATTTTACCATTAAAAGATGATTTAAAATCCATATTTTTCCTTTTTCTAAACCTAGAAGTGCGGCAGATCATACATCTGCCACAGCTAAAGAACCCATTCTGATCCCAGAATGTGCCTATTTTTTTAGGTGGGTTAACCACGTTATGTGCTAATTGTAATCTGAGGGTTTTGGGCTTAGTATAAATGAACTGTGGTTTAGATGGAAGTAGAGTTCTAAGAACATTATCTTTCAATAGAAGGTGCCAGTGCTTTTTTAAAATCTTCTCCATTTGGGTATGCTGTCTTGAAAAGCTGGTGAGGAATGCCATACTGTAATTTCTATTATTCTTTTCTTTTTTCTTGAATAAGTCCTTTCGTTCAATATTTTTGACTTTTTTCTTGATTTTCTCCAAATCTCTTTTCTTATATCCCTTTTCATGGAACTTATTTATGATTACTTCTGCTTGTTCTTCGTAATCACTTTCTTTGTCACAATTCCTTCTTATCCTCATTAGTTGACTGCTAGGAATTGTATTAAGCCATCTGGGATGGTGGCAGCTGCCTATGGGAATGTAGCCATTGGCATCCACTTCTTTAAAATAGGTTTTGGTAAAAAGTTGGTTAAAATCTTTAAAAATGCAAAGATCTAAAAAAATTGATGCCTTCCAAACTGTTGCCTTCCAAACTTCCAATCGCAGTGGCGATTTTGGCTCTGAGGAAGAGGGTCCTCCCTCGAAACGCGTAAGCCATGTCAGGTTTTGAGGACGCCATCACACTATCCAGCAGTAGAGAAGTGTCCTGGAAGCGAGCGGTGCCCATTTCCTATATGCTTGTTCATATGCTACGTTTGTGAGTATATTGTACGCTCCCCTTCTTTGCTTTTAATGAACTTTTAAGTGGTAATGCACAAGGTCGGTGCACCCTTCTCTTGTTGTTTTCTGGTATATAAAATTATAAAGAAGGTTGAGACCGGCGCTACCTTTAAAGTGCTAATGTGCCAAATAAAAAAATAAATAGTGTATAAGTAAAGTGCTGAAGTGTATTATTTATTTAAAGTGCTCATATTCTGAGTGATAACGGGTTGGGTATTGCAACATTTATCATAAGTGCTAGTGCCAGAAAAAAACTTGAAAAAAGAAACCAAACCCGGTGCTTTTATTCAAAATAATAATGTGTATTACAGTGATAAAGTGTGGAAGTTTACATAAATGACATATACATAAACGGTGCTTATTTTATTGGAAAAAATGACTGTAAATAATCCCTGTTATTATTACGTGCTGTGATCATAAAGTGATGTGAAACTTTCCATATATATGCAAGAAAATGAATAAATTAAATAAATTAGTAAGTCCTCTTTAGTGGAGAAATGAAAAAACAGGTGTTGAACAAAGAAAAAGTAGAGCACGGATTGCAAACACCACTATAGCCACTAGGTGTCGCACCCGGCCAATATACCACCTGTGTATCGATAGGGACCAATATGGAATCCTGGGGTTCCCTCACCACGGTCTCTCCTCGTCCGGAGTACCTCAGGATATAAAAAGAGAGAGAGAGGGGGACCCCTTGGTGCGATGTATAGTGCCAATCTTTTAAATGGCGAGGTAGTAACTCACGGTTAGGCTGTCCTCGATCAGTAAAGAGTAGCCGGGAAGCTTCCGCGTTCCACGGCCCAAGCTCCAAATACCGGAAGTGACGTAGTGACGTAAGACTCCACCCTACGCGTTTCGTAATGCAACGTCTACTGGAGCGGCGTCAACATATCGGGCTCCCGGTGTTAAATAGCCGCACTGTCTCCTAGGTAACCAAATGGCTTCCGCCGCCATATTGGTGCTCTCGGACCCGAAGCCGGACGGAGGACACCTTTAGCCTCACTGCAATGCCGGCGTTTTTGGGAGTGGCAGCTTTCATCATTTCGGGGACAGCCAATACCGATCAAGGTGTGTATGTGAACTTGCGAATCATGCGAAAAAATAAAAATAAAAATAAAAATAAAAATAGTTTTATTTCAAAAAATTCTTCTCCGCAATGAAAAGGGAAATAAAAACAAAAACTTTATTTAAAAATGGCGACAATGGAACTATCTGATAGCCAGACTAATAACCAATTCCATGGAATATATACCACTTCTCTCTGCAGGCCCATTCTGATATTCAGTGTGCAAAGGGGAACAGCCAAAGGGCATGTCAGAAAGGTTTTCTTAAATAACAGGGTAATACTGGATGGTTAATGATTTAAAATTTGTATATAAAGAGTAAAAAAATTATATTGATAAAAGTAAAGATGAAAAACAAAAATTATAAAATATGATAAAATAATTTATATTGAGATAATGTCTATTCATTGGAGTTCTTCTGATCTAATGTTCGTGTTGTTGTTGCTTCGGATGTATTCCTAAATGTTTAAACGGGATCAACCATATTATCCAATTTACATATTTTAGTCATGTTGATTTTATATTGATGCTGGATGAGAAGGCTTATTCCTATTCGTCATTAAGCTTGAATAAAAATTTCACGCATTTATTTTTTGTTTGATTTTATATTGATGCTGGATGAGAACGCTTATTCCTGTTCCTCTTTATGCTGAATAAAAAATTCCACAAAAAGTTTTCACGTATTTATTTTCCATTTGCACCATGCTGCTTGGCAAAAAATATAAAAAATATATAGTTCAATGGTTTTTAAAATCATTTCTTATATTCAAAATTATATGTTGAGGTTGGACAAAAGGGCTCCTCAGGATTATTGTTCTTTTGTGGTCTTTTTTGAGAGGCAATTTTCTTTCATATGTGTATATATATATACACGTGTAGTGCGGGTGACCCCAAATATATATACAGTTGCTAGATAGAACAATTTATTCCACTAGGAGAAAGTTTTTTTTGTGTTTTTTTGCTTATAGCGCTTATTTACCGTATGGTGATAATATTTAAGGCAGAAAATATGTTGCTGGGAGTTTGCTTACGGGCAATGTAAAAATATACAATAAAAATGCAGATATGCTTAAAGATATAAAATACAAATATCCAGGAATTAAAAACCAAAAAACGATTATTATGGTTCTCCATAAGAAAAAGATAAAAATAATTTTTTAAAATTATGTAAGAGGTATGAAATTTAATTAATATAGGAAATTGGATAAAAACTTAAAACCTCTAAAAACTTTTTATAAGATGGGAATCCTTTAAAATCCTATTACAAACCTTTTCTTAAAAATTGGGTACTAAAAAGGAAGGATTTTTTTAAAAGGATTTTTTAAAAGGATTTTTTTAAAAAGGAACTCTTTGAAAAGATAAAAGGTGGAGGGGGGGGGGGAGTTCAAGATAAAGGATAAAATATATATAAAATTGTGGATTAGATGTCTGTTATAAAACAGTTTAGATCTATATCTACATTCAACCCATCAGGGCGAAGGGATCTCATCAGAAAAATCCACTTAGTTTCGTTTCTTGATATCATCCTTTTGTTGTTTCCTCCTCTCCAATCCCCTTTAATTTTGTCAATTCCATAGAAAATTAAGCCAGATGGGTTTTTTGCATGTTTTTCTTTAAAATGTCTTGAAAGGTTATGTTTGTCGAACCCCTTTTTAATATTTTTTATATGTTCCCTAATTCTTACATATAGGGGACGAGTTGTTCTGCCTATATATTGTAAATGACAGGGGCATTCGATGACATAGGTTACATGTGTACTATTGCAGGTGATGGTTTCCCTTATTTTATACTCTACACCTGTGGTGTGAGATTTAAATCTATCAGTCTTCCTTGGTTGATGTCTATTATTCCTACAAGGAAGGCAGTTCCGACACCTAAAAAAACCATTAATGTTTGTAGGCAATTTTATTGTTTTTGGGGGATTCACCACGTTGTGTACCACCTTGTCTCTCAGTGTAGGTGCTCTCCTGTATACAAAGGATGGTTTATTAGGCAAAATTTTCTTGAGTGTCCTGTCCGCTGTAAGAATGGGCCAATATTTCTTGATTATTTTCTCCACATCTTTATGCTGCCTATTATAGCCAGTAATAAAGGCAAATTCATGTTTGTTATGTTTGGCTTTTTTCCTCCCATTTTCTTTTATCAGATCCTTTCTATCAGTGTTCTTTATCATGTTCTTTAAAATTTCCAGGTTTTTCTTTTTGTATCCTTTTTCCACAAACCTTTGTATAAGGGCATCTGCTTGTGTGTTAAAATCTTGAATATTACTGCAGTTTCTCCGTATGCGTAATAGTTGCCCTTTCGGGATGTTGCCCAACCACTGTGGGTGGTGGCAGCTTCTAATTGGAATATATCCATTCTTGTCTGTTTTTTTAAAAAAGGTCTTACTCGCCAATTTCCCATCCTGTTTAAAAAGTTCCAAATCTAAAAAAGCCACTTTACGGTTATCCCAATTTCCTGTAAACGTAATTCCATAAGCATTTGCGCTGATTTCATCAAAAAAGTTTTGTAATGATTCCATATCTCCTCTCCATATCAGAATAATATCATCTATATACCTCTGGTAATACTTTAAATTTGGCCTTTCCACACTGAAAACTTGCTCCTCTTCCCATTTTTGCATGAAGATATTAGCGACGCTGGGGGCATACTTTGCCCCCATAGCTACTCCTTTCGTTTGGCCATAGTATCTTCCTTTATACCAGAAGTAATTCGAGTTCATTGCCATTTTCAGACCTTCTAAAATAAAGTGCACCTGTGCATGTTTTAGATCTGTGTTTTTAAAAAGGGCCCACTCTACGCTATCCAGCCCATCTTGTTGTACTATATTAGTATATAGCGAATTTACGTCAATGGTGACAAGGATATCTTCATCCCTAATTTCCAACTTCTGAATATCCAATAATAGTTGTTTGCTGTCTCTGAGGTACGATTTACCTTTAGGTACCAGGGGTTGTAAGAATTTGTCCAGATACTCTCCTAATCGAGAGTGGACAGAATTAATGCCACTCACTATGGGGCGCCCTGGTGGTTTCTCTTCATTTTTATGTATTTTGGGTAAATAATATATGACTGGTGTTTTTGCAGCTTCCAAATGTAGATATTTTGCCTCTTTACTATTTAAAATGCCCAAGTCTTTTCCTTTCTTAATATATGTTTTCAGATTTTTTTCGTATTTCTTTTTGGGGTCCCCAGGGAGTTTTTTGTATGTGTCTTCCGCACTGAGGAGATGCTCCATTTCGTCCTCATAATCTTTTTGGTTTAGGATGACCAGACCTCCTCCCTTGTCAGCTGGTCTGATAACAATTCCTTTCTTTTTTTCAAGTTTTTTGATCGTATTCCAAATATCTTTTTCTTTTCTATTTTTTATCTTTAAAGCTCTAATTTCTTCTTCCACCATCCTTTTAAAAACTTCTAAATTTTCATTATAGGGATTTTTTGGGTTGAAAGTCGACCTGTTTTTAAGTGCAGTGTGCCTAAATCCAGTATTTTCTGAAGGATTTCCATTCTCACCTTTAATTTCAAAAAATGTTTTGATATTAATCTTGCGTATATACTTTTGCAGGTCTATGTAGGCCTCGAATTTGTCCAAATTTTTATCCGGCGCATACTTAAGGCCTAAATCCAGAAGCCTCAGTTCATCATCATCAAAGGTAATGCTGCTTAGGTTAAAAATTCCTTTTCCTATTGTTCTCTCCTTCTTTTTCTTAGACCCCCCTCGTTTGCCCCTTGGCCTCCGTTTCCTCCATATTCGTAGAACCTCTGGGGATCCTCTCTCCTGTGCGAATCGTATCCTCCTTGTCTTGGGGGGCCTTGATGATTTTCCCGTTGGGGCCTTTCTCTGTCTTCCCTCCAATTTATGTGTTGATTCCCTTGTGGTCTGTGGGGTCCTCTCGGGCCCCCTTGGTACTGTCCCTGTCTCCAGGGTTGGTGCCAACCATTGTTCCTCCATTGGCCTTGATGTCCTTGAGGGCCTCCTCTGGGTGGTCTTCCCCTGTTCCCCCTGGGAAAAAAACCCCTTCTGGGAGGAGGTCCTCTGTTGTTGTAATGGTCATCTGAGTATTGTCTTGGGGGAGGTCCCCTATTTTCGTAATGGTCATCTGAGTAGTGTCTTAAGGGAGAGAACCTATTGTATGTGTCAATGCGATTATGGGAATTATATGGTGTTCTGTTTTCCGAATATGCATTATCTCTGTGATCAGTATAAATTGGTCTTTGTTCCAGGGATCTTTCTCCATTTGTTCTTCCTCCGTTTGCTGGCGTTCTGGGAGTTCTGGGGGTTCTAGGGGTTGCAGGTGTTCCGACTTCCATCCAAGAATCCTCATCATCTTCTCCCATTTCAGAAGGTTCCCTGGAGTCCAAGTGGATAGGATCCACACTAGCTCCTAGCCCATTATATAGTTCATCTGATTGCCATTTATATACATCTTTATTCCTGTAGTCCAAGATGTCCCTTTTATACTTCTTCTGTTTCTTAGCTTGTATTGTCTTGTCATACTTTTGTATGGCATCCTGAAGTGCTTTCTCTTTATTCTTGTACTCTGTTGTGTCCGCATATGGTGCTAGCTGTTCTTTAAGTTGTATGATAGTGCTTTCAATTTTTTTAAGTTTGAATTGTCTCCTTTTAATAAGCATCAATAGGAGTTCCTTCTCGCACTTATTAAAAAAGGCATACCATTGGTCCAGGAGGGTTGGGTCTGTGATATGATCATTGGGGGAGATATCCCACCTCAGTCTCCTAGGTGTTATTTCTTCCTTTGTGTATTTTTCCAAGGTTACTATATCCCACCAGACCCGTAGCTGCTTTTCCATGTTGTGTTTTAATTGCTTAAAAAGAACCCTCCATGTCCTGTCTCTGTATAATGGTATCCTGATCAAAAATTTCTTCCACATTCACTGCTCTAGAGGTCATGTATTTAAAAATCTCCATTCTGCTGCTAGGTCTTGATGAAGTCACCAAGGTGTCTTCGCAAGAGATGTTTTATGCAGGAGGTGACCAGCGCTATGGAGTTTATAATAAATACAAAAAAAGGACCTAAGGTGTAAGCTGCCAACAACCAACCCTGAAAGGGTTAAAAGTGATAAAATTATAAAGAAGGTTGAGACCGGCGCTACCTTTAAAGTGCTAATGTGCCAAATAAAAAAATAAATAGTGTATAAGTAAAGTGCTGAAGTGTATTATTTATTTAAAGTGCTCATATTCTGAGTGATAACGGGTTGGGTATTGCAACATTTATCATAAGTGCTAGTGCCAGAAAAAAACTTGAAAAAAGAAACCAAACCCGGTGCTTTTATTCAAAATAATAATGTGTATTACAGTGATAAAGTGTGGAAGTTTACATAAATGACATATACATAAACGGTGCTTATTTTATTGGAAAAAATGACTGTAAATAATCCCTGTTATTATTACGTGCTGTGATCATAAAGTGATGTGAAACTTTCCATATATATGCAAGAAAATGAATAAATTAAATAAATTAGTAAGTCCTCTTTAGTGGAGAAATGAAAAAACAGGTGTTGAACAAAGAAAAAGTAGAGCACGGATTGCAAACACCACTATAGCCACTAGGTGTCGCACCCGGCCAATATACCACCTGTGTATCGATAGGGACCAATATGGAATCCTGGGGTTCCCTCACCACGGTCTCTCCTCGTCCGGAGTACCTCAGGATATAAAAAGAGAGAGAGAGGGGGACCCCTTGGTGCGATGTATAGTGCCAATCTTTTAAATGGCGAGGTAGTAACTCACGGTTAGGCTGTCCTCGATCAGTAAAGAGTAGCCGGGAAGCTTCAGCGTTCCACGGCCCAAGCTCCAAATACCGGAAGTGACGTAGTGACGTAAGACTCCACCCTACGCGTTTCGTAATGCAACGTCTACTGGAGCGGCGTCAACATATCGGGCTCCCGGTGTTAAATAGCCGCACTGTCTCCTAGGTAACCAAATGGCTTCCGCCGCCATATTGGTGCTCTCGGACCCGAAGCCGGACGGAGGACACCTTTAGCCTCACTGCAATGCCGGCGTTTTTGGGAGTGGCAGCTTTCATCATTTCGGGGACAGCCAATACCGATCAAGGTGTGTATGTGAACTTGCGAATCATGCGAAAAAATAAAAATAAAAATAAAAATAGTTTTATTTCAAAAAATTCTTCTCCGCAATGAAAAGGGAAATAAAAACAAAAACTTTATTTAAAAATGGCGACAATGGAACTATCTGATAGCCAGACTAATAACCAATTCCATGGAATATATACCACTTCTCTCTGCACTCCATGGAATATATACCACTTCTTCTCACTCAGAATATGAGCACTTTAAATAAATAATACACTTCAGCACTTTACTTATACACTATTTATTTTTTTATTTGGCACATTAGCACTTTAAAGGTAGCGCCGGTCTCAACCTTCTTTATAATTTTATCACTTTTAACCCTTTCAGGGTTGGTTGTTGGCAGCTTACACCTTAGGTCCTTTTTTTGTATTTATTATAAACTCCATAGCGCTGGTCACCTCCTGCATAAAACATCTCTTGCGAAGACACCTTGGTGACTTCATCAAGACCTAGCAGCAGAATGGAGATTTTTAAATACATGACCTCTAGAGCAGTGAATGTGGAAGAAATTTTTGATCAGGATACCATTATACAGAGACAGGACATGGAGGGTTCTTTTAAGCAATTAAAACACAACATGGAAAAGCAGCTACAGGTCTGGTGGGATATAGTAACCTTGGAAAAATACACAAAGGAAGAAATAACACCTAGGAGACTGAGGTGGGATATCTCCCCCAATGATCATATCACAGACCCAACCCTCCTGGACCAATGGTATGCCTTTTTTAATAAGTGCGAGAAGGAACTCCTATTGATGCTTATTAAAAGGAGACAATTCAAACTTAAAAAAATTGAAAGCACTATCATACAACTTAAAGAACAGCTAGCACCATATGCGGACACAACAGAGTACAAGAATAAAGAGAAAGCACTTCAGGATGCCATACAAAAGTATGACAAGACAATACAAGCTAAGAAACAGAAGAAGTATAAAAGGGACATCTTGGACTACAGGAATAAAGATGTATATAAATGGCAATCAGATGAACTATATAATGGGCTAGGAGCTAGTGTGGATCCTATCCACTTGGACTCCAGGGAACCTTCTGAAATGGGAGAAGATGATGAGGATTCTTGGATGGAAGTCGGAACACCTGCAACCCCTAGAACCCCCAGAACTCCCAGAACGCCAACAAACGGAGGAAGAACAAATGGAGAAAGATCCCTGGAACAAAGACCAATTTATACTGATCACAGAGATAATGCATATTCGGAAAACAGAACACCATATAATTCCCATAATCGCATTGACACATACAATAGGTTCTCTCCCTTAAGACACTACTCAGATGACCATTACGAAAATAGGGGACCTCCCCCAAGACAATACTCAGATGACCATTACAACAACAGAGGACCTCCTCCCAGAAGGGGTTTTTTTCCCAGGGGGAACAGGGGAAGACCACCCAGAGGAGGCCCTCAAGGACATCAAGGCCAATGGAGGAACAATGGTTGGCACCAACCCTGGAGACAGGGACAGTACCAAGGGGGCCCGAGAGGACCCCACAGACCACAAGGGAATCAACACATAAATTGGAGGGAAGACAGAGAAAGGCCCCAACGGGAAAATCATCAAGGCCCCCCAAGACAAGGAGGATACGATTCGCACAGGAGAGAGGATCCCCAGAGGTTCTACGAATATGGAGGAAACGGAGGCCAAGGGGCAAACGAGGGGGGTCTAAGAAAAAGAAGGAGAGAACAATAGGAAAAGGAATTTTTAACCTAAGCAGCATTACCTTTGATGATGATGAACTGAGGCTTCTGGATTTAGGCCTTAAGTATGCGCCGGATAAAAATTTGGACAAATTCGAGGCCTACATAGACCTGCAAAAGTATATACGCAAGATTAATATCAAAAAATTTTTTGAAATTAAAGGTGAGAATGGAAATCCTTCAGAAAATACTGGATTTAGGCACACTGCACTTAAAAACAGGTCGACTTTCAACCCAAAAAATCCCTATAATGAAAATTTAGAAGTTTTTAAAAGGATGGTGGAAGAAGAAATTAGAGCTTTAAAGATAAAAAATAGAAAAGAAAAAGATATTTGGAATACGATCAAAAAACTTGAAAAAAAGAAAGGAATTGTTATCAGACCAGCTGACAAGGGAGGAGGTCTGGTCATCCTAAACCAAAAAGATTATGAGGACGAAATGGAGCATCTCCTCAGTGCGGAAGACACATACAAAAAACTCCCTGGGGACCCCAAAAAGAAATACGAAAAAAATCTGAAAACATATATTAAGAAAGGAAAAGACTTGGGCATTTTAAATAGTAAAGAGGCAAAATATCTACATTTGGAAGCTGCAAAAACACCAGTCATATATTATTTACCCAAAATACATAAAAATGAAGAGAAACCACCAGGGCGCCCCATAGTGAGTGGCATTAATTCTGTCCACTCTCGATTAGGAGAGTATCTGGACAAATTCTTACAACCCCTGGTACCTAAAGGTAAATCGTACCTCAGAGACAGCAAACAACTATTATTGGATATTCAGAAGTTGGAAATTAGGGATGAAGATATCCTTGTCACCATTGACGTAAATTCGCTATATACTAATATAGTACAACAAGATGGGCTGGATAGCGTAGAGTGGGCCCTTTTTAAAAACACAGATCTAAAACATGCACAGGTGCACTTTATTTTAGAAGGTCTGAAAATGGCAATGAACTCGAATTACTTCTGGTATAAAGGAAGATACTATGGCCAAACGAAAGGAGTAGCTATGGGGGCAAAGTATGCCCCCAGCGTCGCTAATATCTTCATGCAAAAATGGGAAGAGGAGCAAGTTTTCAGTGTGGAAAGGCCAAATTTAAAGTATTACCAGAGGTATATAGATGATATTATTCTGATATGGAGAGGAGATATGGAATCATTACAAAACTTTTTTGATGAAATCAGCGCAAATGCTTATGGAATTACGTTTACAGGAAATTGGGATAACCGTAAAGTGGCTTTTTTAGATTTGGAACTTTTTAAACAGGATGGGAAATTGGCGAGTAAGACCTTTTTTAAAAAAACAGACAAGAATGGATATATTCCAATTAGAAGCTGCCACCACCCACAGTGGTTGGGCAACATCCCGAAAGGGCAACTATTACGCATACGGAGAAACTGCAGTAATATTCAAGATTTTAACACACAAGCAGATGCCCTTATACAAAGGTTTGTGGAAAAAGGATACAAAAAGAAAAACCTGGAAATTTTAAAGAACATGATAAAGAACACTGATAGAAAGGATCTGATAAAAGAAAATGGGAGGAAAAAAGCCAAACATAACAAACATGAATTTGCCTTTATTACTGGCTATAATAGGCAGCATAAAGATGTGGAGAAAATAATCAAGAAATATTGGCCCATTCTTACAGCGGACAGGACACTCAAGAAAATTTTGCCTAATAAACCATCCTTTGTATACAGGAGAGCACCTACACTGAGAGACAAGGTGGTACACAACGTGGTGAATCCCCCAAAAACAATAAAATTGCCTACAAACATTAATGGTTTTTTTAGGTGTCGGAACTGCCTTCCTTGTAGGAATAATAGACATCAACCAAGGAAGACTGATAGATTTAAATCTCACACCACAGGTGTAGAGTATAAAATAAGGGAAACCATCACCTGCAATAGTACACATGTAACCTATGTCATCGAATGCCCCTGTCATTTACAATATATAGGCAGAACAACTCGTCCCCTATATGTAAGAATTAGGGAACATATAAAAAATATTAAAAAGGGGTTCGACAAACATAACCTTTCAAGACATTTTAAAGAAAAACATGCAAAAAACCCATCTGGCTTAATTTTCTATGGAATTGACAAAATTAAAGGGGATTGGAGAGGAGGAAACAACAAAAGGATGATATCAAGAAACGAAACTAAGTGGATTTTTCTGATGAGATCCCTTCGCCCTGATGGGTTGAATGTAGATATAGATCTAAACTGTTTTATAACAGACATCTAATCCACAATTTTATATATATTTTATCCTTTATCTTGAACTCCCCCCCCCCCCTCCACCTTTTATCTTTTCAAAGAGTTCCTTTTTAAAAAAATCCTTTTAAAAAATCCTTTTAAAAAAATCCTTCCTTTTTAGTACCCAATTTTTAAGAAAAGGTTTGTAATAGGATTTTAAAGGATTCCCATCTTATAAAAAGTTTTTAGAGGTTTTAAGTTTTTATCCAATTTCCTATATTAATTAAATTTCATACCTCTTACATAATTTTAAAAAATTATTTTTATCTTTTTCTTATGGAGAACCATAATAATCGTTTTTTGGTTTTTAATTCCTGGATATTTGTATTTTATATCTTTAAGCATATCTGCATTTTTATTGTATATTTTTACATTGCCCGTAAGCAAATATTTTCTGCCTTAAATATTATCACCATACGGTAAATAATCGCTATAAGCAAAAAAACACAAAAAAAACTTTCTCCTAGTGGAATAAATTGTTCTATCTAGCAACTGTATATATATTTGGGGTCACCCGCACTACACGTGTATATATATATACACACATGAAAGAAAATTGCCTCTCAAAAAAGACCACAAAAGAACAATAATCCTGAGGAGCCCTTTTGTCCAACCTCAACATATAATTTTGAATATAAGAAATGATTTTAAAAACCATTGAACTATATATTTTTTATATTTTTTGCCAAGCAGCATGGTGCAAATGGAAAATAAATACGTGAAAACTTTTTGTGGAATTTTTTATTCAGCATAAAGAGGAACAGGAATAAGCGTTCTCATCCAGCATCAATATAAAATCAAACAAAAAATAAATGCGTGAAATTTTTATTCAAGCTTAATGACGAATAGGAATAAGCCTTCTCATCCAGCATCAATATAAAATCAACATGACTAAAATATGTAAATTGGATAATATGGTTGATCCCGTTTAAACATTTAGGAATACATCCGAAGCAACAACAACACGAACATTAGATCAGAAGAACTCCAATGAATAGACATTATCTCAATATAAATTATTTTATCATATTTTATAATTTTTGTTTTTCATCTTTACTTTTATCAATATAATTTTTTTACTCTTTATATACAAATTTTAAATCATTAACCATCCAGTATTACCCTGTTATTTAAGAAAACCTTTCTGACATGCCCTTTGGCTGTTCCCCTTTGCACACTGAATATCAGAATGGGCCTGCAGAGAGAAGTGGTATATATTCCATGGAATTGGTTATTAGTCTGGCTATCAGATAGTTCCATTGTCGCCATTTTTAAATAAAGTTTTTGTTTTTATTTCCCTTTTCATTGCGGAGAAGAATTTTTTGAAATAAAACTATTTTTATTTTTATTTTTATTTTTATTTTTTCGCATGATTCGCAAGTTCACATACACACCTTGATCGGTATTGGCTGTCCCCGAAATGATGAAAGCTGCCACTCCCAAAAACGCCGGCATTGCAGTGAGGCTAAAGGTGTCCTCCGTCCGGCTTCGGGTCCGAGAGCACCAATATGGCGGCGGAAGCCATTTGGTTACCTAGGAGACAGTGCGGCTATTTAACACCGGGAGCCCGATATGTTGACGCCGCTCCAGTAGACGTTGCATTACGAAACGCGTAGGGTGGAGTCTTACGTCACTACGTCACTTCCGGTATTTGGAGCTTGGGCCGTGGAACGCGGAAGCTTCCCGGCTACTCTTTACTGATCGAGGACAGCCTAACCGTGAGTTACTACCTCGCCATTTAAAAGATTGGCACTATACATCGCACCAAGGGGTCCCCCTCTCTCTCTCTTTTTATATCCTGAGGTACTCCGGACGAGGAGAGACCGTGGTGAGGGAACCCCAGGATTCCATATTGGTCCCTATCGATACACAGGTGGTATATTGGCCGGGTGCGACACCTAGTGGCTATAGTGGTGTTTGCAATCCGTGCTCTACTTTTTCTTTGTTCAACACCTGTTTTTTCATTTCTCCACTAAAGAGGACTTACTAATTTATTTAATTTATTCATTTTCTTGCATATATATGGAAAGTTTCACATCACTTTATGATCACAGCACGTAATAATAACAGGGATTATTTACAGTCATTTTTTCCAATAAAATAAGCACCGTTTATGTATATGTCATTTATGTAAACTTCCACACTTTATCACTGTAATACACATTATTATTTTGAATAAAAGCACCGGGTTTGGTTTCTTTTTTCAAGTTTTTTTCTGGCACTAGCACTTATGATAAATGTTGCAATACCCAACCCGTTATCACTCAGAATATGAGCACTTTAAATAAATAATACACTTCAGCACTTTACTTATACACTATTTATTTTTTTATTTGGCACATTAGCACTTTAAAGGTAGCGCCGGTCTCAACCTTCTTTATAATTTTATCACTTTTAACCCTTTCAGGGTTGGTTGTTGGCAGCTTACACCTTAGGTCCTTTTTTTGTATTTATTATAAACTCCATAGCGCTGGTCACCTCCTGCATAAAACATTTCTGGTATATAGACTTCTCCCTAGCCAATTAACAAAACATGAACTCAATCTTTGCCCAAGATTAAGATTTGTTACAAAGAGACAGCTAGGTGACATATCTGAGAATAGCTTAAAGTGGTTGTAATGGCAAAATTAATTTTACCTTCATGCATTCTAACCTCCTTGCAGATGCCGCCCAGCCCCCTCCTAATACTCACCTGATCCCCCTCCCAATCCAGCGATCTCCACGAGAGCATCCACTGACTTTCAGTCTTGATTGGCTTTTGGCAGCAGCGATAGCCATTGGCTCCGTGTGTGAATGGACACACAGAGCCAAAGGTCGGGAGCACGCCTGCTTTGTTGCCCCCAACAGCAAGCTGCCTGCTGTGGGGGCATCCAGAAGGATGGAGTAGCCAGGAGAGCCGCCATGGGACCCAATAATAGGAGGATCTGGGCTGCTCTGTGCAAAACCACTACACAGAGGTGGTAAGTATGACATGTTTGTTATTTTAGAAAAAAAAACAAGGCTTTAACCACTTTAGCCCCAGCCCTATTTCGGACACTTTTTGTTCACAAGTTAAAACCAGTATTTTTTCCTAGAAAACTACTTAGAACCCCCAAACATTATATATATTTTTTTAGCAAAGACTCTGGAGAATAAAATGTCGGTCATTGCAAAATTTTTTGTCACGCGGTATTTGCGCAGCGGTCTTTAAAACGCCATTTTTTTGGAAAAAATTTGAAAAATCACATTTCACTGCATTTAAAAAATACTAAACAGTAAAGTTAGCCCATTTTTTTTGTATATTGTGAAAGATGATGTCACGCCGAGTAAATAGATACCAAACATGTTACGGTTTAAAATTGCGCCCCCCCGTGGGATGGCGACAAACTACGGTCAATAGAGATCTCAATCTGCGACGCTTTAAATTTATTTAACGGTTACCAGTTTAGAGTTAGAGTGTAGCTCTTTTTTTTTAATTATTGCCCACGCTCTGGCGATCGCGGCGATACCTCACATGTGTGGTTTGAACAGCGATTTCATTTGCGGCTCGACTTGCGTATACGTTTTTTTTTGTGCGCGAGCTAACGGTGACGGGGGGCGGCTAAATTTTTTTTTTTTTTTTTTTCCTATTTATTTTTTCTTTTTTTTTAAACTTTATTACAGGTTTTTAAAAAAAAAAAAAATCTGATCACTTTTATTGCTGTCACAAGCAATGTAAACATCCCTGGTGACAGCAATATGTCGTGACAGGTACTCTTTATGGAGGGATCGAGGGTCTAAAAGACCCTAGACCCCTCCACTACACTTCCCTGTATGCAAAACGCCGAAAACGGCATTTTTGCATACAGCCGTTTTTCAAATCTGCCGCCTTTTGCAGCACAGTAACCCGGACGTGACGTCATGGACGCCGCCTCCGGGTTACGTCATCGGAGACCCGATCGATGCCGTTTCCGGCATTCATCGGGACTCCATCCAGCCGGCGGACGTGCCGGCTGGGTGCTCGGGGCTCCCGGTGGGACGGTAGCCCCGAGCAAAGCCGCGGAAGGCGGCGGGAGGGGGGGGACGTCCCCTCCCGCCCCCCCGGGTAACGATCGAGCGGCTCCCGAGCCGCATCGATCGTTACCGACGGAAAGCCGACCGTCGGCTTCAAACAACGGTACCGGGATGATGCCTCTAGCTAGAGGCATCATCCCGGTATAACCCCGCAAAGTCTGATGACGTAGAGGTTACGTGACTGGTAGTAAAGTGGTTAAAATCACTTTATTTATACTTCTACAGTATATTACATACAAATGCGCTCATATACCTAAGACCAAAATTGCTATATGCTTGGTATTGAAATAAAAGTTAGGAAATTCTGTTTGGCATACATAGTTGAAATTTCATAATAAATTCAAAAACCCCAAATAAATTGTAATTGAATAACAAATAAAAATAATTTGTTAAAATCTGTGTTGTTAAATAGTGCATTTTAAATGTTGTATTATTGCCTTGAAAACATTGTTATTTACTTGAATTGATAACATTGCTATCTAATATTTCCAAGAAGTCAGTCAATAATGTTGATGAGTATACCGGTAAAAGACTTATTAAACCAAATACAACATATACTTTTGGGATTTAATGCAATATCCAAAAGAGTGTAATGGCTTTAAGATTGAATAATGAAATGTCTAATGACAAGCTAGAAAAATACTGTCATGTAATACACTTCTTAACTTATAGTTTATTATACAGTATATACAGTACAATAATATACAAATGATATACATTTTTCAGGTGCTTTTAATATATTTAAATCTATGATATTTGTATATCAACTTTTATCAAAATGTACTTAAACAAAATTGAGTTAGATTTATTTTCACCATTTATTCCTTGCACTTTGTATCTGATTGTACATCTGCATATACACATTGTACATGTGCAAAAAATAATAAATCACACAATGTATAATACCAAATAAATCAATATATGTTTATTTAACATACAAAAAAACAGTAAACAAAAAGCACATCAGTTTGCGCTGTTCTCACTCAGGCGCAGTGGTGTCAGATCACATGCCCCGAGCTACATGTTTCATCACAACTGACGTCTTCAGAGAAAACAGAAACATGGGATGAGGATGGGAGGAGAAAGCCACGGTGTGGTTTATTCTTTTTTTGACTGGGTCATATGTTTTTTGGACACCCTTGAGTTAATTTGAAGAATAGTTTTGTGGAATCCATTGGCCGCTTAGCTGGTTACCATCATTGACCTTAATAAAATAAGGGGTCTCATCTTATGGTAAAAGGGGGAAGTTTTTGTGGTGGGGGTGAAGGATTTTTTTTTTATGCTTTTTGTTATGCTTATTTTACCAAAGAAATGTAGTAGAATACATTTTTATAATAGAAACCTTTTTTTAAAATGTTCTCTCTTTTTTCATTTATAGAGCAAAAAAAAAAACCTAGTGGTGAATAAATAACACCAAAATAAAGCTCTATCTGTCTAAACAAAAATAATAAAAATTTCATTTGGGTAACACTACTGGACTGAAAGGGGGTGAACGTGCCTGGACTTGAAGTGTTTAATCTTGCTGGAGCTTTATCTTAAAAGTTTTTGAAAAGTCTTGGTTGAAATAAGTAGAAAATCCTTTTAACAAATACCAAATCACTATAAATACATAGCAATACATGTTTGTAAAAATATTTTGTAAAGCTAAAGCCATTCAAGTTAAAGAGCTATTATCTATACTAACAGAAAAAAAAAGCAAGCGCCCTCTTTGCCATACATAAACCCAATAAGTCATACCAATTTTAAGTCCAACACCATACTCCAAAGGAAAATGACTACTCCCTGATGATGATAATAATAATGAAAATCCTCTGTCCATAATATTCATTTAAATTACCTGGAACTTGTACTCAGATGTCAGAATTATGATCCCAGAAAGCTCAAAGACAAAAGGACTTACATTAGTGTAATTCTGTTTATATACTGTAGACCAAACTATTATTAAAAGCAACCTGGTTAACCACTTCTGGACCAGAAGGATTTGCCCCCTTAATGACCAGGCCTTTTTTTGAGATTCGGCACTGCATTATTTTAACGGACAATTGCACGGTCATGCAAAGCTGTACCTAAATAAAATTGATGTCCTTTTTTCCCCCACAAATAGAGCTTTCTTTTGATTGCATTTGATCACCTGTGTGATTTTTATTTTTTGTGCTATAAACAAAAAAAGAGCGACAATTCTGAAAAAAAAAAAAAAAAAACAATATATTTTCACATTCTACTATATAACATTCCCCCCAAAAAAATTTAAAAATCAACATTTTAGGCCAATTTGTTTTCTGCTACATATTTTTGGTAAAAAAAAAAATCGCAATAAGCTTATTTTGATTGATTTGCGCAAACGTTATCACGTCTACTAACTACGGGAAAGATTTATGTCATTTTTGTTGTTTTTTTTTACTAGTAATGGCGGCAATCTGTGAATTTTAGGGGGACTGCGACATTGCAACGGACAGATTGGACCCCTAACTGACATTTTTGACACTTTTGGGAGGATCAGTGACATTACTACAGTAATCAGTGCTAAAAATATGCACTTATAAAACGCCAAAAATATTTTTCATGAATTTAAAACAATATAAAAAATATATAAAATGGTCCCCTGTGCACATAAATGACCTGTATGGGATAACCCAGATGTTTAATGTCCACTAAAGGACATGTTGCTGCTACTTAAAGTTATAACGACAATCAAATAAATACCAATTTAACAGCTGAAAAAAGGCATTAGTAGCGCAAACACAACAAGGTCAGAAAAGACAGATGCTCATCTACAACAGACATCCGCCAGAAAAATAATATTGCAATCCATCAAAAACCCATATAATCCTTGATAAAGTCTCTAAATAGATGTAAAAGTAATTCAGGAAAGAAGAATCAAGATCCAAGGTGTGTAGCTTGAAGGAATACACCTCACACTCCTCCACTAATTAGTGTCTCAATCCAGAGAAGATTGCACCTCACCAGACTGTGACGCCTATCCACTCTCATGGAAAGGTTCACAAGCATAGCTACTAATCACCAACGGGGACACTGGATCCTACTGCTCACTCCTGGTCTTGATTCGACAGCCTCTGGACTTATTTTGGAATATAATTCTGGATATAGGAAAAATCCTTTTCTCCACCCCTTGCACACAGTACACTCAGGATAAAAGAAAGAATTGCCGCAATAGGGTGATATTGTTTTCATAAAAACAAATTTTTATTAAAAGTTTCCTATATCATTACACTCACAAGTATAGTGGATCTTAAACAGCATGATTTGCAAGATTGCAGATTAACTGACAGACACCCTCTCCACGTGGTGTGGTGTCCCCTCGGAACGGTCTGTCCCTCACTGCTGATCAATTCCGCTTGCCATATGGTCACGCCCTGAAGCTTTTCATAATTTCCGACTTTGTCAAAGGGGAGTGATATAACAACAGACAGTAGAAGCTGCTGACTAATTGGACTACATCCCAGCAATGAAGCATCCGATATAATCAGATAGCATGGCAAATTAAATAACACACAACAGGGATAACTTACATTTATTCCCAACAAAAGGAATCATGAATAAAAAATGACACAATTCCGTATAGCATACCTAGTTAATCCCCCGGTGACTGCATGCCAACAATGCGGTTGTTAGCTGCATTTGTGACTGCATGTTTGCAGTCACAAATGCAGACATGCAGTCACAACTGTTTGGGGGTTTGGCTTTTGAAGTGACCATAGAGACCTGTGATCCTATATACCAGGATCACAGGCGCTCTGTGATCATTCCAGAGAGATGAACGGTCAGCTGTGTTTACAACAGCCGACTGTTCTTCTCTATCAGCGGGGAGCGATCACGGGTGGCCGGCAGCTATCTGAGCCACCAGCCCCATGCATCGGAGTCCCTGCTGCCGAGTGGGGACGGAAGCACTCCGCCGGCGGCGCGCGCTCACCCCCTAGCTGCAAGCGCGTGACCGACGTACAGTTACAGCAAATCTGCGGCGGGCGGTCCAGAATCGGTTATTCACACTCAATATTACTTTGTAAAGCTAAAGCCATTCAAGTTAAAGAGCTGTTATCTATACTAACAGAAAGTAAAAAGCCAGTGCAATCTTTGCCATTGCTAAGTTTTGCTGTGAAAAAAGACCCATGCATAAACCCATTCAGTCAAACCAATTTTAAGTCCAACACCATACTCTAAAGGAAAACAACTACTCCTTGATGATGATGATAATAATGAAAATCCTTTGTCTCTTAATATTTATTTAAATTGCCTGGAACTTGTACTCAGATGTCAGAATTATGATCCCAGAAAACTCAAAGATAAAAGGACTTACAATAGTGTAATTCTGTTTATTTACTGTAGATCAAATTATTAAAAGCAACCTAGTAATCACACTTAATAAGTGCATCCAGCACTATGTACATGGAAAGTTACTACTAATGTTGACATAAAGCAAAGTTGTCTTTCTCTGCCCAGTGTGTTTTGTAACTTTATTGGGATAATTTATTTTCACAATAATTGCCTAATGATTGAAGGCATTATTTAGCACATATCTGCACACATTTTCTAGGGGAGTCCTTGCTGCCATTAGTCTTACTGTAAGGTGTACCTATTTCATAGTAATGTGTCCTTTTGTGTTTTTTTAACACTACTTACAATACATATTATTAAGACAATTTACTTCTCTATGAAATACACTTATTCCAATTTTCTTCACTATTGAATTCTACTTAAGATTAATGCTTAGATAAATATGTTCAAATTATGTAAGCACATGGCTCTCATAAAACTAAAATAAAATTTCCTCAAGTTATTGTACAGGTATATTTAATTTAATATGTTGTAGCAGCATGAAGAACTAATAATGTAGCAAGAGTGATGGCATGAATGACTTTTACTGTAATCATTGTAGGGACAAGGTCATCCAGTGCTGAGAGCCAAACTGTTCCCCCATGATGTGCATCTGACAATCTTCTTCAGCTGGGATCCCCCTCCCAGCTGACACTATACTCGTTTGACCATCATATTGCAGCTCTGGGTCCATAAATTGGGTTTTACATTGACCTGGAAGTGTGCAGTTCCATTGTGGGATCTTCCTGCTGTGTTTTCCCTGCCACTGCTGGTCTCTTTTTGCTGATTATGAATAGTGATAAATCACTTAAAGGCAACTAGAAGCAACATGAGGATGGCATAAAATTCCATGATAAATCCTCAAGAAGGATGTGCTGGAGCTGGAGAGAGTCCAGAGAAGGGCAACACAATTAAAAAGGTGATTGAAGGACTACAATTATGAGGAACTACTGAAAGCACTAGGTTTGTTCTCCCTGGAGAAGAGACACTTGAGAGGAGATATGATAGCAATATACAATATACAAATACCTGAACGGTGATCCTAGCATAGGAAGACAATTTTTTAGTCTCAGGGAATCTAATAGGACACATGGTCACACAGTGAGATTGGAGGAGAAGGGGTTTAACCTTAAGCTGTGTAGGGGGGTTTTCACTGTCAGGGGAATAAGGACGTGGAACTCTCTTTCACAATTGGTGGTGTCAGCGGAGAATGTAGATATTTTTTAAAAGACTCATGGATATGCATCTTAGTGAATACAACATACAAGGATATGGGAAATGATTAGCGACACTGACACACATACACCTACGCAGGTTGAATTGGATGGACTATGGTCTTTATTCAAGCTTACCTACTATGTAACCATGTAACAAAGGGTGTAACCATGCTGTATGTGAAGTAGGAGGGGCTTATAGGAATACATTTTAATGGGACCTGTCCCTCGTTTTGTATACATAGCACACATATGCCACAGTCCTTTTACACACACACAAAATTCTGCTCATTTGCTAAATCATGGGTGTCCAACCTTTTGGCTTCTCTGGGCCACATTGAGTGTAGAGAAATTGTCTCGGGCCGCATATAAAATATATACTATAGTTAAGGTATACAAGTAATAAAACGCCCCGCGCCCTTCCTGTGCCGTATCAGGAATAGTGGAATCAGTATACAGAGTTTTCCTTCTTCTGAGATATATTAAAGGAACACTCTAACCACCATTGAAGTGGTCATGGTGGTAGGAGTCAGAAACACTGCACATGCTGGGATAATTACAGCAATGTGCTGGGGGCTAGTTGCACTCCTAGCACATATGACTTAGGCAGCCAGAAAATGTATGAACAAGGACATGACATATGACAAAACACAACTAGTTATTAAAAAACATATTGCAACAATTTACACACGTTAATGCACATACCTTTTCTACTTATTTTGCAGACTGCTGGCTGGTACTGCTGGTGAGGTTACTGCTGGCGGGTACTGCTGGTGGGTAATGCTGGTGGGTAATGCTAGTCATGCGGGTACTGCTGGAGGAAGCAGTGGCTGCAGTAGAGAGCAGAGCCGCTGCTTCCTGTATGGCTCCTGTCACAGGCGGAGTGCATTTCATATCACTCCGCCTGTGACAGTCAGACCTATACAGGAAGCAGCGGCTCTGTCACTGACTGCAGACATCCTAAGTCTCCCACGGCAGCTGGGTGATCTCACGGCACTTGCAGCCTAGTGCGTGCCCATCCAATGCAGCCTAAACAGTGCCCATCCAATGCAGCCACACCAGTGCCCATCCAATGCAGCCTCACCAGTGTGTGTGTATCTAAAGCAGCCTCACTAGTGCATGCCCATACAATGCAGCTTCACCAGTGTGTGCCCATACAATGCAGCCTGATCAGTGCCCATCCAATGCAGCCTCACAAGTGCATTTCCATCCAATGCAGCCTGATCAGTGCCCATCCAATGCAGCCTCACCAGTGCATGCCCATCCAAAGCAGTCTGATTAGTGTCCATCCAATGTAGCCTCACCAGTGCATGCCCATCCAATGCAGCCTCACCAGTGAGTGCTCATCCAATGCCGTCTGAAATGAAGAGAAAGGAGAGCCGCTGGATTACACAGAGCTGCTGGATTACACAGAGCGGGGATCAGTCCTGCCTCCTGGACCGGCTCCTATGATAAACATCACCAATGTGCTGTCTATCATAGGAGCCAGTCCAGGAGGCAGGGCTTCATATGACCACAGGCATGGCAACAGCGACTTCCAACTAACTGTAGGCAGCCTCTGCCCTCTCGCTGTTGCCATGCCCATGACTCGACTTCCTTCCTCCCCAGAAAAAAAAAAAATTGTCACGGGGCAGTGGGCCGCATTGCCTGCGGTTCTGGGCCGCATGCGGCCCTCGGGCCCCAGGTTGGACATGGCTGTGCTAAATCTTTATTCATGTGCAATTTTGCAGGGTGTCTTGAGAGCTGTATGCAAGCAACAGTAGCTTCCTGCAGAGATGCACATTGACAATGCAGAGGATGAAAGCAAAAGCAGCTTGCATGCACTGTTATAGCTGTCAGGGGGAGCTGGAAGATAATAGGATCCGTCACTCCCAGAAATGTTAGATTCCTATTCATTTTACAGAGCAAAAAAAAAGAAAAAAAAAATTAAAATCAACCATTAAAAAAAGAAAACTTTTATTTTTGTATTGCTACCCCCATAGCAGTGGCAGTTACACAGCCAGGCACATGAATTTCTCAACCACTCCTCAGACAAGAAGCAATCCTTGCAGCTTTGTTTGTTTTTTTTTTTTATTTAGGGGAATTGGATGGGGAAGGGTTGTAATGGTATCCCCACTTGATCAGTAGAAACTCTTCAGGGACACAAACTTTACATCCAATATATACACACCCCTCTTCTTTTACCTCCAGCACATACGTGCTTATATAGATATAAGATAGTATGTAGAGGTCTAATATAGAGGTCTTTGATGCTAGCTGTCCTTTCCTACGGCTTTTGTCCACTGATTACTTCTGTACCTCTGCACAACCTGCTCAAAATTTATCACAGCACCCCCTCATCTACCATTCTTCTCACCACTCCTTCATCTCTCCTGTTCTCCTCTGCATCCCTTATTTTGTGCTTGCCATAACATTTCTCCCAATAAAGTCACAGTCTACTGATCAACTCTGCACCCCTCTTCCACTACATTTAGCCTCTGCATGCACTGCACCCCTCATCCACCATTTCTCTTCTCTATTTCACCACTGTTTACCTCAGCTGATCTACCTACACTTACAAACAATGCTGTCTTCCCCTCAGACTCACATATAATACAGCCCCCCTTATCCCTTCTGCCCCCTTCCTTACACTTATACAATGTAGCTCTATGACCCCCCCACCCCACACATTCATAAATTTAGCTCTCCTTCCTATATAATGTGACAGGATGAGACTCTGTCACTGTGAAATGTGTCAGTTAAAGGACACAGGATGTGCACATTGGCTGAGTGCAGAACTTCGGAGTATAGATGCTTTGGCAACTTTCTCAAAATTTCAGTATTCCTGGATTGGGCTCCGTAGTTTGGAGATTCCATAGTGCCTTGGGTGGGACAGACTTTCCAACCCAGTTTCTTATCGGGTGCACATAGGCCATATAATGGAGGTTGAGGAATACCTCATGGCTCCAACCAAGAGAGACAAGAGGTCTCCTACAGGAGGCAGAGAGGTTGCATGTGACAGCCAGAGCATGATTGTCTGCAAGGGACAAATAACGGTCTAAAAACTAAGGCCCGAGAGTAGCTGTGGGACTTAGAGTAAAGCTGTCTGCAATGAAGAAACTATGGTTTAGGTGATCATTGAAAAAAGCAGAGGTACTGTTATTAAAGCTGAGTGAGAGCTTAAGAGCCACATGGGCTAATATTTTTCATTTGTGCATATTGCTGAAGAAGAACCCCCATGCGGGAAACCTTATGTGTTATGGACTTTCTATCTTTCTTTTAACAAAAGTGGGCTACCAGGCCTTCAAATATAATTCCTGATTGAGGTGAACTTACTGGAAAATGCATCTACCACTGAGTTAATGATCTCCCATGGCACAATACATATAATGCATCCCCCCATGCCCTCCCCCTCACACATACACACAATGCAGCCCCCCCACACCTCCACCCTGCTTCTCCCTCACACATACATAGATTAGAGCCTCTTCCACATTCATACTTACAATACAGTCAGTAGCGCCTCCCCCTCACACCTACATTCAATGCAGCCCCCCTCTTCACACAAGCATACAATGTAGCCCTCTGCCCCCTCTCTGACTTATACATATATACATACAGACATACAGTACATACAGTGCTGACCCCTGCATCCTTTACACATATATACAGCGCAGCCCTCTTATCAACTCACACATACATACAATTCAGTCCCCCCTGCTACCCTCACACATACATACAATGCAGCCCCCTACTCATATATATATATTATTATGAAGCCCTCCTGCTCTCCACTCCTTTACACATAGATGCAATGCAGATTCCATCCACACATATACATACAATGCAGACCCCTGTCTCTTTCCCACTTACATGAAATTCAGCCCCTCATCCCACCACATACAAACATTGCAGCCCTCTACCCCATATACAGTACATAAATACAATTTAGACCCCCACACATATATAACATACATCCCCCTGCCTGGAAATCTCCTTAATTAAAACAAAAAATAATAATAATAATCCACTGCTACTCTATCCATAATACAAAATACAGTCGTTTTGGCTTAATATATACTTGAGGTGAGAATTTGTTTTGAATTGTAAGTATTGTCAGTAGATTTTCCACCATTTTCAGCAAGTTGACATATTCAAATAAGAATCATTGTTTTCTTTACTGCCTCCAAAATAAATCTAAAAATGCAAATGACTAATTATTAATATAATTTCCATTTCCTGTAAAAATAAATTAGGCAGGCATTTGCAATAGTCATTGTGAGCACTCTTATTTTTGCCTAGTTACTCTGAAAGAGGTATTCAAGTAATAGCAAAGGCATACCAAAAAAAAAAAATTCATACTTACCTGCTTTGTGTAATGGGTTTGCACAGAGCACCCCAATACTCCTTTTCTCAGGTCCTTTGCCAGTGCTCCTGGCTCCTCCCCTATGCCAAGTGCCCCCAAGACACACCGAGCGTGGCCTACATGCACATCGCCGGATTGAGATGTAATACCTACCTGAGCCTCGTCTCTATCCAGCAATGTCCACGAGTCCCTTGGCCATCCGGGACTCTCCCTCCTGATTGACTGAGACACAGCAGCGGTGTCATTGGCTCCCACTCCTTTCAATAAAAGTCAGTTAGCCAATCAGGAGAGAGAGGGGGCAGGGCCAAATAGCAGCTCTGTGTCTGAATGGACACACAGAGCTGTAGCTCGGCTTAGGTGCCCCCATAGCAAGCTGATTGCTGTGGGGGCACTCAACAGGAATGAGGGGCCAGGGGCAACGCAAAGGGATCTGAAAAGAGGAGGATCCAGGTCACTCTGTGCAAATCCCCTGCAGAGGGCAGATAAGTATAACCTGTTTGTTATTTAACCACTTGCCGACCGCCGCAAGTACATATACTGCGGCGGTCAGCCCCTCCTGGGCAAAGCGATGTATCGGTATGTCGCTCGCCCACGAGCCTCTAGGGGGCGAGCGCGCGCTGCTGGAGGCGCGCTCCTGCCCCCGCTCATTCCCTGACATCCCCACGCGAGTGACCGGCGGCTCCGGTGTCCTCCGGCCACTGGAGAGCGAGCAAGGCAGGCAGCTAATGTAAACAAAGCCGCCTGTCATTCTCCCTGGTGTAACTGCAGAGACTATACAATCCTACTATGTAGGATCGTATGTCTCTGTGGTTACATCACAAGCCACACCCCTTGACAGTTAGAATCACGCCCCTAGGGACACAATTAACCCCTTGATCACTTATAAAGTTAACCCCTTCCCTACCAGTGTCATTTTTACAGTAACAGTGCATATTTATAGCACTGATTACTGTAGTAATGTCACTGGTACCCCCAAAAGTGTCAAAAATGTCAGGGGTCCGATCTGTCCACCGCAATGTCGCAGTACAGCAAAAAAAATCGCAGATCGCCGCCATTACTAGTTAAAAAAAAAAAACAATAAAAATGACATAAATCTTTCCCTTAGTTAGTAAACACAATAACTTTTGTGCAAACCAATAAAAATCCGCGTATTGCGATTTTTTTTACCAAAAATATGTAGCAGAAAACAAGTTGGCCTAAAATGTTAAAAAATTTTGATTATTCCATTTTTTTTTTGAATTTTATATAAAACATTTTAAAAAATATTGTTATTTTTTTAAATTGTTGCTCTTTTTTTGGTTATAGCGCAAAAAGTAAAAATTGCACAGGTGATCAAATACCACCAAAAGAAAGCTCTGTTTGTGGGAAAAAAAGGACGTCAATTTCATTTGGGTACAGCGTCACACGACTGCGCAATTGTCCGTTAAATTCACGCAGTGCCGAATCTCAAAATAGGCCCTGGTCTTTGAGCAGCCAAATCCTCTGGGGCTTAAGTGGTTAAAAAAAAAAACAAAAACGAGATTTTACATTCAATCTAAGTGACTTTGGTTGTATGGAGCAGTTAGCCTAAAATGACAGTAATCTAAATATGTACATATTCTTTATTTTTTAAATATTGAGTACAGTTTAATCTACACTAGTCACTGAATTTCAGAAAAAAAAAGAAAACTACTGTTGGCTATTTGTTTTTTATCATTAATGGATTGCAACATCTTCCCCATATTGTAGAATACTGCACAAATACCAATTATATTGTAAAAAAAAAAAAAAAAAAATTTACAATATATAATAAAATGTCTTTTATGCAGTTTCATTTGGTTCTGTGATGTATGACAAATGAAAACGGCTTGTTTATTTTACAAGTGCATACACTTAATTTTTATTATACACTGTACTACACAGTAATTTTACTTTCCTGGTTTTATCTAGTCACTGTTTTTGCTGTCAGAAAATGCTGTTAGTTTTCAATGAATTTGAAAATATCTCCTTGTATTTCTATTCAGTTGCAGGTACTGGAGTAGATTTACAGTGTCTGGAAGAAATAATCTATCCTAATTGATTTTCTGTTGGACAATGCATATTGAATTTTTTTCCCTAAAGTAAATTGCTTTTAAAGATTAAAGAAAATTGTTTTCCTAGGCACAATGCTAATAGGTTTTAAAATTTGTACATATTGGAGTGATGACAAAATTTAATTACACAAATTACTATATTTCTAAGTACTGGCGTGTATGAATTTCTTTATGCAACCTGCTCAAAAAGAATGTTAGGAGGTAAGGGTTTGAACTCTATTATGCCTTCTGTACTTATTCTGTACCAAGTACCATTACATCTTTTGAACCTTATCACCTGACAACTAAACTAGAAAATGTATCCCAAACCTTTAAGAATAAAGGATAACTATACTTTTAAAATGTAAAATATATATGCTGAAGAGCTGTCATCAAAGGGGTCCATACCAATGTAAACATTGCATGGTTTGCATTAGCCTGCCTAGAGCCTATACTTTCATTGCAGATCGGCACTGAGATAAACAAGAAAAAAACTTGCTTTGGAAAAGTTTCGCTTAAAGTGGAGTTCCACCCTAATTTTATACTTACCTCCATCTTCTCACTCCGGGTCACCTGAAAAACAAATGGCTAATCGCATTTTTTTTTTTTTACTCACCTCGTAGCAAAGAAAATATACTTACCTTACTTCCTTCTTCCTCCTTCCTCGGCCGCGGCCCGTCGTCACTTCCTGGCTCTGCAATGATTCCTGAACGTCATAGCTCCCAGGAATCACTGCGCCTGCACCGGCCCCGACGTCAGTTCCGGGGCGCGCGCATCATCCCCTTCTAAACAGCTTCTGGGCATGCCCAGAAGCTGTGGAGGGATGACGCGCACGCCCGGAAGTGACGGTGGGGCCGGCGCAGGGCATCGTGGGACCGAAGAAGGCGGAAGAGGACTCCGAAGAGGATCGCGCTGGCTTTAAGCTGCCCACATCTGAGATGGCAGCGCTGGACAAGACTTTTTCAAGGTAAGTATTTGTCCTAACAGGTAAGTGCAACCCGGGACAGATCAGAGGCTAGCCATTGTGAAATGCACTAGCCCTGACTGTCCCGGGGGTATTTAAAAAAAAAAAAAAAATTCCAGGGTGGAACTCCACTTTAAGGATAGACAGTGAGTCTACAGTCCAGAACATTGACTCCTCTAGATGTGCATTAGAGTTATAAAACAAATACTACCTGTGATAAAATGGCATGGGGGTAGGGACAGTCCTTATTCTAAATTATGCTGGAAACCTCTTTAGGGATTTCTGATTTCAATTTGCAGTAATCATAAGATTTAAAAAATTATATTTTTTATGATATTTAGTACTGAAGTTAATGTATGAAACATGTAGAGCAGTTTGCACACAAGCTAGATGTTAGATTTGCAATATTTTCACTGACAAATGCTTGTAAACACCGTTCTAAAAACAAAAAGTAATTAACAACTTTAGGACTGTTCACGTTGCTGCTACTGCAGTAAGGTGGCAGCCCTGGGTCTGGTGGACGTAGACCTATGTCACTAGATTCCCTCCTGTCTTGGCTGGAGGCTTGCTCCTACTGTGTTCAGACACAGTGGGAGTCGGGCCAGAGGAGGAGAGATGGTGATCACCATCTCTCTTCCCCGATAAACAAAGCAGGCGGATCTTCTCTGTGACAGGCAGGGACAGATCACAGGATTCAGCATAGCTGAACCTGCGATCTGTGCCACACAACCCCCTCCCCCCACACACGTCAGTAAGCATGAGGCACACATTTAACCCCTTGATCACCAACAGTGTTAACCCCTTCCCTGCTAGTGTCATTATTATAGTAACAGTTATTTTTAGCACTGATTACTGTAGTAATGTCCCTTGTCCCCCCAAAAGTGTCAAAAATGTCAGTTAGGGGTCCGATCTGCCTGCCGCAATGTCGCAGTACCGCAAAAAAAAAATGCAGATCGCCGCCATTACTAGTAAAAAAAAAAACAATAAATGACAATCTTTTCCATTACGCTTATTGCAATTTTTTTTACCAAAAATATGTAGTAGAAAACAAATTGGCCTGAAATGTTAAAAATTTTGATTTGTAAATTTTTATGGGGGAATGTTATATATCAGAATGTGAAAAATATTGTTTTTTTTTTCAAAATTGTAGCTCTTTTTTAAAAAAACTAAAAATCGCACAGGTGATCAAATACCACCAAAAGAAAGCTCTATTTGTGGGGAAAAAAAAGGACATCATTTTTTTTTGGGGTACAGCGGCGCACGACCGCGCAATTGTCCGTTAAAGTAACCCAGTGCCGAATCGCAAAATATGGCCTGGTCAGAAAGGGGGTAAAATCTTCCGGTCTTAAAGTGGTTAAAAATACACTCATTGAGAATTTTTTTGTCAAAGACTTGTAGCTAAATACATTTTGGCCTAAATATATGACAAAAATTGAATATATTGGATATTTTTTAACTGTCAAAGTAGAAAATGTAAATTTTTCGCAAAATTTTGTCTCTTTTCTTATTAATATCGCAAAAAATAAAAAGCGCAGAGGTGATCAAATACCACCAAAAGAAAGCTCTATTTGTAGGAAAAAAGGACATAAGTTTCGTTTGGGTACAGCATTGCATGACCGCGCAATTGTCAGTTAAATTCACGCAGTGCCAAGTTGAAAAAAGTGGCCTGGTCATTAAGCAGGAAAATCCTCCGGTCTTAAAGTGGTTAACCACTTGCCGACCACCTCACGACTATTTACTGCGGCACTCAGCCACTTACAGGCAAATCAACGTAGACCTACGTCGCTCGCCCCCCGCCACTCTGGGGCACGCTTACGCACGGCCCCGACCCCACTGATGATCTGATTGGGTTCAGAACCGATCAGTCATCAGGTCCAGGCCAATGATTTTTGGCCTGGACCTGTTGATTGGTCCTGCCCAATCAGATACTGCCTGTACCTGTGTAATATAAACACAGGCACAGAAAAGACCCGCTCTCTCCTCCCCAAATCCTTTTTGGATTCATCGAGAGGAGAGAGCGGATCTGAGCTGTGAGTACTGCACCAAGCACCCACACACACACCTAGGCTAGGCACATTTAACCCCCGATCACCTCCAGTTAACCCCTTCACCCCCTGTCACAACACACACTGTATACAGTATATAGCATTTTCCTATATACCCGCATAAGTGTGACTTGTGACCAGGTTTAGCGCTTGCGGCCCTTCCTTTCATACTTAGGATACCAGCCACCCCCCCCCAATAAAGATTTAACCCCCTGATCCCCCCTGATCACCCGCAGTTAACCCCTGTCACATTGCACACTAATATAAGGGTAATATAGTGGTTTACTGTATTTTGTATTAGTGTGATTGTGACTTGAGTTAGCGCTAGTGAGTTAGTTTCTGTCCCAAGGAGGTTTAGGGTCCCTGCCACCCCCAATAAAGATTTAACCCCCTGATCACCCCCACTTAACCCCTACACCCCCTGTCACAACACACTCTGCATACAGTATATAGAAATTTCCTATATACCTGTATCAGTGTGACTTGTGACCAGGTTTAGCACTTGCGGCCGTTCCTTTTATGGTTAGGATACCCGCCATCCCCCCCATAAAGATAAACCCCCTGATCCCCCCTGATCACCCCCAGTTAACCCATTCATTGCCCTGTCACAGTGTCACTTTTATAGTGTACAGTTTTTTTTTTTCTGATCACTATGATTAGTGTCACAGGTGACATTAGTTAGTGTTAGCATCAGTCTAAGATAGCGCAGATCCCCGGCGCATAGTTAGAAATAACCCCTTGATTACCACACACACACACACACACACACATACACATACACTTCCATTACAAGTATAGTGTTTGAACAGATCAACATCTGATCTGATCAGAACTATACTAGCGTCCCCATAGTTTAGGGTTTCCAAAATGCAGTGTTTGCACGATCAACACTGATTCCTGCCAGCACCTGCGTTTAACCACTCCGCCCAGACCACCCCACCCCACCCAGGCAAGTGTAGTAATCAATAGATTACTGTCACTTACAAAAAAACACAAAACCGCTGTGTTGGCAGTCAGGCCTGATCCCTCCTAGAATTAGCAGTTTTTTTGGTAGCGGTTGAAATAGTCCTTGACAACCAGGTGCTTTTTTTACCTTTGAGTCACACTACTGTACTGGTAAATTTAGTTGCTAAAATGTCCAAATGGTGGTACAGTAGTGCAGTGGCCTACAGTATGCTGATCATGTCAGATGAAAGCGATGGGGAAGCCTCACTGACAGAATCAGGGTCAGTATATGAACCTGAAGAGAGCAGCAGCTCCCTGACAGGCAGCTCCGACGACGGATGGGTCCCTGTTAGAACCAGGCTTACCCGACCCCATTCTGGAGTTGCTGAGGTGCAGAGATCGCAGTATGCTCGTATGGAGCAGAGTGTTGGTACTGGTGCCGCTCAGCCTTCTGGTGATCTGGCGAGCACCAGCGGCCTAGTACACCCTGGACCTAGTACAACCAGCACTGCAGTAACACTTGGTGACGTGGCAAGTAGAAATGGATAAACATAGGCTGGGGCGGTTCGCGAACGTCAGCCGCAAGTTTTCTCAAAAGTCTGCGAACAGCGAGTTCACGTCGGGCCCCATTGACTTTAATGGGAGGCGAAATTTAAAAACCTTTAGGTCATATTTGCAGCCACAAAAGACGTACTAGCTGTGCACAAATAGTCCAAGCACATGGACAATGTATTGCAATAGGGAAAGTTACCCTACATTTTTTTTTTTTTTTTTACAGCAAAAACTATATTTATATTTTTTTCATAAATCAGCCAGAACTAACAGCAGCCGGTAAATACATGTCTAATACATATAGGGTCCATTCACACATCTGTAAAATGGATCCGCATCCATTCCACAATTTGGCGGAACCTTTACAGACCCATATTTTTCCAATTACAGTCTGAAAAATTAGGCATTCACAGGATAAAGAAGTATGTGTCGGCCATTCCAGGCCCCAAAAATTAGCCCACATGCATTTACCTGACAGCTAAAAATGTAGAATTCTGTGGCTGAAGGTATATTAGGCATTCACAGGATACAGAAGTGTCAGCCATAAAAGGTCCCAAAAATTAACCCACATGGGTTTACCTGACAGCTAAGAACGTAGTATTCTGTGGCTGAAGGTACATTAGACATTCACAGTATACAGAAGTAAGTGTCGGCCTGTATAGGCCCCAAAAATTAGCTCACATGGGTTTAAATGACAGCAAAGAATGTAGTGTATTTGATGGCTAGAGGTACATTAGGCATTCACAGGATACAGAAGTAAGTGTCGGTCTGTATAGGCTGCAAAAAATTAGCTCACATGGGTTTACCTGACAGCTAAGAACGTAGTATTCTGTGGCTGAAGGTACATTAGGCATTCACAGTATACAGAAGTGTTGGCCATAAAAGGCCCCAAAAATTAGCCCACATGGGTTTACCTGACAGCTAAGAACATAGTATTCTGTGGCTGAAGGTACATTAGGCATTCACAGTATACAGAAGTAAGTGTCGGCCTGTATAGGCCCCAAAAATTAGCTCACATGGGTTTAAATGACAGCAAAGAATGTAGTGTATTTGATGGCTACAGGTACATTAGGCATTCACAGGATACAGAAGTAAGTTTCGGCCTGTATAGGCCCCAAAAATTAGCTCACATGAGTTTAACTGACAGCAAAGAACGTAGTATTTGATGGCTAGAGGTACATTAGGCATTCACAGGATACAGAAGTAAGTGTCAGCCTGTATAGGCTCCAAACATTCGCTCACATGGGTTAAACTGACAGCAAAGAATGTAGTGTATTTGATGGCTACAGGTACATTAGGCATTCACAGGATACAGAAGTAAGTGTCGGCCTGTATAGGCCCCAAAAATTAGCTCACATGGGTTTAACTGACAGCAAAGAACGTAGTATTTGATGGCTAGAGGTACATTAGGCATTCACAGGATACAGAAGTAAGTGTTGGCCTGTATAGGCTGCAAAAATTAGCTCACATGGGTTTAACTGACAGCAAAGTATTTGATGGCTAGAAGTACATTAGGCATTCACAGGATACAGAAGTAAGTGTTGGCCATAAAAGGCCCCAAAAATTAGCCCACATGGGTTTACCTGACAGCTAAAAACATAGTATTTTGTGGGTGAAGGTACATTAGGCATTCACCAGTATACAGAAATAATTGTCGGCCTGTATAGGCTCCAAAAAATAGCTCACATGGGTTTAACTGACAGCAATGAACGTAGTGTATTTGATGGCTAGAGGTACATTGGGCATTTACAGGATACAGAAGTAAGTGTCGGCCTGTATAGGCCCCAAAAATTAGCTCACATGGGTTTAACTGACAGCAAAGAACATGGTATTTGATGGCTAGGGGTACATTAGGCATTCACACAGGATACAGAAGTAAGTGTTGGCCAGTATAGGCTCCAAAAATTGGCTCACATGGGTTTAACTGACGGCAAAGAATGTGGTATTTGATGGCTAGAGGTACATTAGGCATTCACAGTACACAGAAGTAAGTGTCGGCCTTAATAGGCTCCAAAAATTAGCTCACATGGGTTTAACTGACAGCAAAGAACGTAGTGTATTTGATGGCTAGAGGTACATTAGGAATTCACAGGATACAGAAGTAAGTGTCGGCCTGTATAGGCCCCAAATATTAGCTCACTTGGGTTTAACTGGCAGCAAAGAACGTAGTATTTGATGGCTAGAGGTACATTAGGCATTCACACAGGATACAGAAGTAAGTGTCGGCCTGTATAGGCTCCAAAAATTAGCTCACATGGGTTTAACTGACAGCAAACAACCTAGTATTTGATGGCTAGAGGTACATTAGGCATTCACACAGTATACAGAAGTAAGTGTCGGCCTGTATATGCTCCAAAAATTAGCTCACATGGGTTTACCTGACAGCTAAGAATGTTGTATTCTGTGGCTGAAGGTACATTAGGCATTTACAGTATACAGAAGTAAGTGTCGGCCTGTATAGGCCCCAAAAATTAGCGCACGTGGGTTTAACTGACAGCAAAGAACATAGTATTTGATGGCTAGAGGTACATTAGGCATTCACACAGGATACAGAAGTAAGTGTCGACCTGTATAGGCTCCAAACATTGGCTCACATGGGTTTATCATGGGTCTATAACACCAGTTGTTCAAAAAAGTGGCCAGTGAGTTTTGCATTTTGTGTACCAGACTTCACTCAACAAACGAGGCAATATTGTTGCAGGACAAAAATAGACTTGTTAAAGTTTACTCAGATAACATCCCACTTCAATATGTGGTATTGGGGGGCCATTGGTGTATCACACCAGTTCAAAAAATTGGCCAGTGAGTTTGGCACTGTGTGTACCAGACTTAACTCAGCAAATGAGGCAATATTGTTGCAGGACACAAATACACTTGTAAAAGTTTACTCAGATAACACCCCACTTCCATATGTGGTATTGGGGGGCCACAGGTTTATTACAACAGTTTTACAAATAATTGGCCATTACCTTTTGTCTCTGTTTGTAGCACAGTTTACACAGCAAGAGGCCACATTTTTGCAGGACTAAAATACACTGTTAGAAAAGTATACTGTTAAATAACACCCCACTTCAATATGTGGTATTGGGGGGCCACTGGTCTATCACAGCAGTTCCAAAAAATTGGCCACTGAGTTTGGCACTGTGTTTATCAGACTTAACTCAGCAAATGAGGCAATATTGTTGCAGGACACAAATAAACATGTAAAAGTATACTCAGATAACACCCCACTTCAATATGTGTTATTGGGGAGGCCATTGGTCTATCACACCAGTTATAATACATTATAAGTGCTTTTGTCACTGTGTGTAGTATTGCTGCAGCAACGCTCAGTCATCACACCTCTCACAATGCTGCACAGTGCACAATAGTACTACGAATCCACTATAATATGCTTTCTACAAAGTATATTATACTGTGGAGTATCCCCCTCCCAAACCCCCCCCCCCTTTTTAGTGCACTGCACAGCAATACCAAAAATTTGCAGCCCTTTAAATGACTTTTGTGGACATTAACAGAACGATTTGTGTCACTGCAGATGCCGGTCTCTAACTGCCCATGAAGCACAGACTGGATACCTGACCCTATACTGAAGAGACTGTAATAGACCTATACTGACATTGAAGCCCTTTAAATTACTTTTGGGGACATTAACAGAGTGATTTGTGTCACTGCAGATGCCGATTTCTAACTGCCCCTAAAGCACAGACTGGATACCTGTCCCGATACTGAAGAGACTGTAATAGACCTATACCGACATTGCAGCCCTTTAAATGACTTTTGTGGACATTAACAGAGTGATTTGTGTCACTGCAGATGCCGATCTCTAACTGCCCCTAAAGCACAGACTGGATACCTGACCCCATACTGAAGAGACTGTAATAGACCTATACCAACATTGCAGCCCTTTAAATTACTTTTTTGGACATTAACGGAGCGATTTGTGTAACTGCAGATGCCGATTTCTAACTGCCCCTAAAGCACAGACTGGATACCTGTCCCTATACTGAACAGAGACTGGACCTATACCGAAATACCAGCCCTGAAAAGGACTTTTGTGGACATTAACAGAGCTATTTGTGAGTGACTGCTGCCGATCTCTTACTGCCCCTAAAGCACTGATTGAATACCTGCCCCTAACCTGAGAAGATACTAGTAGACCTATACCGAAATACCAGCCCTGAAAAGGACTTTTGTGGATCTTCACAGAGCTATTTGTGTCTGGCAATCTCTCCCTCATGAGCACAGCAGACCTCTCCCTACACTGGCAAAAAGCAGAATGTGAAATGGCCAACAGCTTAGGTGTATTTATAGGGTAGGGGGCATGTCCATGTGTTGAAATGTTTTAATTGGCTGTCCCATTCCACCTGATGGCTGTGTCATGGGTCAAAGTTCTCACCAATGTAAACTAATATGGCCGTCGCAAACAATGCCATGTGTTCGCAAATTTGGCGGGTAGCGAACGAGCTAAATTTGCTGCGAACCGACTGCCGGGGGAACCGCAAGGCCATCCCTAGTGGCAAGTCCCATAAGTGCAGTTTAAGCTGGTGCGGTGGCTAGCACAAGTAGTGGCCCGCAGCCACAGCTTATTCGAAGACAGGCCCATAGAGCCCATAGTGCCCTCCCTGATGCGCTGGCATATCCTGATTGCCAACCCACTGATACAATAGCGCCCGTGCTTCCCCCATTCACTGGCCAATCTGGAATCCACGTGGAAACAGCCAATTTTACTCCCCTGAATTTTTATGAGCTGTTTTTCACGGAAGATCTTTTCAGATCTTTTGTGGACCAAACAAATTTATATGCTGGTCAATTCATCACCGCCAACCCAAATTCCCCCCTTGCCACACAATTCATAACCAAAAAGAGTGAATTGCGGTTATATTGGTCCACTATCCCAATTCCCCATATGCCCGTGTACTCTGCCTCCATGTCCAGGGCGAGATATGAGCAAATTCTGTGATTTATGCATTTCAACGACAATAAAAATCTGTCATCCTCGGGGAGACCCTGAATATGATCGGCTCCACAAAATTCAGCCCCTCATACACCACTTGAATCAGCGGTTTGCAGCCTTGTTTACCTCCCAACAAGTTGTCTGCATTGATGAGTCCCTGATTAAGTTTACTGGCCGCCTTGCTATAAAACAGTATCTCCCCAGCAAGCGTGCCAGATACGTGGTCAAACTGTATAATCTGTATGACAGGGCCACAGGCTATACAGTTAGTTTCTGGGTCTTTGAGGGAAAATATAGCATTGTGGAGCCCCCCAACTGCCCAGACTACATAGGGAGCAGCGGCAAGATAGTTTGGGACTTGGTGTCACCCTTATCCGGAAAGGGGTACCATTTGTACGTGGACAATTTTTACACAAGCGTGCCACTATTTAGTCACCTGCTCAAATTACAAATTGGCACATGTGGCACCGTGCGACCTATTTGCTGGGGCTTCCCCCAATGGCTTGTAAATTCCCGTCTTAGTCGGGGGGAGAGAGCTTGCTTGAAAACTGACAAATTGCTTGCAGTGAAGTGGAGGGATACACAGAATGTTTTCGTTCTGTCCTCCCTTCACACAGACACGACGGTCCAAATTACTACGGCAACTGGCGTTATGGAAAAACCCCTCTCTGTCCATGACTACAATCTTAATATGGGAGGGGTGGATCTTAATGATAAGCTTTTGGTGCCGTACTTAGGTGCCCATAAAGCCAGACGCTGGTACAAATAAGTGTCTGTTTATTTATTTCAATTGGCTATGCTGAACGCCTTTGTACTATTTAGAGCGTCAGGATGAACCGGATCCTTCCGAGAATTCCAGGAAGAGATCATCAATGCCTACCTGTACCCAGGAGGTGTTCCAGCCAAACTTCCCCTTCCAGATGCAGTGAGCCCGAACTATTCGCCGGTGAACAGTTCCCGGCGAACATCGCTTGTTCGCGTTCGCCGCGGTGGGCAAACATGTGCGATGTTTGGTCCGCCCCCTATACATCATCATTAAGCAAACTTTGACCCTGTACCTCACGGTCAGCAGACACATTCCAGCCAATCAGCATACCCTCCCTCCCAGACCCTCCCACCTCCTATAAAAAAGCAAGGACAGCATCCATCTTAGATTCATTCTGAAGCTGCAGTGTTAGGTAGAGCAGGGAGAGTGCTGCTGCTGAATTAATAGGGAAATTGTTAGCTAGGCCAGTGTTCTGTGTCCACTCCTGCTGTAAGGACAGCGTCCTGAAAGCACCCCAAAAAGCCCTTTTTAGGGCTGGTATTTCAGTCTGCTTTTATATATATATATATATATTGCAGTTGCCTGCCCGCCGTGTGTGAGAGGCCACAGACTGTACTGTGTGCACACCACTCATATCGGGTGGCACAGTACCTTGCAGTTAAAAAAATAATTTATTTTTTCCTCTGTCATATAATTGCAGTTGCCTCCCAGTAAGTGTCAGGCCCACAGACTGTACTGTGCCCACTGCCCACCACTCATATACGGTGGCACAGCACCTTGCAGATCAAAAAATTATTTATATTTTCCTCTGTCATATAATTGCAGTTGCCTGCCTGTGAGTGTCAGGTCATCAGACTGTACTGTGCCCACTGCCCACCACTCATATACGGTGGCACAGCACCTTGCAGATCAAAAAATAATTTATTTTTTCCTCTGTCATATAATTGCAGTTGCCTGCCAGTGAGTGTCAGGCCCACAGACTGTACTGTGCCTACTGCCCACCACTCATATACGGTGGCACAGCACCTTGCAGTTCAAAAAATAATTTATTTTTTCCTCTGTCATATAATTGCAGTTGCCTGCCAGTGAGTGTCAGGTCCACAGACTGTACTGTACCCACTGCCCAACACTCATATAGGGTGGCACAGCACCTTGCACGCATAGTAACACTAATCTAAAAAAAAAATGAAAGGCAGAGGCAGGCCCCCCCGCAGGGGCCGTCGTGGTCGTGGTGCTGTGATTTCCTTTGGCCCTAGAATAATGCCCAGTGTTCAGAGGCCAAGTACCCTGAACTAGAAAAATTCTGAGGACATAGTTGACTGGCTTACACAGGACACCCAATCTTCTACAGCTTCCGCTCGGAACCTTGATGCACCATCCTCCTCCAGCTCAGCTTTGGGCACCTCTCAAGTTACCACTCGCCCGCCCGCCGGCACCACCAACACTAACACCACAGCCGCTTCACTTGATCTGTCAGAGGAGTTATTTACACATCAGATAGAAGAAATGAGTGATGCGCAATCATTAGTGCCAGAGGATGTAGATAACAGGGATATGTCTCAGTCAGGCAGCATTATACACATGGACGTACGTTGTGATGATGATGATGATGTTGTACCTGCTGCTGCTGCCTTTGCTGAGTTGTCAAATACAAGTGAAGCGGCTGATGATGACGATGTGTCCGTGGATTTCACGTGGGTGCCTGCTCGAAGAGAAGAAGAACAGGGGGAAAGTTCAGATGGGGAGACAGAGAGGAGGAGGAGACGAGTTGGAAGCAGGCGGAGGGCATCGCAAGGAGCTAGTGGCACAGTCAGACAGCATGTATCGGCACCCGGGGTCAGCCAGACAGAACACCAATCAGCGCAAGCTGTTGTCACCACCAGAATGCCATCATTGCAAAGCTCAGCAGTGTGGCATTTTTTTGGTGTGTCTGCCTCTGATAACAGCGATGCCATTTGCAACCTGTGAGTCGTGGGAAGTCCAACACCCACCTAGGTACAACTGCTTTGTGAAGGCACATGATCTCACATCACAAACGCCTATGGGATCAACACATGATGAGTACAAGCAGCACAAAAAACTCAAAGCCACCATCCTCCTCCTGGTCCAGCATCTTCAGCCACGTCAACCACTGCTGTCCTCCCTGCCCCCTATCAACAACCCGCCACTCCGCCTCTCACCTTCAGCAGTTCCTGCTCATCTGCCCACAGTCAGGTGTCTGCCAAGGAAATGTTTGAGCGTAAGAAGCCAATGTCACAGAGTCACCCCCTTGCCCGGCTTCTGACAGCTGGCTTGTCGGAACTCTTAGCCCGCCAGCTTTTACCATACAAGCTGGTGGAGTCTGAGGCCTTCAAAAAATTTGTATCTATTGGGACACCGCAGTGGAAGGTACCCGGCCAAAATATTTTTTCACAAAAGGCAATCCCCAACCTGTACTCTATTGTGGAAAAGGAAGTCATGTCATGTCTGGCACACAGTGTTGGGGCAAGGGTCCATCTGACCACTGATACCTGGTCTGCAAAGCACTTACACTGCGCATTGGGTAAACCTGCTGGCGGCTGCCAAGCATTGAATGCGTGGCTCTGCAGAGGAGTTGGTGACACCGCCACGACTTGCAGGCAGGCCTGCTGCCACCTCCTCTACTCCTCCTACTCCATCCTCTTCCCTAACCACCTCCTCTTCTGCTGTTGCATCTTGCTCCACACCAACTGCACCCCCCCAGCTCCCCAGGGGCTATTCCACATGCCGGATACGACAGTGTCACGCCGTCTTGGGGTTGACTTGCCTGAAAGCAGAGAGTCACACCGGACCAGCACTCCTGTCCACCCTGAACGCACAGGTGGATCAGTGGCTGACCCCGCACCAACTGGAGATCGGTAAAGTGGTGTGTGACAACGGAAGCAATTTGTTGGCGGCATTGAATTTGGGCAAGTTGACACATGTGCTGTGCATAAGTACCCAGGCTTACAGGACGTCCTCAAGCAGGCCAGGAAGGTGTGTGGCCATTTCAGGCATTCCTACACGGCCATGGCGCACTTTTTCGATATTCAGCGGCGAAACAACATGCCAGTGAGGCGCTTGATTTGCGACAGCCCGACATCATCCCATTTGCTTTCTTCCTGGAACGTGCCCTGCGAAGAGTGCTGGATCAGGCCGTAGATGAGCGTGAAGAAGAATAGGAAAAGTTGTGGTCACCATCACCACCAGAAACAGCCTTATCATCGCTTGCAGGACCTGCGGCAATGCTGGAAGAGGAGTCTGAGGAAGAGGAGTCAGAGGAGGAATGTGGCTTTGAGGAGGAGGAACACCAACCACAGCAGGCATCCCAGGGTGCTCGTTGTCACCTATCTGGTACCCGTGGTGTTGTACGTGGCTGGGGGGAAGAACAGACCTTCAATGAGATCAGTGAGGACAAGGAATTGGACATGAGTAGCTCAGCATCCAACCTTGTGCAAATGGGGTCTTTCATGCTGTTATGCCTGTTGAGGGACCCTCGTATAAAAAGGCTGAAGGAGAACGACCTGTACTGGGTGGCCACGCTACTAGACCCCCGATATAAGCAGAAAGTGTCTGAAATGTTACCGAATTACCAGCAGTCGGAAAGGATGCAGCAGTTACAAAACAAGTTAAAAAGTATGCTTTACACAGCGTATAAGGGTGATGTCACAGCACAATGGAAATCTAACAGGGGAAGAGGTGAAAGTAATCCTCCTCCTACTACGACCACGCCGGCAAGGACAGGACGCTTTACAGATGTGTTGTTGATGGAGGACATGCAGAGCTTTTTAAGTTCTACACATCGCCACAGCCCTTCGGGGTCCACCCTCAGAGAATGACTCGACCGACAGGTAGCAGACTACCTTGCCTTAACTGCAGATATCGACACTCTGAGGAGCGATGAACCCCTTGACTACTGGGTGTGCAGGCTTGACCTGTGGCCTGAGCTATCCCAATTTGCGATAGAACTTCTGGCCTGCCCCGCTTCAAGTGTCCTGTCAGAAAAGACTTTCAGGGCAGCAGGAGGTATTGTCACTGAGAAAAGAAGTTGCCTAGGTCAAAAAAGTCTAGATTACCTCACCTTTATTAAGATGAATGAGGCATGGATCCCGAAGGGACTGACAGTGGGGGATGCATTTGACTAAAAAAGGTCTGATGAGATGCCTTGGGCTAAATATGGTCCACACGCTGCTGTATTTAATCTCTGCATGCCGGGTGACTTACGCGACTTCTCCGCCACCAACTAGGGTTCAAGCCGCAATGTTTTAGTGCACTTTCTGCCTGGAAAACATCAATTTTTTCCGACCGCTGCTACAGCAGCGGCTGCAACAATGCCTACTTTTTCAGGCATGTGTACATGCCTAATTTTTCTGGCCTCTGGTGCTACACTGTGGCTGCAAAAACAAAACACAAAAAAAAGGCACATACATGTGTCAATTCCCCTTCGTGATCATTACCTTGTTGTGGTGAAGGGGCTTGCATATCACATTGAAGTGATCACCTCTAGGAGTGTGTTGGCACACCCCAGATGATAAGGTTGTTGCTTCATTGTGAACAGACCAAAAGCGATCGGCTGGATAATTCTTTACAGAAAAAACATACATTTTCTTTATGATCATCTTAGGGGATCATTAAAGCCTACTAGGCCAACAATGGGCCCACACTGCAGAATCATTGTTTTCTGGGTCACTTAATTGTCACTGAACTACCTAAGCACGACCATAGGCTTTGAAAAACCGCCATCGCCTGCAATCTCCCAAACGTGCGCATGAGCACAGTCATCACTACACCAAGATTGACGCATAGTGGAATAAAATTTATGTCATGAGTATGTCAACTATTGACAACTCTTTGCGGTTGTCTAAAATCTATTTGATACACGTCCCCTGATAGGGGACATAACAGGGATTAAACTGATAAGAATAGTACTACTTAACACACCACTCATATAGGATGGTACAGTACATTGCACGGCGCACGCGCAGTGCCCCAAATTGGAAGTAAGAGGACAGACCAACCATCTTTTTCCATCTCCCGGTTCCTAAAATCTATTCCATACACCGGCCCCTGATAGGGGACGTAACAGGGATTAAACTGATAAGAATAGTACTACTTAACACACCACTCATATAGGATGGCACAGTACATTGCACGGTGCATGCGCAGTGCCCAAAATTGGAAGTAAGAGGACAGACCAACCATTTTTTTCCATCTCCCGGCTCCTAAAATCTATTCCATACACCGGCCCCTGATAGGGGACAAAACAGAGATTAAACTGGTAAGAACAGATTTTTTTAATTTAAAAAAAAAGAGGACAGCCTCTGCGGAGCTGGGTATTTTTTGGCCGCGTTACTGAATGCTCATGCACAATGGCTGTAGGCTCATGCGTCCTTTTGTGGAGGTGACAAACCTGGTCAGTCAAACCCAAGGCAACATCATCGACCTCATCCCATATGCGTTTTTTCTGGAGCGTGCCCTGCGAAGAGTACTGAATCAGGCCGTAGATGAGCATGAAGAGGAAGAGTTGTGGTCCCCATCACCACCAGAAGCAGCCTTGTCGTTGTCGATTGCTGGGCCTGTGGCAACGCAGAGAGAGGAGTCTGAAGAAGAGAAGTCAGAGGAGGAAGGTGGCTTTGAGGAGGTGGAAGACCAACCACAGCAGGCGTCCCAGGGGGCTTGTTGTCACCTTTCGGGGACCCTTGGTGTTGTACGTGGCTGGCTGAAGGAAGAGACCTTCAATGACGTCAGTGAGGACAAGGACATGGCTAGCTTGGTATCCAACCTTGTGCAAATGGGGAGTGTGCGGTTGTGCAAATGGACTGACTGACTGTTAAACGGGGAGTTCGGTCTGTCAGAGTTTGGTCTGTCACTGTGAAGCGGGTGTAACCCTTACACTACCTGATTGATACAACATCATACCTGATCGTATACACACACTGGATGTTTTAAAGCACGTTATTCCAAACAATTTAGGAATGTTAGGTGATTTATGCCCTTTATGGATTAAAACCCGACTCTGCGTCAACTACGTAATTTTCCATGGGAGTTTTGCCATGGATCCCCCTCCGGCATGCCACAGTCCAGGTGTTAGTCCCCTTGAAACAACTTTTCCATCACTATTGTGGCCAAAAAGAGTCCCTGTGGGTTTTAAAATTCGCCTGCCTATTGAAGTCTATGGAGGTTCGCCCGGTTCGCCCGGTTCGCCCGTTCGCGAACATTTGCAGAAGTTCGCGTTCGCCGTTCGTGAAAGGAAAATTTTATGTTTGCGACATCTCTACATGAGAGGCATTTTTCACATGTCCTCCCGAGTACCCCTACCCAAAGATATCCCCAAAGAAGATGTTGTGTCTGTAGCAGGCATGGATTTAGGCAAGACACCCGTTATTATTGTCCCACCTGTCCTGACCAACCAGGTCTCTGCATCGGGGAATGTTTTGAGCGCTACCACACACTAGTGGAGTTTTAGACCCCATTCACACTAGCGTGACTTGTCAGGCGACTTGGTCGCCTGACAAGTCGCGGTGGGTCGCTCGCCATTGAATAGTACAGGACCCGTTCTAATAGGAGTCGCTCCGACTTAGAAAAAGGGTCCTGAACTACTTTGGGGTGACCTGGAGGCGACTTGCATTGACTTCAATTATATGAAGTCCGTGCAAGTTGCGACAAGGTCGCGGTGCACCCTGTGCACCGCGACTTCACAGGTCGCCCCACCAAGTCGTGTCGCCGCAGTCTGAACTGGGTCTTAGTGTAGGGTACTGTATAAATAATATTGCTGCGCTGAGTGGATATAAATCACTAAATAACAAATAATCACTTTGTGAAAAATAATAACAGATAATGTGACCATACGCTATCAAATAATAAGATAGGACAATAATAAATAATGTGTTAAATCAGAAAGTCTGTGATACTGAAAAGTCCCAATGCTCAGTGCATATAAAGTGACACAATATTAACTGTGATAAAATAAGTCCCAATCCACAGTGCAAATCAAGTGACACAATAATAAATATATATGAAAGAAATCTTCATCTGTGAGTGTGATCAAATTGCTGCATGCTTCACTCCAAGTGATCCAAGTGTCAATTGTAAGGTTAGCAGCTCACCTCAAAGTAAGACTCATGAGAGCCAAAATGTGCATTGGATGAATAACAGTCGCCTGGTAAGCCCTCCTGTCACCGCCTCCAGACAATCATTCAGGGTGTATATGGCATCCGGTGAAAAGATAAGAAGGAGATCTAGGGCTCTCTGTCTCAGTAAAGGCTATTTATTAAGTATAATGAAATCGCACTTACATGATACAGCACTTAAGCAGTGCAAGCTTTCTTAGCATTCCAACACTTCCTGCTACCTCCGGGATCAACGTGATGACGTGCAGGCTCCTCTCCTGTACGCATTGCGTCTTAAACTTCGTCAGCGACCCCGGTGTGTTTTAGCAGCAGCTGACAAAGTCTCTCTTAGGATTTCCTCTCTTTGTAACAAACTCTCGTTCAGCCTCCAGCACTGCCTTTTCTGTAGGACATTCATTGTCAGGCTGTATATTATTGTTATAGGTGCATGATCTGACCAGGTGATGCTATTGATATCCAATTGTTTTACTGCCTGTAGCTGAGCGTGAGGTATCACAAAGTAATCAATCCTGGAGTAGTTCTTATGTGGGATCGAATAAAACGTATATTCCTTTTCGGCGGGGTGTTGTAACCGCCAAACATCAATCAGCTGAGATTTGTAGAGTACCTTTAATATTCGTCTACTTGTTCTAATCGAGAGTGCTGAGGTCCCAGAGGAGGTATCTGACGCTGGAAACAATGGGGCATTAAAGTCTCCTCCCAAAATCAGCTGGCCCTCTGAGAAGCTCACAAGACTGGCCAGTGTTCTCGATAAGAACACATCCTGTTTGTTATTAGTGGCATAGAGTGTTGCTACTGTTACCTGTATTTTGCCTATTAATCCTTTCAAAAATAGGAATCTTCCCTCTGGATCTTGTCTACTATCCTGTAGAGTCCACGGGACATCTTTTGCTATCAAGATTGAGACCCCTCTTGATTTTGCTTGCATATTTGTAGAATGATATGTATATGGGAATAACCTATTTTTAAGATAAGGTACTGTATTTTCTGGCGTATAAGACTACTTTTGAACCTCAAAAAAATCCCCCAAAAATGGGGGGTCGTCTTATACGCCAAGTATAATATCTCCAAGGTAACCTAAGTATAAGTATTACTGGTAGATGAAAATTAGGGGGGTCGTCTTATACGCCCAGTCGTCTTATACGCCGGAAAATACGGTATTTTATCTGTCCTAAAATGTGTCTCTTGTATTAATGCTATACTGACGTTATGCTGTTTTAATTCATTCATTAGTATCCGTCTTTTTTCTGGGACATTTAGTCCTTTGACATTATAAGAAGTAATTTTTAGGTCTTCCATCTCCAATTACTCTTACACCGACAAAAAATGAGAGATAAAAGAGGAGGGAAAAGGTGAGTGAAAAAAAAAAAAAATTCCCCTTCCCACTAATCGGCAGAAGGAAGGATCCGGTCCCATAAGGTTCCGAATCCGTCCTTCGTCGACTCGGATAGCGATCCTATCCTTTTCTCACACCGCACTGCTAAGTGCACCTTGTGTGGATTTCTTAAAAAAAAAGGGGCTTACCCCGGCGTGACTACCCGCCACTTTCCACCACCTCCCTTCCTTTCTTCTTTATAGTACAAAACACCCGGAGAAAAGACAAAGAAAAACAATTCAATACTTCATTAACGGATTCGCCCCCCCCTCCTCCTTTTAAAGTGGACTGAGTCAAGGAAGAAGCAGAGGGCAAGGGAGAGGGGGGCAGGAAGAAAACAGGAAGGGGGAAAATTACCATTGTCCCACCCCCCCTCCCCCCCCCCACCCCGACTCCCATATCTCAGTATATCCATATATCAAATAGATATTCCCCTCATGCCTCCTTTATCTTATATAGTTCTTGTCTTAGTACAATTTTTATATTATCTCAATCTTTCCCAAAAAAGAAAAGAAAAAAAAAAAAGAAAAAAATCTTAATCGTGAATATGTGTAGTAAAAAAGTGAAAAAAGTGAAAAAATATTTTCCCAGTAACTTTATCAAAGTGTTTGCCCAAAAAAAAAAAAAAAAAACAATTCCAACTTATTCGTGAATATGTGTAGTAAGGGGGGGAAAAATATCCTCCCGATGATTTCATCAAGGTGATTACCCAGTAATAGGTCAATGACATAGTGTAAAAAAAAAAAAAAAAAAAAATTTCCAGCTTAATCGTGAATATGTGTAGTAAAAAAGTGAAAAAGTGAAAAAGTATTTTCCCAGTAACTTTATCAAAGTGTTTGCCCAAAATAAAAAAAAAATAAAAAAAAAAAAAAGATATAACAAAGTTATATCTCTTGTGCTTAACTTGTAGGGGGTGTTGATTCCAACAAAACCCGCACCCTTATTTCACCTGTGCCTATAAGAAAAAGGAAAAAAAAAAAGGGAAAAGAATAAAGGGAACAGGAAAAAGTCCCATCCCTCACTGAACTCTATATATGGAGCATACTATAAATTACAAGAGGCCTAGTCCTGTCATAGTTCTTCGAAAGTTATTCATCTTCGGCTTAGATCTTCTTCCCCTCTCACGGCTATCCCTTTCTCCTGTTGTTGGGGGAACTGGAGCGGTCCTTCTCTAGATAGGCAACTCAGCCAATTACTAATCTGTATGGGTTCTGTCTCTATAAACCGAAAGAATGCCATTCGGTCTTGATATGTCCTCAATTTGAAATGTCTATCGTTTCTGCGGAACGTTATGGAGAAGGGGAAGCCCCATCTATATGTGCAACCCGCTCTCTTGGCTAATTCCAGTAATGGTCTTAGGAGCGCTCTTCTCCTCAGTGTTCCTCTAGAGAGGTCTGCATATATTTTTACTGGTTCTCCTTCCACTGCTATATCTTGGGCTTCCCAGGCTGTTTTCAGGATCATTTCTTTATGCGTAAAATGATGTATTTTGCAGATCACATCCCTAGGTCTCCTTTCCTCCTTACTTCTAGGGCCAAGAGTTCTATGAATCCTCTCTATTTCCAAATTTTCTGGATATCTGTCCTTCAAGATCTGTTTAAAGATCTCCTTCGCCGCCTCAGCTAATTTTTCATTGCTGATGGTTTCAGTAAGGCCGCGCAGACGAAGGTTACTACGTCGACTCCTATTCTCCATATCCTCCAACTGTAGTTGCATTGCATCCTCTGTTTCCCTCTGTACTTCACATTTTAGCTCTTAAGCTGACAATCTCTCTTTTATCGATCTAATTGAGGCCTCCTCTTTTTCTACGCGAGTTGTGATATTCTGTATATCTTTTTTTACTTCCTGAATCTCTTGCTGATGCTTCTCCTCTATTCTATTGATCATTAGTTCTATGTCCGCTTTAGTCGGTAGTGCTTGTAGTAGGCTTATCAGTTCCGAGTTTTGTGTAACAGTCTGTGTAAGCTTGCAGGGTGTCGGAGTCTCTCTTTGGCTACACATTGAGCAATTGGGCTCCCCTGTAACCGAGAGGGAGGTCTCTAGTGAGTTTGGTATGTCGCTAGCCTCTGGTCTTGTGGGTGCCATTTTTTTACCTTTGGAGGATTTCTGGTTGTTGGAGAAAAAGCGCTCAATTTCTCCCTCTGTTTTAATTGTTTGCGTCTTTCCTGTACTCTTTCTTCCTCTACGCCTTTTAGTGAGTGTCATCCTCCTCTTTTATCCTCTCAATGGTCAGGCCCCTTACTTTACGGGTGTATTTTAAAAAGTTAGGCTCCCTTATCCTTGAACACTTGTATAAATTTGGGGATATTGAAAATAGGGTTCTGTCTCCCTGACATCCAGCCTTTTTTATATCCTTCTAATTCAGCTCTTTTCCTAGGATCCCTTCTCCTTTTCCTATCTGATTTCAACAGTCCATCACTTTCTCCTCTACTGGTGTATTCAGGACAACAAATAGCATATATTACTTCATGCTTAACATCACTCCATATACTCCATGGTACTCACGGTTCCCGGCGTAGTTTTCACCCACCTCCGAACCTCTTCTTCCGGCTATGTAGGGCTCAGTGCTTTCAATACTCTGAAAAAAGCGGAAAACAGAAGTATCCCTTTGGGGGGGGAGGGGAGGGGAGCAAGCCTTCCGAGCTCCACACTAGGGATGATCGAACTTTTGAAAAGTTCGGTTCGACCAGAACACCCGAACTTCACGAAAGTTCGGTTCGGATTTCAGAACCCCATTGAAATCAATGGGACCCGAACTTCTGTAATCAAAAAACACCATTTTTAAGCCCTAAAACCCAATAAATGCCCCTAAAAAGTGCCTAGGGTTCTGGGTCATGCCCCAGGGACTATTAATCACACAAAAAAAAGTTCTTAAAAATTGTCATTTTTGATAAAAAAGCCAATTATTGAAAAATTAAAAAAAAAAAAAAAAAAGAGATTTTTTTGATTTTTACTTTGGATTTAGTATCTGGGGGGTCTAAAAGGTGTGCATGTGAAGTTTCAGCTCTGTAGCATGTCCAGAACCATGAAAAAAAAAAAGATAATTTTTCAGTAGAACAGGGATGTGGTTCGGGAGCCTCCTTTAACTTTAACACCTATATGATCTTTTTTTCTGGTTCTGGACATGCTACAGAGCTGAAACTTCACAGGTACACCTTTTAGACCCCCCAGACACAAAATCACACAAAAAAAGTTCTTAAAAATTGTCATTTTTGATAAAAAAGCCAATTATTGAAAAATTAAATAAAAAAAAAAAAAAAAGAGATTTTTTGATTTTTACTTTGGATTTAGTATCTGGGGGGTCTAAAAGGTGTGCATGTGAAGTTTCAGGTCTGTAGCATGTCCAGAACCCCCCAAAAATTAGCATTTTCTTATAATTTTTATTAGAACAGGAATACGGCTTCTCTACGGCGCTTTTTCTTGCATTTATCGGGCATTTTTGGAGGCAGGCATGACTTTTTTTTGATTTAGTGTCTGGGGGGTCTAAAAAGTGTACCTGTGAAGTTTCAGCTCTGTAGCATGTCCAGAACCAGAAAAAAAGATAATTTTTCAGTAGAGCAGGGATGGTGGGACCCCTCTTTTACACTTATATGATCTTTTTTTGGGGTTCTGGACATGCTACAGAGCTGAAACTTCACAGGTACACCTTTTAGACCCCCCAGACACAAAATCACACAAAAAAAGTTCTTAAAAATTGTCATTTTTGATAAAAAAGCCAATTATTGAAAAATTAAAAAAAAAAAAAAAAAAAAAAAAAGATTTTTTGATTTTTACTTTGGATTTAGTATCTGGGGGGTCTAAAAGGTGTGCATGTGAAGTTTCAGCTCTGTAGCATGTCCAGAACCAGAAAAAAAAGATCGTTTGTATTAGAAAACTTTAAGCACAGGAATATGGCTTCTCTGCTGTAACACCTTGCCGGTTTAATAGCAGGCATTTTTTTGGGTTCTTTGCAGTCAGGAAAAACATCTGAACTTGTGTATAGTAGTACTGTGCACAAGTTCTGATGTTTTGCCTGCCTCCAAAATTCCCCAAAAAATGCCAGCAAAAACACACCTGGGCATTTTTTTTTTTGACGCTAGCGTTTTTTTTTGGCATTTTTTGGGGTTCTTTTGAGGCAGGCAAAACATCTGAACATGTGTATAGGGGGGATATATAGACATATATGTCTGAATATATACCCCTAGACATATATAGGTGTGATAGTAGCAGAAATAAATGCTTGCGCTAATGAAATCATTTACAGTAATATATTTCTGCTACTATCACACCTATATATGTCTCGGGGTATATATTCAGACATATATGCCTATATATACACCCTATACACATGTTCAGATGTTTTGCCTGCCTCAAAAGAACCCCAAAAAATGCCAAAAAAAACGCTAGCGTCAAAAAAAAAAAATGCCCAGGTGTGTTTTTGCTGGCATTTTTTGGGGGGTTTTGGAGGCAGTCAAAACATCAGAACTTGTGCACAGTACCACTATACACAAGTTCAGATGTTTTTCCTGACTGCAAAGAACCCAAAAAAATGCCTGCTATTAAACCGGCAAGGTGTTACAGCAGAGAAGCCATATTCCTGTGCTTAAAGTTTTCTAATACAAACGATCTTTTTTTTTCTGGTTCTGGACATGCTACAGACCTGAAACTTCACATGCACACCTTTTAGACCCCCCAGATACTAAATCCAAAGTAAAAATCAAAAAATCTCTTTTTTTTTTTTTTTTTTTTTTTTTTTTAATTTTTCAATAATTGGCTTTTTTATCAAAAATGACAATTTTTAAGAACTTTTTTTGTGTGATTTTGTGTCTGGGGGGTCTAAAAGGTGTACCTGTGAAGTTTCAGCTCTGTAGCATGTCCAGAACCCCAAAAAAAGATCATATAAGTGTAAAAGAGGGGTCCCACCATCCCTGCTCTACTGAAAAATTATCTTTTTTTTCTGGTTCTGGACATGCTACAGAGCTGAAACTTCACAGGTACACTTTTTAGACCCCCCAGACACTAAATCCAAAAAAAGTCATGCCTGCCTCCAAAAATGCCCGATAAATGCAAGAAAAAGCGCCGTAGAGAAGCCGTATTCCTGTTCTAATAAAAATTATAAGAAAATGCTAATTTTTGGGGGGTTCTGGACATGCTACAGAGCTGAAACTTCACATGTACACTTTTTAGACCCCCCAGATACTAAATCCAAAGTAAAAATCAAAAAATCTCTTTTTTTTTTTTTTTTTTTTTTTTTTTTTAATTTTTCAATAATTGGCTTTTTTATCAAAAATGACAATTTTTAAGAACTTTTTTTGTGTGATTTTGTGTCTGGGGGGTCTAAAAGGTGTACCTGTGAAGTTTCAGCTCTGTAGCATGTCCAGAACCATAAAAAAAAAGATCGTTTGTATTAGAAAACTTTAAGCACAGGAATATGGCTTCTCTGCTGTAACACCTTGCCGGTTTAATAGCAGGCATTTTTTTGGGTTCTTTGCAGTCAGGAAAAACATCTGAACTTGTGTATAGTGGTACTGTGCACAAGTTCTGATGTTTTGCCTGCCTCCAAAACCCCCCAAAAAATGCCAGCAAAAACACACCTGGGCATTTTTTTTTTGACGCTAGCGTTTTTTTTGGCATTTTTTGGGGTTCTTTTGAGGCAGGCAAAACATCTGAACTTGTGTATAGTGGTACTGTGCACAAGTTCTGATGTTTTGCCTGCCTCCAAAACCCCCCAAAAAATGCCAGCAAAAACACACCTGGGCATTTTTTTTTTAACGCTAGCGTTTTTTTTGGCATTTTTTGGGGTTCTTTTGAGGCAGGCAAAACATCTGAACTTGTGTATAGTGGTACTGTGCACAAGTTCTGATGTTTTGCCTGCCTCCAAAACCCCCCAAAAAATGCCAGCAAAAACACACCTGGGCATTTTTTTTTTTGACACTAGCGTTTTTTTGGCAATTTTTGGGGTTCTTTTGAGGCAGGCAAAACATCTGAACATGTGTATAGGGGGTATATATAGGCATATATGTCTGAATATATACCCCTAGACATATATAGGTGTGATAGTAGCAGAAATATATTACTGTAAATGATTTCATTAGCGCAAGCATTTATTTCTGCTACTATCACACCTATATATGTCTAGGGGTATATATTCAGACATATATGTCTATATATACCCCCTATACACATATTCAGATGTCATGTCTGACATCAAACATGTCCTCAAAAAAGCACTGGCAGTGGCAGCCCCTGCAGCATTAAAAAATGCTTGGCTGGTGAGAAGCCACATTCCTGTCCCGAAGCAGAGAAATGATCATTTCTCTATAGCGGTCACCCTGCTATGGAAGGGTTTTGTCACCCTGCCATAGCAGTCACTGTCAGTTAACCCTACACTACACTACGGTCCCCTGACACTTAACACTTTCCCTACAGAAACTAAATTTTTGAAGCTAACTTAAGTGTAAAGGAGCACTCTAACTACACTAGATATCCCTTTCCTCACACTAAAAATAGCTAAATGACACTTTTAAAGTAAAATTAACAGAACTGCTTCCACTCTCTTCCATGTCCAGTATAACAATGCTGGGAATATGGCGGGGGCGATCTTATATACTGGGGGGCGTATTCACTAATGATTGGTCTAGGGACCCCCTAGTCACTCCAATCACATTCCTAGCATTCTTCTGCCCCCTCAATTGGCTTTTGCTAATGGTTCTGGTCCAATCACGGGCTTTTAAAGCCCATTTCCTGAAGCATTGCATTTTGGGCGGTTCTGGTTGCCGAATTCCGAACTTTTTGGGCAAAAAGTTCTAAATTCGGCCGAACCTCGAACACCCAATGTTCGGGCCGAACCGATGGTGGACCCGAACCGTTCGATCATCCCTACTCCACACGCCGTAATGAGTGGGGGCTATAGACTCCTTTCGGGTCACAGCCCTCTCTGCTCAGCCAGCATGAAGTTGGTCCGTAGATGTCTACTCCTCCCAATGTAAACGCCCGGTGCCCCAGGCCGCTCACCTCCGCTCCCGCTTCCACTCTCCCCCTGGTGCCTGTTTCACTCTCTAGGGTGAGCTTAGCACTGGCATTTGCCTCACCGGGGCTATTTCTCCTTGGCTGCGGCACCTGCGTCCCCGCCTTTAGGTTCACTCCTGCGTATTCGGTGCGGCTATCTCCGCTGCCCAGGCTCTCCTCCGCTAGGTTCCCGGCTCCCTTGCTGGCTGCGGGCTCGCTCAATAGAGGAGGAGATGGACTCGCTCTCTGGAGCGTAGTCCTCCAGCTCTGGCCGATGCCGGTATCCCGCGGCAAACGCTCAGCCGCCTCCGTTCCTCGGAACTGCCCGGACAACACATGGGAGTCTACCGCCCACGTCAGCTGTAGCGGCTGCAATATCCGGGTCTCCTGCTTCTTTCCTCGGCCTCCTGAGAGGTTCGCTTGTTGGAGGTGTAGATCGTGGCGGCGCTCGTCACCCAGCGGTCCTCACATGACCACTTCCGGTGCACGCCCCTTACTTTCATATATATTTATTATTGTGTCACTTGATTTGCACTGTGGATTGGGACTTATTTTATCACAGTTAATATTGTGTCACTTTATATGCACTGAGCATTGGGACTTTTCAGTATCACGGACTTTCTGATTTAACACATTATTTATTATTGTCCTATCCTATTATTTCATAGCGTATGGTCACATTATCTGTTATTATTTTTCACAAAGCGATTATTTGTTATTTAGTGATTTATATCCACTCAGCGCAGCAATATTATTTATACAGTATTTTTGTTTTTTTTGTGTTTGGCACTGATTGCTTGCAGCTTTGTTTAGTCAGGGTTTGCGCTGATTATTTTTACTTTCTATTCTTAGTGTAGGGTACAGCACGACATAGTGTAGGGCACACTAACACAGGTGTGTTTTTGCAGCAGGCGTTTTTTTGGGCATTTTTTGGGGGTCTTTGGAGGCAGGCAAAACATCTGAACTTCTTTATAGGGGTATATATACACACACGCTTATATGTATTTATACACATACACACATATAGGTGTTATAGCAGAGAAGCCATATGGGTGTTAATTATTTCATTAGCGCAAGCATAGGTTTCTGCTTCTTTCACACCTATATATGTGTATGTGTATGTGTATATATACATACATGTGTGTGTGTATATATACCCATACACAGAAGTTCTGATGTTATGCCTGCCTCCAAAGATGCCCAAAAAATGCCCAAAAAAACACCAGCTACAAAAACGCCCAGGTGTGTTTTTGCAGCAGGCGTTTTTTTTGAGCATTTTTTGGGGGTCTTTGGAGGCAGGCAAAACATCTGAAATTCTGTATAGGGGTATATATATACACACACTTATATGTATTTATACACATACACACATATAGGTGTTATAGCAGAGAAGCCATATGGGTGTTAATTATTTCATTAGTGCAAGCATAGTGTTCAGCTACTTTCACACCTATATATGTGTATGTGTATATATACATACATGTGTGTGTGTGTATATATACCCCCTACACAGAAGTTCTGATGTCATGCCTGACTCCAAACATGTCCTCAAAAAAGCCCTATAAATGCCTGCAACAAAAAGCAGGGTGACAGGGGCGAAGCCACTATCCGGTTCTATAAGTGTTCTAAGAGAAACGATCTTTTCTCTATAGCGGTCACCCTGACATGGAAGGGTTTTGTCACCCTGCCATAGCAGTCAGAGTCAGTTAACCCTACACTACACTACGGTCCCCTTACACTTAACACTTTCCCTACAGAAACTAGATTATTAAATCTAACTATAGTGGAAAATAGTACCCTAACTACACTAGATATCCCTTTCCTCACACTAATAATTGCTAAATGACACTTTGAAGCAGAAGTAACAGAACTGCTTCCACTCTCTTCCACGTCCCTGTATTACAATGCTAGGAATTTGGTGGGGCTATCTTATATACTGGGGGGCGTATTCACTAATGATTGGCCTCTGGACCCCCTAGTCACTCCAATCACATTCCTAGCATTCTCCTGCCCCCTCAATTGGCTTTTACTGATGGTTCTGGTCCAATCACGGGTTTTTAAAGCCCATTTCCTGTCCCATTGCATTTTGGTTCTGGTTGCCGAATTCTGAACTTTTTCAGCAAAAAGTTCGGAATTTGGCCGAACCTCGAACAGTCAATGTTCGGGTCGAACTGATGGTCGACCCGAAGCGTTCGATCATCCCTAATAACGAGTTTGATTTGAAACTGTTTATTTTTTAATAGATAAGCCAGTTTTATGATTATATTGTTTGCTATGTATTTTACATATACATATATATATATATATATATATATATATATATATATATATATATATATATATATATATTATATATTTTTTTTTTTTTAAATAGCAACGGTATGTCAGTTTATGTGTATTGCCTGTTGTTTTATTTGAGCAGGATAATTTTATCTTTTAAAATGTTTTTTCCATACTAATTGTGTGTCTCTTCCTTGATGGGCTAGCGCAGTATAATTTTTGGCCAGTAGATGTCACTTTTATTAGGCTTGAATCGGATCTTACATTGTTTTTTTGAACAGCGTCTGTACTATTTAAGTGCGAGGGTGATCTGTTGACTCCACCCCTGCTGATAAAGTCCTTTAGGACGTAACGCGTACAGGAGGTGGAGTCGATCGTACCTGATGTCACCCGCTGCTGTTCCTGTGTACCGTGCGGCTCTCTCAGCTGACCAGAGACCGCGGTACTTCCATTACCTTCTAGTCATACTAGAATGCTCTTTTCAAAGCTGTAAATGGATTTTATCTTGAAAGTGTCTGTCTTTACAATAAACTTCTTTGATATACAGTCTGCACTTCGTTTTGCCCCCCCCCCCTTTTTTTGTCTTACCATTGGATCAACGTCGACCCCACTGTGGGAAGTGGAAGTGGTTCACTTTATGCTTATTACTGATCTGTTTGGCTAGTGTTCACTGGATGAAGCTCCCATTATCCTGATTTTTGCCTACTCTGACCTGTTGGTAATACAGGGGTCTGTTTATAAGGTGAGCACATATGAGTGCTTCTGGTGAAGGGACTGTCACTGAAAGGGGATTTTTTCCAGCACCCTGTGTGGACTTGAGCTATTATTGAGTGAACACTTAACAGGACATTTGGGGCTCATAAAATTTGTGCATTGACTTTCTTCTATATTTATTTATTTTGGATTTTAAGACCTGTGCTGCACTTTGTTTGTATTCTCTCTGTCTAGGCTTTTTCAATGTACCTGGGTCAGCGTTCAGCTTGCATGTCAACGTAATTGTTTAATTATTGATTGCACTGATTGCTTTTTACCTGCACAGAGCCGATGCAAACTTCCTTTTCTCGGGTGCCACGACGATGCTCCTGGCCCCTCCTTTCTGTCCAGTGCCCCCATGGTAAGCCACTTCCCATGAGGGCACTAGCATGTGCACGCTCCTGAGCCCCTCTGCTGCCCCACTAATTGGCCCTGCCCCTCCCTCCCTTGTCACTGGGTTTGATTCACAGCACTGGGAGACAATGGCTCCCGTGCCCAAGCAATGCCAGTGAGACCCAGAAGTAAGGGGAGAGAATAGAAATAGGGGGCTTACCAGATAATTTTGACCCCGATAAGGTGGTAAAAATGGGGCTTTAGTAAACGAGATGGAACATCAATATGCTTAAGTAAACATGATGAAACATCAATGGCCTCGTTCCTGGTATATAGAAAGTGCTTCTGGCACGCCTGCCTGTTATCGGGGATATATGTGCTCAATCAGACCTCCAGCACTCTCTGCCAGGTTACTGAGTCATGTGTATAAAACAGAAAAGCGACCATAGCATAATCCATTAAAAAATATTTATTAAAACTAAAGTATTTCCCTTACATGGTAACAGCAATAAACAGGCACAAACGATACAACCACATCAAACAAATTCCCCTCGCCAGTATCCAAGAATATTTTTTACTGGATTACACTGTGGTTGTTTTTCTATTTTTTACCCATGACTCTTTAACCTGGCGGAGAGTGTCAGAGGTCTGATTGAGCACATGAATAAATAAATGTGAAAGCACTGCTAAAAAAGGGTAGTGCACAATTATATTTGTTTTTATCTGATTGAGCACATATATCCCCGATGACAGGCAGGCATGTCTGAAGTACCTTCTATATACCAGGGATGAGGCCATTGATGTTCCATCATGTTTACTAATGCCTATTGATATTTCATTTCATTCACAAAAGCCTGTTTTGACCACCTTAATTGGGTCAAAATTATCTGATAAGCCCCCTTTTTTTCAGCACGAGGTGGAGTGATCTTTCCTGGTGGGCTCACATCTTTTCTCTCTGGTGATTTTTTTCACTTAGATATGGACTGCTGTATATTGGCTGGTTGAAAATGTGACATATGGGCTTAATCTCCTTTAGGTTTCTCTTGGAATGTTTGTTATACACAATCAGTGTTGGTCATGTAACTTAAAAAAAAGTAATTAGTTATAGTTACTAGTTACTTCTCCCAAAAAGTACCTGAGTTAGTCACTAGTTACTTTTTTACTGATGTATCTCAATTACCAGGGAAAGTAACTATCGCGTTACTTTATAAAAATAATCAAATATGTCAAATAACTTGTATGCCCCTTGTATGTGTGGTATTTGCTTAGTGGTACCTGCATGGTATTTGCTGAGTGGTACCTGCGTGGTATTTTCTTAGTGGTAACTGTGTGGTACACTGGCACGGTACCTGAGTGGTATTTGCTGAGTGCCACTGGTGGTACCTGAGTGGTATTTTCTGAGTGGTACTGGCTGGCTGCGTGGTACACTGGTACCTGAGTGATATTTGCTGAGTGGTACCTGCGTCTGCTGCCTAGAGTGTATGGCTGCTGGTAGTGGCTCGTGGTGGTGTGGCACACTGGTGGTGGGGGTCTGAGTCCCGAGTCCTCCTGTCCTGACTGTGACTTAGTTTGTGACTGTGAGTAACCGTATTTTTTTGTACCTGTGCTGCTGCTGCAGTGCTGCCTGGCTGGCTGCTTGCTGCTCCTGGTGGCTGCTGCTGGTGGCTGCTGCTGGAGGTGGTGGTGGCTGGCTGCTGCTGCTTCTGGTGGTAGTGGTGGCTGGCTCCTGCTAGCTGCTGCTGCTGGTGGTGGTGACTGGCTGCTGCTGGTGGTGGTGGCTGGCTGCTGTTGGTGGTGGTGGCTGGCTTCTGCTGGTGGTGGCTAGCTTCTGCTGGTGGTGGTGGAGGCTGGCGATGATGGTGGTGGCTGGCTGTGGATGATGGTGGTGGCTGGCTGGGGATGGTGGTGGTGGCTGGCTGAGGATGGTGGTGGTGGAAGGCTGGGGATGGTTGTGGTGGCTGGCTGGGGATGGTGGTGGTGGCTGGCTGGGGATGGTGGTAGTGGAAGGCTGGGGATGATGGTGGTGGCTGGCTGGGGATGATGGTGGTGGCTGGCTGGGGATGATGGTGGTGGCTGGCTGGGGATGGTGGTGGTGGCTGGCTGGGGATGATGGTGGTGGTGGCTGGCTGAGGATGGTGGTAGTGATGGTGGCTGGCTGGGGATGGTGGTGCTGTCTGGCTGGCTGCTGCTGGGCTTGGCGCGCTGTACTCACTGTCTCACTCAGTCCGGAGTCCGCACTCGTCCTCTCTGTTCACTCACAGTCTCCTCCTCCTCCTCTTTCGTCCTCGGTCATAGAGGAGAGGAGGAATTACAATTACATTACTGCCATCTAGTGGCGGTAGATGTAATTGCGGTAACGCCGCCCAAGTAATGGCAACGGCGTTACCGTTAGAGGAAGAGTAATCAGTTAGATTACTCGTTACCCTCTAAAGTAACTGCCTTAAGTAACGCCGTTTACTTAAACGCAGTTACTACCATCACTGTACACAATGTATATGGAATGTTTATGAATTCTTTACATATTAGTTTTTTAATATGATTATGTACACACTTCTTACACTTTATTGGGATTATTGTTGTTTATATTATATACAGAAGGTTGATGCAGCTATGTTACAAATTGGATGAACTTTTTAATACCATCTATTGATATGCACTTTACACTCTGTTATTCGTAGCGATGCATTGATTTTTATATTGACTCTGTTATATTTTACCAGAGTATAGTGCTAGCTGTTAAATTAGGAAAGGAGGCCCGAGCACGAGGAGAATTTTTTTGCATAATAAGTAAATAATAGAGCAACTACAGCTCTGTGGATCAAAGTACTACAAATACAGTACTATTCATAATTGGTAGGGTCGTGGCGGCAGTTCCAAGCATCCCATTCTACATGGAACTATTTTTGTCTCTCCATATAATATTCCAGATGTTTTCCATATTTGAAAATCATATCAAGCTGTTTTGGAGTTTAAGAATCGGTCTATGTCCGCCGCTGTCGGTTGGTGTTCAGAAGGATCATTTCTCAAGTTATAGAGAGATCCGTAAAATTTAGCAAATTCATTAGCTATGGCTTGGGGATGGGATATTTTGTTTTTAGTTGATGCATCTAGAATTAAAGGGATCCTGGATTTAGCCTGTCTACGTTTGACTTGATTGGCAAGGTGTTTACCCGCCTTGTTCGCCTGGGAGTAATAATGTTGCTTCAGACAGTGCAAATGTCTGTCTGATTGCTCCAGAAGAAGGTGGAGATCTTGTCTAAGTTTTATTGGCGACAATGACATATCGTTGGACGGCTTATTTTTATTACTATCCTCTAGGGTCTTAATTTGGGATTGAAGGGAGGTAGTTTTCACGTTCCACAGTCTTCTGTGCCTCGCCTGCTGTTGGATGCACACCCCTCGAATGAAGGCCTTGTGTGCACCCCACAGCACCCAAGGATCAGAGACCGACGGAGTGTGGATCTCAAAGAATTCCTGCAATTCCCCTGTAATACGAGCATGACAGCTTGAGTCTTGCAATGTCCTGGTATCACACAGCTACACTGAGGGCTTCAGGACTGGTGTGCCCTCCTTGATGGTCAATTCCACTGCGGCATGATCAGACCAAGTGATGTCCTTGACCACCGAGGAGGATGCTCTACCCAACAAATACATATCTGTGATAAACATGTCCAATCTGGAGAAGAAATGGTGTCTGGAGGAGAAAAAGGAGTAATCCCGCTCTGATGCGTGTTGACACCTCCAGACATCATATAGTTTTTCGGCATGGAGTAAATCGCCCAACTCAGGTTGTCAGCCCCGGGGGGAAGAGGAGGAGTCCAACTCAGGGACGACAACCAGGTTAAAGTCCCCACAGAGCAACAAATGTCCATGTTTGATACTGTATACTTTCTTAAGTAGTCTACGGAGGAACCTGAGCTGGTGTGTGTTCGGGGCATAGAGGGTCACGATGATCACCGGGAGTTCATTCACATCGCAGGTGGCAATGATAAAGCGACCTTGAGGGTCCAGTACAGACGAGTGTAACTTGACCGTGAGAGAACTTTTGAACGCCAACATGACGCCCCTCTTCTTCTCAGGGCTAGAGTCTAAAAGTACATGTGGGAAGTCCTTGTAAGAGAAGAGCGGGTGGTACCCCGCTTGGAAATGCGTTCTTGAATGGCAACAACATCAGCCCTACTGGAGGTTATCTCTTTCCATAAGGAGCATCTCTTGGCCGGATGGTTCAGTCCATTCAAATTGATCAAGAGAAATTTAATAGTCATGTTTGTAAAGGTGTCAGCGATCTGTAATAAAGTCGAGGTGTTACTGGTATCCCATGTGCAGAGAAGGGGTGAAGTCTTTTAATTAGCGTGAGCCAGGTGGATTCGGGTTCTTGGAGCAAGTGTGTCAGAGAAACGGCCATGCTGCAACTGGCAACTCCGCCAGTACTTCCAATGGCCGCAATGGACTCAGGCCATAGACTAATTCACTGGCCTATAAAAGGACTCTGCTCAGCCCATCAGATTGCTGGATTGTCTTCAGCTCTTCCTGTTTCATGAGCATTGCTACTTCCTGGATTCCAGTTTGACCTGGCTTGTTCCTGACCTGTTTGCTCTCTCTCCTGGCTTTGACCTTTGGCTTTGTCTGATCATCCCTGCTCCAGTTTGGCTCTCCCGTTATCTGATCTCGGCTTGGCTCACGGACTTGCTTCCTGTCTACCTGCCCTCCAGTACCTGATCTTGGCTTTCCCACGGACTTGTCTGCTTCTGGCCTTCCTGCTATACCTTTGGCTTGCACCTGTTGCAGCTTCCTGCTGAGCCCTGTGTTTGACCCCCAGCCGGTCTTACACCTACTGCCTGGTTGTTCCTGGTTCCTCCTTGGACTGTCCGGTGTATACCTGCCTAGCACTCTGCTAGAGACCGCCTGTCTACCATCAGGACCCTGCCGGCAACCAGTGCTTCTGTGGGCGCTACACCCTCTGTCTCAACCCCAGGGGTGTGCCGCACTCAGCCGCAAGGGGAGCCCTCTCTGCATTTCGGCCTCGGATCCGGTACGTGACAAAGTGGTTTGTGTTGTTGCGCATAGTGCGTGATACAGAAAGAAAGAGTGTAGAAAGAATGAGAAAAAGGATCAAAACTTGAAACAAGGGTAAAAAAGGGACCGTCACAGCAGTCTGGGAACGGATATGTCCGTTAGGAAATAAGAGAAGGGCCAGATAAAGGTATTATAAGTGGAACTAGTGGTTCAGAAATTAGGGCCATCGGTGGCGGTTGTGTGTTGCGGGGGTTGTTTACGAGACACCACTTGCTATTCACCTTCCAGAGGTCTCAAGGGAGGGGATTTAGATAAGGCTGAATGGGTTGGAGGCAGAATGTTCCACCTCTGCAGTGCAGTGATCCCTTCCTCCACTGTTTTGATGAGGACAGTTGATCCCCCATGGGTAACTGATAGGGTTGCCAGATACTTCCACTTGTGGGGCACATTGTGGTTCCTCAGGGCCTTGGTGATCGTGGCCAGATTCCTCCTGGATTGCAACATATGTCTGGAGAGATCAGGGAGCAGTTGTAGATTGCCATATCCTTCAGGTAAGTTGGCAGCATGCTGGAATGCCTGCAGGTTTTGTTCCTTGGCGTGATAGAAGTGCACCCTCAAAAGCACATCCCTGGGGAGGTCACCAGCCAGGAAAGACAATTTAGGCAGTCTGTGTATTCTATCTATCAGTAAATCTGAGATGGACTGTGAAGGGACCAGAGCTGCAAATAGGGTATTGACATAGGCTGTAAGCTGTGATGGCAGGACAGATTCTGGTATGCCTCTAATTTTAACATTGTTCCTTGTGGAACGGTCCTCCAGATCCGCTACTTTATTTTTAAGCCATGTGAGCTCATCAGTGTGGGTATTCAATGTCCCAATCATACCATTTAGGGAGGATACTTGAGTGTCCATGTTGTGTTTGATGGAATCAACCCTGGTGCCCAGAGATGAGATGTCAGATTTAAATTGCTGCATACATGCTAGTAAATCTGATTGCATGGATGCTCTCAGTGAGTGCAGTATGTCCTTTAGGATAGTGTCTGAGACTGGGTTGCCCCCAGGGGGAAATTAATTGAAGGGGCCACTAGCATGTGGGGAGGTAGAAGAGGCAGCTGGCAGGTTGTAGTTTAGCTCCATACCTGTGCTATGGTGAGAGCGCTGTGGGGACTCCCTCCTCTGCTTGTTTTTCGCTGGGCTCCCAGAGGATGGAGAAGGGGGTGAAGAGGACCCCGATGAGTTGCCGCTGTCTGGATTTCCGATGATCCGGTGTGCCAGGGAAACGGATGGCAGTGGATGCAGGGTGTTCAGCGGTGTTTCTCCCCCTCTGGCATGCTGCTGTGGCCTCGGTCCGCCGCCATCTTGCCAGAGACCAGGGCCCTGCAAGATAAGGAAACCCACCAGCTTATTCAGCTGTTCGGGTCCCTTCTTGCGGCGGGTCATGTGCAGTGCTGTTGCGGGATCGTGGTGGAAGAGTAGTGGGTCTCGGCGGGTCGTGGGAGCCCTATGCTGCGGATGTGTCCTGGGTGGCTATGCGGAGCTCGCTTAATGTGCGGCCATCTTCCGCGCCGGTAGCCAGTCCCCCATATATCAAGCTGTTTTATAACAGCAGAAGCATTAGAAGGTTTATTAACTTTCCACTTTATAAGACTGATCAATTTAATGCAAAGAGAATATGCATAGTCAGAGATCTAAATTCAGGAGGGAGATTGCTCACATCTATGCTCAGAAGTGCCATGGCCAAATTAGGCCTTTTGATGCATCTTGTAATTGGCTAGATGAGCCAAAGATTGAATTATAATAGCTTTTGATATGTGGGAAATTCCATAGACTGTGATACTGAGTGCCTTTCTGAGGTCAGCCTACCTACAGAAAGGGAGAATTTAGCAATTCAAGCGGGGGTCATGTACCACCTATGATGAATTTTTTTGTGAAAGTTCCAAAAAATGTATACATCTGGAATATTTAAAATTATATTGACTTCCAACCACTGTGCATCTTTAAATGTTTGTTACCATTCTTTTTCCCACTTTAAAAATTATAGAGCTTTAGGAAACTTTTTTTGGAGTTGAGAATTGTGTATAATATAAAATGCTTTTGGTGAAAGGACTAACTGATGTCCAGTGAGGACCATGCTTTTGAGGGTATGGTGAGTTTAGGTACAAGGTTTTTTCCTGAAATAAAAGGCTTTTTGGGCATAAGAGAGGTAGCTCGTGACAGGAACATGGAAAGATTTCACTAATTGATCGAAAGATCTAAGCTTTCCTTCAACCAAGGCCCCAATGTTTTAAGGAGATAAGTTAAGGATTAAAAACCGAAAGATTTCAGGTGGTAAAGGTGTTCTATAAAGCGTAGGAGGTTAGCCCAAACCTGTAGTGTTGGCAGGATCGTGGGGTGTTGTACCTTATAATCATGGGACATAAATAGGTATGCTAACAATAGAGCGCATAAGCTTCCATGCAGAACAAAACATTTTTCTAAGTAGCACCAGTGCTTTTAAGTAGATGGGCAGATTCAATATGTCATTTGATCTAGATGGACTATAATATGATAGTCTTTCATGTATGGGAGTCCCATTCCCCTGGCTGATTTATGCTTAACTAAGGTGGAGTATGTGCATCTACCCCTTTTCCCTTGCCATATATTAGTGGGTATCACTTTTTTTCAGAGCCATAAAGAATGAGGCAGGTGCTGAGATTGGAAGTGCCCTGAACATGTGTAGACTTTTGGGAAGTGTCTTAAATGATGCCATTCTTCCAATTTATGATAAATTATTCTGGAACAATCTGTCCAGTTTTATTCTAGTAGACCATAGTAGTGGATTATAGGTAAATTGGACCAGGTTGGATACAGGAGTTGTTAGTTGAATACTAAAGTATGTCATTTTAAAGCATGATAAAAACCTACAGTATGTGAAGTGTGGTCCAATTTGCTTTAACCAAGGGAAACCCCTTCCTTACTCCAAAGCCAGTCAGATAACTCCCTGAATCAACATTCTACAATCGTATTTCTAATAAACATTATTAGCCATTTTTATCTTGTACAGTTAGAAACATATCCATTAAGTAAAAGAAAAACATCAGCTAAAATTGGTTCCATTGAAAATCAATTCTGTATTCTTGCAGCTCTTACAGTAAATAACATTTTTGCATGTAGATGTTTGAGCTCTTTTCTTTCAGTAGCAAGGTGTATGCTTATTTCATTTGTGGTGACCTTAAAGTTGAACAACTTTCTACTTAATTTATCATGTTTACCAATTTTATATGGGCTCATACATAGGTAGTTGGTTGATTGAAGCTGGCCACAATTCAACCCAGAACTCTGGAAATGTATCATGGAAAAAAAAATATTAGGGGGAATGTTTCAAAATGAAGGGGATATTTCAGAAAAATTTGTGTTTTTTTTTTTTTTTTTTCAGTTCTGCTTTAACTATTTTCTTCTCTGAAAGGTACTGGGGTATTAGGGATGCTCTCTGAAAAATTCATAAGATAAGACCCAACAAAGTAAAATTTGGTTTGTGTTGTCACTCTGTTTTCTTATATTAGAGGATGATGCACAATTCATCAAAACATGATGTCAACAAAACCTGCACTTTTCCAATTATAAGAAATAACTCTTGATATCTGAGATAGCTGGAATTGTCTTGATTTTGGAAGCTACTATTAATACACAATTTACAGTTTATTGGAAGAAAATTTAACATGCAGTTTTGAGTTATGATTTTTTTTTCTTTATTTTCAGCTCTACCAAAAGCCAGAGTTTCAATTGTGTTAATGTCATTTTTTCATGTAATGTATTTTAAGCAAGGTGTCTGGCATGTAATTACAATTTTCAGAGAATCCATACATATTCTTGGTTATGAAATAAGCAAACATATTAGTAAGTAACTAAATATAAATAAAGTAATTGCCAAACTTTACTTCATAAGATTTTTTTTTTCTCTTTTTAATTTCATGGATGATTGGAATTTTACAGTTGAAAATGCATCCAATCCTCCATGAAATTTACTTGTCTAAAAATGTCCATTCTTGTTAACATGAACAAAAAAGCATTTACAAAGAGTTTGTTCCATTCAATTAATCTGAAAGTTATTTAGGAATGATCAGATTTGCATGATATGACCCCATTCAGTATAACAAATAATTTAGACATTTTAGGATTGGGAAGTAAACAAAATCATGTTTGTTAAAATTATATATTTATTTTATTCTCAGCTACAGTATGTGTATTAAAGATAATAGCAATAGGTATCAGTTTATTCAAATATAATATGGGGTTGCAATACATACAATTGCATAGAGAACAGTTACATTTAGTAAATTATGGTAACCAAAGATAATGCCATTTTTATTAGTTAGATAAAACTTCTCTGGGTGAAAGGAAATTCTAAGTTCTGACCAATCATTGCTATAAATGTTTGCAGTTTGAAGTTGATTTTTATTATTCAGCTCCAGGACCTGTATACCCTTTATGGACCAGGTCATTTTTTTTTTGCTGTTAGCCTTTTGATTCAGCAATAATGGTATTATTTGATACTAAAGTAATACACATTTATTTTAGGAATAAAGACAACAGGTTTTTTTGTCTTTCAGAAGCTACTTTATTTTTTCTTATTTTATTATTATTTATAGGAGCAATTTGTATTAAAAAGTAAAAGCTTTTATTTGCTTGGGAAGTCATTTAATCGATTGCCGACTACTCACAGTAATATTACTGCGGCAGTGCGGCTCCCCTGGGTCCAGTCATGTAGTACTACGTGACTGGAGGGGAAGGGGTGCCGCGATCATCCTGGAAATGGAGAGAAGACCTGCCTGCTTATGTAAACAAAGCAGGCGGATCTTCTGTGAGACCGGCAGGGACAGATCAGCAGTTTCAACTAAGCTGAAATTGCGATCTGTCTGTGCCTGTCACAGAACCCCCCCCCCCCCACACACACACAGTTAGTAAGCATATAGGCATACATTAACCCCTTTGATCACCCACAGTGTTAACCCCTTCCCTGCCAATGGCATTATTACAGTAACAGTGCATATTTTTAGCACTAATTACTGTAGTAATGTCACTGGTACCCCCAAAGGTGTCAAAAATGTCAGTCAGGGGTCCGATCTGTCTGCCCCAATGTCGCAGTCCTGCTAAAAATCTCAGATCGCCGCCATAACTAGTAAAAAAAACAAACAATAAAAATGACATAAATCTTTCCCGTAGTTAGTAGACATGATAACTTTTGCGCAAACCAATCAAAATACGCTTATTGCAATTTTTTTTTTACCAAAAATATGTAGCAGAAAACAAATTGGCCTAAAATGTTATAAAATTTTGATTTTTACATTTTTTTTGGCAATGTCCTAAAGCAGAATGTCAAAAATATTGTTTTTTTTTTTCACAATGGTCGCTCTTTTTTTTATAGCGCAAAAAATAAAAATCGCACAGGGGATCATATACCACAAAAAGAAAGTTTTATTTGTGGGAAAAAAGGACATCAATTTTGTTTGGGTAAAGCATCGCACGACCGCGCAATTGTCCGTTAAATTAATGCAGTGCCGAATCGCAAAATAGGGCCTGGTCAGGAAGGGGGCAAATCCTTCCGGGGCTGAAGTGGTTAACTGATGATAAATGCAGATCTAGGGACATTCTTTTGGTTTTTACTGTAAAGAAGTAGTCCAAATACGTTGTAACAATTTTTGATGGTTGTCAAATTCATTCATATATATTTCTTTTTAATCTATATAATGCAGCACTGACCCCCTACTATCAGTAACATACAAAAATAATCATTACTATTAAACTGTTTTAACATTGAACTGTTTTATACTTAAAAAGACCTTCAGTTTCCTTTCCTTTCCTTTCATCCCAAATTTATAAAAAAAAAAAAAAAAAAAGGTTAAGGCTCCTTTCACACACTCCGTCCGTTGGACGGAGTCCGTTTTTCTCAGCGGGGGATCGAGCCGCCGATCCCCCGCTGAGCAGCAGGAGGACAGCTGTGTCTCCGCGCTGTGTGCGGAGACACAGCTGTCAGTTCCCCATGCATCTCTATGGGGGAAATCGGATGGGAACGGACCGTCGGTCCGTTCTCATCCAAAACCATCCGATCCAATCCGCTGGACGGATGAAAAATAGGGTTTCCATCTGTCCAGATTTGACGGATCGGATCGGGTCGGATGTCAGCGGACATGTCTCCGCTGACATCCGATGCCCCACAGGAATGCATAGGGGGACAGTTCAGATCCGCCGAAAAAACGGATAGGCGGATCTGAACGGTCCTCCTGTGTGAAAGGGGCCTTAGACAAAAGGGATATAAAAAGAGATTTACTGTGGAAGAAATAGTACAAGGGATGGAAAGAGTGGAAATGTTGAAAGAGATTTTGAGAACTGGTAATTAGAAGAGAGATTATGATATGGCCATTATATTGGAACATAGAAATCTCAATTGCTTTATAGGCTCATGACATGTAAGGAAAACAAATGCTTCCATTAGTGTAATAAATATCAAAACTCTATATTTTTTTCATATAACATGAAGCACAGCAGACAAATTCTTGAAACTTTGCATATCACATATGACATTAATAACATGAACACTGTATGTACAGCGAATCAGTAAACACTCTCCCTGTTTACGCCCATCCATATTCTGACACGTTTCATCTTTACCAACTTCTTCCAAGAGCCCATAGGTGTGCGTAGCCTATTGCATTAGGGTGCGCACCCCAGAGCTCAAATGAACATGTGTGTGTATATATACTGTATATATATATATATATATATGTATATATATATATAAATATATATATATATATATATATTGTAAAACATTTTAGCACACACTCCCTCTGACTTCTTCTGCTCAGTGCACACGTGCCACACCACCAGGCCAGGCTCAATCTCCAAGGCCAGGCACATCCCCATGCCGCCCACTCAAACTTAATTGCAGTGCTAGAAGAAAGCAAGGAGGAGGCAGGGTCCATCTTTGGGATGTTCCTGCAGTCCTCCTGAGAGCCAGGAATGCCTGAAACTGCTAGGGGAGGAGGTAGGGGAAGGAGACTTGTCCCGATAATGTGCATGTCATTCAAGACAGTTAGCAACTATGGGTGATTAGTGTATGCCTAGGCACACCTGGCACACCATGTGTGCATGCCTATCCAAGAGCCTCATTTTATATGGAATAAAATATATATTTTTTTCCTTACATGTCATTAGCTTATTATTACACTGAGAGTGGAGCTCAGAAGGAGAGGTGTTTGTTGAGTAGAACCAAAACTGGTCTGGATGCTGTTCTAAAGCATTTTTTTCTATCTGAAATTTGAGAGGCAATATGATCTGGTAAGTTACACTGGATTGGGGTGATTGGTAGTAGTCACTAAAGGCACCATTCAAGATATATGTTTAAAAGAGAAAGAAGACACAGGAGTGGACTTTGTGTTTATAAAATTACTTCATTGTTTCTTGAGACTGAATGCACTGGACTTTTATGCTTTGTTTTGAAACATTTTTTTTTTCACCTTGAGCACAGTGTACTTTAGTTTATATATGTGTTTTCACATTTTTTTTGTTTATTGGTTTATATGTTTTTTTCACAGCATTTCTAGTGATTTAAGCATTTTATTGTTGGATTACTTTATGATATTTGTTTAAAGAAGGGTCAAAGTTGCAGCAATGATTTTTTGGGAGTTTTTTTCACATTTTTTTTTTTTTTCGCTATCTGAAGCACGAAGAAGGGTTTATAGTATATATATATATAGGATTATAAATTGCAATTTAAAAAGGTGAAAAAATTGTAAGAAAGCATTAGGACATTTTAAAAGAGGGTAAGAATCTAGGTCTATTACTACTAAAAGCATCCATATTTATTTATAGGGAGGCCTCCTGTTTAACCACTTGCCGTCTGCTCACATTGAGCCTACTGCGGCAAAGTGGCTCTCCTGGGTCCAGCGATGTAGACCTACGCTGCTGGATCCCGCCCCCTCTCGACGGGGTGCGCGCGCCGCCAGAGGCTTGCTCCCGCTGTATTCAGACACAGCGGGAGTCGGGCCAGGGGAGGAAAGGCGGTGATCATCGCCGCTCTTCCCCAATCGTCGGGGATCGAGTGAGGAAATCCGCCCGCTTGTGTAAACAAAGCGGGCAGATATCCTATGTGACAGACAGTGACAGAATACAGGATTCAGCATAGCTGAACCTGCGATCTATGTCTCTGTCACACAACCCCCTCCCCCCACACACGTCAGTAAGCATGAGGCATACATTTAACCCTTTGATCACCAACAGTGTTAACCCCTTCCCTGCCAGTGTCATTATTACAGTAACAGTGCATATTTTTAGCACTGATTGCTGTAGTAATGTCAGTCAGGGGTCCTATCTGTTCGCCGCAATGTCGCAGTCTCGCAAAAAAAATCGCAGATCGCCGCCATTACTAGTAAAAAAAAATAAACAATAAAAATTACAAATCTTTCCTGTAGTTAATAATAAATAAAAATAAATAAAAATAAATTTTGCGCAAACCAATCAAAATACTCTTTTTTTACCAAAAATATGTAGCAGAAAACAAATTGGCCTAAAATGTTATAAAATTTTGATTTTTACATTTTTTTTGGGAATGTCCTATAGCAGAATGTCAAAAATATTGTTTTTTTTTCAAAATTGTAGCTCTTTTTTTCAAAAATTAAAAATTACACAGGTGATCACATACTACCAAAAGAAAGCTCTATTTTTGGGGAAAAAAAGGACATACATTTCATTTGGGTACAGCATCGCACGACCGTGCAATTGTCCGTTAAAATAACGCAGTGCAGGGGGGCGTGGCCTGACCGCGATGGTGTGAGGACGCATCTCGTGTGAGCTCCTGCTTTCAGCGACTCCTCGGAGCCGCCGCCAGGCGGCCAAGATGGCGGCGCCCAGTTCTTCTCCGAGCTCCACGCTGTTTCCGGGACCGCCTTCCTCCTCCGGACTGTCACTGTCTGAGGTACAGGGGCGCAGCCCCAACCCCTTCTTGCCGTATGCTGCGGTTTCACCCCATTCCACTGACTCGGGAGACACTGAGGAGGACTGGGACTGGAAGGCCCACATTAAGGCCTTGCCGACCAAGACAGAGATCAATCATCTGATTACCACTACAGTGGAGCAATCGGTTACGCAGGCTCTGGAGGGGTTGCGGGCTGATACAGAGGCCTTAGGCCACAGGGTGGCCCCGCTGGAAAGCGGCCAAGATGACCTTTTGCATTCCCTATCCTCCTTTCAAGAGACTGCCTTTACACATGACACTGTCCTTAATACGCTTATGGACCAGCTTGATGATTATGAGAACAGGGACAGGCACCAGAACATCCGTATTAGGGGTCTCCCCGAGGCCACTAGAGCCCCTGACCTGATCCCCTCCGTCCAGGGCATATTCCGCCAGATTTCGGGAAACAGGGCCCCAGACGTCATAGATATTGACAGAGCACACAGGGCCTTGCTCCCTCAGCCGCAGGATGGGGAGCCGCCCCGAGATGTCATTTGTAAGCTTCATAAATATGCTTTAAAAGAGGACATTATGAAAGCTGCTAGACCTATGGCTGTGATCGACTTTGATGGCGCCCAACTTTCTCTGTTTCCTGATCTGTCTCGTCGGACACTCATGCAACGGCGCTCCCTGCGCCCCCTGTTGGAGACCCTGCGCTTGCATCAAGTGGTGTATCGATGGGACTTTCCTTTCCGCCTCACTGCTTCTCGGAATGGCAAATCGGCTGTTCTTTGCACCAAGGATGACCTTCTACGCTTTTGTGCTGCCCTGGATGTCCCCTTGACGGATTTCCCTGATGGAGGCTACAGAGCGCCATCCCATTACCGCAACGTCCTGAGCGGTGGCAACAGGTCACCCCGCAAAAGGGGAAACGTCGCAGAGGCTCCCAGCAAGATTAGCCCTTATTTGCCTCCATGGGGGTCTCGCCGGATGGCGGGCCCTGCTACCATTTGCTGTTCTGGGGGGCTCGGACATGTCCCTATGCCATTACGGTGGTGTTTGCACTATTTTATTGAATGTTTTTGACTCCTGTTTTGTTGGTTTACATGCGAGGGGTTTCCCCTTGCGGGCTGGGGCAGACCCAGGGTTCTTCGTGGCCTTGGGTCTCCTCCAGCCCAGCTGCAGGTCGTGATTACTCATTTATTACTGTTATGGGCTCAGAGATGCATTGCTCCTCTCACTGGTGGTTCAGTCACTACCCCACAGTAGGTGGCCCCGTGGGTCTGGGTGTTTCCGTATCCTCGAGGGTTTTTCTTTTTTTCATGGTTATTTGGAGTAGCCTTTTTTCTGTGGCTACAGGGGCGCATCCTTTTAGGATGTTTCCCCATAGCGGGGGCGGTTTTTGTCTCCTCTTCTCTTTTTTCTGCTCTCTGCTTCTTCTCTCACATTCCCTCTTTCTTGTCTTTCTTTGTTTCACCTCTCTTCTCCTCTCTCTCCTCCCCTTTCCTTCCCCCCTTCTCCTGGGTCTTTTGGCTGGGAGGCCTGGGACCCACAGTAGGTGTGTGGAGCAATGTGTCTTGGAGATCCTTTTGATTGCCTTGTTGCCCGGAAAAGTGTTCTCCGGTTGCCTGGTACCTTTGTGTTCTCCCCGATTCCCTACTGATGTACCATGGCTGACGTGCTACGTGTGACCTCGTACAATGTGCGGGGACTTTGTTCTCCCAATAAGCGGGGACGGATGTGGCAGGAACTGCGTCACTTGCGCCCTGATGTGCTTTATCTGCAGGAGAAGCACTTCACTGCTATCTCCACTCCCCGTTTGCCTACCCAGATGTTTTAACAATGGTATCATAGCGTGTCTCCGATTGCCAAGGCCAGGGGGGTTGCCATAGCTGTCCACAAACAGTGTCTCTTTGTGCTTACTGACTCCCTCACGGACCCCAAGGGGCGTTTTCTTTTTTTGAAGGGTACGATCCACGGCCACGCATATATTCTTGCTAATGTTTATGCCCCAAACTCTAGGACAGTCTCCTTTTTGTCCTTCACCCTTACTAAATTGAAAGGTTTCCGGGAGGGGATAGTTGTTCTTGGGGGGGATTTTAATGTGGTTCTTGACCCCACCCTGGACTTCACCCCAGGCTGCTCTCCCCTGTCTTTTCGAGCTCAGAAGCGCACCTCCGGAGGCTGTTCAGGGCCCTGCATTTGGTGGACTGCTGGAGGATCTTCAATCCAAGGGTCAAGGACTACAGTTACTACTCCAAGGTTCATGATATGTATTCTAGGTTGGATTTTCTCATGGTGGATCAGTTCCATTTGGACTCTGTCCGTGCCGCTTCGATTGGGTCTATCACCCTCTCTGATCACTCCCCGGTCTCCCTGTCATTTGCGCCCCCCCGGTGCTCACCGTGTGACCCGGTTGTGGCGCCTTAACGAAAACCTCCTGGATGATCCCTCCATTTTGGGTCGAGTTACTGAGGCGGTGCGCTCTTACTTTGAGCTTAACTCCTCGCCAGAGGTCTCACTGTCCGCCGTTTGGGAGGGTCATAAGGCTGTGATCAGAGGGGTTCTTATTTCACATGGTTCCCGATTGAAGCGGCAACGACAACAGGAGATCTCTGATTTGCTGGACCGGATCCACGATTTGGAAATCAAGCATAAGCGTGCCTTGGCCCCGGGGGATGCTCGTTCCCTGGAGGAGCTGAGGGGTACCTTGACGTCTTGTCTGGACAGGCGGGCCCGGGACAAGTTGCGCTTCTGGGCTCATCGTTTCTACGAACATGTGAACAAATGTGGCCGTCTTTTGGCCCGTATGCTGCATAAACGTACCGAGGCCCTTCATGTCCATGCCTTGGAGACTCTGGAGGGGAAAGTGGTTAGTTCCCCTCGGATCGCCGACTGCTTCCAACGCTTTTATGAATCCCTGTACCATCTCCCGCCGTCGAGGGGGGGGGGGGCGGTTGCTCGACATCCGTGACTATGTGGTGGACTCCGGACTCCCCAGGCTCCCTGACGGGGTCCTGGCGGAACTGGAGGCTCCTATTTCTGAGGCCGAGGTGAGCAGGGTGGTATCTGGCTTGCCCACAGGCAAGAGCCCGGGCCCGGACGGTTTCACGAATCACTATTACAAGGCCCTGCTCCCTGTCCTTGGTGCCCAGATGTGCACTTATTTTAATGCGTTGTCGGATGAGCGGCCCCTCCCCCCGGAGGCGTTGATGGCCCATATCGTGGTGCTCCCTAAACCGGGCAAGGACCCCCAGCACTGTGCCAGTTATAGGCCCATCTCTCTCCTCAATACTGACACCAAGATTTTGGCCAAGATTATGGCACTTCGCCTCCAAGACCATGTTGCGACCTTGATCCACCCTGACCAGGTGGGCTTCATGCCCCTCCGGGAGGCCCGTGACAATACTGTCAGGGCTCTTCATGTTCTTCACTGGGCACAACATGGACCGGATAGACATCCCTGTTTGGTCCTCTCCTTGGATGCGGAGAAGGCCTTTGACAGGGTGGCTTCGCCATATCTGTCGGAGGTCCTCCGATCCTTGGGGCTTTGGGCTCGCATTTTGGGGTGGATCTTGGCTCTATATCATGGCCCGAGTGCCAGGGTCAGGGTGAACAGATTGTTGTCGGATCCCTTCCCTATTTTTAATGGTACCCGGCAGGGGTGCCCCTTGTCACCCCTCCTTTTCGCCCTGGTCCTGGAACCCTTTTTGAGGAGAGTGAGGGTGACCTCTGACATAGCTGGCGTCATGGTGGGTTCCACGGAACACAAGCTATAGGTCTATGCCGATTACCTGCTGTTTTATCTTTCCCGACCACAGCTCTCTCTCCCGGTGTTGGTGCGCGAGTTGGACATGTTTGGCAGACTTTCCAATTTCAAGATCATTTATGACAAGATTGAGTTGCTACCTATTCATGTACCCCTGGATTGGACTCAGACACTGCGACGGCCTTTCGGCTTTAGATGGCGGGAGGACTACCTCCCATACCTTGGAGTGAACATCTCTCCTGACTTGAAAACCCTATATGACAAAAACTTTGGGGACTTACTGGCACGCATTCATCTTGACTTGGACTCGTGGGCGTCCCACTCCATTACGTGGTTTGGCCGCATCAACGTTCTTAAAATGACTATTCTCCCTCGGTTGATATATTTACATGGTTCCTATGCATTTACCTGTATCCTTTTTCAAGCGTCTGCGGCAGGCTTTTTTGAAGTTCGTCTGGAGGGAAAAGAGTCCCCGCTTGGCCTACTCTATCCTTCTGAGGACGAAGACCGATGGTGGCGTGGGTCTTCCAGACGTCACTTTGTATTATAAAGCAATGGCCCTGGTTCGTATGCTGAACTGGGCGCACGACGGCCAGGCTAAACCCTGGGTCCCCTTAGAGAAAACACTGGCGGGACGGAATCTAGCTGGAGCTCCGTGGTTTCCGGCGGCTGAGCGCGAGCTTTCGGTCTGGACATCGCCCCTGACAAAGGCTACACTTCCCATTTGGGATAGCCTTAACGTATCTGGCGATTTGTCCTCGGGCGTGTCCCCTTTGGCCCCCCTGGGTAGGTTTCCCTGGTTCTCTCCAGGTGAGGACGTCCGCTTCTTCCGCTCCTGGAGTGCAGACGGCAAGTTGTACTGCAGGAAGTTTGCTCTTGCGGGCACCTTGCTACCCTTGGCAACTTTGCGCGACCGTTTTGGCGATTTTCTGATGTCCGATTGGCGCTATAGGCAACTGACTGACTTTTTTGCTACACTCCCGACTGCTCCCCACCCGATTACTGGCCTCTCAGCCTTTGAGAAGTCCCCCAGACTCCCGCCATCTATTGTCGCATATGCATATGTATAAGTTGCTTCTGAGTGGGGTTTCCTCCTCGCCCCCTTACTATGTGAGGAAATGGGAGAGGGAGCTGGGGGTGGAATTCTCTCCCCCGCAATTGTCTCAAATCCTGCGTCTGACTCATGTCTCCTCCATTAGTACTAGGATACAGGAGTCGGCCTATAAGTTTGTGGCTCGATGGTACAGGACCCCTGCCAAGCTGGCCCGGATTTTTCCAGGCTTGGACCCCCATTGCTGGAGGGGCTGTGGACAGGTGGGTACCTTCCTCCACATCTGGTGGGAGTGCCCTCTGCTGCAGCCCTTTTGGGACGCTGTTCATCACTGGGTGTCAAAATTGTCGCTCACTCCTCCAACTCGCACACCCCTACAATATCTGTTCCATGACACGCGCTCCTTGATCAAACGTTACAAACGTAGTGTTGTCCCCTTCCTGCTGAACGCCGCCAAGTGCCTCATACCGAGGCACTGGCGAAGTTCCACCTGTCCCGCGCTTTCTGAATGGAAGAGGGAGGTCAACCTGGTGATGGAGGCGGAACGGCGGGTTCTGACCTCACAGGGTAGGCAGGAACGCTTCAAGGATGCTTGGACGGGGTGGATGTTCTACTCTGATGAGATCCCAGATGTGTATCAGCTGCTTGCAGCCGGGTGCCGAGACTCCTGGCCAGTATCCTTTTCGCTAGGGTCCATACCCCCCCTCCAGGCCTCCCTTATCCTATCTGTTCTGTTCCCCCCTCTCTGTCTGTTTCTCCACACTGTTCTTTCCTATCCTTCCTGACCTTTGCTTTCCCTTCCTTTTCTTTTCCTAAGGCCTCTTGCTAATGTTCTCTGTAGTATCCGCTGTATTCTGGATGCCTAAATATGCTGTTACTCTGGATCTACATGGTGTCTGGCTGGCTATCCGACTCCCTCAGTGGGGACCTTCCCGGATGGCGGTGACAGACATAGCGTGTTGGGTTTTTTTTTTACTGTGTTTGCTGTTTGGCCAAATTGGCACACTCTTTCACTATGACCGTTTGTTGACCCCCTGTAGATGTCTATGTCTCGCTCATGGCGTCCGGATTGATGGAATTACCAATTGTTCCTTCTCTATGTATCTCTTATCTGCACTTTACTTGCTCTTTTTGCTGTTTTGCATATTCTTGTACTGTCTTGAATTTGTTAAATAAAGATTATTAAAAAAAAAAAAAAAACAACGCAGTGCCGAATCGCAAAATATAGCCTGGTCAGGAATGGGGAAAAATCTTCCGGTCTTAAAGTGGTTAAAAATACGCTCATTTCAAATTTTTTTGTCAAAGACAAAGTAGAAAATGTCAATTTTTTCACAAAATTTTCGCTCTTTTTTTATTAATATCGCAAAAAATGAAAAGCGCAGAGGTGATCAAATACCACCAAAAGAAAGCTCTGTTTGTGGAAAAAAAGGACGTAAATTTTGTTTGGGTATGGAATTGCATGACCACGCAGTTGTCAGTTAAAGTCGCCCAGTGCCAAGTTGCAAAAAGTTTATGCATTTGCACGTGCTAAATTTATTAAAAGAGCAGAAATACGGGGGCGTGGCCTGACCGTGATGGTGTGAGGACGCATCTCGTGCGAGCTCCTGCTTCCCTGAGCCTGCCGCTTGACCTGTAGCGACCACCGATCATCTACTTACCTACTGGCGATGCCACCAAAGAAGCGACCGTCCTCCCAGCCCCCCGGAGGGCTTTCTGCACGCTCCACGGACCTCCGCGATCTCTTCTCAGCAACCCCTCGGAGCCGCCGCGAGGCGGCCAAGATGGCGGCGCCCCGATCCTCTCCGGCCTCCACGCTGCTCCCGGGACCACCTTCCTCCTCTGGAATACAGCTATCCCAGGTACAGGGGCGCAGCCCCAACCCCTTCTTGCCATATACTGCGGTGTCACCTCACTCCACAGACTCTGGAGACACGGAGGAGGACTGGGACTGGAAGGCCCACATTAAGGCCTTGCCGACCAGGACGGAGATTGTGCACCTGATCACCACTACGGTGGAGCAGTCGGTCACTCAGGCATTGGAGGGGCTGAGGGCGGACACTGAGGCTCTGGGACACAGGGTGGCTTCCCTGGAATCCGGCCAGGATGATATACTGCATTCCCTGTCCTCCTTTCAGGAGTCTGCTAGCACGCACGACACTGTCCTTAATACACTTATGGATCAGCTTGATGATTATGAGAACAGGGACAGACGCCAGAACATCCGCATTCGGGGGCTTCCTGAAGCCACCAGAGCTCCTGACCTGGTCCCCTCTGTTCAGGGTATTTTCCGCCAGATTTTGGGAAACAGAGCCCCTGATATCATAGACATTGACAGAGCGCACAGGGCCTTGCTTCCCCCACCAAAAGAGGGGGAGCCACCCCGGGATGTCATATGCAAACTTCATAAGTATGCTGTGAAAGAGGACATTATGAAGGCTGCACGGTCTATGGCTGTGATTGACTTTGATGGCGCACAACTTTCTCTGTTCCCCGACCTGTCTAGGCGGACACTTATGCAACGGCGCTCCCTGCGCCCCCTACTGGATACCTTACGCTCTCACCAGGTGGTGTATCGCTGGGGATTCCCCTTCTGTCTTACTGCCTCCAGGAATGGCAAGTCGGCCGTTCTCCGCACCAAGGATGACTTGCAATGTTTCTGTACTGCCCTGGATGTCCCCTTGACAGACTTTCCTGACTGGAGACTGCAGAGTGCTCTCCCCTTGCCGCAACGCCCTGAGCGGTGGCAGCAGGTCGCCTCGCAGGGTGGGAAGCGTCGCAGAGGTTCGCGACGGGGCCTCCCAGCACGACTGAACGTTGCTCACTCTCGCTAGAGACTTGCCGGACGGCGGGCTCAACTCAACTTCTGCTGCTATGGGGGGCTTGTCTGGGTCCCTCTATTGTTATGGTGGTATTTGCACTATGTTGTTAAATATGCTTGACTTATATATTGATGGGTTCAGGGTGGGATTTTCCCCCCTGCGGACTGGGGCTGACCCGGGGCCCTCAGGGGCCGTGGGTCCCCCCCAGCCTGGCTACAGGTCATGTTTACTTCAATGTTGATGTTCAATGGCTCGGAGATGCATTGCTCCTCTCACTGGTGGTTCAGTCACTACCCCACAGTAGGTGGCCCCGTGGGTCTGGGTAATCCCGAGTCCTTGAGGGTTTTTTTCTCCCTTCTTTTTTGGTTATGGTTAGTTGGAGCTGCCCCCTCTTTTTTGAGGTTGAGGGGGCGTGTCCCTTCGGGATGGCTCTCCATGCTGGGGATGGTTTTTGTCTCCTGCTCTCTCTTTTCTACTCATTGTTTCCACTGTCCTATTTTTTCTGTCTGTCTCCCCCCTGCCCTCTCCCCTCTTTTTCCCATCCCCTTCTCTCTTTTCCTTTTCTTGGGTGGTCTGGGGGGGGGGCCTGAGGCCCACGGTGGAGGTGTGGAGCAATGCGTCTTGGAGTTCTTTTTGCTTCCCTTGCTGATTGGGGCGAGGCCTTTGACCGCATGTTGTTTACCGGTTCTTGCCGACTGCCCATCGCTGTCTTATGGCTGATGTATTGCGAGTGACCTCGTACAATGTACGGGGGCTTTGCTCTCCCAATAAGAGGGGAAGGATGTGGCAGGAACTGCGTCACTTGCGCCCTGATATGCTTTATTTACAAGAGACGCACTTCACTGCCTCCTCCACTCCCCGCTTACCTACCCAGATGTTTTCCCAGTGGTATCATAGTGTATCCCCAATTGCCAAAGCCAGGGGGGTTGCCATAGCCATCCACAAACAATGTCCCTTTGTACTCATGGACTCCCTAACGGATCCTGAGGGGCGCTTCCTATTTCTGAAGGGTACGATCCATGGCCACACGTACACTCTTGCTAATGTGTATGCGCCTAACTCTAGAACAGTCTCCTTTTTGTCCTCAACCCTTACCAAGCTCAAGGGGTTTCGGGAGGGCATTGTTCTCTTAGGGGGGGATTTTAATGTGGTACTTGATCCCTCCCTGGACTCCTCCTCGGGGTGCTCTCCTCTTTCTTTTCGAACTCAGAAGCACCTTCGGAGGCAGTTCAGGGCCCTACATTTGGTAGACTGCTGGCGGATCCTCAATCCCGGGGTTAGGGACTACAGTTACTACTCCACAGTTCATGGCATGTACTCCAGACTGGATTTGTTAATGGTGGATTAGTACCACCTGGACTCTGTCCATGCCGCTTCGATTGGGTCCATTACCCTCTCTGATCACTCCCCGGTCTCCCTGACTATCACGCCCCCCGTTGCTCACCGTGTGACCCCGACGTGGCGCCTCAATGAAAACCTCCTGGATGACCCCTCCATTTTGGGTCAGGTTACTGGAGAGGTACGCTCCTATTTTGAGCTTAACTCTTCGCCTGATGTCTCCCCGTCCGCTGTTTGGGAGGGCCATAAGGCTGTGATCAGGGGGGTCCTCATTTCGCACGGTGCACGATTGAAGCGGCAACGACAGCAGGAGATTTCTGACTTGCTGGATCGAATCCACGATTTGGAAATCAAACATAAGCGTGCCAGGGCTCCTGAGGATGCTCGTTCCCTAGAGGAGCTCAGGAACACCTTGTCATCCTGCCTGGACAGACGGGCCCGGGATAAGCTGCGCTTCTGGGCACACCGTTTTTATGAGCATGGGAACAAGTGCGGTCGCTTGCTGGCCCGAATGCTACATAAAAGGTCGGAAGCCCGTCATGTCCACGCCTTGGAGACTCCTGAGGGCAAAGTTGTCAGTTCCCCTCGCATAGCCACTTGCTTCCAACGCTTTTACGAGTTCCTGTACCATCTCCCTCGGGCTGGGGGGGTCAGCCGTCCGACATTCAAGACTACTTGGCAGACTCTGGACTCCCCAGGCTCCCGGATGGGGTCCTGGAGGAGTTGGAGGCTCCCATTACTGAGACGGAGGTGAGCAGGGTGGTATCTGGCTTGCCTGCAGGCAAGAGCCCGGGCCCGGATGGCTTCACAAACCACTATTATAAGTCCCTGCTCCCCGTTCTTGGCACCCATATGTGTACCTACTTTAACGCGGTGTCGGATGAACGGCCCCTCCCACCTGAGGCGCTGTTGGCCCACATTGTAGTACTTCCGAAACCGGGTAAGGACCCCCACCACTGTGCCAGCTATAGGCCCATCTCTCTCCTCAACGCTGATACCAAGATTTTGGCCAAAATTATGGCGCTTCGCCTCCAAGACCATATCGCGTCCTTGATCCACCCTGACCAGGCGGGATTCATGCCCCTCCGAGAAGCCCGGGACAATACTGTCCGGGCTCTCCATGTGCTCCACTGGGCTCAGCATGGACCGGACAGACTTCCCTGTCTGGCTCTATCCCTGGATGCGGAGAAGGCCTTCGACAGGGTGGCCTGGCCATACCTGTCGGGGGTTCTTCGATCTCTGGGGCTCGGGTCCCGTATGTTGGGGTGGATCTTGGCCCTATATCACGGCCCAAGTGCCAGGGTCAGGGTGAACGGGTTGCTGTCGGATCCCTTTCCCATTTATAATGGCACCCGACAGGGTTGTCCCCTGTCACCCCTTCTTTTCGCCCTGGCCCTGGAACCCTTTTTGAGGAGAGTGAGGGCACTGTCTGACATTGCTGGTGTTACGGTGGGTGGTACGGAACATAAGGTGTCGGCATATGCCGATGACCTGCTGTTTTATCTTACCCGACCACAGCTCTCCCTCCCTGTACTGGTACGAGAGCTGGATCTGTTCGGGCGACTTTCCAATTTCAAGGTCAATTATGATAAATCTGAATTGCTACCTATTCATGTACCCCCCGACCTGGCTTCGACTCTACGGCGATCCTTTGGCTTTAGATGGCGGGAGGACTACCTCCCATACCTCGGCGTGAACATCTCCCCTGACTTGAAAACTCCATATGACAAGAACTTCGGCGACCTGCTGGCGCGTATCCATCTTGACCTGGAATCGTGGGCATCCCACTCGGTAACTTGGTTTGGCCGCATTAACGTGCTTAAAATGACCATCCTTCCCCGGCTGATTTATTTGTTCAACACGATCCCCATGCATTTACAGGTATCCTTTTTTAAACGTCTGCGGCGGGCTTTTCTAAAATTCGTCTGGAGGGAGGGGAACCCCCGCCTGGCCTATGCTGTCCTCAGGCGGACGAAAGCCGACGGTGGCGTCGGGCTTCCGGATGTTACATTGTACTATAAAGCTATGGCATTAGTTCGTATGCTGAATTGGGCGCACGACGGTCAGTCTAAACCTTGGGTCCCCTTGGAGAAAACGCTGGCGGGCCGGAATCTTGCGGGTGCCCCGTGGATTCCTTCGGGCGATCGTGGACTGTCGGCCTGGACGTCACCCCTGACTGTGGCCACACTCCGCATCTGGGATGGCCTTAATGCGTCTGGCACCATGTCTTCCGGCGCGTCCCCTTTGGCTCCCCTGGGGGGATTTCCCTGGTTCCCCCCGGGGGAGGATGTACGCTTTTTTCGCTCTTGGAACGCTGATGGCAAACTGTACTGTGGGAAATTTGCCCCGGCAGGCACTTTGCTGCCCCTTGCGACTTTGCGCGATCGCTTCGGCGATTTTCCGATGTCTGACTGGCGCTATAGGCAACTGACTGACTTTTTCGTCACACTCCCAACTGCTCCACGCCCGATAACTGGCCTCTCGGACTTCGAGAAGTGGTTTGTCGACCCTCCGGAGTCCCGCCAACTACTGTCGCACATGTACAAATTGTTATTGAGCGGGGTCTCCTCCTCGCCTCCCTATTTCATGAAGGAATGGGAGAGAGAGCTGGGGGTGGAATTTTCCCCTCCACAACTCTCTCGCATTCTGCGTTTGACCCATGTCTCCTCTATTAGCACCAGGATACAGGAGTCGGCCTATAAATTTGTGGCCCGATGGTACAGGACCCCTGCCAAGTTGGCTCGGATATTTCCGGGCTCGGACCCCCATTGTTGGAGGGGCTGCGGTCAGGTGGGCACTTTCCTCCACATTTGGTGGGAGTGTCCCCTACTGCAGCCCTTCTGGGACGCTGTACATCTTTGGGTATCCAAGCTGTTTCTCACCCCTCCTTCCCGTGCTCCCCTTCAATACCTGTTCCATGATACACACTCCTCGATCAAACGCTACAAACGTAGTATAGTTCCTTTCCTGCTGAACGCCGCCAAGTGCCTCATACCGAGGCATTGGCGGAGTCCCGCCTGCCCCACGCTCTCTGAGTGGAAAAAGGAGGTCAACCTAGTGATGGAAGCCGAAAGACGTGTTCTCACGTCACAGGGTAGGGAGGAACGCTTTAAGGACACTTGGACGGGGTGGATGTATTACTCTGATGAGATCTCGGATGAACACACTCCTAATATTAGCGGCTGAACTCTAGGACTCCTACCTGGTCTTCTCCAGCCTGGGGCCCGCGCCCCCTGCCCGGACCTCCCTTTCCCTACCTGTTTTATCCTTCATGTTTGTCTTTTCCCCTATACTATCTCTCCCCCCCCCCCCCTTTTTTTTTTTTTTTCCCTTTCTGAGGCCAGTAGTCGATTCTGCGGCTGTATAAACTGTAACACGGACGTTAATGTGTACAGATGCTGGAACTGTGTGTGGTGTCTGTTGGGCTCTCCGGCCTCCTCTGCGGGGATCCCTTTTTTGGGCGGCACTGACAGACACAGCACATCCTGGGGGTCCATAATTGTATTTGCTGTTTGGCCGATATTGGCACATGCTTTCACAATGACTGATTAATTGACCCCTATGGACTTTTTTGTTTCACTAATGATGTCCGGACTGAACATAATGCCGATTGTGCCTTTTCTGTGTTCTTCTTCTTCTGCATGCACTTATGCACTTCTTTGCTATTTTATATTTCTGTATGTTGTTTTGAATTTGTTAAATAAAGATTATTTAAAAAAAAAAAAAAGAGCAGAAATACATTTGAAACAAAATGTAAACATAAGGTACATGAGTAGGGTTGAGCGAACCCGGACCGTATTGTTCGGGATCGTATCGGACTTTTGTGTGTTCGGTACCCAGACACGGACCCGCACATTTTACTATATGTTTGGGATACTGTCCCTTGTTCGGTAATGTTATTTGATGTTTTGGCACGGTTTTTATCGCGCGGTTTCAAAAGCTGCAGGGCAGGCAATCAACAAGCGTTTAACTACTGTGCCCTTAGAAGCCATCACAGCCATGCCTACTAATGGCATGGCTGTGATTGGCCAGTGCAGCATGTGACCCAGCCTCTATATAAGCTGGAGTCACATAGCGCCGCACGTCACTCTGCTCTAACTACTGTAGGGAGAGGTTCCTGATGCTGCTGAGGGAGAGATAGGAGAATATTGTAGGGGCAGGCTGGAGATTGCTTTCAGGGAAAGAATAGGAAGAATCTTCTTTAATCAGACAGTGATTTACATCAATTTTATTGTATGGGGGTGCAGTGCACAATCTTTTTGCATTGACCTGAGCCCAGTGAGGAGGAGGGAGAAAAGAAAAACTTTTATCAGTCTGTTAGGTGGGTGGCGTGCGGCGTGCGGCATGTAGCAGCCATGTAATCAGTGTATAGGGGGGGGGGGGGTAACCGTGCTAGATAATAGTGAAACAAAGCAGCAACTTAAAGTGTGACATACACCCAAAAGAAATAATATAGTGTGACATACACCCAAAAGAAATAATATAAACAAAGCTGCGCTAAAAATTTAACGTTATTAGAACTATATATAGTATTGAATGCAATAGTCCATAAATTCAATCAACAAATTTTGTGAAAAAAATGAAAAAAAGTTAAAGGTGATGATAAAAATCCTTGACTAAAGTGTCCAAATAGTCCGTAAAGATAAGTGCATCCAGACTGAAGTGTTGCTCTTCAATACAGGGATATCAATAGTATGCACAAACTGCTTACCAGAAAGAGCTGATTAAAACGCCTGTTATATGATGTATATTCTCCAGACCCACAAAATAGCCAAAGATTAAAGGAAGGCGCTTGAATGAATTCCGGCCTCAGATGATACGAAGTACTCAGTAGGCGTCAAACATGTGCATATAAAAATATAAAAAACTCGTAGCGTGATACTGTATTAAGAAGGTGCACGTGTCACATATATTGCCACCTATATGTGTAGTCCACCCTCCTGGTTGAAAATAAGTGCTAAAGTGTAGGACAGTCACCTCCTCCGATACCACAAACTGCTTACCAGACACACATATATGTATAGCAAGAGAAAGATATAGATCCAGATATGTGCCAGACGTCAGCCATGAACGTGACCTCCACCCACATGTACAAACTGCTTATCAGATGTATAGAAATATGGTGCCAAATGATAGATGCCAATTTAAAGGAATAGCCAAAGGAGGATAAGACCCATAGAAGTACCAAACTTCAATCCAAAGCCGTGACCACCACCAACATATACAACTGCTTACCAGATGTAAATTTATATAATGCAGACAGCTAACACTGATCCCCTCAGGAGCAAAGATTAAGCAGGTGCCAGCGGATGTTCACCTTGAAAACGTCAATTCTGACGAAACGTACGTTGGTCGCGGCGTGCTGCTTCCAGCACCTGCTGCCTGCTCAACACCCTGCTCATCGGGCAACCTGCACCAGTAGCCATTGTCCGCTCCAAGCAAACCTCCAGGCACTCGTGCTACTCTACACTCAGGTGTCCCCTGTCTGCACATCAGGGGTCCCGAGTCGGAGGCGCAAGGGAGGCCTTCCTCACAGTGTCAGGCTCATCTCCAGGTACGTGATAACAATTTAAGGGAAAAATAAAAATTTTCATTCATACATTACTGTGAGATACACCCTTTGGATACTGTTGTTCTATTCCGCTATTCAATAAACCCCCATTTAGGGAAAAAAATTAAATAGCGGCCTAGTCTACATATTTTACTGTGAGATACACCCATTGCATACTGTTCTATTCCGCTTTCAATAAAAACCCATTTAGGGGAAAAAAAAATTGCGGCCTAGTCTGCATATTTTACTGTGAGATGCACCCGTTGGATACTGTTGTTCTATTCCGCTTTTCAATAAAAACCCATTTAGGGAAATAAAAAAAATTGCGGCCTAGTCTGCATATTTTACTGTGAGATACACCCGTTGGATACTGTTGTTCTATTCCGCTTTTCAATAAAAACCCATTTAGGGGAAAAAAACAAAAATTGAGGCCTAGTCTGCATATGTTACAGTGAGATACACCCTTTGGATACTGTTGTTCTATTCTGCTATTCAATAAACACCCATTTAGGGGAAAGAAAGATATTAAATTGCGGCCTAGTCTGTGTCTGTACGTGTGAGATACACCCTTTGGATACTGTTGTTCTATTCTGCTATTCAATAAACACCCATTTAGGGGAAAGAAAGATATTAAATTGTGGCCTAGTCTGTGTCTGTAAGTGTGAGATACACCCTTTGGATACGGTTGTTCTATTCTGCTATTAAATAAACACCCATTTAGGGGAAAATTAATAATTTTGCAGCGTTTGCTGATTATGTTACTGTGACATACACCCTTTAAATTTGTATGGCGCATCTCCTTCCACCACCGAGGATTGCAGGGTGCTTCAGTTTGACTCCTGTTGCTACTTCCTCCTACCCCGTTTCCTCATCCTAATCCACTACCGCCTCAGCATTCCGGAGCAGTGATTATTTCCAAGGCTTTCAGGGCAGTCATTCACAAGTGGCCCTGAGGGTGGGTTCCTGCACCCACAAATGCTAGGTACACAATTGTCCAGCAAGGGCACAGTTCTGGAGGATGACAAGGTGGAGGATGAGGAGGAGGAACCATGTTCAAAGCAGGGTGGCACCCAGATAACTGATAACAACAGATACTACACTTGATCTTAGTCAAAAGGTCGAGAAGCGATGCTGGTGACATTTCCACCTGACAGCGGGGGCACAGTGGAAGCACAAGGCGAAGGCAGAGGAGGAGGAGGTCGCCAACACAGCCAGGGCACCGCCAGCACCTCAGAAGGCAGGGTTAGCATGTATGAAATGTGGAAAATCTTTTCAGCACGCCACAACAACCAGGACCAGCAGCTTTTTTTTTTTTTTAAGCCCGTGGTGTGTAAGCACACTCAGATTATAAACCGGTGGGTGCATTAAAAAGTGCACACCAAAAAAGTGAAACACAAAAAGTGCACAGGGTGTACACATAGTCCCTGACCCTGATCCCCCTGGGCGCAAGGCTCCTGACAGGGACAGACTGAAAACCAGGCAGCCCCGTTTTTTAGGAGGTCTGCTGAAACAGACCACCCCAAGTACTAGGTGGGTCTCTCCCGAAGAGAGACCCCATGAGAGAGGGCGAACCAAGCCAGAAGGCCATATCCACCCCCTCCCAAGACTTTCAGAAACAGGCCCAAGGACCTACATCCTACTAATCACGCTGTGCAAAATAAAGTGTACTGCCACAATAAAAAACACAAAACATGAGACACACAACACATAATAGTGGGAAAAGGGATAGTGAAGAAGAAATGCAAGGTTAGTGCCACGTTGCAATACTATGGCAGGCTATTCGGCCAGGAATAAAAAATTCCTCTGGTCCTGACTCCTGACCAAAAGGCCCGGCCCTAGATGCAGGTTTGAAAAACATGTGTAGGTAGTGCAGTGCCTTGGTGCCATACTCATAGTGTTGCCATCCACCGTGAATTATGGCACCCCTGGACTGCCACTCCAGGGGCACATACACCACAGGTTTTTCAGAATCCCCGTCCCTGGCAAGACCAGTGCAGCCCCGTCCCTACCAGAAGGCCTCAGAACTTAGACAGCTTTGGGAGAGCCCGGCCCACAACCAGGGACACATACCTTTTCCAAGGCCAGACTCAACCCAGAAGGGGCAAAAAAGACCCCCCGCCGCCATCACCGTTCCTTACCATATACCATACACAATATATAGTTCCTTACCGTTTCTTACGTACTATAGACGTACTGAATGACGGGTCTGCCCCCTTCAACTTCTGTTGAATATATAATTTTTACATGTGTGAAAATATCGGCCAATATCGGCCGATACTGGCAAAATGTCGGTATCGGCAACGAAAAAACAATAGTTACATCTTGGTTAGCTATCTTGCATAGAACAGGAGGAGATAACCAACCTAAGGTCTATGGTCAAGATGACACCCCGTGAGCTCGTTTTTTTATCATTGACATACAGAACTACTGTAAGAAAGCAATTTCCAATGATATGACTTATTCATGCTTCTACATCATACATCCTAACAGAATGACAGCAAAAAAGAATATATATGGGGTGGTCGGCCCCCAGTAATACACATGTCAAACAGAAGGGGTGAGAATTTACACTATATTGTCAAAAGTATTAGGATGCCTGCCTTTACACACACATGAACTTTACCCTCCTTGGCAGGATTCCCGAGCGTGACTCGGGGTTAATTTTCTCTGCCAGGAGCGGTAACCCACAGTCACGCTCGGGGTAGCATTGCAGAGCTGCCAGCGGAGTCCCCTTACCTTCTCCTGAGTCCCCTTACCTTCTCCTGGTGATCCAGCGATGTCCTTCGCTGTGATCGCCGGCCGGCGTCTGACTTCCTGGTTCCGTTCCCTGCGAGCAGCGGCGGCGCACGGGAGCAGAACCGGGCGGGAAATTCAAAAAGTATAAACATAAATAAAAGATGTGATACATTGTAATCTGAGATGATTACACTGTATTACCTCAGACCTGACACAGTACAGTGTCCCTTGCCTGCCATTTTACTGCCATTTGTGCCCATAAAATATAACATGGCATCAAAAAAGCACCACTTTACTACAAAAGCTTTTGAACCAGTTGAGTGACAGCGACAGCAACGTGGAGGTGCTCGCAGAACTGAGCGATAGTGAGTCGTGGGGAGATTTCTCGTGAATGAAAGTTTGATCGCCTACAAGGGACGCCTAAGCTGGATACAGTACATTGCATCCAAAAGAGCATGGTTTGGCATCAAATCCTACATGCTCTGCGAGTCATCCACTGGGTACATCTGGAATTCTGTCATTTACACTGGTAAAGGCACGAAGTTCAACCCCAGATACAGCGGCTATGGGATGGCCACATCATCTGTCCTTACACTGCTAGAGCCATTGCTGAACCAGGGATATTGTGTGACCACGGACAATTTCTACAAGTCTCCAGAACTGTATGAGGTTTTTCTACAAAACAAGACTGACGCATATGGAGAAATGGTTGCCTGGCAGAAAGGTAAAGAAAGTCCAAAAGGAAACCAGGTTCCATATTCTGATTGTGACGTCGGACATTGTTCAGTCCCATGTTTCAAAATTCATCACACTCAGGATGTTTATTGAATTTTCTTTGTTTGACAAATTATCTTTTATTACATTATTGAATACAATTATATTATTTATTAGATTATAATTCATGATTTTATATTTCAAACTTTATCACATCTGAGATGTCTACTAGAGTCTATTTTGGTAAGTAATTACTAAGAATTGTAGGCCTACAATACATAACACCAAATTTCCATGCAAAAAATTGTACGGATTTTGGTACAAAATTCCTGACATAATCATACCTCCAGGGAGGTTAATGGCATCCCAATCTCGGTCTGTAGTTCAATATTAAGTTGACTCACCCTATGCAGCTATAGCAGCTTCACCTTTTCTGGGAAGGCTGTCCACAAGTTTAGAGTGTGTTTAAGGGAATGTTTCACCATTCTTCCAGAAGCGCATTTGTGAGTTCAGGCACTGATGTGGACAAGAAGCCCTGGCTCACAGTCTCCATTCTAATTATTACCAAAAGTGTTCCATCGGGTTGAGGTCAGGACTCTGCGCAGACCAGTCCACTCCAAACTCGCTCATCCATGTCTTTATGGACCTTGCTTTGTGCACTGGTGCACAGTCATGTTGGAACAGGAACGGGCCATCGCAAAACTGTTCCCACAAGATTGGGAGCATGAAATTGTCCAAAATGTCTTGGTATACTGATGCCTTAAGAGTTCCCTTCCCTGGAACTAAGAAGCCAAGCCCAACCCCTGAAAAACAACATCACACCTTAATCTCTTCAGCCCCGGAAGGTGTTACCCCATAATGACCAGGACATTTTTTGCGTGCGAAGCTGTACGCAAATAAAATTGATGTCCTTTTTTTCCCACAAATAGAGCTTTCTTTTTGGTGGTATTTAATCACGTCTGTGGTTTTTATTTTTTGTGCTATAAACAAAAAAAGACCAACAGTTTTGAAAAAAAAAAAAAAACAATAGTGTTTACAAACTATGAGATAGATTTATAGAATTTTTTTTTTTTTACTAGTAATGGTGGAGATCAGCGATTTTTAACAGGACTGTGACATTGCGGCGAACAAATCTGACACTTTAGTGATAGTTTTTGGGGACCAGTGACACCAATACAGTGATTAGTGCTAAAAAAATTCACTGTTACTGAATAAACAACACTGTCAGGGAAGGGGTTAACATCAGGGGTGATTAAAGGGTTAAGTGTGCTCCTAGGAAGTGCTTTATAACTGTGTGGGGGTGGACTAACTGGAGGAAGACAGAGATCTGTGTTTCTGCTTAGGCAGAAACACAATATCTCTATCTTCTTTGGTGAAAGAATGGCGGTCTGCCTTGTTTACATAGGCACACTGCCGATCTACCTCTCCTCCAAATGACTGGGCCCACTGATTGGCTCCGGCTGTGTCCAATCACGGTGGGAGCGGGTCACTGGTGCAGGTACGTTGGTTCATGCAGGAGGGTCATCCTACCACAATATATCTGTGGGGCTGTCCTAAAATGGTTAAACCCCCTCCACCAACTGATTTGGACCACTGCATAAAGAAAGGTCCATAAAGACATACATGACTGAGTTTGGGGTGGAGGAACTTGACTGGCATGCACAGAGTCCTGAGCTAAAACCAATAAAAAACTCAATATTGAACCCTACGGGCTAATACTGGAATTCCATTAACGTTAATGTGGTTGTAAAGGCAGGTGTCTCATTACTTTTGTCAATATAGTGTATACAGTGCAAGTATATGACCAGAAAACTGTGGAGCTGAGATTGTCAGTTTGCCCAAAGAGTTGGACAGAGAGGCCTTGGGGTAGCACTCCGTATATTGAAAAGATGTCATTAGTGACAGTATTCCAGATTGGGAGAAGGTATATTCAATATGGGAGCGCTATCTCATAAAGAACCTTTTGGTGGGGGCATAATTCTGAATTTCTGTGTCCAATTTCACCCCACATTATCTAGACCCTTATCTGGTCTTATTACAGGCACCTATTCCACTTCTTGTCCAGTCCAGAAAAAATGGGATAGAAGGTGTACGGGAAGTCCCCTCGTCAGTTCAGCCTACCAGGTACATGACAGGCTGCAGATTACAACAATGCTGTTGGTGGAAGATGCATTAAAAAGGCTAAGCCTGCAGAGCTCTGTGGTCTGTTCTGGAAATAGCAGTGGCCTGTACCTGTGTAGCAGTGCTGCCAGATGGAATATGACCAATATTCTCACCAGTCCTCTGCAAGCTGTCCCTGGACTATATACTCTCTCACTGCCTTTCTGCATCTCCTTCACAATTTTCCTCCCTTCAATCAGGGGCATCCATGGATGGTCTGCCACCTCATCATTAAACCCCTCCTAATCATTGGAGCTCACATATAGGTAGGCTACAGTTTTTAGAACATTGCTGCCTCTTGCTTTTTACTTCCTGCTATCATCTCTCTGACTGCTGTGTGGCTAAACCCTCAGTTCTCTATGATTGTGGTACTATTTTCCTCATGTTTGTGCATGACCAAGATCATCCTCCTACAGCAAGTCGGTGATGATGTGATAAAACAATTCTGCACATTAGTAGCGCTTGCCCGTAGAATCTGGTCTTCCTCTAAGAACGTTAGGCATGCCTAATATATATATATATATAATTTTTATTTTTTTTTAAATAAAGACAATTGCCTACATGTAATGGCAGCTTTGACAATAGGGAGATAAATAAGTGATGCTTCTATGCACACTACTTTACTGAACAAGTATGCTGTGTGCTGCTGCCTACAAAGCTTTGCTGTGACAGTAATAAGTGTATGTCATGCACTTTGAGAAAAAAAAAAATTAGCCCTAGCAACAGAAATTAAAATAAGCCTCCCCCAAAAAATAAACACTTTGCAAAAGGTGTCGAAAATGATCAATGGTAAATAAAATAAATAAAAAAATGAAGAAAAAAATATAAAATAAAGGGATGCCCACCATCCAATCATTCCTGATACCCACCAAAAGGTAATCCTAAAAAAATAGTATTTGTACTCTGAACTGTTAAAACAGGGAGGTACACAAAACTAACCACACTGTAATCCACAGGAAATTAGCACAACATAGCAATTTATAGCACAGATTAGCAACTAACTACAGAAACCATCATCTCCTTAAACTGCTCCAACACACATTGACAAATGGCTGCTGGAAACCCATCTTTTTATAGTGAAGAGACTAGCTCATACCGATGCCCCCCTTTCTGTCCAGTCTAACCCTGCTAACAATAACTGAAAATCAGTCAGGGCATTATGAGTCCATTAAAATTAGGTTTCTGCAGATTTCTGCATAAATTCACATGTACCACAATTGCCACAAGCCCACTGCGCAGTGAACCCAAACCTCATCCCTGTTTCTTATACACCTGCATGTCCACCCTTTAGAGTGATGCTATGTATACACATTCTTGACAACATGGTAATGTAACTGTCATTTGCAACAATTTTAATATTTTCGTTATCTGACAGATATTTTTCTAAACCACATATTTTGAAAGGAATGCCCAGTCTTCTATGTACATGTATATCTTTAGAACATGGGTAATTTAAATTCTCAGTAAAGCAATTTGAAAATGTCACACCAGTCAATATACAAATTTGTTTTTCTCAGTTAATCATGGAAAGTATTATTAGAAACTGAGAAGAACATAAAAATACCAGTTTTGAGCATATTGAACTGAATATTTAGTACATGTCTTAGTAATTCATTATTTCCTCTTATAAATATAGTTGGCTAAATAAACAATAAACTATACAGTTTTATTCATGAGCCGTGTGACAAAAAAAAAACAAATTATTGTTGTTGTTTTTATATATAATTTAATTACTAGTAATGTTAGAATGGCTACTCTTGGTAGTGGTAGTAGTAGTAGTAGTAGTAGTAGTAGTGGCACTTTTAGTCTGTTCTTTTACTTGCAAAAGTTTTTTATTTTGTAAGACATATGTAGATTAATAACATATAATCTCAGGAAATATTGCATAAGAAAGGTATACAATGTGTCATATACAGAGCCCACTCGGGAAGGGACTTTGTAATGATAACAATGGCAACAATGTAATACGAGATAGGCATGGTTACTAAAACAGTATTACTAAAACGTCTGAGGATCAGAACAGAATCCCAGCCCGCAAGCAAAGCACAGAAAAATATAACCGTGGACCTCCATGTAAGTTACAAACGCCCTCTGTAAACCAGGAAGGGGAACCCCCCCCCCTGAATCTTATGAACTGGGGTTGCATATAATCACCCTCTGAAGATATAGGTCCTGAGAGAGGTAGATACCCTATAAGCCACAAGAAAGGAGGAAGTATGGAATATCCGAAAGGAAGAAAAGGAAAGGAAAAGAAGGAAAGAACACAAGAAGAGAAAGGGGATAGGAGAAAGGATGGAGATGCTGGAGTGGATGCAAGAAGGGATCGGGTGGAGAAAATACAAAACACAGACAATTAGGATGAGGGAGGTGAGATGTACAGACGCCAGGGTTCCCATACTGCTTCAAATTCCGCTTGCTTGTCACGGAAGATGCTGACCATCTTCTCCTGGGTCATGATCCAAGAGATTTTGCGTTTGGTCGCCCCCATTGAGACCGAGGGGGACTTCCAAGCCCGAGCCAAGGTAAGCTTCCCCCCCAACAACATGAAATGCATGAGCTTCAAACTGGTTCTGGGCCCTTTTACACCAGAGCCAAGAAGCAGCGCTACTTCCGAGGTCCTGGGAGCCGGAAGCCCAGTAACTTTGCGGGTCAGACTAAACAATTTATTCCAAAAACTACGGATACGCGGGCATTCCCACCAAATATGGAGCAAGGAACCCTGATGTCCGCACTCGCGAAAGCAAAGAGGATCAGTCCCTGGGTACATTCTGGCTAGACGGGTGGGAACAAGGTACCAACGCGTAATAATCTTAACATTAGCTTCAACTAGAGACATATTCAAGATACCTTTAAAAGCCCTCCGGAAAATGGAGTTCCAGGTGTCCGGTTCCCACGATAGCTCCAGATCCCTTTCCCAGGAAAGGGCGTAACCGGGCTTGTCAGGTGAGTCGATCAAAGCCCTGTAAATCAACGAAATACCTCCCCTCTGGACTTGAGCTTGTGCACACCAGCATTCATATGAAGTGGCCCGGGGTTCAACATCTAAACCTGCGACCATAGATGATAGGAAATGTCTAATCTGGTGCAACCTAAATTTTTCTGAGGAAGGCATATCAAACTTACTCGTACAGTGTGCGACTGACAAGGGGCCCTGAGGTGAGAGGAAGTGTCCTATCCTGAATAGTCCCTTGTTGGTCCACCATCGAAAAGCCCTTATGTTTAGTCCCGGAACAAAGTCCGGATTGTTAAAAATATGTGTCAGGGGTTTGTGAGCCGAGATAAGTGTAGGATGTGTATATAGTCTATCGCACAGCGCTAATGAGTGAGAGAGGGAAGGTTCCAATACAGGAGGTCTCCTACTTGGAGGAGCCCAAACCAAGTAATCTATGGTGTGATTAGGGACCGATTGTCGTTCCATATCAACCCAATTCGGTCTGCCCCCCATAGCATATACCACCGAGAATTGTGCCAGTTGGGCTGCCTGGTAGTATCTCCAAAGCAGGGGGACCCCTAGGCCCCCCTGTAAGCGGCTTCTGAAGAGGACCCTCCGCGGGAGTCGGGGACCTCTGGTGCTCCAAATAAACTGAACCATCTTGGATTGAAGACTCTGCAATTTCCCTTTAGTTACCTGTATCGGGAGTGATCTAAAAAGGTACAATATCCTGGGGAGAAGGTTCATTTTAACAGAATGAACTCTTCCCAACCAGGAAATGTTCCCTCTGGCCCAAAGTTCCATATCGGTAGACAATTTAGCGAACAGAGGCGGGTAGTTGGCTTGGTACAAAGAGGAGATGGAGGCGGTCAAATTGACCCCCAGGTACGGGATAGAGGTGGTGGCCCAGGAGAACGGAAAATTTTCCCGGAGGGTCTGCAACATTGATTGCAGGAGACTGACGTTCAAGGCTATTGACTTAGAGAGATTTACCTGGAGGCCTGAGATTTTCCCAAACTCATCCAACAGTCGGAGAAGATTGGGACTAGTAATGAGCGGTCTCGAGAGGAAAAGAAGAAGGTCATCAGCGAACAATGCGCACTTGTGTTCTCTACCCCTGCACGAAATCCCTTTAATATCAGGATGGCTTCTGATTGCTATAGCCAGCGTTTCGATGGCCACCGCAAAAATGAGGGGGGACAGTGGACAGCCCTGTCTGGTCCCCCTGTGTATCGGAAACGCGTTCGAATAGTGGCCCTGCAGTTTCACGTGCGCAATAGGAGAAGAGTAGAGGGCTCTTAAGGCGTTTAGGAAAGAGGGGCCAAAACCCCACCTGCTCAAGACATCAAACACATACGGCCATTCAACCGTGTCAAAGGCCTTCTGGAGGTCCGAGGAAAGGAGGAAACCCTGTTGGGGTCTCCCTCCATCCCAGGGGGCCCCCAGAAGAGAAATGATGTCCACAGCCCTTCGGATCTGGTCAGGTCCCTGCCTCCCCGGCATGAACCCCACCTGATCTTTGTGGATATAGCGGCCTATAAAATCCGCCAACCTATTGGCCAATATTTTCGTCATAATTTTTAAATCGTTATTAATCAGTGAGATTGGTCTGTAATTTTTAACGTCAGAAGTATCCTTGCCCGGCTTTAAGGATAACTGAAATGTATGCGGTATTGGCCGAAGCCTCTAATTGCTGTCCCTGCCTAAGGGAATTAAAAAAACACGCCAAATGCGGGGCAAGCACTGGACCAAACGCTTTATAATAACCCGAGGAAAACCCATCAGGCCCGGGGGCCGAACCTTTTTTCAAATGCTTAATTACCTCTAAGATTTCTAGCTCCGAGATGGGGGATTCCATGGATTTCATATGAGCCTCGGAAATACTAGGTAATGCCAGGCCATCCAGGAAGGCCGTCCTGCCCTGGATGGTCGCTCCCTCACTAGGAGTGTACAACTGAGAGTAGAAATTGTAAAAAGCGGTCATAATTTTTTGTGGGTTCTGAGTCATGGATCCATCCGAAGTCTTAATTTTGGGAAAAGCATAGGATCTGGGCCTGGGGGAAAGTTTAGCAGCTAGCCGGGGTCCTATTTTGTTGGTTTGGTAATAGAACTGTGCAGAGGACCAACGTAAACTTTTCTCTGCCCGGGTGGTAAGAGCCATGTTCAGGGCCAGACGACCCGCTTCCAAACACTGTCGCGACGCTAAAGTTGGTTTTTTTCTTATGTGCCCTAGACACTTCCTGGAATTCCTTCTCCAGTTTAGCTATATCAATTTGATTTTACCGCTTAAGTTTCGCCGCCAGCTGGATAAGCTTACCCCGCATGACAGCCTTATGAGCAGCCCACACGGTTTCTGGTGAGACCCTGCTTTGAGCGTTCAAATGAAAGTATTCAGTAATGTCTTTTTCCAGCATATTGCAGAGAGAGGGATTACTGAGCAAAGATTCGTTCAGACGCCACCTGCGCACCCCATCCCGTGATCTAGGGGACAGGAGGTCCAAGATGAGCACGGAGTGATCCGAAAGAGGCGCTTCCATAATATTTGCTTTAACGGCCAGAGGGACCTCAGCCGATGACAAGAAAATGTGGTCAATCCTGGCAAATGTGCCATGAGGGGCAGAGAAATGTGTGTATTCCCTGGAGGAAGGGTTGAGTTCCCGCCATATGTCTATCAGACCCAGTGAGTTAAGTTGCTTAGCGATGGTGAGACCAGGTTTGGGTGGCCCCAAGACCCTAGGGCGCCTAGGGCTGGACTTGTCCAACATCTTATCAAAAGACGTGTTGGAGTCACCCCCAACTATCAAGGTACCCGTTAAATACGGTTCAAGCTTCGCCCACATTCTGGTGAAAAACCTAGCCTGTCCCTGATTGGGGGCATAGTAGGACACAAACGTGTAGGAAATCCCCTCCATTGTCCCTGACACCAGAATGTATCTCCCTTCCGGGTCTCTAACTTCTTTTTCATCCTATTTTTATTCGATTTTTTTTCCAAAGAATTCCTTATTTTTACACTTTTCACAACATATCATATCTATTTTCTTCAAATTTTCACCATACAGCATCTTTCAATTATTTTACTCCTTATTCATCTGTTTTTTTTTTTTTTGCATTACTTTTCAGCATCATTTGTTAACATTCACTCAATCCTTTTTTTTTTTTGCTTTTAAGGCCCGTACACACGTACCGATTGTCGGCTGTAAATATTCGGCCGACGACCGATCGGCCGATTGTAGGCTTGTTAGTATGATGCTTCCGACAGCCGACAGCGCACTTTTGGCCGAAAAGAATCTGATGTGCATGCTTTAAAATTTTTGTAGGCCAACACCAGAACGGCTGATTGTTCGCCAGTCAGAACAGAATTCGGCCGACAATCAGCAGATTTGCAAGACTGGGCATGCTCAGAAAAGACAAAACACACGGAAAGTTAACCATCACATGACATCACTTCTGCAGTCGGCTGCTGTTGGCCGACAAAATTCATGTGCAGTCTTTTGCAGTTTTCAACAGACACGACAGCCCTGGACAAAAGACGGCCGATCGTTCGGCCGACGATCGGTACGTGTGTACGGGGCATTACTTTCAATGGTTTTTATTGAAATTTCAGAAACACAAGAAAAAACATAACAAAGTACACGGGGGGGGGGGGGGGGGGACAGAGAAAAAAAGGGGGGGAGGGGAAGGGTGCGATGTACATTACATAGTACATAGGTTTGCATCAATCTTGGTACAATCAGTAGGTTTAACAAAGATTATACAATACGAACAATGCGAGAGTATAACAACTGGTGTAGAGGTAAATGGAACAACAGAACTAGGTAATTCCTGTCATATAAGTACGAACTGTCAACAAGGGTTGGTGAAGTATTTGCTTTGCATCCAGAATGACCAGTGTTTGTGGAACCTAGGGCTTTGAAGAACAGCATAGGCATAAGCTTTCTCCAAAGAGAATTGGAGGTTAATCTGTTTAATGACCTCAAGGTGTGAAGGAGCGATTGGCTGCCTCCAACATCTGGCTATAATCGTCCTTGCTGCAATTAGTATATGGGTAATAACAGTATGCATGGCGAGTGGAAATGAGTCTATGCCCAAGGAGAGGAGTGCTAAGGCCGGGTCTGTGCTTCTTAAAATACCAGTGACATCTGATATAATTTCGAAAATCTTTCCCCAAAAACTGGTCAGACTTCTACATTGCCAAAAGATGTGAAGAATCGTGCCCACCTGGTCACAGTTACGCCAGCAGAGGGGGCTTTGGGTATCGAAAATTTTGGAAAGTCGGTACGGGGTTAGATACCAGCGAGTCAACACTTTTTGCGCCTGTTCCCAATGGGATACACATTTGGAGGCTCTATAAGTAGCACGGATGGCCGTTTGCCATTGAGCATCTGAGAAGGTTTGCTTGAGGTCACCTTCCCAGGAAATCATATGTGGGGACTTGCGGAACGTATTTTTATGCTTGATGGTATTGTAGAATAGGGATATACCTTTTGTAGAGCATACGGGGTTAGTGAAGAATTGCCACAATTGAGGGGATACCAGGATCACCGGTGGAGGGTATTTACGCAGGAAACTGGAGATGCTGTTGTATGCAAGGGTAGCTTGCACTGGGAGGGAAAATTCACTGGCAAGCTTTGTGAACGGTTTAAGGGTGTCACCCTGGTAGAGCTGTGATACGAAGGTGATGCCAGCTGCATGGAATTTGGAGAGGTTAACATAAGGGAGGAGGACATTCAAAGTGGCAATGGGGATTGGTAGTTTGACAGGTGTCGCAGAACCTGGAAGGTGGTGGGATAACATTCTCCATGACAATAGGGGAGCCTGAGTCGGTAGGGGGAGCGTGTGGAGGGGTACCTGTTTCCAGCTATCTGCTAATAGCAGATCACTAAGGGCATGTACATTAGAGAGCGCTTTTTCTATGGGAACCCACGGGAGGTCAGAGCGTTCGGAAAACCATTGGCGAAGGGCGGTGAGATGGGCCGCAGAATGGTAATCCAGAAGGTCTGGCATACCAATGCCTCCAACCGATTTGTGGCGAGTCGAATGGGCATAAGAGCATCTGGCCCTCTTTTTTTGCCAGACAAAAGCGCGGAGGAGCGACGAAAGGGGTTTGATGAGCTTCTGGGGAATGTAGACTGGGAGAGTACGAAAGAGATACAAAATTTTGGGTAAGCAGACCATTTTAAATGCAGCAATCCTGCCAGTCCACGAAAGATCTGCCGACGTAAGTTTGGCTATGTCTGCGGAGATAGTCGAGATCAGAGGTTTGATATTGGAGGTGACTAAGTTGGCCGAGGGAAACGTGAGGTTAATGCCTAAATAGCGGAGCGGTGACGTAGACCATGTGTAAGGGAGAGTGGTTTGTAGATGAGTACGCGTTGTATTGTGTACGCCCATATTGAGAATAACGGACTTACTAAAGTTGACTTTGTAATATGAGAGATGACTGAAATTTTGTAGTATGTCGTGGGCCGCCGGGAGGGATACTACAGGGTTCGTGAGACTAAGAATCACATCATCAGCGAATAGTGTAATGACATGTTCCGAGCGGTTGATTTTAAAGCCGGAGACCAGGGAGTTTTGTCTAAAGGAGGCTGCTAGTGGTTCAATGATCAGGTTGAAGACAAGAGGAGATAAGGGGCATCCTTGACGGGTGCCATTTGTTATAAAAAATGGTTTAGACAGGACTCCTGCTGATAGGACTTTAGCCGAAGGTGAAGAGTAAAGGGAGAGTATAGCGGACATGATCGGGCCCGAGAAGCCGAACTTCCGCAGCACCAATTCCATGTACCCCCAGTGGACTCGATCGAACGCCTTCTCTGCGTCTATAGAGAGGAGCAGAGAAGGCGTTCTAGAGCGCTCTGCGTGGTGGATCAGGTTGACTACTCTTCTGGTAGCGTCCGGAGCTTGTCTTCCCTTTACAAAACCCATCTGATCCATGCCTACTAGTGTGGGGAGAATTGTTGCTAGTCTATTGGCTATCAATTTGGCATAGACTTTTACATCAGTGTTTAATAGCGAAATGGGCCTGAAATTCGCGGGTGTGGATGGTGGTTTACCGGGTTTGGGGAGGGTGGTGATATTAGCTAGGAGCATTTCTGACGGAAGAGTACCGGTTTGGATGGCCGTGGAAAATAAAGGGAGCATGTGGGGAATTAGGGTGTCTTGCATGGTGTGATAATACTCATTTGTCAGGCCGTCCGGACCTGGGGATTTACGGAGGGGAAGGGCTTTAAGAGTTTTGGCTAATTCTTGGGTTGAGAAAGGGCGGTTCAGGTAGGCAAGGGAGTCTGTAGAGAGTGTTGGTAGATCAAGGCGGTCAAGGAATGCTTTTATGTCACAGGCGCTGGGCTGGGGGGTGTCTTTGTCATCACGCAGGTTATATAGGGATCCGTAGTAGTCTGCGAAGGCATCAGCAATTTTTTGGGGGTGGGTTAATTTTTCACCAGTGTGTGGGTGGGTAATAGAGTCTATCCTGGATTTTATTCGTTTGGCACGTAGCCGAGAGGCCAGGAATTTGCCTGCCTTATTGTGGGACGAGTAATACTGTAAACGCAGTCGGGCCAACATTTTGTCGTGACGGTCAATAAGGAGACGCCGGAGGTCTAATCTCAAGGATGTGAGTTTGGATGCATTAGCGGGGGAGGGTGCGGTGGCATTGATAGTGTCTAGTGAGTGAATTTCTGCAGTGAGGTCCCTCAACTTCTGTTGATATCTCTTTTTAAGGCGAGAGCCCAGCTGTATGAGGATTCCCCTGACGAACGCCTTGTGGGTGTTCCAGAGGGTGGTTGGGCTGACATCTGGTGTGTCATTGGTCTCAAAGAATTCTCTCATTTGTGATTGCAAGTGTTTAAGGGAGTCAGGGTCAGATAAGATGGAGTTGTTACAACGCCAAATATAGGAGGATGGGTTTGCAGGGCCGGTGGAAATGGTCATGTGTATTGCCGCATGGTCGGACCACGTGATAGGGGAAAGGTCAGTGTCAACTACTAGGGGCAGAGTGGCAGAATCTACCAAGAACAAGTCGATCCTGGAGTAAGTGTTGTGACAGGGTGAGAAATAAGTATAACCTCTTTCTTCCGCGTGTTGGTACCTCCACACGTCATGGAGTCCTTCGGCATGTGTTAAAGCAGCCAGTGAAGGCAACTTCGATTTAGGATTGGAGGAGGAGTCCATGACGCGGTCCGGCACCAAATTGAAGTCCCCACAGATGATCAATTTGCCCACCGTTAATTTTTTTACCTTAGCATATAATTTACGTAGAAAACGCAATTGGTGAGTGTTAGGCGCATATACATTAACTAACGTGTAATGGCAGCCATCCAAAGTACAATTAACAATGAGATACCGTCCCTCCGTGTCCTGCACCACCCTGGAGTAAGCGAAGGACACCGAGGCACGGACAGCTATCAACACCCCCCTCTTCTTTTCGTTGGATGATGCTAGAAAGACGTGTGGGAATTCCTGATGGGAACATTTGGGGGTAGATCCCAGCTTGAAGTGAGTCTCTTGGACTGCAAGAATGTCCGCCTTGGAAGAAAGTGCTTCTTGCCACAAGGAGTAGCGCTTAGCCGGGTGGTTGAGACCCTTAATGTTCAGTGAGAGGAAGTGCAAGGGCGTCATGGGGGTGGATAAGGGGACACAGAGGTGCCGGGGTCAGTGAAGAGAGGCAGTCCTTCGGGGCATAGAGGCAAGTCCATCAGTGGTGGATAGAAAGTGAGGGACAAGGGGCAAGGCCATAGTCCAACAGGGACTATGAGCAGCACCGTGGAAAAAAGTACCTGAGTAGGAGACGGTCATTGAAGATCGATTGCAGGCGATGAAGAACTCAGCAGAGGAATTAAAGCCGTGACAAGGACAAAGTTGAATCAAGATAGTGAGCGAAGTCCAGCTGCGTGTGTAGCGGATGAATGCAAAACCGGAGTCTCTACCTGGAGTTGTGGAGAGAGAGAAAAAAAAAGGGGATAGACACAACATAGGACAAAGGACACGACAAACAAGGAGGGAGGGGGAGGTAAAAAGAACTTGGCCCATGGGGACCAGGTGAGCAATCTGTATTGCGGAGATTGCGGGGTTCATGGACACGGTGTTGGGTGTCCATCAGAGACAGCGGAGCCGGGCGTACCCGTCAGGATGATATGTGGTGAATTCACTTGTAATGGTTAGATGATCTGGACGATCTGGATGCGAGTTGCCAATCCGGTTGGACGTGAGTAGGCAAAAGTGGGGCGCTGCTGCTTGGAGAATGGTCTGGAGGCTCAGGGACTATACCCCATTGCTGTAGCAGGCGTATCCCTTGGTCAATCGTAGTTATTTGGGTCGTCGATCCTTGGTAGGTGATGCAAAGTTTGGCTGGATACTTCCATTTATATATGATTTTGTGATTCCTGAGGGCTTTAGTCACAGAGTTAAGGTTACGTCGTTGCTGTAGCGTATATTGGGAATAATCAGGGAGTACCTGGAGAGTAGCGGCGTGTTCAGGCAGGCGGTCCTTGCGTCGGAAAGTCTCAAGAATCTTTTCCTTTGCCTGAAAAAAGTGTATCCTAAGCAAAACATCCCGGGGAACTTCTTGTGGGAGGAAGGAGGGCTTGGGGATGCGATGGATTCTGTCAATTGTCAAGTCCGCATTAGTAAGCTCAGGTACCGATTTCTGGAAAAGATCTCTCACATAGGTAGGCAATTGGTTAGGGAGAACAGATTCCGGAATACCGCGAATCTTCAAGTTATTTCGCCGTGAACGGTCTTCAAGGTCCGCTAGTTTGGCTTGGATGTGGCGAATGTCAGTTTGTTGAGCTGTGTGGGAGTCTACAAGGGTATTATAAGACGCTGTAAATTCTCCCATTTTCTCCTCAATGGTATGTACTCTATCTCCCATCCCATGCAATTCTCTTTGGCAGTATGCTATGGAGGCAGAGATATTGGCTTGCAGGGAAGCATGGAACATAGACATCATGTCTTTTAAGGCTGTGTCCGTAATAGGTTTGCCTGTGGTCACCAGGGATGCAAAGGGATCAGGTGAGGGGGTATAGGCCTCAGCGTGGGTAGTGTGGCTGGCAGCAGCACTCACCTCCATGTCCGGGTGTTCCAAGGTCGGCAGAGCTTCCTCCCACCTCGGTCGGGACTTAGCCGGGCTTTGTGTGGAGGGTGTAGAGGGCGAGGAGTCCGAGGAGCGAGATGGCCGCATTGGATTCGGCTGGGTGGAGAGCCCTGGAGCCGTAGGAGGAGCCGCGTCATCGGTGCGCGCCGCCGCAAGAGGGCGGACGCGCTGAGGCAGAGGAGAGGTGCCGGCGCCATTTTGTTGAAGACCGGCGGTGGCCGGCTTGAAAAACTCCGATAATTTGCGCACGACAGGCTGCTCCAGCTTCCTCCTTGCCATGATCGGTGGATGCAGCGGGACTTCGGACGCCCGAAAATGGTGCAGATGGGCTGCGATCGTCTCTGTGGTAGGCTGTGGAGATTGAATAGACCGGGTACACGCCGGAGCTCAAGGTCTAAGCGGCCATCTTAGCCAGCGGTCGCCACGCCCCCCCGGGTCTCTAACTTCTGATGTGGGGGAGAAGCCCAAGTGTTTAGAAAAGAAAATGCCAACCCCTTTTGTCTTATTAGCTGCGTTAGCCAGGAAGAACTGTGGAAATTTGGAGTGTATAAATTTAGGCAAATAAGTATCAGGGAAGTGGGTTTCCTGGAGCAGGAGCACTTCAAATTTTTGGGAGTGTGCATGTTGAAAATATTTCCGTCTCTTAACTGGGGAATTCATCCCCTGAACATTGTGCGATGCAATTTTTAGAGGAGCCAGAGATGGTTTACTAACCGCCATAAATCCAGAGAGGAGCTATAACGCCAATGAAGGACCCACCTGAAGTTCCGAGGAGTTCGGGAAGTCGGAGGAATCGGAGCACCATCACAGCAGTCCACCCACCGTCTGAAGAGGAGACAGAGTCCACTCCAGCATCTGAAGAGAAAGCAGACAGATAAGAGAGAGAAAGGCAAAGAAGAAGAGAAAGAGACGGGGAAGAGGAAGACCAACCCAGAGGCCCCTGAGGCATGTAAGCCAGGGGAGCCCCCTCCCCCCCCAGGTCCGGGCCAGGCCCGCCTAGGCCCAGACCATGAGACAAGCAAAAGTTACCTGTCCGCGAAAGTTGCAGACAGACGTCTGACGCCGCCCAGGGCATATTACACTGGACGGGGTCAGAGGGAGGCGCAAAGCTCGTGCCCCAGACCTACCCGGCCCCAACCCAAATGCTATGATAACGAACATAAACTTAAATACAACATTGTGGTGAGAACCAGGGCCAACCATCCGACCCAAACCCCCCACCCTCCAAACATGTATGTCATTCCGGATGATGAATCAAGGAGTGATGAATCCCTCTACTTCCTCTGGGAGGTGGTGGAAGGACCCGGGCAGAGGCTATACCAACCCAACGGGCGTCAGCCAACAAAACCATGCGACACCTAGGTCGTCCACCAACACCCCAAAGCAAAAATGTGACTCCCACCGCAAGGATGAGGTATGGGGGATATCGAGCAAGAAAAGAGCCGTACAGCAAGATTTCAATGTACGGCCAACCTGTAAAAAAAAAATAAAAATAATAGCAACAGATAGCAAGAATTTAACCAACTTAACACACTGATCCCAGGCCTGAAATTAACTGGGAACAGAGTTCAAAAAAGAGTCCAAGGAGTCCCCTATCTGAGAAAAAAAAAAAATGAAAACATTTCTCAGAGAAAGGAGGTGGAAGAAAAATTTGGAACACAAAAAAAGGGGCTGGAAAGCAGTTCAGGTGACATGCGAGTCCTTGGATCGCTTAGATTGCTTCTTCACCCACGCCTGGGCAATGGGGCTGGCTGGAGAAGGCCTTTTGGATGGGCCAGCTGGAGCCGGGGATGTAGAACGTGAAAGTTACAGGGAGATGATGCCCAGTTGTAGAAGGAGTTTTTCGCCTTCCTGAAAGCTAGAGAAACCAAGTGTCTTACTCTTGTAGGCGAAAGAAAGACGAAATGGGAACGACCACCAGTACTTGATTGCCTTTTGGGTTAAAGCATGTAGAAGCGGTTTAAGAGAACGCCTTTTCTGGATCGTCAGGGGCGATAAGTCCGCGAATATTTGGACCGGGTGTCCTTGAATTTCCAGACGATCAGAGGACCTGGCCAGTCGCATGACTTCTTCCTTCACTTTATAAAAGTGTGGCTTTATCACAATGTCCCTGGGGAGATTATCTTTCCGGGGTGCTTGAAGGGCCCTGTGTGCCCTGTCTAACTCCAGCCTATGTGCTGGGATGTTGGAAATCAGGGAGGCAATAAATCCTTGGACAGCGTCATGGACATCCTGAACTGCTTCAGGCAATCCTCTAATGCGAAAGTTGTAACGCCGTGAGCGATTTTCAAGGTCATCAATTTTGGAAATGGCGGTTTCCAGGCGATCTGTTAGATCCTGAATGCGGTCAGTGTTTTGGTTCGTCCTGGAGACTGTTTGGTCCATCTTGGACTCCATGATTTCAATTCTGGAACCCAGGTTTTGTAGGTCTGCTTGAATGGTGTGTGTGATTTGGCTTGCTGTCTGCGCTAAGCCATCAGACAGCATCTTAGAGAAGGCCGACATCATAGCATGAAAGTCCAAAGAGTGAGCAGGGGGAGTAAGCTCAGAGAGGTTGGATACTGAGGGGCTGCCCTGTAGGCCTCGGACTGGGGTGTGGAGTAAATCCCCTAGGGTGTGCCTGATGAGCGACAGGTACGGTGATGGAGGCAGGGGATGGGACCGCGATGATGCTGGTACTCACTGCGCCTTCCGGGAGTGCATGGGGGGTTGGGAGACCCCCTCCGTCGCTGTCCTCCATCCCCTCCGTCCCGGGATCTTGATCCTCCGGGCGGCGCCATCTTGTGTAGGCCTGGAGCCTCCGCTCCGAAGCCTGGGTTGCGGGAGAGATCCCTGTGGACCGTCCCCGAGGCCATAGAACTGATCCTTGGTGTGCCCCGAGTTGGATGGTGGGGTCCTGTGCCGGCTGCGCTGCTCAATGTGGCTGTATGGGGCCGGATGGTCTGGGGCGAGACGAAGCCTCGGAGCTAAGCGGCCATCTCCGCTGCTCCGCGCATGCGCACTGAGAAGATATCACTTATATGTTTCATCGACTGTAATTCATTAATTTGGAATGCAATTTAGAGGCATAGGTAAGTCTGTGAGGACGTTATGATCTCTCAGGGTGAAGCTTGTCAGAATTTCTGCTTGCTCAGAAATGATATTGAATGAGATCAGGAAGGCAAATTGTAAAGGTGGATTGAGGAGAGAGGGATCCACTGTTTAGGATAGATTTTAGCTGAGGCAGAGAACAGGATAGGCTGGGCTTGAGCAAGTGAAGGATGGCAAAAAGTGAAGAATTCAGTGCCTACCCAGTCCACCGTGATATATGGATCGTCCCTTTAGGAAAAGTCCTGGATGCAGTGTCTGCTAGGCCTCAAACCTGTCTGCCTCCCTGCAGCGTGTATTTCGGACCAAAAAGCAGGATGAAGGTTCCAGGGAGGATCAGATTAGCTGTGGGTACACCGACTCTCCACCCAGGTGATCCTGGGAGCCGGATGGCTGCAGATTGGGGAGTAAGGTAGGCGATGCTCCTCTCTTGCCGATCCTGCTCAAACCCCTTTTTTGTAATCAACCCCGCAAAATATAGGCATCGGCCGATACCTATGCTCCCATAGGGCAGCTGGGGTGAGTGATGGGGCTCAGGATGATGTCCGGCAGCAAGATTATGGTGGATTGCCTCTTAGGCCTAACTAGGCCGCGATTGTAAATCTGCTCCCGGTGGCTCGATTTTGAAAATAATTGGATGATCGTGTCCCCCAGGGTCCTGAGAGGCTGGATGGGGCAAAGATGCGCTGCTCAGGTCCGTATTTAGAGAGGATTGCCGCGGATTAGCTATGCGATCGGCGGTGCTCCTCTCCAGTCCGCTTCCAGCCTACTCTGCAAATTTTTACTGATCAGGTCCCCTGGGTGATAGGGTGGGCGGTATTGAGGGTAGATTGTCCTCTGGAGAGGGGATGGAGAGCGGATGCGGCCGGATACTGCTTTAGGAAAGGCCGAGGCTTTTCCTGCGAGTAGGCCGCGGCTGGATGGCTGTGTTCGGCGGCTTTTTCGCTGTAAATTTTAGGTTTATCTGGTCCCCAGGGGTTAGGGTAGTTGATGTGAGTGGCGGATTCTCCTCTAGAGAGGGGATAGAGAGAGGATTGCGGTGGATTATTGCAAGGAGCCGGCGGAGCTCTTCTCCTAGACGTTCGCCATGTTCCTCATCCGGCCACCTTTTAGTCTGTTCTTTTAATTGAACCTGTACTTCAAGTTAGAACTCCACACAAAGCTAAGAACCTTCTCCCTGCCCATGTGACTCTATCCAGGACATATCTAGGTTGGGTTTGTGGAAGGTTTACTGAACTGTTCCAAAGTCTATAACATTAATCCAAACCCAATTGAGCTCAATGGGGTACAAATCTTTAAAATAAGTTCTGGCCATTTAATAGGCAGGGGATTGTGAAAAAAAGAACATAGTGATCTGGGTACCGCCCTGTGGGATATATGCCAATGCAAAAGGTATTAAAAATTACAGTTTTAAGAGAAGCAGTTTTAATAATGTTTTAAATAACATGAGGATGCCTTAAACCTGTTTTAAAGTGGCACAACTCTATGATGTATACAATATACTAAAGCAAAACTGATATTACAAGGAAAAAAATACCATTTAAATTGCTGGTAAATGACATTTCTTTTATTCTGTTCGTAAACAAGGCAGCAGGGATTATTTTCCTCTTTACCAGATAATTTTCTTAGATGACCTCTCTAAAAATACACCAATATCCCTGATAAGGATCTGTCTTTTAATATAAGAACTGCATTAGGTATTTCTAAATTGTATAAACTATTTGAGACTAGTATGATTTAGAAGGATATAACATAATGAACATACATTTAAAAGCTCAGAAAAGAGTCATCAAAATGATCTTTACATAGAAATGTGTAACAGGATGGAGTATGAGATATTTTCCTATATCTACACCCCTTCGTCAGGGGTGTAGATATAGGAAAAATCTTGTACGTATCATAGTATGTCACATATGAAAATCCATCCTCGCATGGAGAGGTAAATACACCGTATATGATCCAGTGGGGGGAAGAGATGCAGGAAGAAAGAGGGAGAAGAGGAAGAGAAGGTGTGTGCTCTGGTTTTCTCCACAGAAGTCCCTCTAGAAATAGGTCCCAGTGTATGTAAAGAGGGAGAAGGGAGGAACATAGCCCAAACTCCCCACAAATGTGAGGGGGGAGAGGGAATAGGAGGATCCCAGATGGTGACCAATGAGATGTAAAGAAATTGTAGTCCTCTATTAGCACTATGTAGGTAACAGCCTGTATTCGGAAAAGCAGCTAGAATACTGAATTCTTAGCAGGGATCAAAGAAAAAGAAAGAGAAAAAAAAAAACCCACATCCTCTCCTGGTGCGGCCCCGAAACCACAAAGTCCATAGAACTTGACCTCCATGGTCTTGATGGAGCAGGAAATTGCTGGAGCAACCCCAAAGGAGAAGCTCAGTGTGTCTTATTGCGTGCACAGGTCAGGCTTGAGGCCACATAGCTTTTGACATCTCTCTTGTAACCAGGCTACCAAAAGGAACGTGACAAAAACTCTTCCATCTTATAAATCCCAAATTTAGAGTCATGAAGTTTAGATTTATGAGGGCTTCAACCCTAGCAGATTTAGATACATAGAGATGATGTGCTTGAGTCCAAAAGCCATTCTTGTACTCAATGTTAATGTCCTTAGGAGGATAATTGAGAAGTTGGCCATTCTCATGCTCATCTTTGAGGAGACTCAAGAATGTCTTAGAACTTGTGGCCCCTAGGAAGTTCTTTTGAGGTAGGATTGTACATTTTTAGTTGCCTGCCTGGAGAGGCTCAAACAACATACTTGATAGGGCATCGGCCCTGCCATTTCTCTATCCAGGGAGATACAAGATAATAATAAAATTGAAAATAAAAAAAAGACCAACATGCTTGTCTAGAATACAATCTCCTTGCAGAACAAAATTAATTCTAGATTCGTATGAACAGTGAGAACAGTTACAGGATGGTTAGCCCCTTCCAGCAAATACCTCCATTCAGAAAAGGCTTCTTTAATTGCCAGCAACTCTTTATTACCAATGTCATAACTCCTTTTTGGGTGAAGATATGAAAGGAAAGAAGTAAGCACAAGGATGAAGCTGAATCTTTTCTCCACTTCTCTGAGAAAGGATAGCTCCCACGGTAGGGTCTAAAGCATCCACTTCCATGATAAAAGGTAGTTCAGGGTTGGGATGAACCTATACTGGTGCAGAAGTGAAGAATCTTTAGCTTACTAATAGCAGTCTGTGCCTCGGGTGACCACACAAAGGGCACCTCTTTCTTTGCCAGTTGTGTAGTTGGTGCTTTCACTTTAGAGAAGTTTATTATGAATTTTCTGTAGAAGTTGGTAAACAAATCATTGTATTTCCTTAATGTTTATAGCAGCTGGCCAATCTACCACTGCTTTGATCATTTAGAGATCGATGCTCACTCCTTCTGGAGAAATAATTGACCCCAAGAACTGGATCTTGGTTTGTTCAAACTCCCATTTCTACAGTTTGATATAAAGTCAATGCTTCCCTACTCTTTCAAACAGTTTTTAATAGTGACCTTATTTAAGTCCCTGTAAATTATGCACAGACGCAAAGTGGAGTCTTTCTTTTCATCAAAGAATAGGGCAGCTCCTAAAGGAGATATTGAGTTTCTAATAAAGCCCTTCTCTAAATTATCATCCAGCCACTCCCTGAGCACCTTTAATTCAGGTTCTGACAGATTAAAAAAGTGGCCAAAAGGTATTTCTGCCCCTGGAAGAAGTTCAATGGGACAACCTTATGGGCGATAAGGCGGTAATTGGACGGCATTCTTAGTATCACAGACATTCCAAAACTCATAGTATTGTGGAGGCAAGTTGTCATATGACTGGGTAGTTACCACATCAACTTGTTATTCCTTGATCAGTGGAGAACTTGTTTTATGAGGTTTGCTACAATGTTCCTTGCAATGGGGGGATACAATATCTATAGTCTGTGGTCCTCAATTGATGGAGGGATTATGGATAGAAAAGCAAGAAATGCCCAGGTTGACAGAAAAGTTTGCTGAGGTAATCAGCTGGAAACGAATAGTCTCACAATGGTCAGCCAATCATTGAAGTACAAGAGGAATCCTTTCATGGTTAACAGGTTCTGATGATAAAGGTGAACCATCAACAGTCTCCATATCAATAGGGGCAGACTTATCTTCTTGTTTGAATATTATTGTTTTGGGAAAACTCTATGTCCATAAAGTCCCCCCCCCCCCCCCCGGGGCCAGAGTCCAGCATAGCAAGGAATTTCATGGCCCTCAGGGATAAGTTTGATAGGGATGACAAAATGAGACAGTAAAGAATTAACTCTGTTTTCTTCATGGATTCATGGGGAGATAGACCGGGTAATGGAAATGATTTGTGCAGGCACTATAACATAATTCGTAGCAATTGTTCTTTTAACTTTATTGGGACATTTACCTGTGTAATGCCCAGAGTCCCCATAATATAGACACAAGTTCTCAGAGCATCTTCTCTCTTTCTTTGGGGTGGAAATAAATCAGAAAGAAATAGTGTCAACCTGCATGGGTTCAGGAGTATTCGATTTTGGAACAACATTTGAATCCCTCTGACCAAACTAACTAGCAGAGAAACGCATGCCACCATTACTTCTAGTAAGTTTTGTAAGTCTCTGGTCAATTGGGATACATAATTGTATAAAAGCCTTAAGATGTTCAAAGAGCCCTTGGCGGAACTGACATTTTTGGGCTGCGGGGTTCTAGGTGGTATCCGTGATCGCAACATTTGAATTATGCTGTGCACTCAGCAACAGAGTGCCTACATTGCCCCAAACTATGCAGCTTTGCTTCTTCAGTAGCACAGCAGTTGGGATCATCAAAAACCTGGTTCATTGCGGTCAAAAAAGTCTCAAAATTAGAGTGGCACTGTCTTGTTCTATATACAGGTAGGCCCAAGCTAGAGCTTCGTCAGCCAAGAGGTTGATAACAAACATTACCTTCCTTTTCTCAGAAAGATATGCATCAGGTTGCATTTGGAAATAAGTGCAACATTGGTTAAGGAAACCTCTGTAATGCCGGCGATCTCCATTGAACTTGAGAGGTAGAGGCATGTATGTGTCTTGGAATTTTTTATTGGTAGGTAATGCTGAACTCTTGAAGCTCTGCAATTTGCTGCCTAAAAGGAGTCACAGCATTTGCAAAAACGCCCTCCATGTTTGGACCAGATTATTCTGTCACAATCAAGTGTCAGGCTCAAAGACCAGTTGCTTAAGTAGTAGCAGAACTACCAGCAAGATAGGTAAACAGGCAGCCATCCTAGCGAATGACTTGCTTGAGGTGCGGAGTCTAAGTAGTAGAGATTACCAGAGATCCTAAGGGTGGAGATGGATTTTACTGCATGTTAATACCAGGTCAGGGTTCTCAGGATCGCCCCACCAGGAGGTGAGCAAGCCAGGTTCCAGTAGCGGATAAGCAGATAGGGATCAAACAGAAGCATAGTCACTAAACAAGCCAATATAAAAACAAAAATAATTCTGCATTGTGGAAGATTTTAACATAAAAGCAGCCCCCACCAAAATCTATGATACCAAATTAGTGCATAAATAAATTAAATAGTGTGGCTGGCGCTAAATTAATACAACATGATAGAAAATATACCGTACCTAATGTGCAAAAAACTGTAATATAAATTAATGATAAAGATCTCAATTCATAAAGTGCAAAAATGTAAAATGAAGTTTACATGTCATAAAAAATACACCAACATAATAAAATGAGTGTGTTGAAAAACCAATATTCAAATCCAATAAACAAGTCCCAATTCATTAATTAAAAAATCTAAAAAAATCTAAAAAATAGGTAATTCATGTGCAACATCCAAAAAAATGTAAGGTGTATAGTCCCATATCCAAGTGCAAGTGAATGCCGCTCTTATCCAATAAATATAAGCAATCCAAGAAACAAATAGTTGTTACATCCAATGCTGATCACCACATGATATCACCTGTGATATAAGAAAAGGTTGGCTCCTAATCAGATAATATGGACCATATTAAATGGTCAACAGCGCATTTAAAATAACCAGGTTCTATTCCCGTCATTACTCATTCCCTTGCAGCAAACTCTCTCAGCAATGTAATGCAAAGCAATAAAACAACATCTCATAGCACAATAGTTACATAGTAAGTGTTATGGCTGAAAAAAGACACAAGTCTATCTTGTTCAACCAATATAAGGAGAAAAAAATATATATATTCCAGTGGAAGGCAAAAAAAAAAAAAAAACATAACTCATGTCATGATAAAAATTTGCTCCAGCAGGGGAAAAAATGTCTTTTCTAATCCCCGAAGAGGCAATTTGATATTCCCTAGATCAACTTTACCTATAAATATTAGTATCCAGTTATAATCTGTGTATCTAGGAAAGATTCCAGGCCTTTCTAAAAACAATCTACTGAGCTGGCCAGAAACACCTCTTGAGGGAGTTTATTCCACATTTTCATAGCTCTTACTGTGACAAAGCCTTTCCATATTTGGAGATGGGAATCTCTTTTCCTTAAAATTTAAAGAGTGTCCCTTTGTCTTATGTGTTGACCTTAAAGTGAATAACTTAACACCAAGTTCACTATATGGATTATGTCTTATGTATTTATACATTTTGATCATATCCCCCTAATCTCCTCTTTTCAAGAGAGTATAAATTCAGTTTAGCTAATTGTTCCTTATAGCTAAGCGCCTCCATGCCTTTTTTTTTTCATGCCTCTTATCAGTTTGGTTGCTCTTCTCTGCACTTTCTCCAGTTCCCCAATATCTTTTTTATGAACTGGTGCCCAAAACTAATCTGCATATTGCAGATAAGATCTCACTAATGATTTGTATAGGACAAATTCATATCTCTCTCTCTGCTGTCCATACCTTTCTTAATACAAGGAAGGATTTTGCTCACTTTGGAAACTGCAGCATGCTTTTATTTAGCTTATGCTCTACCAGAAAACCCAGATCCTTCTCCACCACTGATTCCCCAGCTGTTCTCCTACTAATATGTATGATACATGCATGTTTCTAGCCCCCAAGTGCATAACTTTACAGTTATCAACATTAAACCTCATTGGCTCACACAGTTGCCCAATTAAACAGTGCATTGAGGTCAGCTTGTAAGATGGAGACATCTTGTAAGGACTTTATTCCACTGCATAGCTTGGTGTCATCCGCAAACACTAAAATGGTCCTTTTAATCACAGACCCTATATCATTTTAAAAAATATAATAAAAAGCAATGGTCCCACCCAGCACTGAACCTTGGGGTACACCACTAATAACCTTAGACCATTCAGAGTAAGAATCATTAACCACTACTCTCTGAATTCTGTATTTTAGCCAGTTTTCTATCCATTTACAAACTGATTTTTTTCAAGCCTGTAGATTTTACCTTACACGTTAGCCATGTGTGGGGAACTGTGTCAAATGCTTTAGCAAAATCTAAATAAACTATGTCCACAGCCACTCCTTTGTCCAAGGTTTTGCTCACTTCCTCATAAAAAGAAATCAGATTTGTTAAACAACTTCTGTCTTTCATGAAGCCATGCTCTCTGTTTATATTTTTCCAGCAAGAATTAATCTATGTGGTCTTTTATCCTCCCAACTATAGAAGTTAGACTAACAGGTCTACAGTTATTTGGTAAAGACTTTGATCCCTTTTTTAATATAGGCACAACATTGGCCTAATGACAATACAGTGGTACTATTCCAGTCACTAAAGAGTCCTTTTAAATTAGAAACAATGGCTTTGAGCTCAATTCTTTTAGGATCCGTGGGTGGATGCCATCTGGTCCATGTGCTTTTTTCATCTTTATTCTGTCTAAATATTTTTGAACCATAGCAATATGTTTGAAAAATCGGTATCTTTAATAATAGAAGTGTGCATAATATATGTTCCACAGTAAAGTCTCATTAAAGATGCACAGAGCTGTTTCCCGAGCAGGCAATCTCCAAACACTGATTCCAGCAATCAGATAGCTTCAAGACGTGACACGTAGAACCTGCCTGACACATGTTTCTTCAAAGAATTACATCTTCAGAGGATTTAGCCAAACTGAGTCAGCTAGGCTATCACTCTTTCACATACACGCACATATATATATAGTATAAGTATACAGTATATATCAGATGAAACTAATTAGTAAACAAGCCAAAAGGTCAGTAACAAGTAGTTGCAGGTTGGGATCAGGCAGAAGTGTAGTCAGGGAACAAGCTAAGGGTCTGTAACAAATGGTGGCAAAACATGGATGGCAGCAGGGAAGACAGGCTAGAGAAAGCACAATAATCTGGCAAACAGGAAGTGCAGAGTCATAGCTTACACCAGTTTGTTTATGGGAGTAGCAAAGCATTCAGGGTTCAAGACAAACAAGGTTCAAGACTTGATTATTTAGGGAATTGTCCCAAGAACTAAACAGCATTCTAGGTAGCTCAGCAAGAAGAAACATTGCCTGACACAGCAGAGGTTCCAGGGTCAAATGCAGGCCCTGACATCCATTTCACTCATACATTTAGATACAAAATTATATCTAAAAATATTGTGAATCATTCATCTTATTTAGTCCTTATTCACTCCCCAAGGCAACCTCACTGGGGCTCTCTGTGCTTAGTAATATTTGAAAGGTACTCACTGTTTTTAAATAGCATGGACATACATTTGCCACTATCACTTTGGATGCTGAAAAGTTAATTTAAAATGGCTGCTCATGGTCATGGTTTTATGGATTCAGGGGTTGTATCCTTTCCAATTTAAAACAAATCTATTGATCCCTAATGGCAAGGGTTCCCCCCATTAAGGATGCTGTTACCACATTCATTTTGTAGAAGGGCACCCACCAAGATTTCCATGTTGATAAGGACAAGGGACAAGTAACCCTGACCCAGTAGCTATGGGAGGACTGTGGGTGGGGCTTATCAGAATCTGAAACCCCACCTAAAAAATAAGGGGAAACCCAGATACCACCCCCTCCATGTAAATGAGTAAGGGATCCCTATTTTCCCTATCCATTCACAAAAAAAAAAGTAAATGGTAAATTAAGACTACCTTTTTTTTTCCCCCAAGCCCTTTATTAAGAAATAGTCCAATAAAGGTAAATCCCCTGTCAATCACATCATCCAGTGATGCAGATCCTCGTAAATCATGATGAATATTGCCTGCCAACTTGCAGAAAGAAAAAAACAGTCAGCCAGCTAAAATGTCTGATCCTGTTGCTTGCTCACCATTAATTATAGCTCTAGGGCCCTATCACTAGTTGTAAACAAAGAGGCAGGGTCTGCCAGCTGGTGTCACTGACCAAATATGACATAAGATAATTGGAGAAATGGCAAAACCTCCCTCTCTCAATCATTGAGAGAAATCATTTGATTAAAATACTGTATCTAGCTCCACTAAACTACTATACTCTCTACAAACTATTTATATTGAAGCACAAGGATATGGATTGTCTTACTCAGGGCTATGATTAATTTCCTTGTGGCATAACAAACATCTGATAATTTCAATAAGACAATTACAGTTACCAAGGAGGGTTATCCCAATATCAGACTATACAATTTCGCCTGCCTTGTTTATGAATTGATCTGGCTACTGCCTGCCGAGAGGTTAGGCTGCTACTAAATGACAGCATCTAACTACCTGCCTGCATGTTTTGTAAACAAACCAGCAGGCATCCCTGGTTATGTCATTGACAAAATATGGTAAAATATCTGGTAAATTCTTCGGACATGTGGCCTTGTATGGTTCGGGCCTGGTGAGTGCGTGCCACCCCCATCTTTACTGGCGAGCCAGGCTGCATGCTCAGTTTAAGAGCCTAGAATGTATTTGTTGGGGGTCTCACACACTTTTTTGTTCTTTGTTTTTTGCATACCGCTTCAAAATCTCTACCAGACTCAAAGGTTCTGGTGTTCATTTTGTATAGGACTTTTTTTTTATTCTTGTTGTAGCATATGCTACAGCAAACATGACATTCAAAAAGTAAAAAAAATGACAATTTAAATTGTTGGCAAAATACATTGCGTTGCAAAAACACAAACCCCTCGGAAGTTCCCCCACAATACATAAAAGATACACCCTTGCCTATTAGCAGAGATAATGGGCATTTTTTATTTGACAGATTCAGCTTCCACTGCTTTCATTCGGGGGTTCCAGCGCACCATCCCAGCTTCTTTGATGTTTGATGAACCCATGCCGAATTGAACCTGGGGGCAGTTTGGCTCATTACTACCCTGAATTTACCAACCCATATTCCCACAACACGATGAAGGTGACTTCCCCTATGGGGGTCCCTGTTCTGTTTTTCAGTCTGTTCTGTATCAGTTTCCTGGTGTTACAGTGAGCTTGGGACTAGCTAAATCCACTCCTCACATCTCCCATTTGCTCAGGGTGTATAAGAAAAATTTCATTCAATATTGCGCAATATTGCTAAAAAAGGTTCACTTTTTTTAAAAAAAAATTATGTATTACACACTCACACTAAAAAAATATTTTAACAGCGCTTTCAGCATGTAAAATATCAGCTAATCGCCGCCTCACCACTTTACAGGCATACGAGACACCAGAAGGGATGTCACTGGCTCCAGCTTACACGTTGCATTACTTGTCACGTAACTTCTTCAGTGAAGTTTTTTAGCAATATTGCACAATTACATTTTTCTTATATACCCTGAGAAAACAGGAGACATGAGGAGTGGATCTAGCTAGTCCCAACTGGGGGACTATTGACGGATTGCAATAGGTGGACATATACAGAATTGAGGATTACTATATTAACAAAAAGGCGCTGTTTGACCGATATGGTCATTCCCGAAGGTGAGCGGCCAATTCACTTATAGGTGGCTGGTGGCACAGATTGCAGCAGGGGTGAGCCTCTTGTGGATGGAGTACCTGCTTACACTACTGGAATATCATTTATCTCTTTATAGGGACATTTTTTGGAGTTGATTGCTGTTTTTTGGATGATAAATGTTTTGAATATACATTTTTTTGTTAATATGCTACACTGGATATGGTCACATTTATAAGTATATTGGTGTATAGGAAAGACGGATGACTGACATTTTTAGTGTTCCTAAATCATGATATTCTGCTTTTTTTCACATATTATAAAAGGTTTGGAATGAGCACACCATTTATTTATAATTGCTATTTATACTTTAGTGTGAAGTCACTAATTGATGATTGCAGCTTTTCACAATAGGGTATAGGTGAAAGCCTTTATTCACGTACATTTAGATTTCCTTTGTCAGTCTACTGTATGTGTAAATATACTCTAATTTAAATGGTGTGCTATACAAAATATACAAAATATCCACTATATTGCCTGCCTTTACATGTACCTGAACTTTAATGGCATCCCAGTCTTAGTCTGTAGGATTCAATATTTAGTTGGCCCACCCTTTGCAGCTATAACAGCTTCAGCTATTCTGGGAAGGCTGTCCACAAGGCTTAGGAGTGTGTCCATAGGAAAGTTTGACCATTCTTCCAGAAGCTTATTTGTGAGGTCAGGCACTGGTGTTGCATGAGAACGCCTGGCTCGCAATCCCTGCTCTAATTAATTGTGGTCCAAATCATGTGGAAGAGGGGAGATTATGGTGTGGGGTAGTTTTTCAGGGGTTGGGCTTGGCCCCTTAGTTCCAGTGAAGGGAACTCTTAATGCATCAGCTTACCAGGTTATTTTGGACAATTATATGCTCCTCAGCTCTGTGGGAACAGTTTGGGTATGGCCCCTTCCTATTCCAACATGACTGTGCACCAGTGCACAAAGCAAAGTCTATAAAGACATGGATGAGCGAGTTTGGGGTGAAGGAACTTGACTGGCCTGCACAGAGTCCTGACCTCAACCCAATAGAACATATTTAGGATGAATTAGAGAGAAGACTGCAAGAACATCTTTGGGATGAATTACAGGAGACTGCGAGCCAGGCCTTCCCGTCCAAGATCAGGTCCTGACTAGAGTTGAGCGGACACCTGGATGTCCGTGTTCGGCGGGTTCGGCCGAACTTGAAAAAAAAGTCAGAGTCCGTGTCCCGGACTTTTTCCGAACTTTACCCGGACACCGAACCCCATTGAAGTCAATGTGGACCCGAACTTTCAGGCACTAAAATGGCTCTAAAACACCAATGGAAAGGGCTAGAGTGCTGCAAATGGCAGCAAAACGTAGTTAAGAGCATGGCAAGTGCTCTGCAAACAAATGTGGATAGGGAAATAACTTAAAACAACAAAAAAAACAGAAAAATAAAACAATGTTCTTCATCTGTGAAGGACGAGGCCCATATGGAGTAGGAGGGAGGTTGAGGTGGTGGTGGATGTGGCGGTGTCATAGGCATGCACACAGGGTGTGCCAGGTGTGCCTGGGCACACCCTAATCACCTAGGGCACATTAGCATTATCGCTCTGTTTGCCAGTGAGGAGATGGGAAAGATCTCCCTCGGACCTGCTCTGCCATAAGAGAAGTGCCACACACTTCTATTTCACTTTGCCAGCAGGGAGAGTAATGTACCAGGGCCATATACATGTAGGCAAACATATGCATGTGTATTTAAACTTTGGGGTGCACACCCTAATGCAATAGGCTGCGCACACCTATGGGCGGTGTAGGTGGAAGCGGCGGTGGAGGAGGACGAGGTAGCCAACACTGCTTTTTTTCAGTCATTTTAAATGAGGGTACACCCCAAAAGAGTGAGAAAGATCAAAAATAGAACAATGGCTGGGTAAGGTCGGTATCCATCTCTATTCTGCACAAGGTACGGAAAAGTCCTGTGGGATCCATGCCTGGTTCATTTTAATGAACGTGAGCTTGTCCACATTGTCTCTGGACAGGCGGCTGCGCTTGTCTGTGATAACGCCCCCAGCCGTGCTAAATACACGTTCAGATAATACTCTGGCTGCAGGGCACACCAGCACCTCCAAGGCGTAAAGGGCAAGCTCAGGCCATGTGCCCAATTTGGAGACCCAGAAGTTGAAGGGGGCAGACCCGTCATTCACTACATGTAGGCGTGTGCACACATACTGCTCCACCATGTTTGTTGAAATGCTGCCTCCTGCTAAGACGTTCCATATGAGCTGCTGGTGCTGCTGTTTGTTGTGGCGTGCTGACAAAGCTTTTCCACATTTCGGCCATGCTAACCCTTCCTTCTGAGGTGCTGGCGGTGCCCTGGTTGTGTTGGCGACCTCTTCCTCCTCCTCCTTCTCTGCCTTGGCCTTGTGTTTCCACTGTGGCCCCGCTGTCAGGTGGGAATGCCAGCAGCATCACGTCTACCAGCGTGCGCTTGTACTCGCCCATCTTGCGATCGCGCTCCAGTGAGCGAATTAAGGACGGTACGTTGTCCTTGTAACGGGGATCCAGCAGCGTGGCCACCCAGTAATCAGCACAAGTTAGAATGTGGGAAACTCGGCGGTCGTTGTGGAGACACTGCAGCATGTAATTGCTCATGTGTGCCAGGCTGCCCAGAGGCAACAAAAGGCTGTCCTCTGTGGGAGGTGTATCGTCTGTGTCCTCTGTATCCCCCCCAGCCACGCACCAGTGATGGCCATGAGCTGGCCTGGGTGCCACCCTGCTGTGAACATGGTTCCATCTCCTCCTCCATCTCCTCCTCCTCATCCTCCTCATCCTCCAGAACTGTGCCCCTGCTGGACAATTGTGGGGGCAGGAACCCACCCTCTGAGCCACTTGCGAATGACTGCCCTGAAAGCCTTGAAATAGCGGAATAGAAAAAAATTTATAAAATGGTGTATCTCACACGTACAAACACAGACTAGGCCCCAATTACAATTTTTTGTACCCTAAAGGCAGGATGAGGATGAGGAGTAGGAGGAGTTCAGAACAGGAGGCAAACTGAAGTACCCTGCAATCCTCGGCGGTGGAAGATGCGCCCCAAAAGATTGGAAGGTGTATCTCACACATACCGATACAGACTATGCCGCAATTTAATTCTTTTTACCCCAAGGGTGTAGATTGAATAGCGGAATAGAAAATATGATATCAAAAGGTGTATCTATCTCACACGTACAGACCCAGACTAGGCCCTGATTACTATTTTTTGTACCCTAAAGGCAGGATGAGGAGTAGGAGGAGTTCGGAACAGGCAGGAGGCAAACTGAAGCACCCTACAATCCTCGGCGGTATAAGATGCGCCCAAAAGATTGGAAGGTGTATCTCACACGTACCGATACAGACTATGCCGCAATTTAATTATTTTTACCCCAAGGGTGTAGATTGAATAGCGGAATAGAAAATATGATATCAAAAGTTGTATCTATCTCACACTTACAGACCCAGACTAGGCCCTGATTACTATTTTTGTACCCTAAAGGCAGGATGAGGAGTAGGAGGAGTTCGGAACAGGCAGGAGGCAAACTGAAGCACCCTGCAATCCTCGGCGGTATAAGATGCGCCCCAAAAATTGGAAAGGTGTATCTCACACGTACCGATACAGACTATCCCGCAATTTAATTCTTTTTACCCCAAAGGGTGTAGATTGAATAGCGGAATAGAAAATATGATATAAAATTGGTGATTTTTCAATAGCACATGTGAACACAGCAGTGTCTTATGTCAGTCAGCTCTGCTGCAGGCTATGAAGGAAAAAAAAAAGAAAATTCCCCTTTAAGTTTGTAATTTTTAAATAGATTAGTACGGACTATGCCACAATTTAATTTTTTTTTTTTTTTTTTTTTATAAACATTTTATTGAGAAGAATAAAAAACGCACATTAACAAGTGATGGCAATATAGTACAGTCAGCAGACACAAGTACAAATAACAGTGTACATCCAAAATAACCATAAACTGTATCAAGGCGCAGAGAGATGCCATCTGCGGAAGATACTAAGGTATAAACAAAGCAAAAGTGACCCAGCCTCGTTCAATACATGGCCAAGAATTCAGTATATTATTGCAAGTACAGAGGGCCACTGCGGCGTAGGTTCACATTCCAGCCGCATGGGCCAAAACCAATGCGTTACGGGGTTCAGTGCAATCATATGGGGTATTGGGAATCAGGGGGTAGGGGAGTAATGAGGAAAGGAGAGAATTCCGACCCCTTTAAACAGGAGAAGTGAGGATGGGGGCAGCCAGGAGGCAGGAAAATGAATGTCCTGGATGGGGCACCCCCGAATCGGACACCCCCAAGGGGAACAAACTGTGTCCAGGGCCGGGGGCGCACCACCCATACATGTAGATAGACCGCCCAACGCTGCGCATGGGTACGGTAGGCGACAGGAGGTAGGGGAGAAGGGAGTCTCAGGGAGAACAGGTGGGGGTGGAGGACGCCGAGAGCATCATGAGACAGTGAAGAAGAGAGCAATAGCATAAGAAGAGGGGATAGAGGGGTATAGAGAGCACACTAGGTAGGGAGAGTAGAAGGGAGATAGAAAATGGAGAAAGGAGGAGAAGAGGAGTGCGGGCGCACTCCCCCGGAAGACGACCGGGAAGCAAGTGGGGTGTGGCAAGCTAACAACAGACTAAGTATTCATCAGGCGACGGTGGTCATCCGATGCAGCAAAGTTGATCCACGGGGCCCAAATGTCATAAAATTTGGAGGGAGTGTCAAGAGCTTGAAACGTGAGATCTTCCATACGGGCGATCCTTGCCAATCAGCTACAGTGGGTGGGGAGGGAGACAGCCATAGGCACGGGACGCACATGTTGGCGGCAGAGATTAAATGGAAGACCAGAGACCTCCTGTACGTCCGCTGAGGGAGGGAGGAATGATGGAGGAGGAATTGTGTCGGGCTGAAATCCGGTGTATAGGTAGTGATACGGGTTATGAGGGCATGTATCGCCCTCCAAAAGGGCTGGATCCGTGGACAGTCCCACCAGATATGTAGGAGAGATCCTGTATGGAGACGGCAACGCCAGCAAAGGGAGGGGAGGTCCGCCGACATTTTATGTAAAAGTTCAGGTGTCCTGTACCAGTGTGCGAAGATTTTAAAGCCAGTCTCCTGTGTGAGGACGTTCCTGGAACCCTTGTGAATGTGAAAGAAGATTCGCTCCCAATCATCATCCGACAAGGTTTTGGCGGCGATCTCCTCCCACCTAGCCCGTAAACGGACGAGGCGAGGTGGTAGTTGCAAAGAGAGGAGGGAGTTTAGTAGGGAAATAAGATGCCGTTGCGGGTCTGACGATCTGCATAGGGTCTCAAAGGGGGTGAGATCCCTAGACCAGCAGGAGACATCAGTAGTATGTAGGAAAAAGTCTCTGAGCTGCAAGTGATTGAAGAAGCGAAGCTGAAAGTCCGGGTATTTCTGTGCCCAATCATGGAGAGAGAGCAGTGAGCCCGCTTGAAAGCAGTGTTCGGCCCTGCATGGAGCGTCGGAAGCAGATCCCTGTGGGGGGATGTAGGAGAGACCCGGAGGGAAGTCCGGATTTTGAACAAGGGGTACCATAGGGCCAGGCGAGGATGCCAGGCGCAAGGTCTTGCACAACTTGTGAAAGATCACGATCGTGGGGTTGATGGTCGGGTGCTTGTAGCACAACGTCGGAAAGGAAGGTGTTGAGATCCAGGGCAGGTGTTGAACGGGGATGGGGGAGAAAGAGTCTTCCAACGCGACCCAAGCTTTGACATGACGATGTTTGTGCCAGTCCACCACCCTTGCCAGGTGGCAGGACCAATAGTATCTCTGAAGGTGCGGCAATCCCAGGCCACCCATCTCCTTCGGGGCAGTCAAGATGTCCCAAGACAGCCTGGGGCGTCTCGAGCGCCAGATAAAGGATGTGCATGCGGAGCGATACGAACGAAAAAACGCTGGAGGGAGCTTTAAGGGGACGGCTTGCATAGTGTAGAGAAGCCTGGGAAGAACATTCATTTTGACCACCGCAATCCTGCCGAACCAGGAGAAGGAGCCAGATTCCCATTTAGAGAGGTCTGCTTTTATAGACTGCAACAGTGGCAGGTAGTTGCGTGAGTAAAGGTCAGCAAGAGTTGAAGGGATTTGGATGCCTAGGTATAGCAGAGGGTTCCCAGCGAAAAGGGAAGTTGTCCTTGCAGAACTGCACTCTGCATGGCGGGAGGGATATATTCAGGGCCTCTGATTTTGCGTAATTAATTTTAAGATTGGATAAAAGACGAATGGCGTCAAGGTCCCGGAGAAGGTTAGGTAAAGAGATTGCAGGGTTCGTCAAAAACATAAACACGTCGTCGGCAAAGGCCGCTAGCTTATAGGTTTTATGGGCTATGGTTATACCGTTTATATCGGGATTAGAGTTAATGCGGCGGAGGAGGGGCTCAAGGGTAATGATGTATATCAAGGGGGAAAGGGGGCAACCCTGTCGGGTCCCATTCGACACGGAGAAGGCGTCCGACAGGCCTCCGTTGACCCGTACCCTAGCCGAGGGCGACGAGTAAAGAGCCCATATAAAGTTCAACATGCGACCAGCGATGCCCAGAGACTCCAATGCTGCAGTCATGTAGTCCCAGGCAACCCTGTCGAACGCCCTCTCCGCGTCGAGCGAGAGGAAGAATCCAGGCGTGCCGGAGGAAGTCAGCCATTGGTGGATGTTGAGTGCCTTGAGAGTGTTATCCCGGGCCTCGCGGCCGGGGACAAAACCCACCTGGTCGAGCGAGATGACATCCGGAATGTGGGGTAGCAGGCGGTTCGCCAGTACCTTGGCGTAAAGTTTGATGTCAACATTGAGGAGGGAAATTGGCCTGTAATTGGAGACCAGGGAAGGGTCCTTGCCGGGTTTAGGAATGACGGTAATGTGGGCTTCCAAATAATCTGGGTGCAAAGTCGGGGAATCAGAGAAGGAGTTGAAAGCCGCAAGCATTGGGGAGGACAGGATATCCCCGAAGGTCCTGTAGTATCCCACCGTCAAGCCATCCGGGCCCGGACACTTCCCCGGTTTAAGTTGTTTGAGTGCAGAGTGCAGTTCGGGGGAGGAGATGGGCGCATCAAATTCCGCCAAGGCTTCCGGTGAAAGGGGAGGGGGGGAATATTTCTGCAAGAATGCCTTAATATGTGCTGTTCTGTCTGCGGGGGGGACTTCAGGGTCTGGGGTACCCAGATTGTACAACGCACGGTAATACGTAAGGAACTGTTGAGCGATATCACTGGTGGAGGTGACCTTCCGGCCACGCGGGTCCGTGATCGAGTGGATCGTCCATGCCGCCCGTCGAACTTGAAGTGCTCTGGCCAGAAATTTGCCCGATTTGTTGCCATAGTCATAAAACAGACGTTGCTGTAAAGCGAATTTACGTTGCGTTATAAAGCCCAATTCTGTGAGGAGGTCTTGTCGGGTTTGAGTCAGTTCAGTCAGAGTGTGTGCGGCTAGAGTGAGCTTGTGCGCGCGTTCCAGGGAATGGACGCGTTTGGTGAGGGTAGCAATATGAGCCCGTCGTTCCTTGTTGCGTTTCGCAGCCATGGCAATAAAAACGCCCCTAATGGTGCACTTATGGGCCGCCCACAACGTAGCAGGGGTCACATCAGGCGTGGCGTTACAGGCAAAATACTCTCGCAGAGCAGAGTTCATATAGATATAGACCGGGTCGGTCAATAGGGAGTTGTCCAGGCGCCAGGAGCGGGAGCGACCAGGGTCGGGCTGTAGGGAGAGGGAGATGGTGATAGGGTGGTGGTCGGACAGAAACATAGGATCAATGGACGCAGAGCGCAAAGAAGAGAGGGCAGCCTGGGAGAGAAAGAGATAATCAATCCTGGAGTATTTATTATGGGGGTGCGAGAAGTACGTGAAGACCTTGGTATCCGGGTGCAACGTCCTCCAAGCGTCATGGAGCAGAAGATCTCTAAGGAGAGTCTTAATTGCTCGCAAGGCGGAGTATGGTAGGGAAGAGGAGCCCGAGGAAACATCCAGGAGGGGGGAGAGGGCTACGTTGAAATCCCCACCCACTACTAAGGTGCCCGCCTGAAATTCGGTAAGGCGAAGAAGCGTTGCCCGGAAAAAGGGTACGGGGCGTTTGTTTGGGGCGTAAATGTTCGCTAGCGTAAAGAGTTGACCACGTATGGTTCCCCTAATGAAAAGAAAGTGACCCTCCTGGTCTGAGACGGAGTCTTGTAGAGTCCACGGACAGTTTTTAGAGACCAGGATAGAAACTCCCTTAGACTTAGAAATGCTGGACACAATTTAATTTTTTTAACCCAAAAGGGTGTATATTGAATAGTGGAATAGAAAAAAAGTGTATAAAATTGAAAATCATCACTCAATAATAGCACATGTGAACACAGCAGTGTCTTATCACAGTCAGCACCACTGAAGCAAAAACGCTGCACACAACTGACTGATAAAAATAGATTTTTTTCTCCCTCCTCCTCAGCGGGCAAAAAGATTGTGTTCACTGCACCACCCCACACACAGCAAAATCGATGTAGAACACTGACCCTGCCTATTCTCCAGCCTCGCCCTAAAATGATCGATAAGATCGTTCACTGGCACTGTACAACCAACCCCCACACAGCAAAATCGATGTAGAACACTGACCCTGCCTATTCTCCAGCCTCGCCCTAAAATGCCCTAATAACTCGCCCTGCCTGCAGCACTCCGACCTGTCCCTGCATTCTTTTCAGACACAATACAATTTTTCACTGTCTGTCCCTAATCAGCAGCCAGCACGTATGATGTGTGCTCTCTCCCTAAACTACAGCAGAATGGCGCAGCTCGCTGGGGCTCTCGAACTTATAAAGACATGGTCACATGCTTCAGATGGCCAATCACAGCTACTAATACATTAGTAGGCATGGCTGGGATGGCTTAAGGCACACCAGTTAAAAGCTTGTTGATTGGCTGTTGAAAGCCCGCCATTAAAAGCGCGCCATTAAATACAAACCCGGAAATAAAATGACCGCACACGGATTTTAAACCCGAACATACAGTAAAGTTTTTCGGGTCCGTGTTCGGGTAACAAAAATCCAATTATTCGGTACGAACCCGAATAATACAGTCCATGTTCACTCAACACTAGTCCTGACCTCACAAATGTGCTTCTGGAAGAATGGTCAAACATTCCCATAGACACAGTCCTGAACCTTGTGGAAAGCCTTCCCAGAAGAGTTACATAGTTAGTGAGGTTGAAAAAAGACACCAGTTTATGTCAATAGTACATTGTATACCCCTGTATGTTGTGGTTGTTAAGGTGCCCATTTAATAGTTTTTCAAACTATCAATGCTCCCTGCTGATACTACTGCTTGTGGAAGAGAATTCCACATCCTTACAGCTCTGACGGTAAAGAACCCTTTACGCAGTTTAACCACCTCAATACAGGGCACTTAAACCCCCTTCTTTCCCAGACCAATTTTCAGCTTTTAGCGCTGTTGCAATTTGAATGACAATTGCGCAGTCATGCAACACTGTACCTAAACCAAATTTGTGTCATTTTTTCCCCACAAATAGAGCTTTCTTTTGGTGGTATTTGATCACCGTCAGGTTTTTTCTTTTTTGGTGCACAAATAAAAAAAGACTGAAAAGTTTGAAAAAAAAAAAAAGTTTTTTTGTTTAGGTTATAAAATTTTGTAAATAGATATGTTTTTTTCCTGCACTGATGAGCACTGATGATGCCGCACTGACAGGCACTGATGAGGAGACACTGATGGGGTGGCACTGATGGGGTGGCACTGATATGCAGCACTGATGGGCACTGATAGGTAGCACTGATATGCAGCACTGATGGGCACTGATATGTGGCACTGATAGATAGCACTGATATGCAGAATTGGTGGGCACTGATAGGCAGCGCTGATGGGCACCGATAGGCAGCACTGATGGGCACTGATTGGCGGCACTGATGGGCACTGATGGGCACTGATAGTGGCACTGTTGGGCAGCAATGATCGGCACTGATCGGCACTGATGGGTGGCACTGATCGGCACTGATGGGGGGCACTGATGGGCACTGATAGGCAGTACTGGTGGGCAATAATGGGCACTGGTGGGCGGCACTGATAGATGGCAATAATGGCACTGGTGGGCAGCACTGATAGATGCCATTGGTGGGCAACACTGATAGGGAGGGCACTGGGGGGCTCTCTGAGCCCTGCTTGCCATCCCTGGTGGCCATAGTGGGCATCCCTGGTGGTCATGGGTGGGCATCCCTGGTGGCTTAGTGGCACCCCTCCCCCCAGGGCTGCACTGGTAATCAATGTTCTGATTACCAGCACAGACCCCCCCTGTGATCAGTGAGTAATTAGAAATACTCACTGATCACCCTCGCAGCAGCACGATCCTCTAATCTTCTCCTCACTGACAGGATCTGTCAGTGAGGAGAAGAGATCGAAGCCGTTACAACGGCTCTATTTACATTACATGACGGCTGTGATTGGACACAGCCGTCATGTGATCAGGAGGGCCAATCACAGGGCCCTCCTGCCGAATGATGTCGCTCTGTGTCCGAGGGACACAGGCACATCGAGATCGCACCGCTGCGCGTGCCCACGGCGGCGCGATCTCTCTCCTTCTGAAGGACGTTCCGGAACGTCCATTCAGAAGGACGAGACCCCCGCCCGGCCGTATATATACTATGGCCGGGTGGGAGGTGGTTAAGGTTAAAGCGCTTCTCTTCTAATTTTAGTGAATGTCCGCGGGTGTTTTTAATTTTGCTTTCGCTATGCTAGGGTCCTGTTGTGGAAATTTTAATAACATTTATGTGGACATTTCTTTTGGATGTATTTTTAGGTAAATTGCCATTATGTCTCCAAGTGTCAGTTTACCGGTAATCGCTATGCACAGTGAATATTGCTTTAACTGGCATTGAGGAAAGACCTGTAATTGTGGAAACCTTCCATTAAATGGAGACTGCACGCTACTTGTAGCCTAATAATCCCTATCTATGGCAGTGTGAGGAGAACTCCACTGCACAAATGTATATCAGCCAGCTGGAGCCCCAGTATTCACTGTGGAGATGTGTTTGTGATGTGCAATTATTATCGTTTTAATAATATCTGCCCTTTTACCAGGAATAATGGCTGGCATCTTTCTGTTATATTTGATCCATATGATTGAAATACTGCTATTGTCTTTTGCAGATACAATAAAGTACCATTCACTGGAAAAGTAGCATGACCACTATCAAATAAGGGTTTATATGAACTATATTATAAAGGATCCACTCTTAACAGGTTATGATGAGAGTGCATGCTCTTGAATTAGCGTGGCCGAGTCCATGAGAATCCATGTGGCAGCCATGTTACTTAGTTCACTTGGCAGTTAGAGTCTCTGCACACGGCCGTGTTATTCCATAAACATTCACTCCTCTTTTCTATTGTACTTTTGAATGTATACATGTCTGTGATTGGTGGTGTTGACGCCACTCCACTGTAACCCCCCTTTGTTCTCTGGCTATAAATAAAATTGGGCTCTACTCTAAGGACAGAAAACCTTCAGTTGGCATCAAATTGACACAGCGTGCGTCTGTTCCTTTCTTTGTCGCCAAGCGTGCTGGGATAACCTTATACAAAGAGCTGTACATTGTAATTTTCAGTACAAGGGATTTATGGCGTTTGGCATGTATTAATATCCACAAGTGCGCTTTTCAGCACAGCAAATTTTTTTCAGTGCACCGAGTGAATTTCTATGCTCCAAATTCCATTAATTTCCATGACAGGTCCCCAGTACATTGATATCTTATCTCCTCTTAACCGTCTCTTCCCCAGAGAGAATAAGTTCAATGCTTGTAATCTTTCCTCATAGCTGATGTCTTCCAGTCCCTTTATTAACTTTGTTGCCCTTCGCTGGACTCTCTCCAGTTCCAGCACATCCTTCCTGAGGACCGGTACCCAGAACTGGATGGCATACCCAAGATGTGGCCAGACCATGGTCTTGTAAAGTGGGAGAATTATTGTTTTATCTCTGGAGTGAATCCCCTTTTTAATACATGCCAGTATTCTGTTGGCTTTGCAGCAGCTTGGCATTGCATGCCATTGCTGAGCTTGTCATCTACTAGGACCCCCAGTTCCTTTTCCATCCTAGATTCCCCCAGGGGTTAGCCCCTTAGTGAGTAACTTGCGTTCCTATTTTCGGCATCGGAATGTATTACTTTACATTTTTCAACATTAAACCTCATTTACCATGTAGTTGCCCAGCCCATTAATTTTTTCAGGTCTTCTTGTAAGGATTCCACATCCCACGTAGAAGTTATTTCCCTGCTTAGCTTAGTATTATCTGCAAATAAAAATCAAAATTGATTATGAATAAATTAAAAAACAGGACTGGTCCCAGGACAGATCCTTGGGAGACTCCATTTTCCACATCAGACCATTCTGAGTACTCGCCATTTATCACCATCCTTTCGACTTTCCCCTGAAGCCAATTTTCAATCCAGGTACTCACCCTATGGTCCATACCTATGTACCTTAGTTTGTACAGTAAACGTTTGTGGGGAACTGTATGAAATACCTTTGCAAACCCAGATACACCACATCTACAGACCTTCTTTTATCTAGATGGCAGATCACTTATTCATAGAAGGTTAATAGATTGGTGTGGCAAGAATGATTTGTCATTAATCCATGCTGAATACTACTAATGATACAGTTTTTATAACTAAAATCTCGCATATAGTCCCTTATCATCTCCTCCAATAGCTTGCAGACTATTGATGTTAGGCTAACTGGCCTATAGTTCCCAGAGATATATCTCAGCCCTTTTTTAAATATTGGTGCCACGTTGGCTCTTCTTCAATCAGCTGGAACCATTCCAGTCAGTAGACTGTCCATAAAAATTAGGAACGATTGTTTGGCTATCACCTGGCTGAATTTCTTAAGGAACCTCGGGTGTAAGCCATCTCGTCCCGGTGTCTTATTTAAGTTAAGTTTTTCAAGTCTATTCCTGAGTCTGTCTTCTGTTAACCATGAGGGTGCACCCTTGACGTGTTATTACCATTAGCATCACAGTCTAGGCTACTGAATCCCCCTGTTTCTTTTGTGAAGACTGAAGAGAAGAATTAATTCAGAACAAAGGCCTTCTCTTTGTCCTTTGTAGCCAAATTCCCTTCATCATCCTTTATAGGGCCAATGTGTCCTGGTCTCACTTTCTTACTATTTATATACTTAAAGAATGTATTGTTTTGTTTTTTTTACTCTTTTCTGCTATGTGCCTTTCGTGTTCTATCTTAGCCACCTTGATTGCACTCTTACATTTCCTATTGCATTCTTTGTAATATTGGAATGCTGACAATGACCCCACAGCCTTACATTTTTTGAAGGTATTTTCTTTAGTTTTTATTTGTGTTTTTGGAGTTTAGCCACCCAGGGTTTATTTTAGCTCTTTTAAACATATTCTTAAAGCACTCCCATTTTTTCTCTCTTTTCTTTGTTCCATTTATTATTGTCCAGCAAATAGTGCAGTTTGGGGAAGTTGGCTCTTTTGGAATTCAGTATCCTTGTATTACCCTTTTGTTTCCTATTTCTGTTATTTATACTGAAACTAATTAACCTGTGGTCACTGTTTCCTAAGTTATCCCATATGTTTTTATATCCTCGATCAGGTCTGTATTATTCGTAATTAGTAGGTCTAGTAACGCATTGTTTCTTGTTGGTGCATTCACCATCTGACCCGTGAAAATGTCCTGCAAAACATTTAGGAAATGATGAGCCTTAGATGAATGCACATTTCCTTCTGCCCAGTCTATATCTGGATAATAAAAATTTCCCATTATAATGACATTTCCCATCCTTGCCACCATTCCAAGCTGTGATAGGAGGTCCGCCTCCCTATCCTCCCTTTGGTTAGGTGGCCTATAGCATAAACCCAATATTACTTTCCCCTTAGTTTCATCCCTTTGAATTTTTACCCATAAAGATTCCACCTCCACCCTAGTTCCATTAGTGATATAATCCCATATATTCACTTGCACATCATTTTTGATATACAGGCATACCCCTCCACCTTTCTTTACCCTCCCTCTCTCTGCGATAAAGGGAAAACCCCTGAATGGTTGCCAGCCAATCATGAGGGCTGTCAAACCAAGTTTCTGAAATTTCCACAAAATTGAAATCCTCCCCATACATTAGCAGCTCCAGTTCTCCCAAAATGTTAACCAGACTTCTAGCATTGGTATACAAACCCTGTAATTTTGTCCGGTTGCATACTATATCCTTGTTAGATGCTATGAGGCTGCAATTTGGATGCCCTACCACTAATGCCCCCAATATTGCCCACTGAACCTTGCTCCCCCTTTGGCTAGCTCTACATCTGGACCCCCCCCCCCCACTGGTACCCACATGTACCATGACAGCTGGGTCCTCCCCAGCCTCCCCAAAATTCTGTCCACCAGATCTGTGATGTGCCAAACCCGAGCATCCGGTAAACAACATACATTTCGACCCTTATGGTCTTTGTGACAGATTGGCCTCTCTGTCCTTCTAAGAATTTAGTCCCCTACCACCAGAATCTGTCTCTTACCCTTAGCCTTGCTCCCGTCCTCACTGGAGGAGTTCTTTCCCTGGCAGCTAGGGGCGTCACTCTGCTCCAGCATTCCTGGTCCTTATTGGGATGTTCCAGCCCAGGACTGGCCTCTTTATCTCTTTCCACTCTACCCCACCTAAATGTCACCCAACTACTCTGCTCTGATGCCTGCACCCCTGTATCTTTACCCAACTCTGTACTGGCCCCTGCCATCACCTGTTTGGTATGTTCTCAACTCTCATTTATTATGGGGATTGTTCTCAGTGTTGCCAGCTGCTTCCCTATATTCAGGACCTGGGCTTCCAAGGAAGCAATGTGCTTACATTTTGTGCAGCAGTATTTGCCATCGATCGGATGATCGAGGAACAAATTCATGCCACAAGATGTGCACCGAGTGGCATCTCCACACCCGCCGCGCAACGTACCCATTCATTTAATAACGGATACTCCTAGGGAATTAGGAATTTTACTCTGTCCAATTAACTGTTAACTATCTTCCTGACTCTAATTTCACAGCACCCAGTAACACAGTTATTCCCAGTCACTCAGCAATTCTCAGTCACTCTCAGTAACTTAGCAATACAGTCACTCAGCAGTACTCAGTAACTCACAGTCACTCAGCAGTACTCAGTAACTCACAGTTACTCAGCAGTACTCAGTTACTCACAGTCACTCAGCAGTACTCAGTCACTCTCAGTCATTTAACAGTATTCAGTTACTCAACAGTACACAGCAGTATTTGTTTACTCAACAGTACTTGTTTAGTCAACAGTACTCAGCTACTCAACAGTACTCAGCAGTACTCAGTTACTCAACAGTACTCAGTCACTCACAGTACTTAGCAGTGCTCAGTTACTCACAGTACTCACACTTCACCCTCCTCAGGCAGCGTGCCCACTACACTCAGTCAGCTTGTCAGAGTCGGTCAATGTTTTCTATTAGTGGTGCCTCCCCTGTACTGTCTCCTTAGGGCTTGTCAGCTTCTTCACTCTCCCCCAGTCAGCCTGTCTCTCCCTGCTCTGCCCACTTCCTTAGTCTGCCTGTCATACTCCTTCTCCGGTATGTGGATACACTCACCTGCTGCCTCTCCCCATTAACCAGTCACCTTCCAGTCCCACTGGTTTCACCTGCCTCGACTCCTCTGTCAGAGTGTGTCAGACTTAGTAGAGTGACACTGTCCACAGTCACTCCCGCTCCTCCCGATGTTATGCACCACCGCCGCTCTTGGTCCCCGGGCCTCTCTCTGTCTCAGTAGGGGGGAGTCACAGTCTGCAGCTCACACACTCCTCACACACCACGCTGAACTCTACGCCTCTTTCCTGACAAATGCAACAGCACCTCCTGCTGACCGCAACACTGAGACAGTCACATCAGCCCATATAGTTCAAGCTGTTATAGCTGCAAAAGGTGGACCAATTTAATATTGAATCCTTCGGACTAAGACTGGGATGCCATTGAAGTTCATCATGTGCATGCAAAGGCAGATGTCCCAATACTTTTGACAATATATTGTATTTTTATGGTTTATGGCAATTCAACAAGGGTTTGTTATTTCACTGTATTGACTGTAATAGTAAAGAGATTCAGGTTTAGGTTGAATGTGGGTTCAACCCAAGCCCAGCCTGTTCAATATAAGCAGAATTGATGAATTGTTTATTTCGTATTGACCAGTTTGCCCACCTGAATTCCCTGATTGCTGTATGTAAACAAAATCTGAAGATCTTGGGAGACTTCCTTGATAAAATATGTTCATGAGATTAACTGGTCAATGGCATCAGCCAAAATTCCAGACAAATGTGTTTACATTACAGCAGTGCCTGGAGATATGTCATTAAGTAGTGTTAATGCAGCAGGGAAGCATCATCATATAGAACAAAAACATCACTGTGAGATGGATCATTGTGGTTGATTATATATTTACGTTGCTGGATGATGTAATTGATGATGGATTTACAGTGGAGATGTTATTTACTTTTTTAAATTTTATTTTTGCTATTAAAGAACTTTTTCACAGTTAGGGATATGTTTATTTACTTTTTATTTGGGAATGAATAAAAAGGGTTTCTAAGGTACACTGCACTCACCCCCCTGTGAAAGTATATATCTATATATAATAATCATGATACTATTATAATGGGGTCTTCCAGTTTCTCACACTAACCCCTATAATCTTTTAGGTGGACAGGATTTGGGGATGATTCCCTAGTCCCTCAGCACTGGGACAAGCTGCCTTGCTAAGTGGGGAGTCTTTGCTGCCCTCTCTTGCAAGTTACCCCCCTCCAAAATTTAAATCCATATAGATTGGTATTTTACAGAAATGGGATAGTGCAAGCTCACTGCCTTCTCTTTTCTGGAAAACCCAGACTGCATGCCTTTTTAAGAATCTGGTTGGAAGTTTAGAGGGAACCATGCCAAATGTTCAATTTTTCTTAAGAAACAGTGGCCAATTATTTAATAAAACATTTAATTGGCTGCCCCTAAATATTCCAGAGAGGCTATTGCATGTAGTCTGGTTGGTTAGGAAGGGAATCCGCTATAGTGTGCCTCCCCTCCTTGTACCAAACCAGGACACATTTTTTTCAACATTGGTAAAGTGGTACTTTGCAAGGCACCTTTTCCTAGTGTTGAGTGAAAAGGCCCTCTTCCCCACATATAGTCCCCCCACAAAAATGTTTGGGGAGTTGTGGGGGGCATGTTACAATCTGGAAGCTACCCAGTGTAATAAGTACAGTGGTTCATTAGTATCAGGTATTAATCATCCTCCAGAAAATGTAATCTAAAAAGATTAAGGCTTCCAATACTGGGGAGATACCTTGCAAGGGGGAGGCAGCACAGCCTCTCCCCCCCCCCCCCCCGTTTGCAAAGCACTTTGTCCCACTGTTGAGAGAAAAGGGGCTTTGCTCCACATTCATGTCCTCCAAAACAGTTGGGAGTGTGTATGAGGGAACCATATAAAGCAATCTGGAAGCCCGCCTTTGCAGTATGAGGCTCCCAAATATACGCCTCCTTCCAGGGAATTGGCTACAGGGGTATATTAATATCACTTACCCATCTTTACAAGGAATTAAATGTAAATAAACACATGTAATTTAATTTTATTACAATTACAGAAAAAAGTTTAAATGATTACTGTTGTCACCTGATATAAATCCTCATCACATCTACCCACCACCCTGCCGCACTGTTATCACTAAATTACAGATCTCTGGTGCTGTGATCATGTAAAAACAGTCCTGGGATCCCCAGTGCCTTCATTTACCAAATATGTTTATTTACACTACAGAAGCCAGGAATGTGTATCACGTACCTGGTGGAGACCAAGCTGTAGAGGGGGCTTCTCTTGCACCTCCTGTCCAACACCCCTGATAGAGATGACAGGCGGTGTAGGACACAGAGTGGCACGAGGGCCGGTGTAGCGGGTGATGTCTTGGCAGAAGTCTGATGGCTGTGGATCACCGGATGAACACCTGGAACTGGAACCCGGTGATGCTGGATGAGAAGGCAGGAGCGACGTCGGAACACTAGCCAAGGAGTTTTCAACAGCCGGACAGCACGGGTACAGGAACGTGAGACAAAAGCGGAGTCAGGATACAGGCCGAAGTCGGTACACAGTCTGGCAGCAAGGTACAAAGGCATAAGGCAAGGCAGGGTCAAACACAAGCTGAGGTCACAGGTAGGCAGGCAGGAATCCAAGGAGAGTCAAAGGCGAGCCGGGTCAGTATAACGGGAAATCCACAAGCAGGTCAGGGCACAGGTAAACAGGAACACAAGCTGAAAGACCACTTAGCAATGTGCTCCTTTCATCGCCTGGTATAAATAGGCCGTTTGGCGCCAATTGCGTGCGCACGTTGCGTACGCACGTTCGCGCGTCCGCGCATTGGCGCGTTCGCGCATTGGCGCATGCGCATTCGCACATTGCTTCCCGTGTGCCTGGGCACGCGCACTGAGCGTCTCTTACATTGCCCCCCCCCCCAATGGGCGGCCTCCGGATGCCCATCTGCAACATCTTCTCAGGATGAAGCTGAAAAAAGGTTTGAATTAGATCCGTAGCATGGAGGTTGGCTTCTGGTTCCCAAGAATTTTCTTCCGGGCCATAGCCCTTCCATTTAATTAGGTACTGGACAGTACCTCCTCTTTTCCTACAGTCTAATATTGCTTCAACCTCGTATTCTTCGTTGCCATCAATAGTTTCAGGTGGAGGTGGATCCGACTCTCGGTCAGGAAATGGATTGGGTCTGGTAGGCTTCAGTAGGGATACATGGAAAACAGGGTGAATTCTGTATGTTTCCGGGAGTGAAAGTTCATAGGCAGCAGGATTGATTTGTCTCTTAATAGAGAATGGACCAATATATCTAGGCCCCAGTTTCTTAGACGGACATGACAGTTTTAGATTGATAGAGGATAACCAAACCTTGTCTCCCGGTCTGAGGTTTAGATCTCCCCTTCTCTTCCTATCAAAAAATTTTTTGTTGTCTTGCTGTGCTTTGACAATGGCATCTTGCAATAATTTGTTGTTGGTTTGCAAAAATGTAGCTTTTTCCTGCACTGCGGGAACCAAGGAATCAGGTATTACGTCAGGCATAAAGGCTGGGAAGTACCCATAGTTTGCAAAAAACGGGGCTTGACCCGTGGCTGAATGCACTGCGTTATTATATGCAAACTCTGCTAGGGGTAAAAGTGATGCCCAGTCGTCTTGTGAGAAAGATGAAAAACACCGGAGGTACTGCTCCAGGGTCTGGTTTGTACGCTCCGTTTACCCGTTTGTTTGCGGGTGATAAGCTGAGGAAAAGTATGTGTCAATTTTTAATGTTTTGCAAAGGCCTCTCCAGAATCTCGAAGTAAATTGCACCCCTCGGTCTGAAGTGATATTACTAGGAACCCCGTGGAGCCGAACCACTTCCTTGATGAAGGTTTGGGCAGTTTCCATTGCTCAGGGAGTTCCCAACATAGGGATAAAGTGGGCCATCTTTGTTAGTCTATCGACCACCACAAAGATGGTCGTGAATCCTTCAGAAGGAGGGAGCTCAACGATAAAGTCCATGTTTATCATTTCCCAAGGCCTCTTGGGAATAGGCAAGGGTCTTAGTAAACCCCAGGCTTTGGCCTTGTCATTCTTGTTCCGGATGCAGATTGTACAGGTGCTAACATAATTACGGCAGTCGGACCTCAGACCAGGCCACCAAAAGGACCGTTGTACCAGGTCAACCGTTTTAGATATCCCAAAGTGCCCTGCCAAGGGGTGATCATGGCACAGGCCGAGGACCTTGGCACATAGACCTGGAGGTACAAACACTTTTCGGTTATAGAAAAACAGACCTTCTTGTTCCTGAAGGCACATACCTGATGGTAAAACATCCCTTGTGGACGCCTGCTTCAGCTGCGTTAACAGATCCGCTTGCAAAAGTAGAAAACTTTGGGATGGCAGGATTGTGTCTACTGGGTGACACTCTTCGCCCTCTGGGTACATGCGGGAAAGTGCATCAGGTTTGCCATTCTTGGAGCCTGGCCTGTAGGTGATATGGAAGGTAAAACGAGAAAAGAACAGTGCCCACCTGGCTTGACGTGGTTTCAGTCTCTTAGCTGTTCGGAGGTACTCCAGATTTTTGTGGTCGGTAAAGATCAGGATAGGGTGAGATGCTCCTTCTAATAGGTAGCGCCATTCCTCCAAGGCCGCCTTGATGGCCAGTAATTCCCGGTCTCCAACATCGTAGTTCCTTTCTGCTGGGCTGAGTTTCCTGGAAAAGAAGGCAACAGGATGAAGAAGAGATCTCGTACCTGAACGCTGTGACAGGATGGCACCTATGGCATTTTCTGAAGCATCCACCTCGAGAACATAGGGCAGAGCGGGATTTGGGTGTCGTAAAATAGGTGCAGAAGTGAATCGGATCTTCAACTGATCAAACGCAGCTTGCGCTGCTGGTGTCCACTGGAAACGAGTGTCTTGCCTTGTTAGCTGGGTGACTGGAAGGATAATGGCGGAGAAGTTCTTGATGAACTTGCGGTAAAAATTGGCGAAGCCAATGAACCTTTGTGTGCTCTTCCTGTCTGTGGGAGTGGGCCATTCGAGGAGTGATTTGACCTTTTGGGGGTCCATGGAGATCCCAGAAGTGGAGATGACGAGTCCCAAGAATTGGATTGATTCCTTTTCGAACTCGCATTTTTCAGCCTTTGCGTATAATCCATGGTCTCTTAGGCGGCCAAGAACCTTCTTGACATGTTCACGGTGTAATTGAATGGAGTCTGAAAAGATAAGAATGTCATCAAGATAGACAATCATAAACAAATCAAGGAAGTCTCTGAAAATATTGTTTACAAAATGCTGAAAAGTGGCTGGAGCATTGCATAAACCAAAGGGCATGACGAGGTACTCAAAGTGGCCAAATCTTGTGCGAAAGGCGGTTTTCCACTCGTCGCCTTCACGGATCCGCACTAGGTTGTATGCTCCTCGTAGATCAAGTTTTGTGAACACCGTGGCTGCCCTGAAGCGTTGGAAAAGTTCAGGAACTAAGGGCAGGGGGTATCTGTTCTTGACAGTAACCTTGTTCAACTCCCGATAATCCACACAGGGGCGTAGAGAATGGTCTTTCTTTTCAACGAAGAAAATACCAGCCCCCGCGGGGGACGTAGAGGGACGGATGAAGCCTTTTTTCAGGTTATCGTCAATGTAAAGGCGTAATGCCTCGAGTTCCAGTTCAGAGAGGGGGAAGATACGCCCAAACGGAATCTCAGCACCTGGTAAAAGTTCAATTGGGCAGTCATACGGCCGGTGAGGTGGTAGGATGTCTGCTTTCTGTTTATCAAAGACTTCCAAGAACTCATGGTAAGCCGTGGGCACAAGTTGGGATGCAGAGGGATCAGGTTGCAGGCCCAAAAGTGATGCAGGTCTCCCAGGACTGGGCTGGAAACAGTCTGGAAACAGTTTTGTTGACAGTAGGTGGATGGAAATGCCACTTCTCCTGACTTCCAGTTTATCTGAGGATTGTGTGCTTGTAGCCATGGAATACCGAGAATGATAGGGAACAGGGGAGAAGGGATAATGTCCAAACATAAGTATTCTCGGTGGCCTTTATTAGAGATAGCCAGTAATGGACAGGTTTCCTGGGTTATAGGCCCGGACTTGAGATGGGATCCGTCAGCTAAATGGATAGATAGCTGGCGAGTCTTTGCTTGCAGAGGGATTTGATGACGCTGAGCAAAGTCACTGTCCATGAAGCAGCTGCAAGCGCCGGAGTCAATAATGACTGGGACTTGGATGGTTTTTCCGAGAATCTGTAGTGAGAGAGGTAGAGTAATGTGAGTGGACAGATCCCTCCTATAACTGTTTGCAAGGTAAGACGGGAAGGCAAACTGAGACTTACTAGGCCGCACAGGGCAGGTCTGTAGGTAATGTCCAGCTTCCCCACAATAGAGGCATAAGTTGTTCCGGCGTCTTCGCAATCTCTCCTCAGTGGTTAGTGGAGAGCGTAAAAGTCCGAGTTGCATGGGCTCTACACTGGAGGTTGTGGGGAAAGAGACAGGTGGATGAAAAGCCGGAGGTGAAGGCACTTGAGGCAACATCCAGGTAGGTCTGGAACTTCCAGCTCTTTCCACTCTCCGTTCCCTGAGCCTGCGGTCAAGCTGGATCGCAAGACTAATAAGGTCATCAAGAGAATCAGGCGTACCCACTCTGGCAAGTTCATCCTTAAGGCCCTCTGATAGGCCGAGACGGAACTGATGCCGTAAGGCTGCATCATTCCAGCCTGTATCGGAAGCCCATCTGCGGAATTCGCCAACATAGTCCTCAGCAGGGCGGCGGCCTTGCTGTAATGCATGTAGGGTTGCTTCGGCTGTAACAGATCGCTGGGGGTCGTCATAAAGCTGCGCCATCGCTTTGAAAAATGATGAGACGGTGTTCAGGGCTATACTATTTTGTTCCAGCAGACGGTGGGCCCAGGATTGTGGCTCTCCGAGCAGGAGAGAGATTACGAACCCCACCTTGGTGGATTCAAGTGAGAAAGTCCGTGGCTGCAGGGCAAAGTATAGCTCACAAGAATTCCTGAAAGCCCGGAATTTGTGTCGGTCACCCGAAAATCGTTCTGGAGCAGGTACCCGAGGTTCTGGTGGTGGCAAAACCACTGCAGGTGTAGATAGAGCCCGTTCGGGCACAGAGGACCCAGGTGCCGGGGCTGCCGGGATAGAAGCCATGGATTGGATGCGACCCTCTAATTGGAAGTAGCCCTCTTGCAAGGATTTGACTGCTTGGGTAAGCGAGGCAAGTTGCTGGCATAATGTCTCTAGAGGTGAAGCCCCTCTCTCGGTCTCCGACATCTGGCTGAGTGGTACTATCACGTACCTGGTGGAGACCAAGCTGTAGAGGGGGCTTCTCTTGCACCTCCTGTCCAACACCCCTGATAGAGATGACAGGCGGTGTAGGACACAGAGTGGCACGAGGGCCGGTGTAGCGGGTGATGTCTTGGCAGAAGTCTGATGGCTGTGGATCACCGGATGAACACCTGGAACTGGAACCCGGTGATGCTGGATGAGAAGGCAGGAGCGACGTCGGAACACTAGCCAAGGAGTTGTCAACAGCCGGACAGCATGGGTACAGGAACGTGAGACAAAAGCGGAGTCAGGATACAGGCCGAAGTCGGTACACAGTCTGGCAGCAAGGTACAAAGGCATAAGGCAAGGCAGGGTCAAACACAAGCTGAGGTCACAGGTAGGCAGGCAGGAATCCAAGGAGAGTCAAAGGCGAGCCGGGTCAGTATAACGGGAAATCCACAAGCAGGTCAGGGCACAGGTAAACAGGAACACAAGCTGAAAGACCACTCAGCAATGTGCTCCTGTCATCGCCTGGTATAAATAGGCCGTTTGGCGCCAATTGCGTGCGCGCGTTGCGTACGCACGTTCGCGCGTCCGCGCATTGGCGCATGCGCATTCGCACATTGCTTCCCGTGTGCCTGGGCACGCGCACTGAGCGTCTCTTACAATGTGGGTGCATAAACTGGCCAAAGTTGATCAAAATAGTTTGCTGGGTCTGTAAACAAGGAATAACCTGGATTAATCTTGAACCTAGGTTTGACCTGAACCTGAAACTCGTCCCTAATTAGGATGTATGAACATACCAGTTACTTGTGACATATAGATTATGCCAACATCTCTTAGATTGTAAGCTCTAATGAGCAGGGCCCTCTGATTCCTACTGTATTAAAATGTATTGTATTTGGACTGTCTACCCTCAAGTTGTAAAATGGTGCGTAAACTGTTGGCGTTATATAAATCCTATATAATAATGAAAACATGGAATACCGTATAATATGCACTAGAGGAGATAGCTGATTGTAGACACACATATGAACTTATGCTTATTGCCATCTATGCCAAATTTTAGTGACATTGAATACAAGAAGTGGGACTCTATTAACAGGTTTTTTTGCTGCAGTGTACTATGAACAATACTACCTAGGACCCTCTGACTAGAATTCTCAATGATGGATTTATCTATTGTTTTCTCCAATGGTCCTTCGCCTTTCATGCCATATACTGTATATATAGTGTTATCGGCTATCCTGCTATGTTGTAGCTGCTAAGTTACTTACACTATAGTTAACTTTCCCTGCTAGTTGAAACACCTACTGGCAAGTGCATTGTTAAGCCAAACAGCACATTATGAATACTATCAATAGCAGACACTATACATGGTGGATACCTCCTTAATCTTTCTCTTGAAGAAGTTGATTGTCCATCCAATTGTGATCAAAAGCCTGTATTGACCTCTTTTAATTCAGGGGTCAATTAACAAGGGTGAGCAAATATATATCTGCCCTTGAGTGATGGTGAATTAGAAGAGGTGAAATCACTGAGGCATCACAAAATTGCAAGATTGAGGATTTATTGGACTGGTTTATTACAAGGGTCTTTGAAATTCACTAATAGGTGATCATGGAATGATTAGGGAGTTTGAATTGGTTTTGATTTTTTCCACAGCAACAAACACTTAAACATATTATGTTGCTTGCATTAAGACCATCAATGTTTTTTTTTTTATATGCAGTGAATAATTCAGATGTATATTTATTATAGTATTGGTTATTTGCAGTATGTACTGTATATAGTATTTAGTGATATGTTTAGGTATTTATAGCATCAGTGGTGGATATTAAGGAATTTATGTGCTGTACATTATTATTTTATTTACAGTATTTGTCTGATTGTGAATGTGGAATCACAAACTGATGCTAGCTCATAAGCATAGACACACACACTTATACGCACACAAACACAGAGATTTGATCTTACTGCATGGGGATATTGTTTACTTATACTACAGTTAATAGGAGAATGCCATGGAGAAACATCTGATGTGCCAATCACACGTGTGATTTGGTGATGACCAATTTGATTTTGTAGCCTTGAGAAGACTTCAGTGTACTGTTCATTGATCTTGACAAAGGGTCAGTGTTCCTGCAAGACAGAGTATTAAAGAGCAGATAGAACTGTACAGGCTAGGATTTATTTGTATCTTTCATTCTTTAGGCAACCTGCCTAAGTAGTTTAATGCTGGGAATGCTGTTTGTTCTTTTATGATTTTGGAAGTCGAATAACGTCTGTAGCTGCCAGTTTAAAACCTGACAGAGTTTTTTTTTATAATGTCACAGCAAGAATTTAAATGACACACTTAGTCTTATGAGTTAAAAGAGAATGGTGTAATGCACAATGAAATGTGCAATAACAAAGTCAGAATGTTGTTGTCAGTTGTATCAAACATTGAAAATAAATCTGATTTAAAGTATAACTAAAGGCAAACATGTTTTTTGGTTTTGGATAGAGGAGAGAGGGAGTAGAACCCCTGTCAGTTTTTACTACTGTCTGTGCCCCCATTAGGGAGATTCACCCTCTCTAATTATACTATATACTCTATATTATATATATGTTTATTATTATCATTAAAAGTAAAAGAAAATCCCACATTTTGGGTTGTCCTCAGAAAAGTAATAAAGGGGAAATCTTCCAATGTGGTCACTAGTTATAGTGGCTTGGGGGTCTCCAAGGAATTCCTTTTAATTTGCAGGGATTTCGTTTTACTTCCTGTTTAGCTATTGGACAGGAAGTGAAGGAAAATCTCCTCAATATGACACAGATGGCAAAAAAAAATAGGACTGCGGTATAAACCTTCCCTTGCTCTATCCAAAATGAAAAAAGTTTTGCCAATAGTTGTACTTTAATTTTTATTTTATGATTTAGTTTTTTTCACTGACGGGTCTGATGATATAATTGTGAAGGTAAAGCTAGTATGATGTCACAGAAGTAATATGGTGTTTAGATGACCTACTAATCATTACTATGTAATAGGTAGGTTTTTGATGTTACAGTAAAAACTGTGAAGCCATAGACAGAAATTGGTGTTAGCTAATTATGGTATTTCAGGAATTTTTATGATTGAAGTGATTTTGTAATATCCTGTGAAAGCCAAATATATATATATATATAATATTTTGTCACCTGTCTGCCCCTGTTTGTTGTGATATTGAGACAATATCATTTTTTTATGTCAACTTTAAGTCCCGGTTCACACTTCTGCGATGCGGGAACACTGCGAATATGCAGCATGTTCCCGCATCACATCTGCACTCCTGGCAGTTCACACTGCCATATGCTATATGCAGGGGGTGTCTATTAAAAGTTAACGACACCCCCAGTTGAGATTGCATATCGCAGGGCGATCTGCAAGTTCGCACAGAATCGGATCGCACTAGTGTGAACCACCATGCGATCCGATTCTGCTGCGGATAAAATAAAAGGGTCATGTGCGTGTTTAGTGCGATTGCGGTGCGAATTGTACTGCACAGAGATTGCATGTAATTTTGGAGCGGTGCGCTCCGAATTACATGCGATCTCTGTGATCGCACTAATGTGAACCGGCCCTAAAATCCTTATTTAGAACCATAGATAAAGAAATGTTATTTTTTAATCATTATTGTCATTTTGAAAGACATAGCCCGCATTTACACTAGTACGACTTGGACTGCGACTTGTCATCCTGAAATGTCGCGGTCCGTCACGCTCCCATTCTATAGTACAGGAGCCGTTCTAATAGGAGCGACACAAGTCGCTCCGACTTAGAAAAAGGGTCCTGTGCTACTTTGGGGCGACCTGGAGGCGACTTGCATAGACATTCATTATATAAAGTCCGTGCAAGTCGCGCCGAAGTCGCGCTGCACGCGACTTCACAGGTCGGCCCCAAAGTCGGAGCGACGTAGTGTGAACCGGCACATGCAGTAGATATTACAATAATATACAATACAATTAAATGTACACATTTGTTCTTTATAAAATATTAATTGTAGAAATACAGGTATGATGCAATCTTGGCTACATATTTTCTGCTCATTTTACATCGAGTAAAATATCAGATTTATTTACCATGAATTAATGTATTAAAAAAATAAAATATTATAAAACAAAACAATAAGAATGTATGTGTATAAAATGAAAACTTTGTTAATTTTTTAATTGTTTCAGCCTTAACAGAATTAACTACCATATCCATGCATTTCCTGTACCAAATAATTAAGGCAATAATTCACAAATTATTTTAACTGGGTAAAAAGGTAAAATTGTTGCAATTTAAATAATGTTTAAGCAAAGTTAATTTGTAGTGTATATTACTTGTTTAGTAAGCATGGCAGTTTGACAGACACATAGCAAAAATCCAGGCACACGGCATCATATTATCCATCTGTAATATTTTCTGCTATTTATTACTTCCTTTGTAACTGAAACTCTTAAATACCCGCTATTGGAATTGAAATGTAACTGTCAAAATTAGAGTAAATAAAAAGCACAGTTATTCATACATATCTCTGCAAGTTCATAGAGATCCTAGTGCTAAATTATTTGTGTGCAATCTGGTTCTGACATTTTCAACAGATGGATGCTAAATCTCCCTCTGATTTCCTCCTATAAAATGGGACATTTGGTAGGAGTTTTATGTTAAGCAATGCAAACAGTCATTTGTTTATGCTTGATTCACAAGTCAATGTAATATAAATTGTCATGGAAATTGAAGCTGAATGCGACATAAATAGTTTGCATTTTGGAATCATTTGCCTTTGTTTAATTATTTCTCGTGTACAGATCACACCGCAATACTCTGTAGTGAAAGCCAAATATGATTATTTTATGTGGCTCTTAGAAGATGTAACATTTGAGAGCCTTCTTTGTGAGAACTTTCAGCACATCTGCTTATTCGGTTTTGTCCCACTGAGGAGATGATTTACGTTTGAAAGAGTTTCACATTTCCTTGAGTGACATGGAACCTAATTAGACCTGACCCAAAAGTATAAAGTATCAATTATCACAAGACTTCAAATCTGTTAAGAAACACTGTTCAAATCTTAGTCATTATGAAGCATGTTTTCTAGCCACCTGGGAACACAGTGAAGCAGAATTACAAAATGTTGTGTGGTCAGCATGACATATTAACAATGATAGGAAAACTCACAATAAAAACAAATTCATAAGATATTTTGTGGAAGAAAAATATCAAAGCAAAATCAGTAAAACCTGAAAGAAATAATTTTTCTTGAATAATAAGAATGAGCAATCATCATCAACATACTGTACAATGATATGTGTAGCACGGAAATATAAAACTTATTAAACAGTAAGAACACTAAAATTACAGCATAATGGTTTCTGATGGCAGGTCATGATCAAGCCTTTCTACATTGCATAGTATTAAGTGGATAACTACATTTCTTTGACACTGCTGCAAAAATATGAACCTTTAAGAGGTTTGTTAAAAGACTACATGACCACACTATACAGCACATTTTAAAGCATGAAAGCCTCCAGATAATAAACACAACATTGTTCCCATTGGTTGAAGATAAATATTTTTAAATTAAAATTCATTCATTTTTTTTTTGTGTATTCTTTTTTTTATTTTTCCATTTCTTAAAGTGGCAATGTCAGTAGTGTAGGAAGTTGATACAACCAGTGTCTTGCAAAATAAGATCTATTATACTTATAGCTCTAGTGGCCAGAAAGTAAAAATATGTTTGTTTTGAACAGCTTTGTGTCCCACTGCTTCCAGATGTGTTAGATAGCATGTTCCTTCCTGGGTGTGCTGGGTGCCGTGGCAGACCCCGGCCACCTACACCAACATGTGACAAATGGTTAGTCAAATTCACACCTCGTTTTCATTGATATGCGACAATGACACTCTCAGCCTCATCCTGCACAAAGATTTTCCAGCTCACGTTACCACAGTTTAAGTGCAAGCAGACTGAGATCGATCCTCAATGGGTTTTCCATAACTGAACATTTAACTCCTTACACCACAAGTCATTGCCACCAGATAGCTATCGGCCTATGAACCATTTACAATAACAACTTTTAATAAATGTCTGTAATATACTTTGTCACCATAGACAGGAATATTTCAGAGATTTACTGTATAATCTGTTGTCTTCAAAGAGACAAGGTTTCTCTAACCTCTTCTCGACCGCCCGCCACCTATTTACTGTGGCAGTGCTGCCCTCCTGCGCAAACCGACGTAGACCTATGTCGGTCACGCGCCTGCAGCTAGGGGGCGAGCGTGCACCACCGCCGGCGCACTCCCACCCCCCCTCAGCAGTGGGGACTCCGATGCATGGGGCCTTCTTGATCCACGTTACAAGGTTAAATTTGCAGAGCTCATCCTGCTTTCGCAGAGGGAGCAGAGGATGAAACCTCTTGAGGAGAGGCCTTGAAAAAAAATTGTGTACCGCCTTGCAGACACTGGGAGGTCAACATTCTCCGTTTCTGAGGCATCGTTCAGCCAAATGAGGAGCAGTGGAGAAAGCGGCCAGCTGACTGATGCCTTTAAACAGTTCTTTTGTCCTCAGCGGCACCCAGGTTTAAGCAACCATCAGCAGCATCTCCATCATATGGTGCATGATTATCTAGGCGCAAGAGCAGACTTGGAGACCTTTCCAGCTGAGCATCCACTGGCTTACTGGGTCTTGAAGATGGACCCGTGGCAAGAACTGCTCAATATGCAATGGAGCTACTGGCCTGTCCTACTTCCAGCGTGCTTTCCGAACGGATTTTCAGTGCTGCTGGAGGTTTTGTGACAGACAAAAGAGTGCGTCTGTCCACAGATTCTGTTGACCAGCTGACATTTATTAAAATGAACCAGTCCTAGATCAACAAGAGCTATCAGGCCCCTGATGCTAATGCAACTGATTGAATTTGCTAGGAGTCTGCCATCCCTTGAAGACTGCATATGCTACCTATCCTTTTCCTCTACCTTGATTCTGCTAGCTTCCAACAATGTTTTTGGTTTAGGTCACTACCAACCCCCAAGGCCTAATTTTTCTGCACTTGTATAACAGGTGCATAAAATTGAAATGTCATATGTCATTTTTAACAGCAGGCCCTGTCCCTGTGCCCTGCTAACTGTGAGGGGTTGCGGTATTCAGGCACCACCAACATCAAAGGCCAATTTTTGGCACCTGTGCAGTACATGCAATTTCAAATTTGCATGGAATTCTTACCAGCAGGTCCCGTTCCTGCACCTAGCAAGAGTAACTGCGAGGGCTTGGTTACGGTGTTCAGGCACCACTTACGGCAAAGGCCCAATTTTTGGCACTTGTATAGCACATGCAATTTCACATTTGTATGGAATTCTTACCAGCAGGTCCCGTTTCTGCACCCAGAAAGAGTAACTGCAAGGGGTTGGTTATGGTGTTCAGGCACCACCAACAGCAAAGGCCCAATTTTTGGCACTTGTATAGCACATGCAATCTCACATTTGTATGGAATTCATAACAGCAGGTTCTGTTCCTGCTCCCAGCAAGAGTAACTGTGAGGGCTTGGTTACGGTGTTCAGGCACCACCTACGGCAAAAGCCCTATTTTTGGCACTTGTATAGCATATGCAATTTCGAATTTGTATGGAATTCTTACCAGCAGGTCCCATTCCTGCTCCCAGCATGTCATGGACATGCAATAGTGTCTGGCAGCTTACCTTCTCCTCCATGTCTCCATTAGAGGCCTGACTCTCTTTCTGGTTGCCTTTTATTGTCTCTCCTCCCTGTATGGCTCAACCCCAGGTCATTCCAGGAAGTCTATATTAACCAGTGCACTGCAGGTCTGCTTTGCTGTTCAACTTTGTTTGTTAGCTTGTGTTCCTGTCTGCCATGTGCTATGTCTACCTTGCTGTGTACCGATTTTGGCTCGCCTCTGACTACTCCTGTTTGCCTGTGACCCTCACCTTTGGCCTGTCTCTTGGTTACCCTCGTCTGCCTGTTTTCCCCTACCTCGGCTGACCCACCACTATCCCTTGTGTCCTGAGTGGCTGCTTCCCCTCTCTTCCTATGGAGCGTGACCTGGGGGACTCCAGGGGCCGCGATCTGGGTCCAGCTGCAGTGAAGGCCATCCTCACCATTAGAGGCTCTGGTGAACACCTGCTGGGCCTTAGACTCTGCGCCCTGGGGAATCTTGGGTTCATGTTTCCTGTCCATCTGCAGCAGTCAGCTATTGGGTTCACTACCTTGTGGTGCACCCCTGTCTCCAACAGGGTGCAGTTGTCACCTGGCCACAGGTGACCTGACACAGCAAGAGTACCTGCGAGGGCTTGGATACGGTGTTCAGGCACCACCTAAGGCAAAGGCCCAATTTTTGGCACTTGTATAGCACATGCAATTTAAAATTTGTATAGAATTCTTACCAGCAGGTCCGTTCCTGCCCATGATAATCACAAGGTAAAATACAAGGTAAAATACAAAGCAACACCCCAAACACTAAGTGGTGGAGGGGCATTAGCCCCGGCGCGTTTCGACCTAATGGCGGTCTTCTTCAAGGGGACTGTGATATCTAGAAAAAGCATATCATCATTATCAATATGTTCGTATCGTAGAAAAGCAACACCTTTTTAAGAAAATATGTAATACATTTTACCATTGGAGCAATAAGCAGCTGTGAGCCAAGGAGCAAATTGGGTAGTTAAAACATCCTCGAGAGTTGGAAGGGCATACCCTCTACCACCATGCAAGGCGGAGTGAGCATAGAAGTCTGCAAGGAGTCACCAACAGACGGTCGCCAAAGAGGGGCATAAAACACCTGGTAAGAGATGTATAACATGATATAGCTATCTAGGCGGAGTGGCATATTGATTTATGAGGCTATAGTAGCGATGAGGACGGGGCAGTGGGTGAAAATGGATGGATAGAGGGGAAACATGAGAAGAGGAAAGAGGGTGGCTGGGAATGAGAAAGATAAGAGGAACAGAAAACCTTCTCGAAAGTGGGAATCAGAACCGGACAATAGGAGAACAAACACTAGCAAACAGAAGTCCAATAGCACATATAGATAGGGGTCAAGAACACATGCTGATAGAAAAGAATCCAATCGCACATAAAGATGGGAGTCAAAATATATGCTGGTAGAAAGGAGTGTAAAACATTAGGAACCCAACCACATGAAACAACATGGGAGATGGGGGATACAGAGCAGGGAGGTGGGAACACACGGGAAACATAAGGAAAAGGAAAGCAACCAGAAGGTGAGCAGAATGAAAAATAGAAAAAAAGCTGGAACATAGGAACAGACATAGAACCCAGCACTCCACGCTGACCCGTGTCAAATCACTGCGAGCCTACAGACGGTACTGCAATTTCCAGAGAGGAGGATCCTTGTGCCCTTACTCTACTGGTAGCTTAAATACCTAGCAGTCAATGGACCGCGAGGGACCGCGACTTGTCAGGCTGACAAGTCTCCTGACAAGTCGCTCTGGTGTGAATCGAGTCTCACTCAGGATCTACATTTTTTTCCAATTAAACCCAAATAGAAAAATGTGACTACTGGCTGACAGTTTTGTGAGTCTTGGGTGAAAACATGTATAAACAGGACCCTTAGTGTGGTGTGATTAAATGCTTGACATTTATTACATTCACAAATAAAAAATATAACCATTTAAAATGTCTCTGCTTTAGTAAATGTTGGATAGATCTGTCTATAGAATACACAGAATATCCCCCACAACTCTATGGTGCATCCAACAAAAATGTATATTATTTCATAACAAAATTACTTATGAATTATGATTTCATGAATATGCAGTTTTAAAGTGATCATTCCCTTCTCAGGTCCCCCGCAGGCACTCCTGGCCCTTCCCTCCTGCTGAGTGCCCCCATAACAAGCAACTGGCTACAGGGGCACCCAAGCAGGCTTGCTCCTGAGTCCCTGCTCTGTGTGTCCATTCACACAAGGAACATGGCTCGGTCTTGCTCTCTCCTCATTGGCTCACTGGTTATGATTGGCTTACGCTGCTGTCTCAGCCAATGAGGAAGAGACCCAGGAGAGCCGCTGCTCACATGCACATCACTGGATTGAGATGGAGCTCAGGTAAGTATTCGGCTGCACACTGAAGGTTTTTTGCCTTCATTCATAGAATACATAAAGGTAAAAAACCTTGACCCTTTACAACCACTTTAAAGTAGTATGAGTTTTACAACAATGCAAGGTACCACAGATAGGTCATCCAAGCATTACATTATTAGATCTATTTGAGAGTCTTGCTTCTTGTATAGGTATGTGGGAAATTGTAGCCCTTTTTTTCTCATTGATGTATATATAAAACCGGTAGACCATGCTCATAAACAACCAGTGAAAAATTAGAAATATTAAAACCACTATGTGCCAATAATGAAGTGCTCATAAAGTCCTATATATTGTGCTATCTTCTCCAATGCATAACACTCAAAGGAACGGCCGTGACTTGTGAGAATGTCCACTCCTCCACCGGCATACGCATGCACAATCCACTCACTAGATATACAGTGGGTACGGAAAGTATTCAGACCCCCTTAAATTTTTCACTCTTTGTTATATTGCAGCCATTTGCTAAAATCATTTAAGTTCATTCTTCTTCCTCATGAATGTACACATAGCACCCCATACTGACAGAAAAACACAGAATTGTTGACATTGTTGCAGATTTATTAAAAAAGAAAAACTGAAATATCACATGGTCCTAAGTATTCACACCCTTTGCTGTGACACTCATATATTTAACTCAGGTGCTTTCCATTTCTTCTGATCATCCTTGAGATGGTTCTACACCTTCATTTGAGTCCAGCTGTGTTTGATTATACTGATTGGACTTGATTAGGAAAGCCACACACCTGTCTATATAAGACCTTCCAGATCACAATGCATGTCAGAGCAAATGAGAATCATGAGGTCAAAGGAACTGCCTGAAGAGCTCAGAGACAGAATTGTGGCAAGGCACAGATCTGGCCAAGGTTACAAAAAGATTTCTGCTGCACTTAAGGTTCCTAAGAGCACAGTGGCCTCCATAATCCTCAAATGGAAGACGTTTGGGACGACCAGAACCCTTCCTAGAGCTGGCCGTCCGGCCAAACTGAGCTATCGGGGGAGAAGAGCCTTGGTGAGAGAGGTAAAGAAGAACCCAAATATCACTGTGGCTGAGCTCCAGAGATGCAGTCAGGAGATGGGAAAAAGTTGTAGAAAGTCAACCATCACTGCAGCCCTCCACCAGTCGGGGCTTTATGGCAGAGTGGCCTGACGGAAGCCTCTCCTCAGTGAAGGACACATGAAAGCCCGCATGGAGTTTGCTAAAAAACACCTGAAGGACTCCAAGATGGTGAGAAATAAGATTCTCTGGTCTGATGAGACCAAAATAGAACTTTTTGGCCTTAATTCTAAGCGGTATGTGTGGAGAAAACCAGGCACTGCTCATCACCTGTCCAATACAGTCCCAACAGTGAAGCATGGTGGTGGCAGCATCATGCTGTGGGGGTGTTTTTCAGCTGCAGGGACAGGACGACTGGTTGCAATCGAGGGAAAGATGAATGCGGCCAAGTACAGGGATATCCTGGACAAAAACCTTCTCCAGAGTGCTCTGGACCTCAGACTGGGCCAAAGGTTTACCTTCCAACAAGACAATGACCCTAAGCACACAGCTAAAATAACGAAGGAGTGGCTTCACAACAACTCTGTGACTGTTCTTGAATGGCCCAGCCAGAGCCCTGACTTAAACCCAATTGAGCATCTCTGGAGAGACCTAAAAATGGCTGTCCACCAACGTTTACCATCCAACCTGACAGAACTGGAGAGGATCTGCAAGGAGGAATGGCAGAGGATCCCCACATCCAGGTGTGAAAGACTTGTTGCATCTTTCCCAAAAAGACTCCTGGCTGTATTAGATCAAAAGGGGGCTTCTACTAAATACTGAGCAAAGGGTCTGAATACTTAGGACCATGTGATATTTCAGTTTTTCTTTTTTTAATAAATCTGCAACAATGTCAACAATTCTGTGTTTTTCTGTCAGTATGGGGTGCTATGTGTACATTTATGAGGAAGAAGAATGAACCTAAATGATTTTAGCAAATGGCTGCAATATAACAAAGAGTGAAAAATTTAAGGGGGTCTGAATACTTTCCGTACCCACTGTATATATGACCCCCACTACAGGTAGTCAACACCAGCTATAGAGATAATACACTGAACCGTCAGATGAAGTATATGTTCTCAAGATGGGGATGTATGAAATGAGAAAGGCCTCTCATTGCGCAGTATTCAAAAACACATTTAATAAAAGTAAAGGTTCACTTACAATGTAAAAAATTGCTTTGAATCTTGTTATGAGCAGGGGAGGCCATTCCAAGTTCCACCTGTGTTCCACACAGCGGAAGTGACGTGTTGCGTATCCGTATCTATTTTTTCTCATTACTTAGGCATGTTTAAGCTTGAATGTATAAGCTTGAATAAGAGCAATGTGAACAGTGAACTTTTATGAAACTTTCAGCAGGCATTTTTTAAAAGCTTTTGGCCAAGCAGTTTTACCTAAGCCTTTAAAGGTCCCTTCAGCTCCCGTTTGAACATGTTATAAACAGATCCTAATGAAAGCACTGATTGCCACTTTAAACAAGCTGCTAGCAGGCTTTCAACACAATTCAGATAGTGTGAAAAACTGTTAGCAGTTTATTTAGAGTGGCAATCTGCCCTCCCATTAGGATGTGTGTTCAACATTTACAAACTGGAGCTGAAAGGTAGTTTAAAAGCTTCAAATAAGCTTGCTGAAAGCTCTGCAAATGCTTTGTCAAAGATTGCTGTTCACACTGCTCCTACTGTATATAAGCTGAACCCCTATGCGAAACAGGCCTTACTATTATGGAAAAACAAGTTAGTTCTTTTATGGCAGTTTGTGTGTAACTTTTACATTTTGCTGAGCCCAATCATAATATATATATATAATTTATCATTAATAACCCTGATGAAGAAGCCATTTGACACCCAAAACTTCCAATTTTTTATATACTGTATATTAAGGTTTACAAGTGGGAGAGTGGATGATTGATTCCCTAAGATCTTTCCTAAACTTTGTATGACCAGCAATAGTACTAGGAACATTTTTTAAAAGCTATAACACCTCCAATTTTCCCTACCACAATTTGCTTCCTGTTGGTTGTAGAGAATTGTCCTATTATTGCATTTTATAGAATAAAAAGCTGAACTCCAAGATAAACAAAAATTGTCTATATACAGTACAAGAGGCATGTGTATGTTACTTGAATCTTTGTAATCATTGTGTGCTTCTTCCAGATCTTAATAGTCTGTCATAGCAAAAAAGTAGCAATGGCTAAACATATGCTTGCCAACATACCCATCACATAAATTCTATTTCCTTGGGACTTTTAAGACAAGTATCTTGTAAATGTAAGTTTTAAAATCACATATCTTTATTTATGTAAGATTAAAAACACATAATCGTTTATAAAATTACGGCTGATACACCAGACATGTGCATGTAATATCAATACACTCTAATAAAATACCTATAAATTCCAACATGGGGAATTTTTTTAATATACATTCCAGAGTGCTTGACTTGTCTGCACCAAATCTTTGTGGGACACATCCAACACATTTTGAATATTCTTATTCAGAGGATAGTGGGTATATTATATCTACAATGAATAAGCAACATGGGAAATTTTAATTTATAGGTGCCTGAACTACTGCAGTCAGATATACAGCAAAACAAATTGGACTATATATTAAAATGAATTAATTTTTATTAGATATCCAAAAATATAAAAAGTTTATACAAATAGTAAAAATATGCTGAATGAGGACATATTACATATATTGGTCCATTACTAGTGTTGAGCGAACACGGACTGTATTATTCGTGTTCGTACCGAATAATTGGATTTTTGTTACCCAAACACGGACCCGAAAACTTTACTGTATGTTCGGGTTTAAAATCTGTGTTCGGTCATTTTATTTCCTGTTTTGTATGTAATGGCGCGCTTTTAATGGCGGGCTTTCAGCAGCCAATCAACAAGTGTTTAACTGGTGTGCCTTTAGCCATCCCAGCCATGCCTACTAATGTATTAGTAGCTGTGATTGGCCATCTGAAGCATGTGACCATGTCTTTATAAGTTCGAGAGACCCAGCGCGCTGCGTCATTCTGCTGTAGTTTAGGGAGAGAGCACAAATCATACGTGCTGGCTGCTGATTAGGGAAAGACAGTGAAAAATTGTGTCCGAAAAGAATGCAGGGACAGGTCGGAGTGTAGGCAGGGACAGTTATTTGAGCATTTTAGGGACAGGCTGCAGAGATTAGGCAGGGTCAGTCTACATCGATTTTGCTGAGTGGGGGTGGTGCAGTGAACGATCTTTTTGAGCATTTTAGGGACAGGCTGGAGAATGGAGAGATTAGGCAGGGACAGAGTACATCGATTTTGCTGTGTGGGGGGTGGTGCAGTGAACGATCTTTTTGAGCATTTTAGGGACAGGCTGGAGAGTGGAGAGATTAGGCAGGGACAGTCTACATCTATTTTGCTGTGTGGGGGGTGGTGCAGTGAACGATCTTTTTGCCCTCACTTGAGCCCACTGAGGAGGAGGAGGAGGAGGGAGAAAAAAATCTATTTTTATCAGTCAGTTGTGTACAGCGTTCATCAGCTATATTTTACTACAAGTTAAAGGGGAATTTTTTTATTCCCCCTTCATAGCCTGCTTGCTGCTAACTCTGAGCTGACCGTGACATAAGACACTGATGTGTTGTTCACATGTGCTATTGAGTGATTTTCAATTTTATACACTTTTTTCTATTCCACTATTCAATATACACCCTTTTGGGTTAAAAAAAATTAAATTGTGGCATAGTCTGTACTAATCTATTTAAAAATTACAAACTTAAAGGGGAATTTTCTTTTTTTTTTCCCTTCATAGCCTGCTGCAGAACTGACCGTGACATAAAACATAAGACACTGCTGTGTTCACATGTGCTACTGAAAAATCACCAATTTTATATCATATTTTCTATTCCGCGATTCAATCTACACCTTTTGGGGTAAAAAGAATTAAATTGCGGCATAGTCTGTTTCGGTACGTGTGAGATACACCTTCCAAATATTTGGGGGGCATCTTCCACCGCAGAGGATTGCAGGGTGCTTCAGTTTGCCTCCTGCCTGTTCTGAACTCTTCCTACTCCTCTTCCTGCCTTTAGGGAATCCGAACTCCTCCTACTCCTCATCCTGCCTTTAGGGTACAAAAAATAGTAATCGGGGCCTAGTCTGGGTCTGTACGAGTGAGATAGATACACCTTTTAATATCATATTTTCTATTTCGCTATTCAATCTACACCCTTTGGGGTAAAAAGAATTAAATTGCGGCATAGTCTGTATCGGTACGTGTGAGATACACCTTCCAAATTTTTGGGGTGCATCTTCCACCGCCGAGGATTGCAGGGTGCTTCAGTTTGCATCCTGTTCCGAACTCCTCCTACTCCTCATCCTGCCTTTAGGGTACAAAAAATAGTAATCGGGGCCTAGTCTGGGTCTGTACGTGTGTGATAGATACACCTTTTGATATCATATTTTCTATTTCGCTATTCAATCTACACCCTTTGGGGTAAAAATAATTAAATTACAGCATAGTCTGTATCGGTACGTGTGAGATACACCTTCCAAATTTTTGGGGCGCATCTTCCATCGCCGAGGATTGCAGGGTGCTTCAGTTTGCCTCCTGCCTGTTCCGAACTCCTCCTACTGCTCATCCTGCCTTTAGGGTACAAAAAATAGTAATCGGGGCCTAGTCTGGGTCTGTACGTGTGAGATAGATACACCTTTTGATATCATATTTTCTATTCCGCTATTCAATCTACACCCTTTGGGGTAAAAATAATTAAATTGCGGCATAGTCTACTGTATATCGGTACGTGTGAGATACACCTTTCCAATTTTTTGGGCGCATCTTACACCGCCGAGGATTGCAGGGTGCTTCAGTTTGCCTCCTGCCTGTTCCGAACACCTCCTACTCCTCATCCTGCCTTTAGGGTACAAAAAATAGTAATCGGGGCCTAGTCTGGGTCTGTACGTGTGAGATAGATACACCTTTTGATATCATATTTTCTATTCCGCTATTCAATCTACACCCTTTGGGGTAAAAATAATTAAATTGCGGCATAGTCTGTATCGGTACGTGTGAGATACACCTTCCAAATTTTTGGGGCGCATCTTCCACCACCAAGGATTGCAGGGTGCTTCAGTTTGCCTCCTGCCTGTTCCGAACTCCTCCTACTCCTCATCCTGCCTTTAGGGTACAAAAAATAGTAATCGGGGCCTAGTCTGGGTCTGTACGTGTGAGATAGATACACCTTTTGATATCATATTTTCTATTTCGCTATTCAATCTACACCCTTTGGGGTAAAAATAATTAAATTGCGGCATAGTCTGTATCGGTACGTGTGAGATACACCTTCCAAATTTTTGGGGTGCATCTTCCACCGCCGAGGATTGCAGGGTGCTTCAGTTTGCATCCTGTTCCGAACTCCTCCTACTCCTCATCCTGCCTTTAGGGTACAAAAAATAGTAATCGGGGCCTAGTCTGGGTCTGTACGTGTGAGATAGATACACCTTTTGATATCATATTTTCTATTTCGCTATTCAATCTACACCCTTTGGGGTAAAAATAATTAAATTGCGGCATAGTCTGTATCGGTACGTGTGAGATACACCTTCCAAATTTTTGGGGTGCATCTTCCACCGCCGAGGATTGCAGGGTGCTTCAGTTTGCATCCTGTTCCGAACTCCTCCTACTCCTCATCCTGCCTTTAGGGTACAAAAAATTGTAATCGGGGCCTAGTCTGTGTTTGTACGTGTGAGATACAACGTTTTATATCCTTTTTTCTATTCCGCTATTCAATATACACCCTTTTGGGGTGAAAAAAATTAAATTGCAGCATAGTTTGCATATTTGACTATGAGATACACCCATTGTATTTGTATACTGTTTTTCTATTCCACTATTTAATAAACAACCTTTTGGGGTAAAAAAAAATTAAATAGTTTGCATATTTGACTGTGAGATACACCCGTGCGATACTGTTGTTGTTTTGTTCCGCTATTCAATAAACACCTTTCTAGGGCAAGATCATAAATTACAGAAATATGAGGAGACCGTCAAATAGGGGCCATGGCCTGGGTCGTGGTGCTGCTGGTAGAGCTCCTGTTGCAAGGAGAGGACGTGGCCGATCTGTGCCAGCTACACGCACAAGTGAAACACCTTCCTCAAGTGTGAGTAGGCGACAGAACCTGCAGCAGTATTTGGTAGGGCATCATGCACCTCTAGAAGTGATGAGGCCAGAACAAGTAGAGGCGATAGTAGATTGGTTTGCTGCTGACAGTGCCTCCAGTTCCTTTACATTGTCTCCCACCCAGTCTACTGCAGAAAGGTCAGAGTTGGCACCTGCAGCCAATGTCCAACCGTCTTTCACCTCACCCCCTTGCAAATCAGGCAAGCAGTCTGAGCCCCAAGTCATGCAGCAGTCTCTTCTTCTTTTTGATGACTCTGTCAGCAGGGTTTCCCAGGGCCATCCACCTAACCCTGCCCCAGAAGTGGAAGAGATTGAGTGCAGCGATGCCCAACCACTTATTTCTCAAGATGAGTACATGGAAGGGCCATCGCAGCACGTCTCCGATGATGACGAAAAACACAGGTGCCAACTGCTGCGGCACTCAGAATTGTGGAGACCGACAAGGAGGGCAGGGGTGAAGACTGGGTGGAAGATGATGTGGAGGACGATGAGGTCTTCAACCCCACATGGAATGAAGGTCATGCAGGTGACCTGAGTAGTTTGGAGGAAGAGGCGGTGGTCGCACAGAGCCACCAGCACAGCAGAAGAGGGAGCAGGGTGCAGAAGCGGAGCGGCCGTGCCCTAGACACTATGCCTGCTACTGCCCAACGCAGCAAGGGACCGAGCACACCAAAGCCAGCTCAAAGGAGTTCTCTAGCGTGGAAGTTCTTCAGAAAATGTGCTGATGACAGGACACGAGTGGTTTGCACCCTGTGCAGTCAGAGCCTGAAGCGAGGCATAAACCTTCTCAACCTGAGCACAACCTGCATGATCAGGCATCTAAGTGCAAAGCACGAGCTGCAGTGGAGTAGACGCCTTCAAAACCAAGAAAGGTCCCTGGCTCCTCCTGCTTCCTCTTCTGCTGCAGTCTTGGCCTCTTCATCCACGTCTGTAGTGATACCGGCACCTGCCACCCCGCAAACAGACGATCTGTCAGCAACACCACCACCTGGGTCACCAACCATCTCCACAATGTCCCGTGGAAGCGTTCAGCTTTCCATCTCCCAAACACTTCAGAGGAAGAGGAAGTACCCCCCTACCCACCCGCGATCCCTGGCCCTGAATGCCAGCATTTCAAAATTCTTGGCCTTTGAAATGCTGTCATTCCGTCTGGTGGAGACGCACAGTTTTAAAAGCCTTATGTCGGTGGCTGTCCCACAGTACGTCGTGCCCAGCCGCCACTACTTTACCAGGCAAGCCATCCCTTCCCTGCACAACCAAGTGGGGGAAAAAATCAGGTGTGCACTGCGCATTGCCATCTGTGCCAAGGTCCACCTAACTACCGATACGTGGACCAGTAAGCACGGTCAAGGGCGTTATATCTCCCTAACGGCACACTGGGTAAATGCAGTGGCGGATGGGCCTGAGGCGGATAGCAATTTGGCGCATGTCCTTCCACCACCGAGGATTGCAGGGCGCTTCAATTTGCCGCCTGTTCCTAACTCCTCCTACTCCGCTTTCTCATCCTCTACCGCCTCCTCATCCGGTCAGTGTAACACCTTCACCACCAACTTCAGCAAAGCCAGGGGTAAACGACAGCAGGCAGTTTTAAAACTTGCCTGTTTGGGGGAAAAACCACACACCGCGCAGGAGTTGTGGAGGAGCATGGAACAGCAGACAAATGAGTGGTTGCTGCCAGCGAGCCTCAAGCCCGGCCTGGTGGTTTGCGATAACGGGCGAAATCTCATAGCAGCTCTGGGCCTAGCCGGTTTGACACACATCCCTTGCCTGGCGCATGTGCTGAATGTGGTGGTGCAGAGGTTCCTTAAAAATGACCCCGATATGTCAGAGCTGCTGCAGAAAGTGCAGGCCGTCTGTGCGCACTTTCGGCGTTCTCACCCTGCTGCTGCTCGCCTGTCAGCGCTGCAGCCAGTGCCGATGACGCCGTTGTCAGCTTAACTATCCCACTTCTATGCCTCCTTCAAAAAACGATTTTAGCGATGATGGAAGAGGATGTGGCACAGGATGAGGAGGAGGAGAATGAAGAGGTAACATTTCCAAGGCTTTCAGGGCAGTCATTCGCAAGTGGCTCCGAGGGTGGGTTCCTGCACACACAAACGCCAGGGACACAATTGTCCAGCAGGGGCACAGTTCTGGAGGATGAGGAGGATGAGGAGGAGGAGATGGAGGAGGAGATGGAAACATGTTCACAGCAGGGTGGCACCCAGGCCAGCTCATGGCCATCACTGGTGCGTGGCTGGGGGGATACAGAGGACACAGACGATACACCTCCCACAGAGGACAGCCTTTCATTGCCTCTGGGCAGCCAGCACACATGAGCGATTACATGCTGCAGTGTCTCCACAACGACCGCCGAGTTGCCCACATTCTAACTTGTGCTGATTACTGGGTGGCCAGGCTGCTGGATCCCCGTTACAAGGACAACGTACTGTCCTTAATTCACTCACTGGAGCGTGATCGCAAGATGCGCGAGTACAAGCGCATGCTGGTAGACGCGATGCTGCTGGCATTCCCACCTGACAGCGGGGCCACTGTGGAAGCACAAGGCCAAGGCAGAGGAGGAGGAGGAAGAGGTCGCCAACGCAACCAGGGCACCGCCAGCACCTCAGAAGGCAGGGTTAGCATGGCCGAAATGTGGAAAAGCTTTGTCAGCACGCCACAACAAACAGCAGCACAAGCAGCTCATATGGAACGTCTTAGCAGGAGGCAGCATTTCACCAACATGGTGGAGCAGTATGTGTGCACACGCCTACATGTAGTGAATGACGGGTCTGCCCCCTTCAACTTCGGGTCTCCAAATTGGGTACATGGCCTGAGCTTGCCCTTTACGCCTTGGAGGTGCTGACGTGCCCTGCAGCCAGTGTATTATCTGAACGTGTATTTAGCACGGCTGGGGGCGTTATCACAGACAAGCGCAGCCGCCTGTCCAGAGACAATGTGGACAAGCTCACGTTCATTAAAATGAACCAGGCATGGATTCCACAGGACTTTTCCGTACCTTGTGCAGAATAGAGATGGATACCGACCTTACCCAGCCATTGTTATATTTTTGATCTTTCTCACTCTTTTGGGGTGTACCCTCATTTAAAATGACTGAAAAAAAGCAGTGTTGGCTACCTCGTTCTCCTCCACCGCCGCTTCCACCTACACCGCCACATCCACCACCACCTCAACCTCCCTCCTACTCCATATGGGCCTCGTCCTTCACAGATGAAGAAAATTGTTTTATTTTTCTGTTTTTTTTGTTGTTTTAAGTTATTTCCCTATCCACATTTGTTTGCAGAGCACTTGCCATGCTCTTAACTATGTTTTGCTGCCATTTTCAGCACTCTAGCCCTTTCCATTGGTGTTTTAGAGCCATTTTAGTGCCTGAAAATTCGAGTCCCCATTGACTTCAATGGGGTTCGGTGTCCGGGTAAAGTTCGGAAAAAGTCCGGGACACGGACCCAGACTTTTTTTTCAAGTTCGGCTGAACCAACCGAACACGGACATCCAGGTGTCCGCTCAACTCTATCCATTACGCTTTGCAAACTTTTGACCGGTTTCGCCGGAAAGGCTTCTTCAGAAAATAAGTGTAACTAGGAATCCCACTATCAAATGACCATACATAGTCAGTATAGTTAATTTAACGGATGAAAAACATTATCACATAAATACTTGTTGTACACATCAGTAAATAATGCCAATGCAAACTCATGTGTTATCTACAATAAATGTGGAAAAATTATAACATATATAAAATAAGTTACAAAAGTGCGCTAATACGTGAACAAGTGAACAATAACATAATGTCCATATGATAATTAATGATCCAAATGAAACAACAGATTATAATGGAAAAGTCTCTTTCATCTGGAAAGGGGTGTTCCCAAGGTGATACGTGAAGAAAAACCAGCTGATGGATAGAGTGGTGTATATAGAATAGGTGAATTAACCTCTTACCAAATAGCAATCCATAAGCGTGAAAGTAAACAAAGGTACAATCTTGTGATGACACCCAGTGATATGAATGGACTCTTACCACAAATAAGGGAGAATGGGGCATATACTGTGGTACCAAGGAATTCAATGTATGATCAGCCAAAGATGATGGGATATCCAGTGGGATGGATGGATCAACAAAGCTTCCTGGTTATATGGGTCTGGAGACTACAATCTCAGATGCTCTGGTGTTTGGAATGAAACAACCGCATGTTTAAAAGAACCAAGCCAGAGTATTTCATTCAAGGCTGAAATCAGTCAGTACCAGAGCGGGTCACTTGCCAAGATCCTGAGCACCACCAGCGTCCACAAGGGGCATGAGTAAGAGACCTCCGCATGTCACTGGAGTATCTGTGGAGTACTTGATACACGATGCAGAGGGGTTTATTGTGCAAGGTGACCCACAGACTAGTACCAGAAGGGAGGCCAGTACAATATATATCACATAAGACCTGGTTTGGAGCAGCTCATCAGCCTGTGACCACAGAGTCTCTAAAATCTCCAAAAGGCATCAAATTACAGATTAGACATTCTTATAATATGTCAACAAAAGTTAGATTTTATTTCCATCATTTACACTTTCAAAATAACAGAAAACAGAAAAATGGGGTCTGCAAAAGTTTGGGCACCCTGCAGAGTTAATATCTTGTACTGCCCCCTTTGGCAAGTATCACAGCTTGTAAATTCTTTTTGTAGCCAGCCAAGGGTCTTTCAATTCTTGTTTGAGGTATCTTTTCCCATCCTTCCTTACAAAAGTCTTCCAGTTCTTTGAGATTTCTGGGCTGTCTGTCACGCACTGCTCTTTTAAGGTCTATCCATAGATTTTCAATTATGTTGAGGTCAGGAGATTGTTAAGGCCATGGCAAAACCTTGAGTTTACGCCTCTTGATGTAATCCCCCATGGATTTTGAGGTGTGTTTAGGATCATTATCCATTTGTAGAAGCCATCCTCTCTTTAACTTCAGCTTTTTCACAGATGGCATCAAGTTACCATCCAAAATTTGCTGAAATTTTATTGGATCCATTTTTCCTTCTACTCGTGAGATGTTCCCTGTGCCACTGGCTGCAATACAACCCCAAAGCATGATTGATCCACCCCCATGCTTAACAGTTGGACAGAGGTTCTTTTCATTAAATTCTGTGCCCCTTCTTCTCCAAACGTACCTTTGCTCATTCCGGCCAAAAAGTTCAATTTTAACCTTATCAGTCCACAGAACTTGTTTCCAAAATGCATCTGCATCAGACTTGTTTATATGTTCATTTGCAAAGTTCAAACGCTGATTTTTGTGGTGAGGACGTAGAAGAGGTTTTCTTCTGATGACAATTCCATGAAGACCATATTTGTACAAGTATCTCTTTATAGTGGAATAGTGTACCACAACTCCAGTGTCTGCCAGATCTTTCTGGAGGGATCGTGCAGTCAAACGTGGGTTTTGAATTGTTTTTCTCACAATCCTGCAAGCAGTTCTGTCTGATATTTTTCTTGGTTTTCCAGATCTTGCTTTAACTTCCACTGTTCCTGATGACTGCCATTTCTTAATTACATTCCGAACAGAGGATATTGACATCTGAAAACGCTTTGCTATCTTCTTATAGCCTTCTCCAGCTTTGTGAGCGTCAACTATTTTCAGTTTCAGTTTTCTAGACAACTGCTTAGAAGATCCCATGGTTCTGATTGTTGGGGCAAGGTCAGATGAGTCTGGGCATTTAAAACCTTTGAGATTGACATCATCTGGTCTTCCCAGATGATGATTGAGAACAATTCATGACACTGGCAGGTCTCAGCCTTGCAGTGCATGCTATAAATTCTGCAGTGTGCCCAAACTTTTGCAGATGCCATTTTTTTGTTTTCTGTAATTTTGAAAGTGTCAATGATGGAAATAAAATCTAACTTTTGTTCACATATTATAAGAATGCTGAATCTGTAATTTGATGCCTTTTGGAGATTTTTCCATCTTTCCTTGGCTTCTTTATGCACATTAATACAAATTTTAACCTGGGGTGCCCAAACTTTCGATCCCCACTGTAAAGGTATTTGGTACACACAAAGTGGGTTTATATAATTTGCCATTATAAGCATATAATTAGTGTTGAGCGAACACGGACTGTATTATTCGTGTTCGTACCGAATAATTGGATTTTTTGTACCCGAACACGGACACGGACACTTTACTGTATGTTCGGGTAAAAATCCGTGTTCGGTCGTTTTATTTCCGGGTTTTGCATGCTTTGGCGCTCTTTTCATGGCGGGCTTTCAACAGCCAATCAACAATCGTTTAACTGGTGTGCCTTAAGCCATCCCAGCCATGCCTGCAAATGTCTCAGTAGCTGTGATTGGCCGTCTGAAGCATGTGACCAAGTCTTTATAAGTTCGAGGCAGCCGCAGCGGCGTCATTATGCTGCTTAGATTCAGGGACAGAGCACACATCAACGTGCTGGCTGCTGATTAGGGAAAGATAGGCAGGAAAAAACCATTTGTGTCCGGATAGAATTGAGGGACAGGTCGGAGTGTTTAGGCAGGGCGAGTTGTAGGCATTTTAGGGATAGAGTCTGCTGAATTATATAGGGTCAGTGTCTTCTACAAACTACAATCGATATTGCTGTGTGGGGGGTGGGGTCTGCACTCAATCCTGATCTACGATCTCTTCTCAATCCTGTTAGGGACAGAGTCTGCTGAATTTTAGGGAAACTGTGTTCTACAAACTACAATCGATATTGCTGTGTGGTGTGGGATTGGAGATAGGCAGGTGTCAGTGATCCACATCCATTTTTCTGTGTGTGAGCTGCAGTGAACACAATCTTTTTGGGCTGCAGTGAACACAATCTTTTTGGGCTGCAGTGAACACAATCTTTTTGGGCTGCAGTGAACACAATCTTTTTGGGCTGCAGTGAACACAATCTTTTTGGGCTGCAGTGAACACAATCTTTTTGGGCTGCAGTGAACACAATCTTTTTGGGGTGCAGTGAACAAAATCTTTTTGGGGTGCAGTGAACACAATCCTTTTTGGTGTGCAGTGAACACAATCTTTGTGGGGTGCAGTGAACAAAATCCTTTGTGGGGTGCAGTGAACACAATCTTTTTGGGGTGCAGTGAACAAAATCCTTTTTGGGGTGCAGTGAACAACATCCTTTTTGGGGTGCAGTGAACACAATCTTTTTGGGGTGCAGTGAACAAAATCCTTTGTGGGGTGCAGTGAACACAATCTTTTTGGGGTGCAGTGAACACAATCTTTTTGGGGTGGAGTGAACAACATCCTTTTTGGGGTGCAGTGAACAAAATCCTTTTTGGGGTGCAGTGAACAAAATCATTTTTGGGGTGCAGTGAACACAATCTTTTTGGGGTGCAGTGAACACAATCTTTGTGGGGTGCAGTGAACACAATCTTTTTGGGGTGGAGTGAACAACATCCTTTTTGGGGTGCAGTGAACAACATCCTTTTTGGGGTGCAGTGAACACAATCTTTTTGGGGTGCAGTGAACACAATCTTTGTGGGGTACAGTGAACAGAATCTTTGTGGGGTGCAGTGAACACAATCTTTGGGGGGTACAGTGAACACAATCTTTGTGAGGTGCAGTGAACACAATCTTTGTGGGGTGCAGTGAACACAATCATTGTGGGGTGCAGTGAACTCAATCTTTGTGGGGTACAGTGAACACAATCTCATACTGAAGGTTTGAGGGTGCTGCCTGTTCCATACTCCCCCTACTCCTCATCTAGCCTTTTAGGGGTACAAACAATAGTAATTGGGGCCTAGTGTGGTTGTGTACGTGTGATATACATACACTTTTTTGGGATCATATTTTCTATTCCGCTATTTAATCAAAAACCTTTGGGGATCAGTTAAATTGGGGGATAGTCTGTGTTGGTACGTGTGAGAGAGATCCACCTTTCCAAGTTGTTGGGGTTCATCTCATACTTCTGAAGGTTTGAGGGTGCTGCCTGTTCCATACTCCCCCTACTCCTAGCCTTTTAGGGGTACAAACAATAGTAATTGGGGCCTAGTGTGGTTGTGTACGTGTGATATACATACACTTTTTTGGGATCATATTTTCTATTCCGCTATTTAATCAAAAACCTTTGGGGATCAGTTAAATTGGGGGATAGTCTGTGTTGGTACGTGTGAGAGAGATCCACCTTTCCAAGTTGTTGAGGTTCATCTCATACTTCTGAAGGTTTGAGGGTGCTGCCTGTTCCATACTCCCCCTACTCCTAGCCTTTTAGGGGTACAAACAATAGTAATTGGGGCCTAGTGTGGTTGTGTACGTGTGATATACATACACTTTTTTGGGATCATATTTTCTATTCCGCTATTTAATCAAAAACCTCTGGGGATCAGTTAAATTGGGGGATAGTCTGTGTTGGTACGTGTGAGAGAGATCCACCTTTCCAAGTTGTTGGGGTTCATCTCATACTTCTGAAGGTTTGAGGGTGCTGCCTGTTCCATACTCCCCCTACTCCTAGCCTTTTAGGGGTACAAACAATAGTAATTGGGGCCTAGTGTGGTTGTGTACGTGTGATATACATACACTTTTTTGGGATCATATTTTCTATTCCGCTATTTAATCAAAAACCTTTGGGGATCAGTTAAATTGGGGGATAGTCTGTGTTGGTACGTGTGAGAGAGATCCACCTTTCCAAGTTGTTGGGGTTCATCTCATACTTCTGAAGGTTTGAGGGTGCTGCCTGTTCCATACTCCCCCTACTCCTAGCCTTTTAGGGGTACAAACAATAGTAATTGGGGCCTAGTGTGGTTGTGTACGTGTGATATACATACACTTTTTTTGGATCATATTTTCTATTCCGCTATTTAATCAAAAACCTTTGGGGATCAGTTAAATTGGGGGATAGTCTGTGTTGGTACGTGTGAGAGAGATCCACCTTTCCAAGTTGTTGGGGTTCATCTCATACTTCTGAAGGTTTGAGGGTGCTGCCTGTTCCATACTCCCCCTACTCCTAGCCTTTTAGGGGTACAAACAATAGTAATTGGGGCCTAGTGTGGTTGTGTACGTGTGATATACATACACTTTTTTGGGATCATATTTTCTATTCCGCTATTTAATCAAAAACCTTTGGGGATCAGTTAAATTGGGGGATAGTCTGTGTTGGTACGTGTGAGAGAGATCCACCTTTCCAAGTTGTTGGGGTTCATCTCATACTTCTGAAGGTTTGAGGGTGCTGCCTGTTCCATACCCCCCCTACTCCTCATCTAGCCTTTTAGGGGTACAAACAATAGTAATTGGGGCCTAGTGTGGTTGTGTACGTGTGATATACATACACTTTTTTTGGATCATATTTTCTATTCCGCTATTTAATCAAAAACCTTTGGGGATCAGTTAAATTGGGGGATAGTCTGTGTCGGTACGTGTGAGAGAGATCCACCTTTCCAAGTTGTTGGGGTTCATCTCATACTTCTGAAGGTTTGAGGGTGCTGCCTGTTCCATACTCCCCCTACTCCTCATCTAGCCTTTTAGGGGTACAAACAATAGTAATTGGGGCCTAGTGTGGTTGTGTACGTGTGATATACATACACTTTTTTTGGATCATATTTTCTATTCCGCTATTTAATCAAAAACCTTTGGGGATCAGTTAAATTGGGGGATAGTCTGTGTTGGTACGTGTGAGAGAGATCCACCTTTCCAAGTTGTTGGGGTTCATCTCATACTTCTGAAGGTTTGAGGGTGCTGCCTGTTCCATACTCCCCCTACTCCTCATCTAGCCTTTTAGGGGTACAAACAATAGTAATTGGGGCCCAGTGTGGTTGTGTACGTGTGATATACATACACTTTTTTGGGATCATATTTTCTATTCCGCTATTTAATCAAAAACCTTTGGGGATCAGTTAAATTGGGGGATAGTCTGTGTCGGTACGTGTGAGAGAGATCCACCTTTCCAAGTTGTTGGGGTTCATCTCATACTTCTGAAGGTTTGAGGGTGCTGCCTGTTCCATACCCCCCCTACTCCTCATCTAGCCTTTTAGGGGTACAAACAATAGTAATTGGGGCCTAGTGTGGTTGTGTACGTGTGATATACATACACTTTTTTTGGATCATATTTTCTATTCCGCTATTTAATCAAAAACCTTTGGGGATCAGTTAAATTGGGGGATAGTCTGTGTCGGTACGTGTGAGAGAGATCCACCTTTCCAAGTTGTTGGGGTTCATCTCATACTTCTGAAGGTTTGAGGGTGCTGCCTGTTCCATACCCCCCCTACTCCTCATCTAGCCTTTTAGGGGTACAAACAATAGTAATTGGGGCCTAGTGTGGTTGTGTACGTGCGAGATACATACACTTTTTTTGATCATATTTCCTATTCCGCTATTCAATAAAAACCTTTGAGGATCAATTGAATTGCGGGATAGTCTGTGTCGGTACGTGTGAGAGAGATCCACCTTTCCAAGTTGTTGGGGTTCATCTCATACTTCTGAAGGTTTGAGGGTGCTGCCTGTTCCATACTCCCCCTACTCCTCATCTAGCCTTTTAGGGGTACAAACAATAGTAATTGGGGCCCAGTGTGGTTGTGTACGTGTGATATACATACACTTTTTTTGGATCATATTTTCTATTCCGCTATTTAATTTAACTGGGCCTCCATGCGAGACCTGTGTGCCTTGTTGCGCTGTTTTGAGTACTCCACCAACATGGCCAGTGGCAATGACGCCGTTCTCAGCTTAACTATCCCACTTCCATGCCTCCTTGAAAAAACAATTCGGGCGATGATGGAAGAGGATGTGGCACAGGATGAGGAGGAGGAGGAGGATGAAGAGGTAACATTTCCAAGGCTTTCAGGGCAGTCATTCGCAAGGGGCTCCGAGGGTGGGTTCCTGCACACGCAAACGCCAGGGACGCAATTGTCCAGCAGGGGCACAGTTCTGGAGGATGAGGAGGATGAGGAGGAGGAGGAGCTGGAGGAGGAGATGGAACCATGTTCACAGCAGGGTGGCACCCAGGCCAGCTCATGGCCATCACTGGTGCGTGGCTGGGGGGATACAGAGGACACGGACGATACACCTCCCACAGAGGACAGCCTTTCGTTGCCTCTGGGCAGCCTGGCACACATGAGCGATTACATGCTGCAGTGTCTCCACAACGACCGCCGAGTTGCCCACATTCTAACTTGTGCTGATTACTGGGTGGCCACGCTGCTGGATCCCCGTTACAAGGACAACGTACCGTCCTTAATTCACTCACTGGAGCGCGATCGCAAGATGCGCGAGTACAAGCGCACGCTGGTAGACGCCATGCTGCTGGCATTCCCATCTGACAGCGGGGCCACAGTGGAAGCACAAGGCAGAGGAGGAGGAGGAGGAGGTCGCCAACGCAACCAGGGCACCGCCAGCACCTCAGAAGGCAGGGTTAGCATGGCCGAAATGTGGAAAAGCTTTGTCAGCACGCCACAACAAACAGCAGCACCAGCAGCTCAGATGGAACGTCTTAGCAGGAGGCAGCATTTTACCAACATGGTGGAGCAGTATGTGTGCACACGCCTACATGTAGTGAATGACGGGTCTGCCCCCTTCAACTTCTGGGTCTCCAAATTGGGCACATGGCTTGAGCTTGCCCTTTACGCCTTGGAGGTGCTGGCGTGCCCTGCAGCCAGTGTATTATCTGAACGGGTATTTAGCACGGCTGGGGGCGTTATAACAGACAAGCGCAGCCGCCTGTCCAGAGACAATGTGGACAAGCTCACGTTCATTAAAATGAACCAGGCATGGATCCCACGGGACTTTTCCGTACCTTATGCAGAATAGCAATGGATACCGACCTTACCCACCCATTGTTCCATTTTTGCTCTTTCTCACTCTTTTGGGGTGTACCCTCATTTAAAATTTTTGAAAAGAAGCAGTGTTGGCTACCTCGTCCTCCTCCTCAGGGCCAGATTAATGTAGGGGCTATTGGAGCTGCAGCTCCAGGCCCCTACCTTTTATATAGGCCCCGGGTTGGCCATATTCACTGTTACCGCTCTTCTGTCACTTGTAAACACAGAAGTCTGGCTTCTATGCTCGCTTCCCCAGGCAGCACCCTCAGAACCTCCCCACACAGCGTGAAGGCCGGACAAGGAGGGACAGTTGGCGATGCATGGATGTGTTTATGGGCTTCAGAGACAGCATCCCATGTTGAATTAGGCATGCATGGCTGCACCCTTCCTCCTCTGGGTGCATGGCAAGGCACGGCCCTTAAGGCCCTTCAAAATCCTCAGCACCAAGCCCATGATGCTGTTAATCCGGCCCTGGTCCTCCTCCACCGCCGCTTCCACCTACACCGCCCATAGGTGTGCGCAGCCTATTGCATTAAGGTGTGCACCCCAAAGTTGAAATACACATGCATGTGTTTGCCAGCAGGGAGAGTAATGTATCGGGGCCATGTACCTGTAGGCAAGGAGAAATAGAGCAGAGCAGGTCCCAGGGAGATCTTTCCCATCTCCTCACTGGCAATGCTATGTGCCCTAGGTGATTAGGGTGTGCCCAGGCACACCCAGCACACCCTGTGCGCACGCCTATGTCACCGCTAGGCTTGTGACGGTATCAGATTTTCATGCTGCGATTAATTGATTAAGGTTTTGCCACGGTATACGGTATTATCACGGTATTCTATTATTAAATTTAAATTATTAAATTTCCACCTCACTTCAATTTCATTGCTGAATTTAGGGGCTTTGGTTCACTTATGCACATTATTATATAGTCAGTCAGTACAGACTCTGTGAACCAGGCCTAAAATAGGTCATCAAGCAGTGTCTGGCCTAACTGGTGATAACTGGTTCTGGCGCTCGGCTCCGATCCGATGGCCTGGTCATTAAGAGGGCAAATCCTTGTGGTCAAGAAGTGGTTAAACCTGAAGGAGGTGTTGTTTATAAATTACTTTACTATTGCTTTAGGCCTGGTTCACATGTATGCGGGTTGGTGGTTCACATTTGCACAGGCATAGCAGCCCATTGATTTGAATGGGCTGCTATGCCCTCATTTTCCGCAGAAAAAAGGTGCATGCAGCATTTTTTTAAAATTCAGTGGCCTTGAAATCCATCCTGCTTTTGCACCATGCGACTAACCTGCAGTTCCTGCTCTGGCAAGCTTTCTGCATTTTTTGTATACGTGGGCACGGCATTTAAAAATAAACAGTTTGCGTGTGCAGCAACGGCAGGTAAGTCGCATGGTGCAAAAGAAGGATGGATTTCATGGCCACTGCATTTTTTTAAATTCTGCATGCACCTTTTTTCAGCTGAAAACGCAGGCATAGCAGCTCAAGCCCATTCACATCAATGGGCTGCTATGCCTGTGCAAATGTGGGCCCCCAACCCGCATACATGTGAACCAGGCCTAAAGCAATAGTAAAGTCATTAATTGGTTAAACCTGCAGGAGGACCGGTGTTTTTATCTATTAATGACTTTACTATTGCTTTAGGCCTGGTTCACATGTATGCGGGTTGGGGGCCCACATTTGCACAGGCATAGCAGCCCATTGATGTGAATGGGCTTGAGCTGCTATGCCTGCGTTTTCAGCTGAAAAAAGGTGCATGCAGAATTTAAAAAAATGCAGTGGCCATGAAATCCATCCTTCTTTTGCACCATGCGACTTACCTGCCGTTGCTGCACACGCAAACTGTTTATTTTTAAATGCCGTGCCCACGTATACAAAAAATGCAGAAAGCTTGCCAGAGCAGGAACTGCAGGTTAGTCGCATGGTGCAAAAGCAGGATGGATTTCAAGGCCACTGAATTTAAAAAAAATGCTGCATGCACCTTTTTTCTGCGGAAAATGAGGGCATAGCAGCCCGTTCAAATCAATGGGCTGCTATGCCTGTGCAAATGTGGGCCGCCAACCCGCATACATGTGAACCGCCAACCCGCATACATGTGAACCACCAACCCGCATACATGTGAACCAGGCCTAAAGCAATAGTAAAGTCATTAATAGATAAAAACACCGGTCCTCCTGCAGGTTTAACCACTTCTGGATCGCAAGGATTTGCCCCTTTAAAGACCAGGCCATCGGATCAGAGCGCCAGGACCAGTCATCACCAGGTAGGCCAGACACTGCTTGATGGCTATATAATAATGTAATGTGGGCTGCTAGGCGTGTGTGTGTGTATATATATATTTATTAGAGCTGCACGATTCTGGCCAAAATGAGAATCACGATTTTTTAGCTTGGAATAAAGATCACGATTCTCTCACGATTCTCTGTGTAACAAAAAAAAAAAAAATTGGGATAACTTTACTGTTACGTTTTTTTTTTTTTTTTTATTCATTAAAGTCTAATCATTGCGTTTGAAAGACTGCTGCGCAAATACAGTGTGACATAAAATATTACAACAATCGCCATTTTATTCTGTAGGGTCTCTGCTAAAAAAATATATAAAATGTTTGGGGGTTCTAAGTACTTTTCTAGCAAAAAAAAAACTGATTTTAACTTGCAAACAGCAAGTGTCAGAAAAAGATCCAGTCTTTAAGAGGTTAAACTTCCTTTCTCCCTGGCAGAGGGAAGGAAAAGATACAAATGTAATCATTTTTGTTTATAGTTAGGAGACTTAATGCTGAAAGGTGTTAGCTGAGTGAGTGAATGAGTCATCCAGCTCACTGAAATGTATCAATTCACAAGTCAGGCAGACTTGACAGAGAAACTCGGTATTTTAAAAATGCCACAATAACAATACCGTGGCTATGCAATACCGCGATATATCGAATTACCGAAAACCGGCATATGTCTAGTCACCGCCACATCCACCACCACCTCAACCTCCCTCCTACTCCATATGGGCCTCGTCCTTCAGAGATGAAGAAGAACATTGTTTTATTTTTCTGTTTTTTTTTGTTGTTTTAAGTTATTTCCCTATCCACATTTGTTTGCAGAGCACTTGCCATGCTCTTAATTACGTTTTGCTGCCATTTGCAGCACTCTAGCCCTTTCCTTTGGTGTTTTAGAGCCATTTTAGTGCCTTAAAGTTCGGGTCCCCATTGACTTCAATGGGGTTCGGTGTCCGGGAAAAGTTCGGTAAAAGTCCGGGACACGGACCCGGACTTTTTTTTAAAGTTCGGCCGAACCCGTCGAACACGGACATCTAGGTGTTCGCTCAACCCTACATATAATATAATATAAGAAATGTATTTGATGAAAGTTTTTGCACCCAGAGTTCAGCTTTAAGGGCTTGTTCACATTTGTGGTAGTCCCTTGACACCTGTCAACTGCCCAGGGAGTTGACAGACAGCTGGGAGACAATGTGCTGCCTCCTCATTGTCTGATTTAACCCTGAAAATCCTTTGTGTGCATTTGTGTGCATTAAACGTGGCTGCAGGGTAGTTGCAGCATGACCCCCTATTTTTACCACCTCCTTGCCACAAGTGTTAATAATGCCTTTCTTTTTGCTAAGGTAAATCAGAGAAAAATGACATATGTTAAGTTTAGTTTCCCCTAGAAAGGGAAGTTCTGCTATACATACTCCTCCCCTTCCCTGCCACTTTTGGCATGTAATTTGTTTTGGGGGGAGTGGGTACCTAGTTTTGACAGGTAACCGCACCCACTTCTAGGCAATCCAAGCAGAACTTCTCTTCTCCCCCTCCCTCCCTCCCTGCAGTCTTCTAGGACACGTCACAGGTCCCAGCTTGCTGTACCATTCAGGACATTCAGCGCAGCTTGCGCATGTGTAGTGCACACTCAGCTGTTAAGCCGCAAGCTGTCACAGCCAGGTGCCCACAGTTGAAATGCTGGCATCAGCGAGAGAAGAGGGAGAGCTGGATCGTGGGACAAGAGAGTTTTGTAGCTGCTGACTTTTAATAAACATAGAAACGACTGGAGCTTCTCTTTAATTGAGGCCTATTTAGACATGAACACGAATATTGTTATGCAGATTCAAGCACCATGAAGTAAAATGTGCTACAAAATTGTATTAATATTATTGCTTTACAAATTTTTTTGACCAGAGAAGTCCATATTAGTTGTGAATATTTTTTCTACATCTAAATAGTATGGTAGCTCCTCCTAGTACTTAGGGATTTGAAAATTCTTTCCATCGTGTTTTGTAAACTGAATTCATCACTGTTCCTTGTAGGCTGAAAAAATGTCCACATGTTATCAATCATAAGCACTCTTGAAGGTTTTGGGCTTGCTGAATCACAGGTACATTTGCTTATAAATTTGATTTCTATTTTCTCTTTTGATGTAAAGGACTGCTTTCTAGAAGGTAGATAAAAACATTTACACCTGAACTCTGTGTAGATGAAAAAAATATGATATCAAAGGATAACACAACCATAGAAGAATATCAAACATTAAAAATGTTTGTGTAGTTATGTGGATTAAGTATATTATCAGCTAAATATTAGAAAATCAAGACTACTATTTTCAAGTATCTCAAATTATATTTCCACCTGTGGTCCATACATTTAATAAAAAGGTTGTGGCTCTTCTGAAGGCTTTATAGCCAAGATGGAATTCGAGTTTATAATAACTTTTACTTACTTTCAAGGACGAATAAGAATGTGACAGCTACTTTTTGATAGTATAGCCCTCTTTTGTATGTGTGTGAGTTTGTGTGTGTGGGAGGGGGGTAGAAGAAATGGCCCTCCCCAAACAGGATATTGTGCTACACCTGTAGGTAAATAAGAGAACCAGAACCTTCTATAAGTGGAATAATAGATTTGATAATAAAGTTGGGAGTGCCTCCACCTAGGACAGGGGCTTTGAGCAGAGGGGATACCCTTCCTAGGAAATTATTCAGTGATCTAAACAAAGTATTTGAGAGCAGAAGAACGACTGCAACCCCACATGTTTATGACATTTGGGCTGAGGCCAGCCAATAGAAAGAGGGCCTGCCCAGCCCCCAATTAGCCATCCCTCTTTCTCTATTTAGAGAATTGGCATCTCTTGGAATGTTTACTGGGAGCTCGGATCCTCGCAGGCACCACTAAATGATATCTCACACCTGATGGGTTAATAGCAGAAGGGCTCCGGGTGATCTTTATCCACTTTTCTTTAGATTTCTTCCCTTTGTTTTCTTTGTGGAATTATTATATATCTTTTGGTAAGTGCTGACCTTAAAAAGACTTTAGCCCACTAGCTCAGCCTCATACATGATAAACGTTGGTTGCCTCATTCTATTTCCATTCATCTCCCCCTTTTTAGCTCTAACTGGAAATACTACTATTCCCTATTGCTGAGAGATACCCTTGAACCTTTGCTTCTGTACTCTGTATGGATGAGGGTTAGTATAGCCATTCCTGAGTATGTACTCATATTTTGATATTATTATCTCTAATAGATACACAAACAGGTATTATCAGCAAAGGACCCGATAGGAGTCCTGGTGGAATTGATCACATATACCTGTGAATATTGATATTAGAAAAAATGGTACACTTTTCAGTGAAAAGGAGAAAAAAATGTGAAATAGGGGTGTGTCCTGGCCATTGCCTAAGATGGCCGCTAGACTGTGAAGCTCTGCTGATCCTCGGCTCTCAATGGAAACTCACAGCACCCCAGCAAAGCAGCAACACCCCCAAGAGGGAGATAACCACTCAGGGACATTCTCGGGACATGTCCCGAACGAAAAACAAATCCCCTGAACAGCGCCGCCTGACCGGCTTCTTCATGCACTCAGGCAAGTAAGCATACCAAAGATGGCGCCGAGGAGAACGTCCGCCCTCCTCTCATGCAGCCCTCACAGCCTGAGGAAGCTGAGGAGAGCCTCTCCGACATGGAGGAATCATCCCAGCAAGCCTCCTCACATACACCAACAGAACGGGGTAAGAGAGTTGCAAACTCCCCTGTACATTCCCCTCAAAAGAGCCCCTATGCTAAAAAGCTCCACAAAGCTGGCACAGCAGACACACAGGCACTGCTGCAGACAGAACTCTCAGCACCTCTAGGGACATTCCCTGCATCTGACACCCCTGCATCTGAGAATGCGCTGAAAGCTATGCTTCTATCTCTTCAAATAGGCCTGCAAAATGAGCTGCGATCCTCAATGTCTCACTTAAGCAATAGAATTGATGATATTGGTGACCGCACTGAGTGCCTAGAAAATCAGTGAAAGTCATGGTTAAAACATATGACGAAGTGGTCGATACGCATGATGAACAGATCCGCAAACTGCAATTAAAGGTAGTGGACCTCGAGGATCGCTCACGTTGAAATAACTTCTAAATCTGGGGGGTAATGACTAGGGATGATCGAACGGTTCGGGTCAGCCATCGGTTCGGCCCAAACATTGGGTGTTCGAGGTTCGGCCGAATTTAGAACTTTTTGCCCAAAAAGTTCGGAATTCGGCAACCAGAACCGACCAAAATGCAATGCTTCAGGAAATGGGTTTTGAAAGCCCGTGATTGGACCAGAACCATTAGCAAAACCAAATTGAGGGGGCAGGAGAATGCTAGGAATGTGATTGGAGTGACTAGGGGGTCCCTAGACCAATCATTAGTGAATATACCCCCCAGTATATAAGATCGCCCCCACCATATTCCTAGCATTGTTATACTGGACATGGAAGAGAGTGGAAGCAGTTCTGTTAATTTTACTTTAAAAGTGTCATTTAGCTATTTATTAGTGTGAGGAAAGGGATATCTAGTGTAGTTAGAGTGCTCCTTTACACTTAAGTTAGCTTCAAAAATTTAGTTTCTGTAGGGAAAGTGATAAGTGTAAGGGGACCGTAATGTAGTGTAGGGTTAACTGGCAGTGACTGCTATGGCAGGGTGACAAAACCCTTCCATAGCAGGGTGACCGCTATAGAGAAATGATCATTTCTCTGAATTGCTTCGGCACAGGCATATGGCTTCTCACCAGCCAAGCGTTTTTTATGCTGCAGGGGCTGCCACTGCCAGTGCTTTTTTGAGGACATGTTTGATGTCAGACATGACATCTGAACATGTGTATAGGGGGTATATATACACATATATGTCTGTATATATACCCCTAGACATATATAGGTGTGATAGTAGCAGAAATAAATGCTTGCGCTAATGAAATCATTTACAGTAATATATTTCTGCTACTATCACACCTATATATGGCTAGGTGTCTATATACATATAATTATGTGTGTATATATACCACTATACACAAGTTCAGATGTTTTGCCTGCCTCAAAAGAACCCCAAAAAATGCCAAAAAAACGCTAGCGTCAAAAAAAAAAATGCTTAGGTGTGTTTTTGCTGGCATTTTTTGGGGGGTTTTGGAGGCAGGCAAAACATCTGAACATGTGTGTAGTGGTGTATATACACACATCCATATATTTATATACACACCTAGACATATATAGGTGTGATAGTAGCAGAAATATATGCTTGCGCTAATGAAATCATTTACAGTAATATATTTCTGCTACTATCACACCTATATATAGCTAGGTGTCTATATACATATAATTATGTGTGTATATATACCACTATACACAAGTTCAGATGTTTTGCCTGCCTCAAAAGAACCCAAAAAAATGCCTGCTTTGAAACCGGCAAGGTGTGAAAACCGAGGAGAGAAGCTAACCCCCTGAGCTGAAAGTTTTCTAATACATACAATCCTTTTTTTTTCTGGTTCTGGACATGCTACAGAGCTGAAACTTCACAGGTACACCTTTTAGACCCCCCAGACACAAAATCACACAAAAAAAAGTTCTTAAAAATTGTCATTTTTGATAAAAAAGCCAATTATTGAAAAAATTTAAAAAAAAAAAGAGATTTTTTGATTTTTACTTTGGATTTCAGATCTGGGGGGTCTAAAAAGTTTACATGTGAAGTTTCAGCTCCGTAGCATGTCCAGAACCATAAAAGATTGTTTGTATTAGAAAACTTTCAGCTCAGGGGGTTGGCTTCGCTGCTGTAACACCTTGCCGGTTTAATAGAAGGCATTTTTTTGGGTTCTTTGCAGTCAGGAAAAACATCTGAACTTGTGTATAGTGGTACTGTGCACAAGTTCTGATGTTTTGCCTGCCTCCAAAAACCCCCCAAAAATGCCAGCAAAAACACACCTGGGCATTTTTTATTTTGACGCTAGCGTTTTTTTTGGCATTTTTTGGGGTTCTTTTGAGGCAGGCAAAACATCTGAACTTGTGTATAGTGGTATATATACACACATAATTATATGTATATAGACACCTAGCCATATATAGGTGTGATAGTAGCAGAAATATTTTATTGTAAATGATTTCATTAGCGCAAGCATATATTTCTGCTACTATCACACCTATATATGTCTAGGTGTGTATATAAATATATGGATGTGTGTATATACACCACTATACACAAGTTCAGATGTTTTGCCTGCCTCCAAAACCCCCCAAAAAATGCCAAAAAACGCAAGCGTCAAAAAAAAAAATGCCCAGGTGTGTTTTTGCTGGCATTTTTTGGGGGTTTTTGGAGGCAGGCAAAACATCAGAACTTGTGCACAGTACCACTATACACAAGTTCAGATGTTTTTCCTGACTGCAAAGAACCCAAAAAAATGCCTTCTATTAAACCGGCAAGGTGTTACAGCAGCGAAGCCAACCCCCTGAGCTGAAAGTTTTCTAATACAAACAATCTTTTTTTTATGGTTCTGGACATGCTACGGAGGGCTTCTCCCCATCTCCCTCAACCAGCCCTCATCGAAATGATGCTAATCACAAAACCTGAGCCTACCTACTCCTCCGCCAAAACAAAATGATGCAGGTTCTGAATGGTTCAGCATATCACTTTATCTCCCGGTTCAGATCACACGCTGGTTCCTACTTCATTAATCACACAAGAGCTCAGAATCTCAGGAGACTGTTAGTTCTTTTTGGACCCTCAGTTGTGCATATCTTACACTCCCCCATCTTTTTCTACACTAGTCATAGTCATTTTTCCTTTTACATGCCTTTTCACTTTTGCTAGTTATAAATGCTACCGGGATTGCTGCACACTATTTGTTTGAACCTCTGTGCAATTCATTTGTCCCCCTGTGTGGACAAATTTTGAGCTTGTCATTCTCTTGAAAACTCTTGTTGTTCTCTTAAAATAAAACTACTGCACAGAAAATGAAATTAGCCAAGGGATCAAAAAATAGTTAGATTTATACAGGAAGTTTAGCAGGTAAATCTCACACTCTTTACAATGAAAATGTACTTGGAACTGCCACATTGGTACTGGCCATCACTGCAATGGATTTCCTATTCCATTGTGGTTAGAAAATAAATTTCCTGCAAATATTAGTTTCAAAGGATTTATGGGGTTTTGGAAGAAATTAAGATTGATGTTTGTGGTTCTACTGGGTGTACAAAAATAATCAAGCCTAGTCAAGGGTGAAATTATAGTATGCTGTTTAACCTGAGAGTTAGCACTTTTGCTTGATTTTCTCAAATCTAAATATAAACTGAATAATAATAATTTCAATGATGGTTTAAACATACATGTGAAAGAGACTGGCTTAATATAAATCATCTTTTCAATGCATGTTACTCTTTTAAAAACATTATTTGTATTATAATATCTATGTAAATGTACATGAGGAAGGCATAATTGCTCAGTGCAGGCTCTATGTACTCATGCTACCCAATGGTTATGCTTCTCTGCTCCTTCTAACAATGTTATGTTTATGACTGAGCTAACTTACTGAAAATAATTTACTTTCTTTTTGCCTGATGACTTATCACAAAAGCTGTTAAACATGTTAAACATAAACATTACATTTCTGCTATGGACCTGTTTATTCGGTGATATCATTACTTAACCTCTTGCTGACCAGCCACTGCAGTTATACGGCGGCAGGTTCCCACAAATCTCCGTACCTGTACGGCAGTTTGCAGGAGTGATCCTGGGCCCACTAGCCAGTGGGGAAGAAAATCCATGGGGCCAGGGGCCCGATTTCCACCGGGCACCCATGATTGCTCCTTGTAAAGAGAGAATGGTGGTCTGCTGTTGTAAGCGCAGCAGACCTTTGTTCTCTCAGCTATAAACATAGAGCTCATGTGTTCCTTCTATTTGTTGATTTCACAAGCCCATCCCCCAACAGTTAGAAAACACCCCCTAGGCTCACATTTAACCCTTTGATCGCCCCTTGGTTAACCCCTTCCCTGTCAGTGTCATTAGTACAGTAACAGTGCATATTTTTAGCCCTGATTACTGTAATAATGTCACTGGTCCCCCCAAAAGTGTCAAAAATGTCAGTTAGGGGTCTAATCTGTCCACCGCAATGTCACAGTCCCGCAAAAAATCGCTAATCGCCACCATTACTAGTAAAAAATAAATAAAAATGACATAAATCTTTCCCCTAGTTTGTAGATGCGATAACTTTTGCACAAACCAATTCAAAATACGCTTATTGGGATTGGGAATGTTTTATAGCAGAAAGTGAAAAATATTGTTTTCAGAATTGTCAGCCTTTTTTTGTTTATAGCCCAAAAAAAAAAAAAAAATATCACAGAGGTGATCAAATACCACCAAAAGAAAGCTCTATGTATGAGGAAAAAAAGGACATCAAGTATCAAGTTTATTTGGGTACAGTGTCACATGATCGCACAATTGTCTGTTAAAATAATGCAGTGCCGAATCATAAAAAAATGGCCTGGTTATTAAGGGGGAAAACCTTCTGGTCTGGAAGTGGTAAAGGACAAACCATGTCTTCTTTTGATAATTGATTGATTTATTTTGATATTGTTTTGCAAAAGGTAATTTACATTTTTTATGCAAGCTATAGACACAAAAGATGTAAAAGAAAACGTAAATGTAGTACTTTTTTTACTTTGATCGGTGTTAGTGTCATTTGTTAATCATTTTTTATTTTTTTTACTGTGGTTTATTAAAATTGTAGTATTTTACCTTATTACATTTTTTAATTATGGTAATGCCTTTGGATTATGTATGTTTCTACATTATATATATTTGGAATACTTATAATGGATTGTTGATTGCTTATTGGGGATCATTACATTGTATGGCGGCATCCTGTTGTTATGACAATGGATGAGGCAAGGTGAGTTTATATTCTGCATTGATTTGCCCTCTTTTCCACATTATAATATGGGTTTGGTTATTTTATGATGCCTCCAATTAGGTTTTAAGGTGGCATTGATCCTCCCTACGTGTTACAGTACAAAAGACAGCAACTAATGTGTAGGAAAAAATTTGGTGCAAACCAAAAAAGGAACTGCGCAAAAGAGGTGATATTTGAAAACTTAGCACTAATTACGTGCAAAACCAACAAAATTTGTGAATAAACAATTGTGGGAATTTCTTCCACACTGCGAGCTGCAACAAAAACGTATAAACTTGAATACTGTGAACAAAAAAGGGGGGAATATTGCGCTCAACAATCAAAACTCACAATAAGGTGCTAAAGTGCATATAAAGCTGATGATGTACCATAAATAGCAATCTGCAATTTTGGATAAAAACAACTCAGCTAATAATTGAAAATAAATATAGTCCTTCTTATGGTGAATAAATAAAGTCCTTAAAGTGCTCAGTGCAAAGTGTCTCAGCAATATGAGTAGACTTGGACTTGATGGAAAACCTTCACCATTAAACCTCCACCCAGTGCTCTGATTAGATACTTCTTACCAGAAGAACATGACCCCTTAATTACAGGGGGTCATCAGCATTTGTCTCCACAGAGGCTCCAGGCTGTCCTTAACACTGTCTCCTCATCAGTAAGATATCAAGACCAATTGCCATAGGAAGCTCCGGGATTATGGACATCCAAAGATTTCCACTGACATTTCATTAAGTGCCTTTTGCAATCCACTAGGGTCTCTGGTATATGAAGTCTTTGACTGGGATCCACTGGTGTCACTGATTAAAAAATGCTGGAATATGGATCCATTATCTTCTATAAGCAGGAAAGAAGGAAGTGGAGAGGAAGGGAAAGAGCGTGAGGCATCAAGGCTGCAGCGGGTCAAGGGGGGGGGGGGATTTCAAACAAGTTGAAAGACGGAGGAGGGGAAGAGACGCACAGCTATTCAATTGAATCCTTACCCATTAGTAAAATCAAATGACAAACTATGTAGTATAGCAACAGAAGGCATCCCCTCAACACCTATGCAGAGATGGCTATAATTATATAGATACCAACACACATATAACATCTACACAAACCAATATAGGTGATGGTGAAAAAGAAGCAATTAAAAATCAGTGATAGAGCCAAAAATATATTACCTCAATATATTAACTCCAAGAGGAGGTGGTGGTTTAAGAGAAAAGGGGAAACAAATATAGAATAAAAAGTGATGCGTGTATGAGAGTGCATGTGATGTGAATAATAAGTAGGATAAAGGTGACTATGCACCGAACAAACTATTCACTTATAGAGAAGAGCGAAAGAAATTGAGAAAAGTAATAAGATAGCAAAAATCCATACCATAGATAGACTTGGGGAGAAGATCCCTGTGAGACTCCCAAAAATGGTCATAAGTGGCAAAGACATATGACAAAAATATGAAGAAGCCCTTAGTGAAGAGTGAAAGTGATAGAAGTGGCTTTTGTGAGCCAAAAAAAATAGTTTTAAATCATTCAAAGTTGTCAGTGAACCACCCACAACACAGAAAACTCACCCAATTATAAAATAAGGAAGGAAGGAAATTAATTCTTCCCAACTATGAAAATCAGGCACCCAGATGAAAAACAGGCTAATGATAAAAGAAAAAAAGGAAAGAAAAAAAATGGGAGATCGATACAGACTTCCAAATATAGGGGATGGCCTCATAAATAGCCAGCCAATCAATACAGCCTTCTAAAAAGCTGTCAGAAAGAACAATATTTTCAGAGAAGCCTTAAAAAACTTATAATAAAGTAATTACACTGTACAGTATATGTAACAAGACCACCCTGTGATGTTGAGGGCAGGTAGCAACTTACCATAATGTCTAATCTTATGCTTGATATAGTACAAGCCATCACGCAGCAACCAAAGACCAGCCTACCCTAGGATGGAGCCGGAGTATAAATGGAGGAGAGAAGGAATCCTCCTCCCCCTCCACACATCTCCCGCCCCCCAGCATCCACCCACCAGAACTTGCACATGACGTGCGTGCGGGAGGATGTTCCTGTACAATGCAATGTCACTTCTGGTTAATAACCCAGAAGTGACGTGTCTGGGAACCGGGTGACGGTGAAGATACTAGATTGATGGACCCCGCCTACAAACTCATAGCCGGGAATGGAAACCTTAATGAAAGTGAGCAGCAATACCTCTCTCCCATGCTATGCAACAACTCACCTATCACATCCCACATGTTTGTTTTGCGTGCCTTCCTTTCCCTCCTTCCCCCCCCTTTTTCTTTGTCCCCTTTTCTGTTTTTCTCTTTTCTATACTCCCTTCTCCCCTTTTGTTCCCATCCCTATTGGGCTTCCAGAGAGTGGGTTTTGTGTAGAGTGCTTTCAATTGCCTGCAACCTGTGCTTCCTTTCCCTTGCTGCCAGTTGAATTAACAGACCTCTAGAAAAAGCCTTGTGTGTACACCATACATTAAGTGTATCAGAATCATCAGTTAAGTTGTGTTGGAAAAATTCCACAAGAGAAGTAGTCTTTCCCTGTTGGTACTACTGGTTATTATGCCAGAGTTGAATTGGGGGGATCTATGCTCCTCTGTTAAGGTTAGAGAGATTTAAGCATGGTTGGACCAAGTGATCAGTAAGATGTCAGCCTTAAGGACATTGTGTAACAGTGTGAGGTCGGTAAGGAAGAAATCTATTCTGGAATATAAGTCGTGGGGTGCAGAATAATGGGTGTAATCCTATTCTGTAGAATGTGTGCACCTCCACGGATCATATAGGTTATGTTTGTTCAAAAACTCTGGAGAGTTTGTCTTGTACGGGAAGGAGGTGTTAAAAGCTACAGTTTGGTCAATAACAGTATTAAAATCTCCCATTAGAAGCAAATGGCCCTTCCAGGGCCCTTCAACTTTCTTAAAAAGGACATTCATGAATTTAAGCTGACCAGAATTTGGTGCATATATATTACGGATTATATAGATAACATTATTGAGGGTGCAGATTAAGATTATATAGCACCCTTTGGGATCCTTCAGGACATCAATAAAGAGAAGGCTACTGAAGAGCTTTTGCTATCATATCATCAAATTGCTATCATAACTCCATTTTTTTTTTTTTAACTGGAGCATTAGCGATGAATGTATGTGGAAACAACCTTTGAGAGTATTGGGATGTTTTAGAGGAGCAGAAGTGGGTCTCCTGTATACAGAAGACATCAGCATGTAGTAGAATTTCTTCAGACCAAGCAGCTTTGCATTTATAGGGGTTATTGAGCCCACGTGCATTAAGTGACACTAAGTTGATAGGCATGTTTGGGATCCATATTGATGCATAATCGTGCGTTAACAAAGTATTGTGTCTTGTGTCCAAGCTGTCATCGGTCAGAGAATGCTGGTATTGTCCACAAGAGGAGAGTTCAAGGTGTGATGGTATTGAGGAATATCAAGTACTTCAGGCATTGTGTAGGAAGCCTTCTGAGGAAAGGTGAAGATTACACCACCACTTCCCCAAGGTGGCAGTTAGTGACAAATATAAGTAGAACACAATCGAGTAGAACCATGGGGTGGGTAACCTGGAGGGTATTAAAAAAAGGAAATCTTGTTAGGATCAATGAGTGGCAACAGCTACTTTTGGGTGGAAAGGACTAATTTAGCTCTCGAGGACGGTCCTCCTGTCTGGTAAACAATGTAAGAGGGTAGCCAACATGGTTAAAAAAACGTTGGTAGACAGGATTAGTAGATCTCAATATAGCATAAGCAACAGCTATCTGTTATTTCATGGATGTCATCGTCAGAGGATTTGTTCCAGCGACGCGTCGGGGATGTGCTTGTTTGAGGTTGTGGTTGGTCTTCCAAGGCAGAGAGTAACTTTCATGATCTAAGAAGTCTGGGACCTTCATCAAGTGTGTAGACAGTGTGCTGTCTGTCACCCTTGGCAATAAGCAGTTTGGCAGGGAACCCCCAAAGATAGATGATTTTGTGGTTTTGTAACATTTTCGTAATGGTGGTTAGTTGCTTGTGGGCCATATGGGTATATTGCGAAAGATCTGCAAATAGCTTAATGCCTGTATATGGGTCTGCCAAGGGATTCGCTTGTCGGGTCATTTGTAGCATTTTCTCTTTATTGTGGAAGAAGTGGCTCCACGCTATGACATCATGAGGGATATGGTCTGACAGATACAGTGGTTTGGGAAGCGGATGAACTCTGTCTATAACAATTTCTTGTGCCCGGACTTCAGGTAGGAAGGTTGTTGTCATTTGTTGTAGATAGCGCTTTAAATCTCAAGAGAGGACAGTTTCTGGTATGACTCGGAATTTGAGATTGTTTTGCCAGGAATGGTACTCTAGGTCAGATATTTTAATTTTATGTTGGGTAATGGTGTCTTCTGTATCTTTATATACATCCACTAATTCATTGTATGCTTCTACAAATTCTCCCATCTTAGTTTCCATTTTATTAAACACTGTCACCTAAGTCATCCACTTCAGCTCTGACTTTGGTAACTGCTGCGAATATATCTCTATAGAGGGTGCTGCGCAGGAACACTAGCGTGTCTTTAAGGATGGTATCTATTATGGGTTGACCTGTGGTTGGGAACTGTTCTATGGGGTCTGTGAGGGCTCCACTTTCTTCCATGAAGTTATCTCCCCCCCCTTCTGCCCCTAGCAGTGTATCATCCAGTCTGAGTTTAGATTTTTGTGGACTTTGAGAGGGGTAAGGTGACTTACTTTTCTGTTCTTGCCAGTGTGTTGAGGCATCAGCAGCCGCTCCTTTCCCTCGTGCTCTGTGAGGAGAGCTGTCTCGTGGCTGTGCACGCTGTAAATTGGGAGCCGTGCCATCTTGCAGAGCGGCTCTCTTGGGTGTAGTGAAAAAAATCAGTGAGTTTGCGGGGTCCATCACGGTCTTTCTTTTTTCCCATTTTGGTGCTGATGTTCCCCTGGTCTGGTCCATGGGATTAGGGAGAAAGTCCGCTGCCCTGTGTCACTGTGAGCCGCTGTTTGCCGGAGGGATTTCACGGAGCTAGTTTAGATCACGGCCATCTTCTCGGCTGCTGGCCTTGCCCCCTTTATGCTTTCACTTTAAGCATTAGTAAATCACTGCTCATTTAAAAATTACGTTTTTTTATAAACTTTTTTTTTCATTAATACATGTCCCCCCAGGGCAGTTCCTGGAACCCCATAAACATTGTTTGCCCAATTAATTGCATATAAGACTTCAAAATGGGCACTTTTGATTTTTACAGTTCGGGTCCCAAAGACTTCAACGTAGTTCCTTATTTAGTTCCGAACTTTCGTGATGTTTGAAAGTTCAGGTGTGAACCGAACAGGGGGTTGTTCGGTCCATCCCTATTTACACTATGGGGATGTTTCTTGTATTTTGTACCACTGCATATAATATTGGATTGCCCAGGCTGAGTTGATTGAAGTGAGCATTTTGTTTGTAATCCACCTTCCTTAAAGTTTGGAGGGATTGAAGATTGGGCTGATCCTGGTTTCTGGAGGAAGCTGCCTATACAATTATACATGCTATTGGAAGATTAAGCTGATATTGGTTGCTGGAGGAGGCTGCCTATACAATTAACCACTTAAGCCCCAGAAGATTTTACCCCCTTCCTGACCAGGGCCTATTTTGCGATTCGGCACTGCGTGAGTTTAACGGACAATTGCGCGGTCGTGCGACCCTGTACCTAAATGAAATTGACGTCCTTTTTTTCCCACAAACCGAGCTTTTGGTGGTATTTGATCACCTGTGCGATTTTTTGATCATGCGCTATAAACAAAATAAGAGCGACAATTTTGCAAAAATAACAATATTTTTCAAATTTTTATATGAAATTTCTCCCCAAACAAATGTAAAAATCAAAATTTTTTAACATTTTAGGCCAATTAGTTTTCTGCTACATATGTTTGGTAAAAATAAATTTCAAAAAGCGTATTTTGATTGGTTTCCGCAAAAGTTATTGCGTTTACTAACTAAGGGAAATATTTTTGTCATTTTTATTGTTTTTTTTTAACGAGTAATGGCGGTGATCTGCGATTTTGTTTGCGAGACTACAACATTGCGGCGGACAAATCGGACCCTTGACTGACATTTTTTACACTCTTGGGGGTACCAGTGACATTACTACAGTAATCAGTGCTATACATATGCACTGTTACTGTAAAAATGACACTGGGAGGGAAGGGGTTAACTTTATTTGAGAGGGAGGGGTTAAGTGTGTCCCTAGGGGCGTGATTCTTACTGTGATTGGATGTGGCTGTGTGTGTAACAGCACAGATCAACAGTCCTACATAGCAGGACCGTATGATCTGTGCTTTTACACAGGGAAGAATGACAGGCGGCTTTGTTTACATTAGACGCCTGCCTTTCTCCCTCTCCACCCGACGATCGCGAGTGACCGGCGGTCACACGCGCGGGCTGCTTAGGGAATGAGCGGGGGTGGGAGCGTGCCTCTGGCGGCGCACGCTCGCCCCCTATTGGCTCCCAGACTAGTGACGTACCGGTACGTCACTTTGCCTGGAAGGGGCTGACCTCCGCCGTATATAGTCGGGCGGCGGTCGGCAAGTGGTTAAGCTCGCTTTCATCTATCTTTTCTATCTGGTCATTTTTTTCTGGTAAGCATATTATCCTACTGCATGAGGGTAGAAGTATTCACTTGGTGGTTGTGGTTCATTAATCATAATTGCATTGAAGATCTGGTCACGTGGATATCTATTACTATTGCCTCATATTGACTTTATATGCACAGTTTAAGGTTTAATTTTTTTTCTCACATATTGTAATGATGTTATTTTTTAGATTTGCATAACAAAGAATGCATTGAAGATCTGGTCACACAGATATTTGGTTATGTGGACATCTGTCACTCTTTTCCTATGTGCAAAATTTGAATTTTAATTTATTTCTCATGCATTGTATATGTTGATGACATTTGTTATGTTATGATTAAGAAAGAAGTGCACTGAGAGATCTTGTCATGCGGATATTTGGTCACAATTTTGTTACTTTTTTCTTATGCAAGCTTTATATACACAGTTGTATATGTTAATGATATTTGTCGCATTTGCATTTTATAATTTTTAGATATAATTCTAGCACTACACTTTCTACATTTATGATTTTATATTTTTTATCAAGATATAGTGTTAGCAGCTTCACTTTTATGTGATTTCATATTTCCTCCTGAGCATAGATTATTTTTGTTTTAGTTACACTAGATTTAAGGCTCCATTCACCGTTTGGGGCGTTTTTGGGGAGTTTTTCTGCTCTAGGATCAGCTCTCAAAACACCCAACAAGACAAATCCCATTCATTTCAATGGCCCCTGTTCACATCTGAGCATTTTGATGCTGTAAGCAAAACACCCAACGCTCAAAAAAGTACACGAGCTTCTTTTTGGGCAGATTACAGGCGTTTTCCATTGGTTTCTATTCAATATAAAAACGGCTGCACAAAAAACGCCTGTAAAAACGCCTGTAAATCGAGGTAAAAATCGCGGTAAAATCACGGTAAAAACCGCGCAAAAACGCTGCGCTCAGGTGTGAATGTAGCCTAAAGGTAAAGTTTTAGTAGACAATATAATAAATAAATAAATACTGTAAATAGAAAAAATAAATACAAACACATTTTTTTAGTGTTGCTGTAAAAAAAATAATAACAGAAATAAATAAATCAAAATGTGTGTGTATATATGTATGAAACTTTAATAGTATCCCAGTCTTAGTCCATAGGGTTCAATATTGAGTTGACCCACCTTTGTAGCTCCAACTCTTCTGGGAAGACTGTCCACAAGCTTTAGGAGTGTGTCAATGGGAATGTTTGACTATTCTTCCAGAACCGCAATTGTGAGGTCAAGCACTGATGCTGATGATAGGCCTGGATCACAGTCTCTGCTCTAATTCATCTCAAATGTGTTCTATTGGGTTGAGGTCAGGACTCTGTGCAGGCCAGTCAAGTTCCTCCACTGCAAACTCACTCATCCATGTCTTTTGGGACCTTGCTTTGTGCACTGATCCAAATAATTTGGTGGAGGGGGATTATGGTGTGGGGTGTTTTTCAGAGGTTGGCTCCTTAGTTCCAGTGCAGGTAACTCTTAAGGCGTCAAGACATTTTGGACAATTAAATGCTCTTAACTTTGTGAGAACAGTTTGGGGAATGGCCCTTTCCTATTCCAACATGACTGCGCACCAGTGCACAAAGCATGGTCCATAAAGACATGGATGGGCAAGTCTGGGGTGGAGGAACCTTACTGGCCTGCACAGAGTCCTGATCTCAACTCAATAGAACACCTTTGGGACAAATAGGAGCTTGGATGCCATTAAAGTTTATGTGCATGTAAAGGCAGGCGTCCCAATACTTTTGACAATATAATGTACTGTATATATATATATATATATATACACTATATTGTCAAAAGTATTAGGACACCTGCCTTTTTACTGCAACACTTAAAAAAGGTAATCCAAAAAAACGAATAAAAAAAAAAAAAAAAGATGAAATATTATTGGTTTTGCTTGGGAAATGGGACAGGGCCTCATTCATATGGTTCGAACAAATCAATATGTCAAAGTTGATATTGTTACCTACTGTTCTGTAACTGTTTTATATGGTACCCATGTCTATGCCATGGTAATTTCCCCATCATATCAGATAAATCATCTTCTTGTATGTTTAGAATAGAAAAAAACGAGATTGTCATACAAGAAACTGACACAGACTACTAGGGAGGGGACTGGGTCTTCAAGAAATACTTTTCTGTTATTAAATGGTTGTCTTGCCCATAATTTTAAATGGGTACTTTCATGTAAACAAAAAATGTAGGGCTTCTATGGAAAAATCAATGATCTGATGAAATTCAGCGTGCACACCTTTTGAACCTCTCTCCTTAAAGTGTTTGTAAAGTCGCATCAATTATAATCTTTTATTCTCACTGTTTTAGGAACATGATAAAACATAAAAGTGTGTGTTTTTTTTTTTTTTTTTTAATTATAGCTAAATACTTTCTTTGCCCAACTCTGCTGTGTGGTCACGTGCATATGTCAAAGGGAAATCCCATGACCCATTCTATCCCTGCTCCTCTTTGAGTCCTTTTGCATTGGATACCTTATCTAAAAGGGCCCTCACATATAAACAGGTCCTACATGTGCAAACCAGAGAAGGCATCCACTTTTTTAGAGAATGGAAATTGGATCTGGGCGTTACTGTCATAGACCTCCATAAATAAATGATTTCCCACTTTTTGTTCAATAAGCTTTTATTGGAAAAAGAATATTAACATACAAAGATGTCAAAACAGTTCTTGACAATTCTATAAATTATTAATCAGCCAGTATGTATTGACGGCATCAACAATAACAAATATAAAAAACATGTTTCTGTATGAGGGAGCAAAAAGAAAGATGACAGAAGAATAGGAGAAAGAAACGAGAAAAAATTAGAAAAGCTAAGGGATGGGGAAAAGGGGAATGGGGTTGAAGTGGAGGGCTCCTGCATGGTCATAAGCAGTTAAGAAAAACTTTGTACAAAGTGATCATGGTCAGGCAGGTTGAGAAATGAGTTCAGCATACGTAGAGGAGAAAGTAAAGGCTAACCAGCAGGTCCATATCTAGTGCGCAACTGGAGCTAAATCTCTGTGTACATATGTAAAATCTTCCATGTGATAAATATGATCAACTAATTGTAGCCATTGTTGAATGGTAGGAATAGTAGTTTGCTTCAAGAATCGGGGAATAAGAGGTGAGGGGTGATGGAGCACTTATATTGGCCAGCTGGTTCGTCTGTACAGTGGAACAATACAACCCAAGTGTCATTCTGTATAGGAAAGCCTTGGATTACTTTAATCCAGTGTAGAATCGCAGACCAGTATTGTCGTTTTAGTGGGCAGTGCCACCATATGTGAGCATGGGTGGTGACTGCACCACAACCTCTCCAGCATAAAGCTGGAATAACTGGAAAAATGCTGTGGAGGTAACAGGGGTAGGATGCAAATGTGTTAACATTTTATAATTAACGGCAATCTTGAATGCAATGGAAGAGTTATGCAAGAGTCGCAGTATAGTGCAACGTTGATCATTTGTGAGATTCAGTTGAAAATCCTAATCCCAGGCCCCAATAAAATTAGGAACTGTAGTCCAATAGAGCTCTGTAGAATTGTGATATAGTTTTCTGTGGGGTTTGGAAACTTGCTAGGATTTTTACACTGGTGAAGGTGAGTAAGAGATCACAAAGGTTTTGGTAGATTTTTAATGAAGTGACATAGTTGAGCATGCCTGCAATAGTTCATAAAAGAAGAGGTAGATTGTATAAAAGATTTCTCTGGTAATGGCCCTTTTAGGTTTGAAATGCAATGAAGAAGAGTATTGGATCTTGACAACCAGTGACTAAACTGTGGATCCAACTATCCTGGAGGGAAATAAGAATGCCCTATCAGAGGCATCAGGGGCAAGTTGTATTTCCAACCATTGGTTTTAAGTAGAGAATTCCAGATTGTGATGGTGAACCATGTCAAAGGAGAGACGTAAGCTCTGAAAAGTTCCGGTAGTTCTTAGGAATCCAGAGTCGTGTGAATGGATCTGAACCACTTAAGACACGTTCCAGTTGAACCCACAGCTTCATGTCAGCATGATGCTTCCAATCTGAAATTCTATGTAATTATCTTTTTGCCTGATGAGTATTGCATGTGAGATGCGAAGATGTTTGTGGTGCCATACATATCTAAGCACCAATGATGTTACCACCAAAAAGAATCCTGGGGGTATTTTATATGGTATTATTTGAAGAAGGAAGAGCACTCTGGGCAATATATTAATTTTAACAATGCTAATCCTTCCCAACCAGGAATTAGCAATGTGGTTCCATTTGCTTAGATCTTGTCTAATGAAGTTAAGGAGGGGCATGACATTTGCCTTAAAAAGGCCAGCAGTGTTAGAAGTTAAGAAAATCACAAATTTTTTCAGGGAGCGGGGTTGCCAAGAAAAGGGAAATGCTGGTTTTAGGTTATAAGCTGCAGTGTGTGGTACTGGTATGTTAACTATCTCTGGTTTAGATAGGTTGGTCATGAAGTTAGAAATAGAACCAAATAACTCAAATTCTGACATTAGGTTAGGTAAGGAAATTATGAGCTGTTGTATGTAGAATAATAAAATGTCATCTGCATAGGCATCATATTTGTGTTTGTTTTCCCCTACTAGGATGCCATGTATGTTGGGATTGTAGTGAATCGTTGCAAGGCAGGGTTCTAGGGAGAGGGCAAATAGAAAGGGGGCTAGCGTACATCCTTATCTGGTGCCATTATATAGGGTATAGGGCTCACTTAGCGTGCCATTAACACGTATTTAAGCCGTAGGGAGATTGTACAGAGCTGCAATCATACTCAGCATTTTGGGGCATATTCCCAGGCATGTTAATGTTGCCATTAAGTATTCCCAGTCCACCCTATTTAAAGCTTTCTCAGCATCGGTGGAAAGAAGAAGGGTGGCTGGGAAGTCTCATGAACATGTGAGATAAGGGTTAGGGTACGGATGGAGTTATCACAGACTTATCTTCCCGGGGTGAAACCCATTTGATCTTGGGAGACCTACTGAGGGATCAAAGGTAAGAGTCTAGTCAGTAAGGCCTTAGCGTAAAATGTTGTGTCTATGTTCAAGAGGGAGATTGGTCTATAACGTCCACATAGACTGGGGTCTTTCCCCTGCTTGGGTAGAACAGTGATGTGCATGTGTAATGTTTCAGGACACAGAGATCCGCCATCAGAGAGTGTTTGGAGTAAGATGTCAGTAAAGGAAGCAGTGTGTCTTGAAACATGTGTCAATAGGTTACAGACAGATCATCTGGTCCTGGAGCCTTACCATAGATTTTAACGCAGAATTTAGTTCAGACTTCAAGATTTTAGTTTCTAAAGATTCAAGTGCTGTAGTGGGAAGTTTAGAGAGGTTGGCCTGAGCAAGATTGTAATTCCCCAGCTATGGCTTTAGTCTCATGGATTAGAATTTCATTGGTAGTTTTATCTTAGCAATGAATGAAGCTGACTTTTTCTGTTTTAGGGATTTAACTAAGTGTCTCTCGGTTTGTCCCCCCCATTCGTAAATTTGCTATACATTCAGATCTTACTGGATATGTTGCAGAACTTCAAAAACAGTTGACAAAAATGCATAACGTGTGTTTTCATCCCTACCAGATCTGAATGATGATACCAAAAGGCATAAAGTAAGGCCTGGAGATTGGGTAGTAGTCAAGAGGCACATCAGGAGAAGTCTTGAACCCTGGTTTAATGGGCCACTAAGGGTGCAAGTGGTCACGCCTACATCCCTCAAGGTAGAAGGAAGAGATACATGGATACACGCCAGTCATTGCAAAAAGATGGTACAATGATTATGATTCCCTTCCAATTCCTGAAATGTATAGCAATATTGGGCACAATTGGGGGGGGGGGAGACAACAAAGGGATAGACAACCTTTGGCCTAATGCTCTGCTAAGACCTAAGTATCAGGTAGTCAGAATACTCAGAGTGTTGGATATGTTCAAATTTGCACCCTGAGGCCCTAACTATACCTGTCTTGATAAACCCACTTACACTGGAAGACCTAAATCAGACTAAGTTTCAGAGATCCAATAAAAACATTACCAGCCCACCTAAAGACATGTCAGTCTCTCTAAA